>NC_092065.1:15297500-16497500 GCF_039877785.1 Chaetodon trifascialis | reverse complement strand
AGGACAACAGAGGAGAAACACATTTGTGGAGCAGGGAATACAAGAAGAATAGGAATAAGATGAAAGAAGACGAGGTATTTGGAACAAAGGGACAATGAGGATGGAAGGGGCACTGTGTATTCAACAACCCTATTTCTTACAAAAGTCTCTTCTGTTTGAGTGATTTGCTTTGCCAAATTGTGTTTTTCAGGAAACATATCCTGCCTGCATTATGTTAATTGACGGTGCTTTTTACAGTCCAGGATTTCAAACAAACAATAGGTCGAGGGTAGTCTGTGTCTTACATTGCACATGCAAGTGCAAGTACAAGACAAAGGATGTTGACATAAGAGATTGAGGTTTGTGTGACCCGTTCCAACACATTATACATAATATATTAGGTTATATATTTTAAGAGTTGATGCATCCCATCTCATGCTTCCAACATGGAAGTCTCCATTATCACCATTATTGTCATATTGCTGACTAATTAACCATGTTTGTTTGTTTAACCATAGTTCCATCACTGACCTGTAATTTGATGGCACATACTACGCCGTTTTTTTGTGTTTTGTATTATATTTGGTTAACAATCATTTCTGGTTAAAGTAAAACACAGTAGTATTGAGTTTAGTAATGGTTTATTCATTCAGCTCCATGTTCCATAAGTTAATCATTTTCTTCCTTTGCTACTTACCAAGCCCACCATGTGTTCTAGGGACAAAAGGAGGGGGGGGTGCCTGAACACTTCCTGTATTTATATACTGGATGACATCCTCAGTGATGTCACTGGGATAGACCAAGTATGGGGGGGGATAAATCAGGTTAAGTATGTGTTATTTATGCTGATTGTGATCTGTGTATGTATGGTTGCAATTGTGGGTCATCTGGTAAACTATGTGAAGTGGCTCTACTTGGAGGTCAGTCAGAATGAATAGCTTCATCCGTCTGTTGTCAGAAGAGGTAGTGCAGTCACCTGCATCATGTATGGTACGGACTAGATTGGCTCCTGCTGATGGAAGGGGCTATTTAAGCAGTTGCTTTTTGGTTGTGATGGGGTGGTTGGATGTGTGTATGTGATGTTAAATTGTGTTACTATGAGTTGAGTTTTTTTCAGTTAAGACAAGCTGACTGTTCATTTGTGTCTTTTTGTTCTGTGCATGTTTTTAGTCTCATGGTGTCACTTTTCTGTTGTAAAAAAAAAACCTTCACATCATCGCTCTGGTCAGGCTTCCCCACACCTATTAACACATCCAGCAAACATGGATCAACATTGTCATTGTCATGGTCTAAAATTCACTCTTTTTTTCCTTTGGCTTTGTTTTAGTCTCCGTTAAGTCCAAAAACATCTGTTTTTTAACTGCTAGATGATCCACTACTGCTGTTTGGTGCTGGTCATCTAGCGCACATTTGGTTTTTCAGCTGCCTGCTGTGACTGGAAAGAAGGTTGGTGAGACTTATTAGAGTGAACCAAAACATTAAAGCTGCATGCCATAAAAACAAAACAACAAGCTGAAAGACACCAAAATGCTCCACAGAGCTAAGGGGAGCTGTGGCATCAGGTGAAAATAAGCTGTGGCTTTGTCACTCCAAGCTACTCCTTTCATGTTGCATAGTCATTTTTTCTTTGTTAATGCAAACATATTGATTAGTGGAACTCTAACGTAGTGTTTAAGTGTTTTCAGTTCCTTTAACATAACCACAAAAACATTAATTAATGTTACTTCAAGCTGCAAGTTCCCAGGAGCAAATATTGTAGGAAAAACAAATCATAACAGAGTCTGTTTTGCCACACTGTGCTTTCAGTTGGCAGTGAACAGTGCTGTGTTGCAAAGAGCTGCATGAAGATACATTTAATGAAAATGTCTCCTCGTTATGTTAACAAATAGCATAAACTTGGGGGCATTAGGTTTTCTTACTAAATGAATTCACTAATGCAAATTAGCAGCATGCAAACACATCATTGTAGGACACAGAGTTTGATTTACAGTGTGAAGACAATGATTCTGACTGTAAAAACTGAACTGTAGCATTACAGATCACCTATCACCAGATGAGAGCCACCGTACCGCAGCAATATGAACCAGAGTGAGGTGGAAGTGCCCCACCGGCACTCAGTACCAATCACCACAAGGGGAGCAATTACCGTAACATTAAATAGTGATAAACACCACTGCACAGTGATCGTCAGAACATCAGAGCTGTCACCGCATCATCCGTCAAAAGCACGCTTCAGGGTAGCAGCAGTCAGGTAGTGATACATTACAAGGGACAGAAACAGGTGTTACCATAGATTCTAATTACTTTGTTCTATCAATTATGTACAAATCCTTGCATGGCCTGGGGTCTGCCACACACTGCTGTGCCTCCTACTCACTCTCTGCACCATCCCAGCTGCAGCTACGTATAGCAGGCAGTATACTTTTCAGCAGTGCTTTGTGTGGGTGCCTTGAGGTGACTGGAAAGCTTTATTTTTCCAAGACTGAATTCATATGTGTGGAGCACTGCTCAAAAAATAAAGGGAAGAAAAACCCATTCTGCATATCCCACTGACATTTGAATTCATATGTTATATCTTCTCTAGTAGGAAAAGTAAATTATTTTCTCTTCCACTCAGCCCTGTAAGCATCAGTTTAGACACACAGGTGCTCTGCTGTTTTGTGTTTTCAAGCTGCAACGGTCTTCCAGGCACTTGTGGTTTCTGCCTTTGTTTTGCACACTCCTCAAGTTTTCTCTCAGCCGCTCAGCGCACAAAAACATTATGCTAATGAGTTGGTAGACATCTGCTTCCAGCTCAGTTTTTCACTCAGTGTTTAGACATGTGTGTGTCACCTATATAGGGGATCTGCTTTTACCTACAGGAGGTCAAATCTTTAAAACGGAGGGGTATAGAGAGGAATTTCAGACGGAATGTATTCAGTATTGTTTTTGAATGATGTTTTGTCTTTCCTTTCTTTCACCCTTCCCTCATGAGGCAGCATCATGCTATGATAATGCATTAGGTTTAGTGTATTGTGTGAATTAATGGCTCACACTCCTGGCACAGAACATCAGCCAGCACTGACGGAGAGTGTTTATGGATAAAGCAGACTGCAACTAATAGCCATATTTGTTCAAATGCATATAGGGCTTTTTCAGTAAGATATAAGAGCAGACTGACAGTGTGTAGAGGATCAGACCATTTTTGATGCCAAAAATAAGTAAGCCCATGAGGGAAATGAGGAGGAAAAGGCAAATGTGAAGGCAAAGCACAAGGAAAATAAGGAAACAGCAGACACGAGATACAAAAACTCAGCTTTTAGTTAATGCTACAGTATGCTACAAAGCTGAAAATGTGCACGTCAGCTGCAGAACAGCAAATATTGTACACTTATACAAATATGGAAGAAAGTTTGAAAGGACACACTCTGTCTCATGGAGCAGTGCTTGAAAAAATATTTCTATTTTCACATTCAAAGTGGTTGCCCTTGACTTGTTTTTCAGAGTGGAGCATCAGTATATGGTGCCTCAAAATGAAACGCAAAGTTCAATCAGGCTCTTTGTGATGAAGTAAGAGCTATAGCCTTGATGAATAAATTAGAACATTATGAGATTTTAAGGAATTTCACATGTTCAATTTTCAAATTAATGATGTAAGCTTATCAATAAACCTTAAGTTTAATTAAATGCAATTAAATGGCTGCATCAACATCAGTTAATACAACAACTAAGATAACGTAGTTGAATGGGAGGATTTTTCGAAACATTGTTTTTTAGTTTTGTCACAAAAAGTTACTGAATGAATGCATTTTTTTTTTTTTCCAGAAATACCGATAAGAAACAACAAACCATAACACTTAAGTTTGTCTGATGAACTGTGTAGCACAGAGAGTATACACTCAGTGACTTTCTATGTATTTCAACCTCATGACAAAAAATTCACATCCGAGGTGTGTCTTGTTGTGGCAAGAAAAAGAACGAATTGCACCACGTTGGGAAAATTCAAACGTTTTGTCATCATGCATTTCCTCCACAATGTAGTTTCCCACTGTGTTTGTTATCGGGTTTAATTATTTATTATTACTGTATTGCTTTATTGAGGCCAGTTTTGGATGTGCATAACACAATTTATTGATTCAATGTATAAATGCATTCCCTTACAAGAAAGCAATGTGGTATAGCAAAGCAAAAGTCCATTTTTCTTTTGAACTTGTTCAACTATTAGGGGGGTATAAACTACATCTGCACAGTTTTGACTTTCTTAAACTATTCGACAGGTTAGACTTGTTCAACAGACAAGAGTCTCACAATAGCCTGTTGCAGCTTCTTTGGTATAACTGATATCCAGTGGCATCAATGAAGTGTCTCACTAAATGCACTCAGGCAGCACACCTGCCAGAAAGCAGCAGTCACAGACAGTTAACCTCAAGATCTGGAAGTGTTTGTGAGTCAACGAAGCTTCACAAACTCCATTGCCGTCTGCCATCAAAGTTCAGCTACATAAAGAGCGATTTGCGTTCATCTTTGTGACTGTATTTTCACACTTAAGTGGGTCAAGCACTGCTTCCTGGCCCTGGCCCAAAGGTAAGCAAACTATGAATTCTGATTCGAAATTAAGGGAAGAATTAACAGTTTTCTTTTAAAATCAGTATTGTGCTACTGTTCTGTACTCTAGGCTGCTGTGTAGAGTCCCCCCTGCTGACTGTAGACTGTAGACTGGACACACTGTCTGTACTGAAGTGACTCATACTGTCCTCAGCAGTATTAATGTTGCTGTTAAAGCTAATGAAATGACATACTATTGTCAGTCAGTCGAAGGGATGAAGGCAGAGACTGACAGAACAAACTCTAATAGAGATATCATATCATCCAAATTACTTCAGTAATTTTGTTTTGACGCATCTTCCATTCAGAGGTAAAACACACATCACCAATTCCTGATGCACAATGCCCACGCTGTGCTATTGTCCAGTCGTTTCATAGTGGTACTGACACAACAGAAAATGTAACCCATTTTTCCATTAAAATCATGCTGAGTGCTTTTCCCGAAAGTTAGTGACTCAGTGAAGCAGTTCCTGGAAGTGTCTCTTCAGGTCTCATGCTGCATTAGAGAGATAGAAGGTTTAAACATGAGGTGTTGTTTGTGGCTCAAAATAATAAAGGGACTCCAAGAGGAGGTAGTTTTTCCTCACTTAATTGTGTGTGTAATTTTGTATTGTTGCTGACTTTTCATCTGATCTAAAAATGCAGAGCTGCTTTGTGCAGCATACAACATAAATTACATACAATAGTAATAGTTACATAATTGTTAGCTTTGGTTGGTGTGTCAATGGCATGTGCTCTCCTTCCCTAAGATATAACATCTTGGTAAACTGAGTCTTAAAAAGTCCAGTTTACATTCCATGGTTTTTATTATCCACTGTAATTCTTTCATGTGAACATTATAATAATAGCAATTCTAATAATTAGCCGTAGAGGTAGTACCTTTATTTTTATCATTGTCATTCTTTTATTATACAATATATCTATATCATGACTGCCTAAATATTGGTAGCCATTGCGATGTATATGCCACCTTTCAAAATTAAAATGAGACAGAGAGTACCCTTGTTTACACAAATGTTTGGGGTCTATGATGCATGATATAACTATGTGATTAGGGTCCTCCAGATGTTACTGTGACAAACAGGAAGTAAAAATGTAAACCCCTGAATGAAAACAATCAACAGATGACTGACATATTCTGTTTGTGTGTTTATGTGCTGTTTTGACACAGGCACCTGCCAGAAAATGACCCTGCAGCCATTAACTCCAGTGAACTGTGCAAGCCTGCTGCAGCCCGGCTGCTCTCTGCTGCAGCTGGATGGTGAAGTTCTCCTGTTTGGCCAGAAAGGCTGGCCCAAGCGCTCATGTCCAACAGGGGTATTTGGGATTCGGTTCAAACATGGTGAGATGAAGTTGAGGGCCATCTCGTTCTCCAATGACTCATGCTACCTTCCACCATTACGTTGCCCTGCTGTTTGTCGCCTCGACCCCTACGATGGCCTTCCAGAGAGTTATCTCATCCATGGTGGCCGCACCCCAAATAATGAGATCTCATCCAGCTTGTATCTGCTCACCATGGATAGCCGTGGCTGCAATCGTAAACTGACCTTGTGCTGCAAAGAGAAAGAACTGGTCGGAGAAGTGCCAGGTGCCAGATATGGCCACACGATGAGCATGGTTCAAAGTCATGGGAAGATAGCTTGTGTGTTGTTTGGGGGTAGATCCTACATGCCTGCTGGAGAGCGGACCACAGAGACCTGGAACAGCGTCGTCGACTGTCCTCCTCAGGTGTTCCTGTTTGACTTGGAGTTTGGTTGCTCCTCTGCTCACACTTTACCTGAGCTTAGCGATGGACAGTCTTTCCATTTAGCCCTTGCCAGAGAAGACTGTGTCTACTTCATCGGTGGCCACTCACTCACGCTGGACTCCCGCCCCCCTCGACTCTTTCGCCTGCGCATTGAGCTTCTGCAGGGCAGCCCCTTGCTTTCCTGTGAGACTCTGGACACCGGCATATCCATCTCCAGTGCTATAATCAGTCGTACAGGTCCTTCTCACAGATACATCATCTTAGGTGGGTATCAGTCAGACTCTAAGAAGAGGATGGAGTGTAGCACTGTGATTCTGGATGAGAAAGGGATCCAGTTTGAGCACTTGGAACCACCTAATTGGATCCCAGATATCATTCATAGTCGTACTTGGTTTGGCGGCAGTGCCGGAGAGGGAAGTGTCCTACTTGGTGTACCAACTGAGGGAAGGCCATCCCAACCAGATATGCATTATTTCTATCATGTGAGCTTCCAGACAGAGGGAGAAGGCAAAGAGGAAGAGGGAACCCAGGGCTGTAGCCAGGAGTCAACAGATTATGATGACTCCACTCCTCTTGAGGACTCTGAGGAGCTCTACTTCGGTCGTGAACCACATGAGCTGGAGGACAGCAGTGATGGAGAAAAGGATACTTACAATGAGGAGGATGAGGAGGACGAATCACAAACGGGCTACTGGATCAAATGCTGCCTGAGCTGTCAGGTGAACCCCAATACGTGGGAGCCATACTACTCAACTGAGCTCCACCGGCCGGCCATGATCTTCTGCTCCAGAGGGGAGGAGGGACACTGGGTCCATGCACAGTGCATGGAGCTGTCTGAGACCCTGCTGCGCAGGCTCTCTCAGGGCAGCAAAAAGTACTTCTGCCTGGACCACGGAGGCCTGCCCTACCAGGAGATGACCCCACCTCGAGAGGTGATGCCTCTAAAGCGTACCCCCATGAAAGTTAAAGACAGGAAAACTCCTCCTGTAATCAAGATATCCCCTGCCAAAAAAAGCTTTTTCAGAAGGCTTTTTGATTAATCCAGTTTTAATGATGATTCTAGTCACTGTTAAGAATGCTCTGTATGTTGAGGAGATGTCATGTGTATTTTCAGTGAATATATTATTGATGAAGAATAATGCAACGCTGATCAGCTCTCAATGTATAGAAATTTGTAAAGAAAATAAACAATAAAATTGCAACCTGATATTTCATGATTTTCATGTATTTTACATTGTTTGACAAAGCATTTGTAAGATTTCAGAAAGCTTCTAGTTTGTGTTTTTACCAGCTGCACAACCATTGATTGTAATTTTGTATTCTGTTAACTACAACAGGTGTTTCATGGTCAAATAGATCTGAATTATTTTTGGAATTCTTTCTGCTATATAAATGATGATTATTGAATTAAAAATGGCCACTGTTAAGAATACTTTTTATATTGTTCATATTCAGGCAATACACTATTGATGACAAATACTTAATATGCTGATCTGTACTAAATTAAATCAACAATAAACTGACTGCCCCACATCATGTGTCTTTCTTTGTCTTGCCTTTTTTTTCTACATTGTTTTCACACACTTTTTATGTGACAGAAAATCTTAATGTTTAAGCATCTCTCTCTCTGTAGTGCTTGCATTTTCATTAGCTATACAACAGTTCATTGTTATTTTGCCATCCAGGACCACAGTGAAAACCATCCATCCATCCATTATCTATACCGCCTATCCCTTTCGGGGTTGCGGGGGGCTGGAGCCTATCCCAGCTACAATGGGCGAGAGGCGGGGTACACCCTGAACCGGTCGCCAGCCAATTGCAGGGCCACATGCAAGGACAAACAACCATTCACGCTCACACTCACACCTACGGACAATTTAGAGTCATCAATTAACCTAATGAGCATGTTTTTGGTCTGTGGGAGGAAGCCGGAGTACCCGGAGAGAACCCACGCATGCACGGGAAGAACATGCAAACTTCACACAGAAAGGCCCCGCCTGACCCAGGGATCGAACCGGCAACCTTCTTGCTGTGAGGCACGCGCACTACCTGCTGCGCCACCGTGCAGCCCACACAGTGAAAACCATCAGTTGTAAATGCTGTCTTCCAGGACCAGCTGTTCCTGAACTTTATGCTACATTTTAATGCAACATTAAAAAACAAAATCAAATTAAAAATGCAACAACAAAAAAAGAAGAAGAAGATCAAGTCAGATTTTGTCTTTATTTATTCTCTAGTGGAAACAAGGACAAACAAGTACAAACTCCCTGCTCTGTAAACCCATCAGTGAAATTACAGCAGAAATATCTGAGAACTGCACAAATGTAAATAAAAAACTAGTGGACTTCACTGTTATACTGTACCACACCACTGAAAGTCTTCTGTAACCCCAGTAAACTGTTTACCTGATATGTAGTGTAATCTGGAAACAAAAACAAAAAAAATGAGGAAATACATGGTGAAAAGTGAACAAGTAGAATTCTGCGAATCATCCATCATCCATTGCTTTGGAAATGCAGTTCATTATGGCAAAAAAAACCCAAAAAAAAAAACAAATATGAGACAAGTTGCAATATAATGCACTTTAAAACATGGTGTTATTGTAGGACAGTGACAACTATCAACTGAAATGTGAATATTTCACAGCTGTCATGCGGTTAAACTTATGACAGTAAAATAAAATCAAACATTCAATCGAATAAGAAAACAAAATTGCCTGTCACAATTCAAAATTGGGAGGGCAGAAAGAGAAAATATAATCAATCAATCAAACAAATAAAGTTGCCAACAAATCAGTTTACATCAGGTCTCTCGAGCTCCCGCTCATCCCTCTCTTCTGTCAGCATGGCAATGGAGAAACATCAGCTGAGAAAAAGATCCAGGTTATATACAGAATTTAAGAAAAATCCCTGCCTGCTGGAGAGTCCATGGGGTATTAGGCTTCGTAATGGACCATACTGTATTTTTATGATATCAACAAAAAGGTCAGTATATGCTTTATTTTATGTGAAGAATTCGAATAAGTATCATCTATTCTTCACTGTGCAAAAACTGAAAGAGATAAAAATTGGTTGAAAGTGACCTGGCATCTATTCTGCCCCTCAGGGATCCCAAGATAAAGCACTAAAGTAATCTTTTTCAGAGGGCACTCATGAAACAAAGAACATTTGGGTGTGTGTGATTGCATTTTGCTCCAGCTCAAATGATATATTAATACAGTGGCCACAAATGTGGTCTTTTTAACACAATTTCCCTCCGTGACTTACAGCGCTTTCATCTGTTTCCATAAATATCCTCTCTATATAAATCCATAAATGTGTCATATCCTTGCAATACAATAAACTGCTCCATATTTCACAGACAGTGGAGATAAAAAAAAGAACTTTCCTGCAAAGACCAAGAGAAAATAAAACTGTGTTAATTCTGTATTCCTCTGCTGTCCCATCTTTGCACTGTAACAGCTAACAAACAAGTGAAAGGCAAATGTACACGTATAGAATCTTTCAACAACAAGGCAGCACAAGCAAAACACGCATTTAAAAACATGCTCAACTGCAAAATTGGTTATATAATGATTAAGTCTTGCAAAATCCACCCTTAAACATTGATGTTTAAATTTGCAAAGTATTATGACACTGGCTCCTTTCCCGTAGAATTTTAAGTATCAATCAAACTTAAGAATTCATAAACAAGGTCTTATTACTGATCGAGGCAATCAAAATATTATGCAACCATCCTGAAATCAATAAAATGTTAATGTTCACATTAAAAGACAAATCAAAAATCATTAACTTCCAGACACACATCCTCATCATCCTGGTACTCTACTGGGTCAATGCTGGCTTGCAGAGCTTTTTGTGAGTTTTTGTGAGCTTCCATAAACTTCTGCAAGTACTTGGAGGTGTACAGCCAGTGATGTTTCAACACATCCTCTAGCTCAAAGGCCTTTGACTGACGTGCATTCATCTTCCGGAAGCGCCTGAACAGTTTGTTTGCGGACTCATTTCCCTCGCTCGCCCAGGCTCCTATGGATCCATCTCTCTCTATGATTTCAGGCACATGGGCCAGGGTCTTGTGCATGTAATTGGGTATCTTTCCTTTGTACCTATATTTGAAAGTGGAGGAGAGGAGGTCAGCAAAGCGCTGGGAGTTAAAGCTGTAGCGGCACAGCTGGTCAGGGCACTCCTTTGCTGGGCAGGTGGCACGCCACACAGGCTTCATCTGGAGGTAGAGCCTTATAAGCTCCCTTAGGGCCTCCCTCCTTTCCTCAGAGGGCACCAGCTCACACACTGCCTCCACAGTCTCCAGGGTCAGTAGCCGGCGGGCAAAGTTCCCATTCATTCTCATTACTGGTTTCAGCTTCACCTTCTTCCTCAGCTGTTTATCTAGGGCTGCCCTCCAGCTGCGCCGCTCCTCCCGGCTGGGGTTGACCTTTTGGTACATCTCCCCGATCTCATCCTGGAAGATTTTGTAGAACTCAGTAGCATTGCCTATGTCGCAGTGTAATGCATCCATCGTGGGGTGGGTCTCCATAAAGGGCTTGGAAGAGACCCCTTTGACTCTGTCTCGCAGCTCATCTGCAGACTCAGAAAAGGGGTTGGTTCTCCATATTTCATAACGTTCTAGGTTCTCTTCATGACTGCGAGTAATGGAGTGCAGTACCATGTTTTCAGAAGCTTCTGCCCGACCAGAGTCGCAGAGAGTGCAGATATAGGTGGACCCTGAGGCCTCGAGCCCCTCCATCTCACGCACCATCTTCTCATCATATCCAGTGCCTCTGAAGTGAAAGCGGAAGGAGCGAAGCAGTCCACCGATGGATAGGATGAGCCTGCTCTCTTTCATTGCATTACGCTCTGCAACTATAGGCGACAGGATGGCTGTGAGTGTCTCATGGTCTGACTCATCCACAAATGTCAAGCAAAGGGGCTTACAGGACAGTTCCGAGTTTGGCTTTGTCTCCGTGAAGATGGTAACCTCTTCCTCCTTGTCGGCTGCCAGGATGGAAACAGACATAACCGTGAAAGAGAAACGTACAGCCTTCTCAGGAACAACTGGTCCTCCACCGTGCTTCTCACTGACATCACCCATGCCATCACAAGATTCCTTGATCATGACACTGAAGCCTGAGGTACAAGCGCTGTCTTCCATCCCACTCTCTCTCAGCCCCTCCATGATGTCCTCCTCCAGATCTTTTAATGCTGACACCAGTGCCACATCATAGCGAAACCGCCGAGTAATAGTGTCAGCCAGGGAGTCATCCACTGAGGAAGCCCATCCAGAGAGCCCATTAATAATGCCAACATTGCAAGATGTAGACACATTCTTGAGAGCAGGCTGCCATTCAAACTGGTGAAAGCCAGGGAGTAGCTCCTTCTCTGCAGCTCGCAGGGTGTGCAGGGGCTGAAAAATCTGCCGGCCACTGGTGGCTTTGACAGTCCGGTACATCTTGTGATACTGGCTGCAGCTCAGGAAAGTGTTGACCCGAATTGCCAAGCATACAGCAGGATGCAATCCAGAGCCTCTGCCTGCAGAGACAGAGAGAAAATGAAAAGAGAGAAAGTTTCAGACAGCAACAGAAAGATGCTAAATTTTAAAAAGTAAAGCAAGGGAAAAGGATTGAGACATGAAGAGAATTGTTGAACACCAAACTGTGGAAGCCCATTTCTAGTGCTTTGAAAAGAACTACAGTATCTAACATTTCCTCATTTGATATTCTGCATTTTGGAGTCATTTATGTTATGAGACAAACAGACTCGCAAATTTAACACCCAAATGTGAATGTATCGTTGTCAAAAGCCCACGAGCCCATGATTACAAAATCCAATATTTCCTAATTTACAAATGTTATAAGGGGACAGAGGGCGAACCGGTGAAGCTGGCAAAAGTGATGTATTGGCTACAGATGAAAACAGACACCAGCTGGCTTCTATTCCCCAGAGAGGAGGATGGTGCTGTCTGTGTAATTTGCAGATACAAGAGCTGCTGATGTTGTTTTGATTCTAACAGCCCCTTCACAAGAGTTGTTATTGTGCATTACAGGGAGTGTGAGACTGAGGGGCTGACAGACAAGCAGACTGAGAGAGAGAGCACAAGAGAATCAGGGGGGGTTGAGCGTGTAACAGCAGTGGTTCAATAAATAGAGATGGACAATAATGAAATGCTTTTCAATCAAAATCAAGGAAACTTTCTTCTTTCTCCTCAATGGTGAACTTTCAACTCATTGTTATTTATGAGATGGCTGTACTCCTCACAGCTAGGCGGAAATATTAATGACCAAACACTATCATAATTTTCATTTGTTTGTGTCCCTTTTTCTTGGCTATGGAGGATTATGCTGACTTAACAAAAGCCTTCTAATAGCCTCTTACCTTGCATCATGGCCTCCACCTCATCGGCCTGCCGGTGTTCATTCTCAGATCTCAATGCAAGTAGAAACAGAGTCAAACACACAGACTTCAGGTCGCCACCTTCCTCCTTCTCTGCAAACACCTTCACCTGGTTCTTCAGATCCCTCAGCCGATGTTTCTGGGCACGACGGGTTAAGGATAGTAAGTGCTGACGGGGTCTTCCCCCTTTATTGGTTAGCAGGTAGTTGTCAAGTTCTGATGAGTGCTTCTCCTGATCATCTAGGTCATGGTCCAGGCAATGAGCTTTAAATGAGTCTAACTTTACCTGCTTGCCACAGCCACTTCTGGGGCAGAGCAGAGGCAGGGATTGTAGGGCTGATAAGAAGGCTTTGGCGGGTGAGGTGAGATCATCAGGGATACAGCGCAAGTTGCAGGCCGGGCAATGAGGTCCCAAAACGTAGCTATATTTTATAATACAGCTGCGGCAGAAGAGGTGCCCACAGGGGGACTGGACTGGATCAGAGAGCAGGTGGTCACAAACAAGGCAGGTGAAGGAAGAGAGGAAGTCTACGGGGAGCTTCTCGGAAATCAACTTAGTACTCAGGTGGTCTTTCTGGCAATGGGTGATGTTTCTCACCCATTGCTCTCTCTGTGTACTGGGTTTCCTCCAGGCCTTGAGCACAGGACGCCTCAAAGCCCTCTTCTCACCGACAGCAATGCTGTCACCTTGGTTCCACCTGGTCCTTTTCGCCAGTCTCTGGGCTCTGGGAATGGTTTTCCGCCTCTTTCTCCCAGTCCGCTGGAACAAGGGTTTCCTGGGGGAGCAAAGGTGGCAGAGGGAAGAGTGAGGTTTCCATTCAGGGACTCTTGTTCTAGAGAAGCTGCAGACACCCCCTCCTCGTATGGCAGCCATCCAGCAGCGATGGCAAAAGGAAAGAGGGTGAACAGATTCTGTATCCTCTGTCACGTCCACTTTGAAGACTTTGATGATGACCTCTGGCCAGCTTGTAAACTTGCATCCCATTTTACGCAGGGCACCTTTGCTTGCCTCGTCCAGATCCCCATGAACATCATGCATTGGTCCTTTGACTTTCCTCAGCGCCATTCCACAGAGTCGGCACAAGCATCTTTATAAAGGAAAAACAATGTTGTCAAAAACATCAACAACATTCTTAAAAAGAAATGCATATAATAAAGTGTAGTTTATATAGAGTAGTGACATTTGATCACCTGAGGTGGTTCATGTGGGTTTCCATTTCCTGTAGCTTCATATCTACCCTCCGGCCTGGGCCTTCCACATTTTCCTTGCTTTTCCCCCCAAGGCACAATTTCATGACACTCCCTGGACCCATACCATCAAACTCTATATTTGGAGCTGTGGGAGGTGAGATCCCTATAAAGGCTCCTTTCTCAGGCTGTGTCTCACTGGGCAATGGTGCCTTCTCCATGGATCTCACCCTGAACAGTTTAAACTTCCACTGAGAGTACTGAGAATGGGGATGGTGGAGCTCAGCCGGCATGGATGATCTGGGGTCATCTGTCTCTGACCTGTCCTCCATCATGATGCAACTTAGACCTTACACCCTGGAGAACAGAGGAGAGGAGAGCAGCGGTGAAAGGAGAGCTTAGTTTCATGTATCACAAAGGTATTAAAGAATATTTCAGCTGTCCATGAGAGGCACATTAATGGATACAGAAACAAGATTTGAAGGTTCAAATGCTCAGATATCCCAAGTGCCTTCTCAGCATTGAGCCCATGACACAGTCTAACAGCTTTACTTGATTCCTGTTGAATTTATACACCAAGTATCCTGAAATCCCACTGAACAGAGGGTAGTGAGCCCTGACCTAGAGTGCTGTATTATACCATAAGTGGCATTTAGATCTTGTGTAAATGCATGAGACAAGCATTGGGGGATCGATGCAGCACCAAAATCTTCATTTCTCTCATCTCCAATCCCATCACTCAGGGGAGCCATTGTGACTTTTTTCGTTTGACACAGCGAGTTTGCTAAATGGGCAACCCTATGCCTGCAAGGCTGTCAATCATTTATATTAGTCATTTTCTTGGCTGGAGAGAGAATTGGAGCCCCGGGAGCCTCAGACTGGCATTTCAAATGTGGGGAGAAAATCAGAGACACGGAAAACTTATTTCATAATACATAGATATTGACCAGAACAGAACAGAAAAGAAAACAAGAAACCATCATATTGAATAAAGATCATAAAAAATTATACCAAACACAACATTGTTCAATTCAGCAGCTGCATTTCAACAGCCAAGTGCTCTCACAATATGACACAGGTAAGATCAATGATACCGCTGCAGTGACAGACCTTATTTCATCTCCTCCCATACTATCTAGGTTCTATTACCAGTTCAGACAATAAAGCAGTCAAACAGTCTTACCATTGCACACCTATAGCGCACACACTCTAACATCTTCCGTCTATCCATCTTTCAGTGTTCTCGCTAGATTTTCTCCCTGGGAGGCTTGAGTCTGGCAGTCTCCTTCATTTCCTGGCTCTCCGTGTTCTTCACATGCTGAACTCTCCTTTGAGACAAACAGCTGAGCCTGTGTGCATGTGTGTCAGCTGAGTTCTTACCTTGTTTTTCAGTCTCAGCTGGCGTCAGCTCCCCTGGGGGTCCTCCTCGCATGGGAGCACAAGGGAAGCCCTGAATCCAGGTCGTACACACTACGTACACTGTATATGTTTGAGTCTGTCACAGTCTCCATACAGTGGGATTGCTCCTGTCTGTGTCCTTTTGTCTTGTATTTATACCCTTCCTTTGGTGGGATCCCAACAGTCAATTCCTGACACCTGATACAGGCAGCTGATTTAAAAAAAAAAAAAAAAAAAACAAGGTCAACCCCAAAACACAGTTGCAAACATGTTTTTGTGTGTGTGTGTGTGTGTGTGTGTGTGTGTGTGCGTGTGTGTGTGTGTGTGTGTGTGTGTGTGTGTGTGTGTGTGTGTGTGTGTGTGTGTGTGTGTGTGTGTGTGTGTGTGTCTTTCTACCACACCACACTGCTCCTCAGCTGGAAACACTTCTATGTCACCTTTATCTCCCCTTTCTCATATCCATCTGCCAGCTCACCTCATCCAGGTGGCCTCTCTCTGACAGAAAGACAGACACTGTTAAACTTATGAAAAGGCTACAAGTGCAGGCACACACTGGAACATAGAATAAATGCATTTTCTTGTCACACAGACAAATAAAAGCTCCACCAAACATTGTATCACCAATATTCTTAGAAAGGTAATGTTGCAGGTTTAGAATTTGACCCAAATTTTACACAGAGACATGATAAATCGTGATCTTTGTTTAGTTTTTTGTGACTGTCAGTATTGAGGTGCTCCCAAGATAAGATGTCTACAGATGATGCTAACATCAAGACAAAACAATTACAGTGATACATGTGATCCATCAAAGACAGAGGACCCAGGTCAAAAAGCAGTAGACTTTAGTATGTTAGAAATATAATTCAAGTGTAGAAATGTCATTACAAGTACACTTTTGCTCTCTGGGCTTAATTTAAAGTATGCTTGACATATACTTTTAGAAGTGTACTTCAAAATAGATGCCATTAAGTTCTACTTAAGTGTGTTAAAAATGAATATAGTAATTCTGCAATACTTAAATTGGTATTTCAAGTACTCATAAAAAGTGTGCTTTATTGTACATGTATTATAAATTCCACTTCAGTGTACTTTTATAAAATGTACTAAATTACAAATAGTTCCAACAGTGATAAAGTGCACTTATGAAAAGTATACTTATCTTCAAGTCCTTTGTTATACACTATTAATATACTTAATTAAAGGGTACTTTAATTTTACTTTTTCCAACACACTGGTAATATGATACCATTGTACTGTAAACATGTTTTTTTCTTTGTGAATTGATGAGATTAATTGAGTTGTGGACTATGTTGCATGTGTTTGTCAGTCTGTGGAGGCAGCAGGTATATAGAGACGTGTGTTATAATGTGTAAGGGTGTGAACATATGATATATGAGAGAGACAGAAGGAAAGTGAATGATGATTTATAAAGGGCAGAAATCAGTGAACAAAACAGAAAATAGCAGTAATTGTTGCAATAATAATGACAAAATGACTGTGTCGCCGTTGTCATTCTAATGACTATATCATTGGGACTTTTCCCCTTGCCACTTCACACCATCTTTCAGCGTTTGTGAATGATGCACCAGGAATTCAGGTGGTGACTGCTGTGAATCAAAATGACAAAGGCAGCGACGCAAGTGAGTCATATTAGGCTGAATACCAATTATCAGTGTTAGCTGTTAGAATCTCAGTCTTCATCTGGCAATTAGCATTTTGATAAGTGAGTTTTCAAAGCAGCGTAAGGGAACTTACAGAGACGTGCAGAGAGGCCACAGCTGCTGCCCGGATTGTTCATGCAGGGGTCAAACAAACCAGAAAATACCAAATTGTTCATTTTTATTCCAAGGCAACCGCACTGTGTCACATGTAGTGTGTGCCTCTCATCTTGTTTGCCCCTTGTGGTTCTTATCTGCAGTCTGTACAGCGTCAGTGCATTACATTCATTTCTCCAAATGCTGCCTCTCTGTCACCACTCACAATGAGTTTTAATGAGACAGCATCATTTGATGAAATGTCTCAGTAGGTACTGGGAGTATTTGCCCAAGATCATTCTTGTTTGTAATTATCCAGGGGATTAATCTGGTGTATTCACCACAGGAGCCTGTTGCTGTTGCGTTGGATTTGCCAGCCAAGTCATTAGATACACAGTCAGTGGGCACCAAACAACAGTTGGGTCTCTCCCACTCTTGTCAGCTTAACAGGGGAGGAGGATGAATACTGGCAGGCTTTGCTGCTGATATTTGGTGTGTATGGTCAAGTGTGACCTCAGACAGCAATAGAGTTTTTTTTTTCTTTGTTTCTTTGTGACAAGCATCCTTAGTCACAAGAAATGCTGAAGAGCAAATGGTGGCAGAAAGTGTTCGTTTCCAGGCCAATTCAAATCCATCAAACACAACTGGGAGATTTGCAGTATGCAATGCTTGATACATTACATATCCAAGAACAAGCAAATGATGGATTATAGCAAGATGTTCCAAGCCTATTTATAGTTGGTATTTAGATTTATGATAGCTAGCTAGCCACATGTTTCCAAGGTAAACGACACACCTAGCTCCGTGGCAGACAGGGACTGAGCTGCAGATGTCTGTCTGACAAACAAGCAGTGACCCCCTGAGACCCTCATCTCTCAGCGCTTGCTAATTGACTTGTTATTGATCAACTCAAAGACAGTCTGATTTATGGGGAAGAGGACTTGTAGAGACAGCCACCTGGCATGGAGCGGAGTGTTATGAATGTGAGGAGCACATCCTGGGGGACTAGAGGCTGCAGTTTAGGCGGACATACAGGAGTTTGCAATGCACCGGTGAACTGACACCCTGCGCTGTGTTTTTTCTAATGTGATGAATCCAAACAACATCAGAAAGTGTGTGTGTGTGTGTGTGTGTGTGTGTGTGTGTGTGTGTGTGTGTGTGTGTGTGTGTGTGTGTGTGTGTGTGTGTGTATGCGCATGTTGCAGGTGTGTGCAGTAGGAGGGATGAGTGGGAATGTGGCAGGGGCATACATCTGTTCGGGGAAAGGGGGGGTGGAGCGAATAGGGGGTGGGAGGGGCTGCATGTCTGTATTTGTGAGTCAGTGCCGGTGTGTGGATGAAGCCCAGGAAACTTCTGAATTTTTACTCTGGGGTCTATGTGTGTAAAACAAAGAGACAGATATACAGAGAAAGGCAACAAGAGGGAAGGTGTGAGAGGTGAAAGGCGGAGAATGGGGATATAGTAGTGATCTTGTGTAAAGGAGTTGCACAGGATAACAGGCTTAGCTCAGAGTGGAGAACACAAAAGGGCTTAAGGCTGATTGCAGGCTGTGACAAGGAAAGGGGGGAAGAGATCAAGCCTTCCAGGCAGAACTATGTAAGCCAAAGGTCCAAAAAAGACCCTCTGACAGCTGAAGTCACATAGCAGCTTAAGGGAAAGTGTCAATAGCAGAAATGGGCAATGAATGAATTCCACAGCAGTGTCGGTATCTTCCTCACTGGGAATAAAATGTCAGCATCATCCGCATTTGAATAGACCAGCCAAAATTGCAGCATGATATTTCTAAATGTCATGAAGAATGTAGGCATCTTTGTGATTGTATTCGGGGTAAAGAGAGCAGTTCGCTCTCATATTTCCACTGAGTGATAATGCAATATATTGAGCCTTCGGTATGCTAATTTTTAATTGCATTTTCATTGCACGTTCAACAACTTCTTCAGGCTCACCCAGCCAATTCTCAGCGAGTCGCCTCCCACTGTCCACCACTTCCATCCCTCATCCGGAAACATGATTTGGTAGATTAATGCTCAAAGAGGTAGGCTTCAATGCAGAGCTATTCGTCAAAGCCACCTGCCAGAATAAACCGCTTACCCCACTACTCAAATCCCCCCTCATACATCTCCCCTGTCCCCCCCTCTCAAAGTCTTGCTTCCCTCGTCTCGCCCCTCTCCTCTCACCCTCACCTCAGGTATTGTTAATAATCAATTATGTGATTATTCCAATGAGGTGATTAATTATTGGCTCTCCCTCCCTCTGCATCACCGGTTAGCGTGCTTATAATCACACAGTGACAGCCAGGGGACAGCTGAGTTGAGCGATGCTGTCTTGAGACCTTGCGTGACCCTGTATGACTCGGCTGCATTTGTTGTCGGCTCATCCTGACTGATGGAGCTTTAACAGAGAGCAGAGACACACCACAACATCACAGCTTCTACAAATAACACCCCCCACAAGCTACTGACAGCCTGACACCATAATATCTTCCATGTCCAGCTATCCAAATATTCATTTTATTGGATAGTCTAGTCTTGGGACCGCATTAATTCGTTCCAAGTCTTGCATTATAACTCTCCCTGAGGCGCTGCAGAGTTATTTTGGTTTTGGACCGTTTCCATTCATCTCTTCTGTTCTGGTGAGTTAGACAATATGGAGAACAACTTAAGCTACAGCAACTGCAAGTGTCCATTTTAAAGAGACTTTTTTAAAGACAGCAAATCCTATTACGATAGCAGGATAGGTCACATGGGGGTCAGTAACATGCAGAGATGGCAAAGTTTGATCGTGCTGGAGTTTACAGTATAGGCCTCCGAAAAAAGTAGCTAGACCTGCATTGAGCAGACAATCCAGATGGATGTTGATCCACTTGCAGTAAACCAAATGAAATTAAACCCTAAGCCGCGTTCAGGAGCACTAGAGTAGAGTGGGGAATCAAGACCACTGTCTTTAATCAAAATAACAATGCTCTTTAATTCTGTGTTAATTAAATGTAGATTTCCCTGATTGAGGAGCAGTCTCCTTGATGCCAGGGGACCTCCAGTCACATAAGCATCCACTCACTGGATTTGTGTTGTGTTTAACCATGTATTATGTACTTTCCCCGAAACTGTCTGGTGCTGGTTTACACAGAAGGTCTGTCATCTGAGGGAAAGTAGCTTGCAAACAACTCTTCGAGATTTTCAGCCTCCTTGAAGGGAGGGTTTCTTGGCAAGTTGTTAAACACCTTAATAAGTGGCTTACACCCGCACTGTTCTCAAATGAAATGAGCATAATAGTGAATTCTAAGAGCTAAATTTCAGACTATTTGTCTCTTGACTGGTCATTCTATGTCTTTCCCCTCCTCGCTCCCTCTCTCAGCCCCCCTCCATCAATGTAATGAGCAAATCATGGCTACTAGGGAGAGATGTAGAGAGAAAAATTGGCCCCATTATGTGTCAAGGAGTGTGAAAAGAGCAGCGCTGTTGTCTGTCAACTCTAACCCCCAACTGTCCCTGGTCTTAACTTCCCACCAAACACAAAGAGCTCTTTTCCCACACGTAGATCTGCTTATTATTTCCCTGTCTTTTAACTACAAAGTCCATTATAGGAAATGCCAGGACAGCCGTGCCCTTTTCTGCACTAGCTCTGCCAGAGCTCAGACAAGGGAACAATGGACACAGTAACATGCGGCGATTCATGCCTGATTTAGAGTGACTGGTCTTAAACCAGACTTATAGAGTATAGTAATTATAGGAAGTGAAGGGAGGGGCTGTGAAGGATGCTCTGGATAGGTGGGGGCTTGGGGAGGGAGATTGTTGTCATTTGGCAGCCAGTCCAGTTGGAGAGAGAAATTACTACTGGAGCCAGAGCCTGGGTGGTGGAGCATTTATCAACCAGTCATCGCAATGATTCACACGATCCGGTGGGGAGCCATTATTTTGCCACCCCGGTCTCTCACAGCAACCTGCTGGTGGCGAGGATGATGATAGCTATGAGGTTTATGAGTACGGGAGCAGACACATACAGTAATTGTTTGAGAACACTAGTTTTGGAAAGTCCCATCTCTTTTCAGAAATCACAGAGTCACATGTAGTCCGCGGACTGGACTACACAGGGAACAGAATCGAACAGTTGAGCCCCTAACTCGGAGGCATATGGCGTCTGCTCACCGCAGCAGAACACAGAGTTGCCTCAGGAAGGGACTGACAAACGTGTGGTCCCTGTTGTTGGAGGGGAGAGTAACCAGCACGGAATACATAAAGACCACAAATAAATACACCATCCACCTGCTTCGGCGAGTGCTTTGGGAAATCCGAAGGCATTGATACAGTTTTGCATTTTCTGGTCTGCCTGTACAAGCGAGTGTAACAGTCTCTGCATAAGCAAATGAATTCCTGACTGAATAGGGAATAATGAAAGAGGCAAGGGAGGCCTGTGATGGCCTTCTCATAATAACAATGATAAAAATGCTTTTCTTCTATTCATACTCCCCTCACTCTTCCTTTACCAACTTTCCCTTTTGGCTCTCGTGGGAGGCACATCATTCTAATATACACAGGTTTTCATCCCTTCCCTCTTTGTGAAAGACCTGCAGGAGAGACAGAGACAGGGAGAGGGAGAGAGATGGGGACTGTTTATTCAGTCAGATGGTCTAACGTGTGTGGAATAGATTTGAGCTGAGGAAGCTGTCTACACAATAGCAGTTGGCGTCAGTGAGTGAGTGAATGAATCTGTGTTCAAAGTCTTTCCCTCGTTCACTCATTCACTTTATCGCCAGCACAAAATTGAGGATTTTGGACGCTTATGAATCATCATCATCATCGCTGAAAGTGGTGTTGCATAATTGCAGTAATACATTTATTAAGGCAAAACATTGCACTGTGGTGCATTTAGCAACTAAGATTCTACAGCCATGCTTGCAGTACTGTGAGGCTGTGATTAAGCATAACTGTGCTTTGAGTTAAATGCTAACGTCAGCATGCTAACATGCTCACAATGACAATGCTAACATGGTGATGTTTAGCAGGTATGTTGTTACCATGTTCACAATCTTAGCTCAGTGTATATAACATGCTAACATTTGCTAATTGTCACTAAATATGGACAGCTTTGAAGGGAGTCAGAAAAGTATCTGATATTTTTATTTTTGAACTGATGATGGTGGTGAATGAAAAATCTGAGAATCACAAATATCACTTAAGTCACAGCAATCCATCCAGTAGTGGGATGTCCGGTCAAAATCTGTGCAAAATCTATCAAGCGTATGTTGAGATCTTTCACAGGAGTGACCTGATGGCGCTAAATTCACAAGGATTCTGCAGACCAATCAACTGACAGACCGACATTATCATCCCTGGAGCCACAATGTCAGCGTGGCTAAAATGTCGTGTATAAAAACATCATTCTTTGCTTCATGTGAGGGCAGTATGATGTGCATAAATTTCACACTGTGAGTTCAAGTAAAAAAGAAATATTGTGTACTAGGTACCAAGGAAGTGATTAAGTGAATGTTTTTGTCTTCTCATTTTCACTGATCTCCTCTGTGCTTTTTAGATTATTCACCCATGTAAAATCCTTTTCCCTCAATGGTTGCAACCACGTCTCCATGTCTCTCTTCTAGACTCTTTTTTCCACAGCCTCCACTCGCTTCACTTCCTCATGCCATTCACTGTCATTGTGAAAAGGTGTGTGTGACTCTACTAGTAGAGCAGAGCCCATTATCGTAAATAGGCCAATAAGTAACTTCACACAACGTGTCTCCAAAGCAAGCACACTCTATATGCAAAGCAGAGGCGCACTGTTAAAGAAACTGGCGCCAAGTGATTATATTTGTAATTTAATTTCCTTGGTCACACAGAGATAAGAGAAGGAAGCAGCTACAGTTGGCCAGGGATGAATAGAGTGATGAGAATGGGACTACAGCTTCATTGTCTGGACTGAGATGTCCGAGACGACACCACTTACGAACAAGGGTACTGGCGGGCAGATATGGTACATACACAGGGAATGACAAGTCTAAACTCAAAGACACAAAAACAATGTTAGTATCAGAGACAGCAGAGAGAGTTCATCAACGCAAAACCTGAACTCTCAAATGGAATCCATGAATCTAAATGCCGGAAAATCAAGAAAGTCTTTTACCCTGATGCAAGCTCTGTGCCCCCCCGTTGTGTCCTTCGCACTCCTTAGTGAATAAATGTAGTCAGCAGGTCAGTCTGTTTGGGATGTCAGCCACAATGACCAATGGCTCATTGCAAATTCTACAGGCGAGATGAACCGGGTCCCTGCAAGAAAGACGACTGAAGGACACAAGGTGTCCCTCTCCCCCCCGTCCTCTCTCTGGCTTCCCTCCCTCTGGCTGCTTTTTCTGAGATTGTGGGACTGCAGACATCAAATTTCCTGACTTTTCCATTTTCAAAGAGTGTCCACTTATACTGATGACAATGCAGTGGAGGGCACAATGCTGCAGTGGTCAAACTCTGATTTTGACTACATCAGAACATTCGGAGCTATGAAGAGCTGGTGGTGAGCGATGGGGAAGAAGAGGAAGGGTACAAAGTTCATCAAAATCCACCACTGCACATTGCCTTACAGAATTCAGGGACAGTGTGAAACTATTTTGTGACATGTCATATCCTCTCTCCCCCCTTTGTTCTCTGTTCTCGCCTCCTCTCATCTTCATGTCAGTCTCTCCCCTGCTGCCTTGTCTTTCTGCGTATTTCCTCAGTGTCTTCACTTTGAACCCAACAGCATTAACCTGTCAGGAAAGTTACAAATGTTCTGAGTGAATTATGTAAACCACGGAGAAATAAAACTGCAAAAAGCATGGAGTTCTCACTTTATTTCATAATTCATCATGCTCCCAGATCGAGCCAAATAAAACTTGACTTATTAAGTAGTCTGGCACATTCTGGCTCAAAATCCTCTGAAATATGCTTGAGAATATTAATTACTCTTTGTCTGCCTCACAAATAAAAATCAAACACACACACACACACACACACATATGCATACATGCACAATTTTTTTGTGATTTCATTACTCATCAAATGGGAGCAGCGTCTCCCACATTTCAACAGATTCCACTGCAACAAGCTGAGCGATAGATGTTACACCAGCACCACCAAAAGGAAGAACAAAAAACTGCACCTTCTTTTTTTTCTCTCTCTCTCTCTCTTTTTTTTTTTTGCTTGTCTTTCTCTCGTTTTCTTTGCCTCCAAACTTACAGTGCTGAAAATCAGATTAAGGATGCTTCGTCTTGGCAGGCAGCAAGTTTATTTATTTATCTCGATGAACACAACCACAGACACGCAGGAGAGAGGAGAAACACACACTTTACACTGAGGGATGGTGTAGTGGCAGTGCAGTGTAATTAGTGGGACATGGCTGTATAATTGGTCTCTAATTGATATGAAGAGCAGAGGTTTAGCGTCGTACACATGCTGCCAGCCGCAGGCAGGAGGCGCCAGCTCAATCTTGGTGCCATCTTCTGACTGATGTCTCTGTAGCAAATGCCCTTCAACAATCAGCACCCACAATCTCTCAGGTCACCTGTCTATCTGTGTATAATATCTTCTACCATTCATCTGTCATTTCTTCCTTTGTGCCTAAACGCCTCACTATCTCTTTCTTTCTATCTCCACATTGATTTGGCCTGTCAGAGGCAATCTCAACCTTTGGTCTGTTTCTCTCAGGAAGGTGAAAGAGCAGCGTTTGTAGTGTTGGAAAGTGAAAAGTGGAGGGTTTGTTTATGAGACACTGGCAGCCATAAAAGACTGCATGCTTTCAATGGCCCAGACAGCTCCTACCGGGGGAAATAAAAGCAACTTTAGGCGAAATCAATTTTAAAAGAACCTTTATTTACAAAAGAAAGTGGGTTACCTGCTCTGTCAGTTTAGCAAATGAGGTTTGAAGAGGCTTCTTTTAAAAACGAGGAAAGAGGAATAATAGCAGTCACTGCTGAGAGGCACAGCTGGACATGAGAGGTCAACTCGCAGTGAATTGAATGGATTTGAAGTTTGGATGGGGAGGCTCTTTAGAACAATTCTGTCCATGGATCGTGTGCTGATGCAAGACGACCTTCAAGGACATTCCCCTCATTTACACAGCAATTAAGCACTACCCTGTTGGTAAATTGAAAAAGAGACAAAAATCCTCTGTGGATTTAATAACAAACTCATTACCAGGGCCCAACAGGGCGGAACTGCCTTTTAATTAGAGCAACACCTGATTAACGCCCAATTAACAGAGCCAGAGCCACTTAATTCTCCCCCACTTTGGCAGGTTGAGAGCATAAACATAAGCAGTCCAGGATCGGAGTGCTTCCTCTCCTCCAGGGAATGTGTGAGAGAAAAGTAAATAACGACTTTGGAGGCAGTCTGTTGTGTGGTGGTCCAAATGCTCTGCAGAGCTGGGAAATGCTTGAGGTAAGTGTTTCAAAGGGGAGACAGATGTGGGCCTGGATGGCAAAAACTGCTTCACTACACATTCACTCCTGGTGGGCTGATGTAGGACAACTGTCCAAGCAGTGAACCATCAAGCTCAGCCACAAAATATGAGCTCTCGATCCTCTCGCTCTCAGATAATACCACACACTTTACCACGCACACAGTGTACAGGATGCAAACTTAAAAGTTTTAGTGAGCTCTGGAAGGTCTAGATGATCAGCATAGCACAATCAAACCAAGCTTATAGCTGAACATTCTGTAACTGCTGATTGGTACTAAACTCAGGGATGACTGGAAAAGGTTATAATTTTTTACTCATCATCAGCAAACAGGACATCTTTTATAAGAAAACAACAAAGGAACACAATGTGCATTTCCCATTAGTATTTGACAATAATCATAATGTCCCCTTACATCATGCAGTGAATCCTTTCCACAAATAAAAAATCTGAAAGTAACTGATTGTCTTTTGCTGAGAACTGTCAAAGTGTTGCATCACAAGGTGGCGCAATTTAAACATTACTACATTACAGACTGAACCTTTCAGCCAATCGTACAACAACCTGGATCCCAAAACGGCTGGAACACTGTAAAACATAAATAAACCAGAATTCTCTAATCCTTTTTGACATACACTCAAAAAGACAATATATTTAATGTTTTACCTCATCAGCTTCATTGACTTTTGTAAATATCTGCTTATTCTGAATTTGATGCACCAACATGTTTCAGACAAGTTGGGACAGGAGCAACAAAAGACTGGAAAAGAGGTGGACTGCTCCAAAAACACCTGTTTGGAACATTTACATTTGACACAGAGTTCCAGCTCCAAAACTCTGTAAACACAGTTCTACACATCACTTTTGTCAGAGAGCAGTTCTCATCTTCCCAGCCAGCACTGTCGCTCCTTAGTGTGATTTCATTTCATTTCAGTCGATACTGAAAACTCACTGCAGAATGGATACAGAAGCTGGAGCTTTCACGCTCACTGATTCCAGCATTCAGGATCTTAATTCCTTTTTCCAACACTGGACTCCAAACACAGTTAATCATTCAGTCTGTTTGTTTAGATGAATAAAGCAGTGAGAAATTGTTGGTTTTTCATTGAGTCACTGTACGTAACATGCGGCATACACATTCACATTCATCGTCTCTGTCATGTCCTTATGTCTGCACTCCACTCAAGGGCTGACATATAACTCTGTGGAGACATGTTGCTTTTGCTGTAACCAGAGTGATAGCTATCGCTGAAAGAGCGCTTAGCTGCCTTAAGTTGAGCGGAAATCCGCCATGACTCCACCGCCTTCTCTAAGTCTGGTAGGATGTCTGGCACAACAGCTTGTTCAGCTATAAAGACTATCGGCTCCACAACCAACAGCAGGACCCATCCTAAAGCCCCAAGCCAATAGGAGGAGCCGAGGCTGGAGAAGTCTTGACTGATGTCTTCCCCGTGCTGATAAGTGAAAAGAGACCAGCTGAGGAGGAAGAAGAAACCTGTTCGACAGAGGAGAAAAACAAGTCAAATCAAATATCGTTGAGAGGAAAAGAAAAAAGTCATTAAGGTCAATTATTACATGCCTGGAGCTTTAGAAAAGAGTCTGTATGATAATGAACTGCAATTCTGAGCGAAGTAAAAAGTCTCTTTAAAAACTGCTGTCCTGCAGGGAATGTAAATGAGGAGTACATAAAAGAATTTCTGGAGGTGAAGGTTTGACATGAACTACACAAACCAAAAGGCTACTTGGTGGTTAATTGGACACAGGGCTTTTTTCTACTTTAATGAATATATTAAGACTCCCACAACAATAACAGGCTAATTATTGTTGTGCAGCTCAGGCAAACAAGTGTTTCACATAGTTTGAGGCATGCAGCAGTGCTAACCTGTGGGGGCCGTGGTGAGCAGCAGCAGTGTGGTGGGGTAGAGCGCCTGTCCTGCCATGAGGAGGGAGCGAGTGTTGGAGTAGGAGCGCACCGTCTGTGATGTCCAGCAGAGGGCAAACACCAGACACAGAGCGCCAGTGCTCACTGCCATCAGGAAGGAAAGGACCGCAAACACTCTCTCTGCCTCCAAGGCTGGAAGACACAAAACAACAGACACATATTCACAGTGTCCACAGACAGGTTAACTAGACTGACTTTAGACGGCCACAGTTCCATTCAGTTTGTACTCTGAGTAGCAGTGGTGGACCAAGTGTTCAGGTCCTTTTTCTTTTTCTGTATTACAAGTAAAAAATAAAATTTGATTAAGTAAAAGTATGTCAGTATTATCAGCAACATATGCCTAAAGCATGAAAAGTAAAAGTAGTCATTGTGCAGTAAAATGGTCCCTGTGGTTTTACTGATATATCCCCCCTGCTCAGCTGCTTGTGTATGTGTGCGTTGCATTTTACTGTTGTAGGTGTTACAGGTTGAGCTAACTCTAAGTACTTTATATACTGCTTTTAAATAGTTTATTTAGTTTGAGAGGAAGAAGGATTTTCTCAACCCATAAAGGAACACTTGTTCCTTCAGTTTATCAGAAGAGTTAGAGATAAATGGTTTTCACTGACAAGTACCTCAAATGCGTACTTAAGCACAGTGCTTGAGTGAATGTACTGAGTTACATCAAAGCACTGATAAGCAGACAGCATGATGAAGGGAAACATGTTGAGTTGACGATACGCTCACATGTCCATGACTACAACTGAAACAAGAAGAGTAAAAGCAAGAGTTCGTGTACTTTTCAGGTGCTTTTCAGGCACATGGAGCTAATTCTACACCACATTAGGTTCAATCTGAAAGTGTGTTTGCATGCAAAAATGTCAGTGGGAAAACAACGAACTGACAGGGGGGCTAATGTCTTGTCTTGTCTTGATAAAACAGACAAAGACCAGGTTCCAGCTGACCGGGATTTCAGCACATTTGCCTTCAGCCAAGTGTGAGAGCAACAAAGAATGCACTTCTCCAGAACAGGAGCGAGCTCCAACTTGTTTAGAAACTCATCTGCAACCCGGTGTAGTTTCAAATGCTCCTCCTGATGTTGATGCCCTCCAGAGATTCAGAGGTGTAAAACAGTCTCCCCAAGGCTGACCTCTAGCAGAACCAACTGCCTTATCAGCACAGCGCAGCGCAGCAAAATCGTGTTTATGCCTCATTAAATATGCTGCTCTGCCTCATACATTTCGCTGTATGTCAGTCAAGTCTTTATCCTGACCCTGAATGACAGCTTTAGAGGGATGATCTGCTGTCTGTGGAAAAATGTCGGAGGTGATTGCGGCTCGTTGCTTACCATTGAATACCCCTTTGCGACTGGTCTGGTCACTCTTAGTGTTATTCCACTCTGCCCACAGTCCCCTCTCCTTCAGCCAGAACGGTGTCCAAACTGCATAGCACACACACAGGCAACCTGCCAACCCGACACAAGACTGAGAGAACCTGAAGCGACTGATGGAGTCCCCCAGCTCCAGCAACTTCATCTTTGTACACCACTGACAGAGAGAGAGAGAAAGGACAGAAGACTCAGGAGGAAGCAGGTGTGTAATTAGAGTGTGCTGAAGCTAATTAAAAGAAGCACATTCTGTCCCAAAACCAACCTTATTCAATTCATATGAAGTAGCTTTAAGAAGGTAGAGCTGGAATCTGTTGTCTTACCTTTGTTGTTGCAGAGAACAGAAAGGTGTCAGGAACAAAGCTGAGACATTAGTCTGCGTACAAGAAGAAACGAAGTTCAGGCCACAGGCACGACTCGTGTTTGCTGTTGTACTACTTCAACTGTACAAACACTTTTATAACTTGTACTGCTCATGACCACAAGCCCTCACTCACACACCCTTCAGCGTTACTCCGCCTCTGCTGCAATGGAAACTCCCCCAGCCGAGGGCTAAATTTCCCCGTGAATTCTCCACTGTGGCCCGCCAGCTCACACTGTAGACAAAGTGAAAGCGGCAGCAATGGCCATTCAGTGTTTAAGGAAGCAGAAGTTTGTCTAGCAGTAAGTGACAAGGAATGAAGATTAACTGCACGTTAAAGGGAAGTCAAAAAGTCTAAAATCCCCTGACAGTCCTGAGATACTCTGTAACCACTCTGACATTTGTTTATATCAAATGCAGAAACTGTGTGGGGGGTGTCAGCAGGTCATAACATTTAAGGAAATCCTACTCTCAAGTGATCACAGTGGGGCACAATGTGTTGTGGTTGATGTCGTTTTCAACCTCAGATGTTGCTCCCCTTTCGTCACGAAACTACCCACCCTTCGCTTTCCTTTACTGCAACGAAAGGGCGCCCACAGACCACCCCAAAGGAACTTTGAAAAATGTCACACTGAAATGCCTTCAGAGCACGCTGAATACAAAATAAGACAGACGACATCTTAAAAGAAATGTGTACATAGAAGATAAGTCACGGTATTTATCAGATTTTGCTCTAAAAGAAAGATTATAGCCAAATAAAGTCAGATTAATTCTTTCCTTTATTCACAGATCATTGGCTTTACAGAAAGTACACTACATTCTGATAAAATAAAGTGCATTATAATAATGTACAATTCAAATTAAGGGGAGACACTAAAGGTGAAGAGTAAAAAACTAATAGATATCACCATGAAACTTGTTTACATATGCAAATGATAAGCCTCCAGAACAGAAATCTAAATATTGGATCAAGGAAAGTTCAAAGGTGTGGCTTTGTTTTGTTCACATATTAAAGTCAAAGGTTTTTACAAAGGGAATTTTGGATATCTCTTTTATCACGCCGTGAATAAGAAAATACTGCCAACAGCCATAAAAAAAAAATCCATTTTCCCTTGTTTTTAGGACTACAATGTTTTCTAAATCAGGCTATGAATGATATATGAACAAACCCTCCTGTAAAAACCTTCAGAATATAGATAGACATGGAAAGTTTGGTGCATTTAAGTGCTGCTGAAGTCCTGAAGTTGAGATTTCTGGCTCAGAGGAGGAGAAAAACACCTTTTTAAGACATGCCTTATAAGATTCCATACATTTTTAGGCAAGAAATAAGACACTACAGGTGAACAGGGTAAGGTAAAAGAAAATATATACTATCATGAAGCTATTACTTATTTCAAGTCAATTTTTTATTCCAAGTTTTCTGAAATCTTAGGTTTGAATATGCAAAGGAGTCATTCACTATTAATACGCACTACTTTGCATACATATGCAGAAAACTGAACTAAAACAAACATCTAAGGTGTATTTTGTACATTTTCTTTCCACTAGTCTAAAGACATCCTATGGGAGCAGAGGAGCTCAGACTCACAAAATTGACCAATCATCGGAACAATGTGTTGCCATTGTTCGTTTCTGCGAACGTTTCATATGTACCACATCAAAGTTGAACGTAAAGAAACGAAAAGTTTCAACATATCCGTGCGTTGCATAAAAGGACAATGCCAACATTTATTTTGGTGATTGAGCTGTTTCACCTGTATTGTCTCCCCTTAAGAGGCTTAAAACGTCTATGAGTAGAACATGGCTGATTTTGGTTCATTTACATTTGGCATTCACATAGAATTTGAGTAAGTAAACATAAAACTTTTGAGTCTGGATTAAAAAAAAACCAAGGCCGTTTCCCTCAGCAGCTTAAAAATAAGGCCTCGAGATGCAGATAGCAAAGTACTCCGTCGTGTTCTTCCATCCAGGCCTTGCCTGCATTACATTTCTTCTCCTCTCCTCCTTATCCTCTTCTCAGCTGTGTTTCCTCTTCGCTCAGAAATAGGCATCAGATTTGACCTTGTGTCAGGTGTTTGTGTGTCAAGCTTCTCTCCATAAACTCAGGGAATAAGAGGGATGCTTGAAGTGCTGCCTCTTGAAATTTGGCAGCTCCATTCGCACCAGTTTATCCTAAGCTTACTTTCTGGCTCTTTGCAGCAGGGCCTTGAATACATCAAGAATCTCTGGGTCCTCTCCGGCAGACAGCTCTGGAGTGTTTTTCTCCAGCCAATCAGAGGAGCGGATCTGGTGCCTGAGAGTCCCAATCAGAGAGTCCAGACCCTCTGTGGGCTTCGATGCTTGGCAGTCCAGCAACACAAACTCCTCAGTGGCCAGCAAGGCTGTGTCAGGAACAGGGCTATCCTTCTCTTTCAGCTGGTCGGATGACTTGCTCTGGGGTGATGATGTTGAATTGACAATCGCAGCATTGTCTGAATCTGCACTGTCCTCTTTCACTGCTTTTATGCCCTCCCTGCTGGTCTCTTTGATAGAGTGTGAATCAGGGCTGGTGCTTTTCTCTCCAATGTCTTTCAAAGCCTCCCTAATTCGCTTCAGGCCTGATAACACAAAACATCAACAGAACAAGTCAGTAACTATCATCCGATCGATACTTAGTTAAAGACACAAAGCAAAAGATGACCTGGAATAACTCAAACCATTGACTGAATAAATGCAATAATAGATACGATCTAATCAATGTCTTGTTTAATATAGAAAATGGGAATTAGAGGAAATAACACACAAAAGAGCACTAATGGAAAACCTTTTTTTCAACATATAATTTTAAGCTGGAGAGAAGCTGAACAATCCAGTGGACAAGAAAAGTTCAAAAGTATGCCGTGTGCGTATATTACACCATACACTGACCGAGCTGTAGGCGGTGCTGTTGGACTGAGAAGACGATGCGAAACCAGCCGGGGGTGGAGCAGGAGAAGGCCTGACCACAGCTCAAAACCACCTTGTGTTTGAGGAAACACCTCCACAGAGACAGCTCCTCCTCAAATGAAGGCTCTCTGAGGTACTACCAAAATGGAGAGACAGAGGTGACACATCGAGCACATGGGAAAATATCAGCCCTGACATTTCAGTATCTCGGTACCTTTCTGAGGTCAGCCCAGACGTACAGTGCAGCAGGCCTGTCCAGGTAGGGGATGGCCATCGCCTGCAGCTCTCCTGTCAGGTGACTGCGAGCAGCCTTCAGCCTGCATCTGTTCTTGGGCAAAAACTCCTCGTTGATCCACTCTAGAGCATGAAGGAGTGAGGTGACAACAGGCACGTGTAAATTAAATGTCACAAATCTCTGTGCGGCAGAGCCCCATGCTGTGCTGCTATCATATCAGATGAGGCTAAAAAAAGGCAACGACACCTATCGAGAGCAGGGGAAAAGCTTGGAAGCACATTTTTTGGATTGCTGAAAAGCTTGCATCCAAAATAATTTCCATCTTTGAAATTAAACCAAAAAAGCCTGCTTGCCTTGTTCAAGGAGAACTGTGTGCATTAGCATGAATTCTGACTGATCTGAGGGTTATTTTCCCGCTTGTGTTCACAAAAGCATGCTTGGATCCATACCTCTGTCCTGAAGCAGCTGTGCTATCTGGTGCTGGGTGGTCCCAGAGATACCGTGGAATGAGCCCATCTGGGCCAAAGCCTCCACAAGGTCCCTGTTCTCAGTGTACAGCGTGCCTATTCTGATTCCTGCCATTGCAAAGTCCTAGAAACAACAAGATGATGCCAATGAAGAAGAACTGTGACAGCAAACACCCACTGAAAAGAAGTGAGATTTCACTGTACTGTCAGCAGGATTATAAAAAGTCTCACAGCCTCACACTGTCACAGAGCTCAGCACAGTTCGTACCTTGCTCACCCCCCACATCACATGTGTCCTCTGAGGGTCGGGCAAACTGAAAATAAGAGCACATCGTTAGCAGTTAAGAGGCTGTCTTCGGCTTCGGTTGTTATGATTAAGGGTCTAATAGAGTAATCACACAGAGGTTAGGTTCACCCAATACCTGTCTACACTGAGGACACTGTGAAAGGTGACAGATTCATCAAGGACTGTCAGCATGTACACTTCATCTACGATGGCGTGGAGCTCATTTCTAAATTGGGAAATGAAGGAGGAGAAAGTTAATGAATGTATACAGAGCAGCGTTAATAAGCCTAGGCCTTATATTGCTAATGATTGTTAATGACAAAGAAAATGCAACATAAATATAAAATGCTTCCTTCAATGTCCTACATCAAGGGAAGAGCACCGTGGTTTATGGTTACAACAGCTCAGTGCCTGCAAGGGTCTTCGGAGGGAATTACTCTGGCAAGATCATTTAGAAAACAATAGATGATGCAGGAGACTCCTTGGCACATGGCTGCACTTGACAATATGCCGATGGTTAAGAGAGGTGATAAAACTCCATCAAGAGCGCTTGATATTCCACACGCAGGAGGGAGCTCTCAAGCGTAAAGTAAAAGAGTTCACACTAGGAAGTGACACTGTGCTTAAAGGAGCCACAGGACTGCAGACCAGGAGGATTACAGTGTTAGGCCACAGCATGAGAAAGAAGTGGGGCAAACACACCTTTTGGCAAACTCCAGGAAGGCAAGCATCTCCTTCGGGGTGTAGATCTCAGCCAGAGGGTTGTGGGGGTTCATCAGAATAACAGCTCGAATGATCAAGCCCTAAAGAAGACGGACAGTTTCTAAGTAAATATAAAGTGATATACAGTATCTCCACAGCCTTTATGGAGATGAAGCTGAAAAACAAATCACTGAGAGAAACAGAGCAGCCAAGGCATTTATCTAAACTAAGACCTCTGCCAGAGCATTTTTGGAGTGGTTCGGTCTTTCTTTAAGTATTCATTAAGGGCAAGTGCTTCAGAAAAAAATGCATTCATAAATAACCTCTTGCTTTGCCCTTTCCAGGCCTTCTTCTAATTTCCCTACAGTGAGGTGGAAGGGTCGAGTGTCTTTGCCATCTGCCTGTAAATAAATAATACAATAAAATATATCAGCATCCACATTGGACAACTGACACCGTGTGAGATCAAAAAACATAGAAGTGAATTTATACAATTAGTGTATGCCAAAGAAACATTTTAAACACAAGCACTGCAAGTGAATCAGGCTCTGTGTTCCTACCTCACAGTCAAGAGGAACATGAAAGAGCTTGACGTCGCTGTACAACTGTAGATCCTCAGTGATGACACCGTAGAAAGGAGTAGGGATGAGAATGGCATCTGCAACATGCAAAACACAATGACCACATCACATCTAAATACAAACACATGTACACCATCTCCTGGCAAACTGTCACGACACAGAACTCCTTGTGTACAAGCGCATACAAACCTACCATATATGTATTAATGGCCAATCCTCATTGACCAATATAAGCTACAACTTAAGTTGTAGGTTAGGTAGGTTAGGTTATTAGTGGTTGCTTTCAGTGAGTAAAATCTGCTAAATTTGAGAGGCATACTTGCACAAACGTTGGTAGTAAATGCATGAACATGGAGCTGCTGCTTGAGTCTGTCTAAATAATTTTGAAAAGGTGTTGAGCTTGAATAATTATGCTACAACTTCCCCTCACTCTGTTATACGTTACATGAGGATCATTTTTAATACAAAACGGGCAAAAACAGGCAGTTTTCCTGTTACTACTGTACACACATTTGTTCTCATACAGAATAGATATTGATGTATTGTGTGTGTGTGCGTGTGTCAGTGCATTCTGAACTTACCTTTGGGGTCACAAATGACCGCCGCAATACATGAGAAGAGCGAACCACAACCGTTCATCACCACAACCTGAACAAACACACACATCCACTGTGTTATGAAAGACCCTAATTAAGGCACCAAGGGAGGCCTGATAAATATGAAACAAACTCACCCACCCACTAAAAGAGCCATTCATTACATCTGCAAATTAAATTGCTTACCCTTAAAAAAGCTGTGTGAGTTCAGTTGCAACATTTGGCATCTTGATAATCATTACAAGGTTAATCAAATAAATGAATCGAATCCACTGCCTTCATTTCTGAAAATGAATGGCTATAATCTGGAGTCTCTCCTGCAGCAGCACTATGGAACATTTTTTAAAGGCTTATTTGTTAGTACTTACACAATTTGCTGGACATCTGCATCAGTCATGAGAAGGGAAACTTCATCACACAAATTACAGGAATCCAAAGGAAAATCTACGCATTGTCGTGGAAAACGCGTTTAACTTTAGATGTACTTGTATTCAGTGCTTTAAATTCATGGAGATTAATCACATCTTTTACCTGGTGGAAAACACACAGTGACTCACACACTGTAGGCACAGTTGCGTGCAGAGAGCGTGTGTGTGTGTGTGTGTGTGACCACAGTGAACAGTAACTGTGCCTACAGTGTGTGAGTAATTGTGTGTTGGTATTTCCCACCTCTGCTGTTTATATGCTTTCCGCACACTCTTTGCTTTTAATATATTACAAGCTAGACATTATTGTCACCTTCTCTATATACAATATTCAGCATCATATTATATTACATAGTATATTCAAATGACTGTACTTGGCTTACACATTCAGGGCAATAATCTTAACTCACGTTGTCAGCTTTCAGTGGGTTTGGGGAACGGCAGTAGAGAGTCAGGAACTTTGCAACCTCCTCTCTCAGGCTGGAAGAGAGCGAGGCAGAAAGGTTGGAAGACGGTTTGTGTTTGCTTGGTTGGGCCTGGTTGAAATGTGGCTTCACTACGAGCCACTTGACAAACGTGCCTCTCATTTCAAATGAAAATAAAAGCCCACTTTAATCTCTTACAATGTGTGTCCCCTCCAGTCTGAATACTGCAACAGAGATGGGTCGATATGCAGCATGTCAGGCTTGGTCAGCTGCAGCGGGGAGGAAAATGAAATTCATTTGAGAATGCAGGCAGAATAATTTAGAATGATGTTATGTGGCAGACATGTATTACAGGACACTACACTGCGGCATTATATCATCACCACCAGGATGTGATTGCATTAATCTTACCCGTTTATGAAGAAGGTCATAGCAAAGTTTGTTCTCACTGGTACCCATGTTAATTATACCCTGGGAGTGAGGAAAAAGAGGAAGCCCTTATGAATAATCATTATGGTTTCTGACAGATGGCTATTTACTACATGACACAGACTCACATCAGGGTTATCTGTGTCGTGGTATTTGTCAAGTCCGTATTGGATAAAGCCCTCCTGCAGAATGCCTTGCTGCTGTCGGATGCTGTTCCCACGGCTGGAGAGGTACAGGCTCGGGCCGGGAGCGTCTGCAGCTCTCACTGTTGCCAAAACATTCTGAGACATTTTGCAGGCTCTGGCAGATGTGGGCGGTTTTGACTTTATTGTCTCCTGAGTGGAAGCGGCCTGCACTGTGGGAGCTTCCGAGGGTGGCTGAGATAAAGATGATGAGGCGGAGGGGGCGGCTGTGGTCATCAGTGAAGCTGACAGATGAGCCCGGGGTGAGAAGGAGGGGTCGGCCGGCGTTGTCTCAGTGGCTGGGGCTCCCTGTCTGACAGCAACCAATGCTCCTGTGAGCATGCTGAACAGACGGAGCTCATGCTGACGCTCCTGCTCAGCCCTCCTCTCCTCCTGTTGTTCCCTGCGCTCCTCGGCCTGCAACTCCCTCTCCAGTCGCGCCTCCTCCAGGGAGAGGAGACGCTCCTCTGCTGACTGCTGCCAGTCCAGGAAGCGGGCCAGGGCTTTATCCAGGCAGCCCTCACTGCCACATCTCGCACCCCCGTGGCCCCATGATGACTTTCCACCCCGGCGACGCTTCCTCTGCCTCACAGAGGCAGGGGGATGACAGCCCTCCTTTCTGGGCTGCTCACATGTGTTTTGTTGCACAGGACCACTGGCAGCCTGGGTGGCTGCTGCAGCAGAACCAGAAATGTTCAGGTCACTGAAACCTGAGGACATGAAAAAGAGAAATAACTTTTCAACTGCCTCTAACTTTCCAACCTTATGGTTATGAATAATAGTAACAACAACAGTATTTGAACTGACAACCTGAAGGTGAGATTCTCGTATTTGTTGAGCTCTCTCCTCGCCCCAGAGTGTCCTCAGGCCCCAGTAGAGACTGCCCATCAGTTTCTTGTTCATCCCCAGATCCATAGTACATCTCTGGGGGTGCGACACCTGCGTTCAGCATGCTCTCATCAACATCTTCACATTTAATATCCAGCGGATCTCCAGTTTTTGGAGGCTGACCAAACAGAAAGCCGCCTGAGGACACAGGGCCAAAGGAGCCTGCTGGAGCTCCCTGCAGGTATGGGTCAGGCCCTCCGGGGCTCTGGAACACCTGTTGAGCTATGACAGCCCCGCCCAGGGAGGAGTAGGTGATGGCCGGTCGGTTCGCCAGCACCCTGTCCATCACATCATAGAACTTCCAAGACCTCATTTTGTGGTTGTCCTTAATGCGGCGGTACTCCAGCTTCATCTTTTTGATTTTCTCCCTGCACTGGTCACCTGTGCGGTAGATGCCCTTTTCGCGCAAGATGTGGGCTATGCGGTCAAATACACGCTGGTTCCGCAGCGAGCTCTCCAGTTCGATCTGGACGGACTCATCGGACCACAGCTGGAGCAGCTCCACGATCTCCGGGTCGGTCCAGTTGCTGCCTCGCTCGTGCCTCCTGCCGCGAAAGTCCATCCTTTAAGTTATTCTGTAACACAGGATGATGAGAGGATGACACGAAGAAAGACTAGCAGCCGACCTCTGCTATCCTCACGGCAGGAACACAAAGAAACGTCGGTGCCTACAGGGCTCACGTGTATTGCTAATTGTAATACTTTGTGTAAACAGTAAATATATGAGGGTTATTTTCCGCACTTGTGTTCTCTCACCGTGAATCAAAAGTGCAGCTCTTCGGAAACAGAGCTGTCACTCAGATGTGACATCCACGCAGGTCCACACATGTCACGGCTGGTTAACCCGGTTCGGACCGGTTTGGAATGGCAAGGCTTTGTCCAGCCGGTGCTAAAATATACAAATCATTCTTAACAGCAAATTTGTCATAACTTCGTGAGATGGTGAACAGACGCGTACAAAATATCCACATCCGGGTTGACGGCACATGCGTGCTGTCCTTATTCCGGGATAACTTTGGTCCGTGTTAACGCGGAGGGGGGGGCTACTGAAAGCGGGCTGGATTTCACTCATACCAGGCTGTAACGGGGTAGACAACCATGCGAGTCAGAGTCAAACCAAGAGCTTTGTGTTATGGCCCCCTCTACCGTACGGTGTGTTGTCTTGTCCATTTGTGTAAGTTGAACACAGATCCACAAGATGGCGGTCACACACAGCGAAACAAATCAGCTACGTGGGGAATCAAGGATGCGTGTTTTTGAAATAGGCGTACGCCGGAATACATTTGCAACAATAAAATAACCATGACAGCGCTTGAAAACAATACAAACAACCGCCCTTCTAACAAAGCGTGTTCCCTTAGCTTTTCTAACGCTATGAACTGACATGCTGTTATTAAAGACATGTTTTTTGATTGAATGAATACTTTTTACGGAAATTTTACATGGACTTATAAGTTTATGTCATGCCACAAATTAATATGTTTCCTGCTTTAAAGAAGGTGAACTGTTATTGTGGAATAACAGGTGGATAAACGTGACTTTAGGTAAGGTTGTTCCTGCTTCGCCTGACACATAAAACGGTGACCCGCCCCATTCAACGACCACGGTATAATGAATCAAGCACACGCGACAGTCCAGTCGGTTCCCAACGTGACGTATTTCCTGGAGAAAAGGGTCTGTGGCAGTTTGTTGTCATCTCCATCCAGTAGTGAACCGTTATATTGTATTGGCACGCAGCCCTTCATTTTCCCTTTTGTCTATGTGTGTATTTTACTTTACGTGTATGAATTAATGTCGGCATACTCTCGCCAGCAGCCAAGCCGCGAGAAATAACTAAAGAAATATCTGGGTGCGACGGGTGAAGTTAACTGGGAAAAAAAAATATACGTTAACCATGGCGGTGGTGGAGGCAAGTTGGTGGCGGATGGCACGCAAGACCGGATAGTTGAATTCAGCGCTTCTGGAGGAGAATGGGTGTGTGCGGATAGCATTATTATTCATCTCCCGGACCAAGTCGAGGACGTACAGCGTGAGGTTAGATGTAAAGTTGAAAGTCAAGCGCAGGAGAAAGGGGAGTCTCCATCCGGAGGGAGAAGAGGAGGCAATGACGTCTCGAGTCTTGTTGGCATCGTAGTTTGTGTAAAAGCCACGAGTTAGATGTGTTCAAAGCGGGGAGGGGAGCCGTGGCAGAGTGGGTGGGAACAATGGGAGTATTTGCGGAAAGCATGAGGGCTATTTCAGCATAAAGTCTCTGCCGGCGCTGCCGACAGCTCTCGCCCGTCTCCCCAGTCAGGTAAATCCATCCCCAGTCTGGACAACAGGCTTTCTTCATCCTGTATAGGTGGACCTTTTTTCCTTGTTGGAGGAGACATGACTTAGCCCGACATTTGACCAGCCTTGGTCCGCCGCGTCTCCTCTCTGAAGTTTATTGTTGGTAAGATGACGGCATGTTTGTTGTTGTGTTCATACTGTTGTTTTCTGCAGCACGTCTCGTTGGACTCTGTATATACAGATTTTATGCTCTGCTTCCCTCCTTTCCCTCCGTCTCCACTGCACCCACTCTCTTACATCTTTCTTTCTTTCTTTCTTTCTTTCTTTCTTTCTTTCTTTCTTTCTTTCTTTCTTTCTTTCTTTCTTTCTTATTCACCCTGAAGCCTTCATAAACCCCTCATCAAGCGCTTTTATCCGGGTAAAGTGGGAATTGCTGTAATAAATTTCAGTTAATTCTGCTTCGGTGAGGCAGACATTCTTTAGATTTGGCTCCATTCCTGCTCACACTGGCCTCAGGTATGTGTGTCTGTTTTAGGGAAAGCCAAGTGTGATCTTGCTTTGAACCAACACGCAGGATAACTAAACTTTAAGTGATCTAACTCGTACTGTCTTGTCCTCTGGTTGCCGTTGTTATGTTCCACCTTCTGTGCAACTCCCACTGGGATCTCAACAAGGGAGGAAGTCAAGGTCACCAGCTAGGCTGGAGGCTCACAGCAAGTTTCCTCCTGGATGGGATTACACTGCCTCACCACTGCAAAGATTATCCCATGAAACTAATCTTTTGGATCCATATTTATTAGGCTTAAATGTTGCCTAGGCCAGTTAAGAGATCAAAGTTATTAAAAGGGTTGGTCCTGCGTTATGTTTATTATGGCTGCAACTAACGATTATTGTCATGGTCAATTCATCTGTCAGTTATTTTCTCAATCAGTTAATCGTTTCTCGAGCTGATGTCCTTGAATATCTCACCCACAACCCAAAAATAACCAGTTTGCTCTCATAGAGGAGGAAAAAAACAGAAAATATGCACACTGAAATAACTGGAATAAGATAATTTTGACTGTTTTTTAATTACTCAACCCAATTATCAAATTAGTTGATTAATAGTGGACAGCTTATCGATTAGTCATTGCAGCTCTATTTGTTTTGTCTCCAGAGGATGTCGGACTGAGCGCTTCACGTACACACTTCGCCCTCGACACCACATTTCCAGCTCTGTTGATTCGTCACCGGTGCTGGGTTTAACAATACTGGTAATTCTTCAGTTGGCAGTGCACACATTTAATAAGAAGCATAAAGCAGGAATGCAGTGGAGGAGAGAGAAGTCGGTAGACAAACTTGTCAACAATATAACTCATCTATAAACTAGGGCAGAGAGTGTTGTGGATGAGAGGAGGTTTGACACAGGGAACAATGCCAAGATTCAGATGGCTGTGAAAAATTGGGTTGGATCCCTCTGTGGGACATTACTTACAGAATTGATTCTTTCTCCTGGACACATTGCTGCTGCCCTCGACAACATTTTATCAGGCTTTTCCATCTCCGCAGCTCATAGACAGCGGGAGCTAAGATGGATCAGGCTTTAGTGGTACTCGGTCACAGCGTCGTTGCTCACTTTACCGTGTGCTTCAAATGATGGCCGTACAGCTCATTTCCAGTGGTGTACTGCTGTCCTGACAGAGCACAACATGCCTGAGCAGTGCCTCTGGTTCTCCAGTCGCACTGTAACTTGGAGCAAATTTCCCTCTCAGGAGAGGATGCTTGGCTGTCAGTGGTACTTAACAAATGCTGCAGTTCTCTCCTGTGCCTTGTTTTTTTTTCTCTGAGAGGGCAGCCCAGAGCACATGGTGGGTGTTGATTTGGCTGGTGGGCAGCCTGAAATAGAGCTGGAGTGCTGCATATGGTCTGTCACAGCTTCGTGTGCTTGTCATTCGCAATGGAAATGGCCTGTTCATCGCCATCAAGAATATATCTGTTATTATGTTTATTGCATATATTATGAGTGATACTTATGTAGAGAAAGTTAATTGAATGCACATGCTGTTTGTCAGATACCAATCATTTGCACTGTTGGACATGTTCATGTAACTGTAGGCGTGTGCTGCTGTTCAGCAAGCAGTTTCTCTGGTGCTGCTGGGGGTCAAGTTGTTTCCAGGATATACACATTTTCCACACGGGTAGGAAAATCAAACTGGCAGCTTTCTGGTCTCAAGTCCAGTTCTTTACACAAGGTAGATCTAGTGCTGGGCTGTGCTTTTGAAATCAAATATTATGTGTTTGGCTCAGTGCCATGATATTGATAACGTGATAAGATTATAGGCGAAACTGATGGTGTTTTAATCAGCAGTGAAATAGAGAGCCAAGCAGGTAGTCATTCATTAATCATTTCACTCAGCTACAACTGACAGATACTGGATATTTGAGGCCAATACCAATATGGGTGTTTCAGAGTGTTGAAAGAAGTAATAATGTAATGACTGATCTTATTTTTTATGTAAATTCCTTGGCAAGCATCCCTCAGATTTGGTTATTAAAGAGTTGTGGCAAAGATTTGTACTGAGGTCAAACATTTTACATTTGGGCCAGAAGCTTGATTATGTAAGATGGCAGTAACAGTAAATATAAAATATGAAGGTAAACATCATTGAAATGTAATTATTAAATTATAATGATAACTATAAATATAAATATAAATTAAAATTATGAATATAAATTAAGTATGGTTAAATTATCATAAAAACATAAATCATTTTTATATCATAAAAAGTGCACTAAGTAGAGGGCAGATCTATGCAAGGCTTGAAGTCAAGATGGCAGCCAATATAACAAAAATGAGGATTTATTCATCTCCTGTCATGCCTAACTTTAGTGGATCACAACATATTGGGTATGGAATTAATCTGCAAATGCTCTGATTAAAGCCTTTCTATGAAGTCAGTTTCTGAGCCAAGGCACAGGCCAAAAGGTGGTCTGTATTACACTAGGTAAGCCTTGTTTTTAGCCTTGACAACTGCCAGAAATGCCTCCTGCTGATGTGTCTGTCAGGCTGTAGCTTTCGCTCACAATACGGTTCAAACCATTTTATTGTAGCTTGTAAGATCAGCAAAAGCCAACATGTTGAGCCAGAATTAATATTATTATATTGATATTACTGTATATCAATATTCTTCTCAGATCTTGCTAATCAGTTTTCAGTTGTCTGGCTCATAACAGATATGAAAAACTAGTGTTCTTCAAAGGTGCGAGCGGGTAGAATATCCAGCAGTGTCGAAGCTGTTGCCCAGGGGCTTATTGATGATATCAAGACAATAATGGATGCAGAGTGCTGACGCATTGCTGATCCATCTCCTCCTCTTCTCAGTGGAGTTGAATAGTGAGGGGGCGACACAGGATAGGAATCGCTCTGTGGTTAGTTTGTGCAACACAGTCTTGTTCTGCCGGCCACGGAGCAGCTCCACCGGAGCTGTTTGGGGGTGAACTGTGCTCCTCCAGGGCACCTCAGTTGTTGTTGCGAGCCAGACAAGAGGATTGCTCGTTATGAAATCTTTAAACAGAACATCTAAGCAATGTATTTTGATAGGAACAACCTGTTGTGGCTGCTACCACTGTGCTGCCCCATCAGAGAGAGAGAGTGGTTTTTGAACAGGCATCTTTGATCACAATGTCTCACCACCCTAATCACCATGAGATACTAAACTACATTTGGGCATTTGTCAATAGCTTGAAGCACAAGGTGCTGAATTTGTAATTGATAGTTATCGTGTTATTTTAACATAGCTCAGGTCACTTTTCAACCCCTGCATATCCACTGGCACACTTACTGGAGTGTGGTACTAATGTTGAACGAGGTTATGCAACTGATTTTCAGTTTTCATTGTAATTTAAGTTCTAAAGTGTTAAGTTCTGCCGTGGTTTGAAGGTTGGAGTTTCTTCTCAGTTTTTCCCCTTTGATGTATATTGTAACAGTAAGCAGCCTCTTGTTAACTCCTCTCCAGGCTGCATTTTGAGAGGTGTTTTGGGCGTTGTGTGATTATGTGCTCGTTATTTCCCACAATGCTGTATGGTGGAGGGATACCGCCCCTCTCTCTTCCTTTCTCTCTGTCTATTCCTCCCTCTTCTAGCCCTCTCGATGACAGCAGACCCTCTGCTCCTGTTTTTGTGACTCCAGCGTAGCATCTAATGAGCTCAGAAGAATTGCACCCCGGGAAGAGTGACAGCCCCTGGTCATGTTTCCACCACCTCTCCCACTGTGCTCAAATCACACCCACTCCTCAATGTATCCGTGAAGCCACAGATGTATTCTGTGAGCTTCTCCTTTGAATAGTTTGGATGCACGTAACTCCCCAGAAGCACAGGATAATTGTTTGGGTGAATGGAGGGGAGGGCATCTTCTGTGCTGGTAAAAAGTTCCGAAACGCTTCCCTGTTTTGGATTTTAGGCAGAACTGAAAGTGAAAACAACAGCTTACCTGCAAACCAATTACAATGCGAATGCCAATTGCCAATAGGTATTCTTTCCATTAGAATCAGTAGGTTTTATTTGCCAAGTCCACAAGAAAAGGACAGCTATTTAACAGGGCCCATTCTCTGTGGATAATGAATGGTAATGTGCTCACTAGAGGGAGGATTTTTTTGTCTGTGAGAAGGTTAACACAATCTAACAATAAGCAGTTGTGACAATCCTCCAGCCCGGTTTCACAAAACCTTCCCAAAAGACGTTTTTAGCCGTATTCTATGGCTGTGAAGATACTATACTTAGACAGTATCATGTTATCATATCCCTAAACTGTTCCCTAGAATGACTGGACTGTCTGTGCTGCCATGTGCCACCTTTTGTTGTTTTCAGCTGCAGTTACGTGCCATCTATATCACCAGTACAATAGTGTTGGGAGGTGAGCAGACTTCTGCTTTCAGACACTGCCACCTGCTGCCAAAATAACCACCACTTAATTGGAATCCACTGTGAAAATATTTTTTTTCCTCTCACCTTCAGAGTTTATGAAGAGTATAAACACACTCAGTCACAGTCAGTGGAACAGTCTGCTCCACTGCAGGTTTGCCTTACCTTGCAGAAGACATAGGCTTCTGTTGTTTTTCAAAAAGCCATTAACAAGACTGAAAGTCGGAAGCCTCGTAGCAGCCCCCAAAGCTTGCGATGTTCATTACACTCCCCAATTTGAAACTGTTTGACAGAATGAGCACCACACTAATGATTATGCTGCTCTCACAGCCTTAAGGGAGTGGGGACAAAATGTTAAATTTATCCTGAGGGTGACCACTGGGGAAAGACCACATGGTCTGTAGAATGAAAAAGGGTTTGTCTCCTTGGGAGCCTAAAACTGCTGAGCAAAGATCATGAGAGTCTGCCTGATAGATCTTGAGATATCTTGACAGCAGACAGTATAACAAAAGGTCAGAGCAAGTGAAAATTTCATTTACTTCTCAAAGTAAAGGTACCATCTTACAGGGAGCATGGATCTGCTCAATTATTTCCATTGCCCCTCAGTACTGATATATTCAGGCCTAACTTTGGCCTGGTGGTCACCTAAACATTAGGATTCAATAATAAATTCAATGAATATCAACAGCATTTATCACGCTGGATGATATTTGCTAGGGAGGCTTCATGGGTACCAATAGTCAACTGAACTAAATACCTGTGGCAGAGTTTGGGTGTGTTAGATCCCACACATCACCATCAGATTTCAAGTCTTTGCCTGGGGAGCACTGACATTATTTTAGAGACCTTACTAAGGGACTTCATGTTGTGTTTCCTTTCTGTTTCCACCATCTGTAGTTAGTAGTTGTCAAGATATGTTGCTCAAGAGCAAGCTAGTGTTGGACAGACAGATGGAGTGACTGACTGACTTACCATCGTTGCCATGTTAAAAAAAAAAAATGTCTAGAACATCCAGTCCCTGTGCTCGGTTATTTTCCTGCATTCTAATTTCCTTTCTGTTCCTGCTGAGCATGTTTATACTTTCTCCCAGAAAAAAAAACAAAAAGTCATAAATGAACATAGCAGGCTTGAATTTGTTCAGTTCAAAAAGGCTTAGATAAGACACTTTAAGTGACTTTTTTCACATCAGTTCATTTTGGAGCAGGGATTGATTCACTGGATGGCAGTTCGATGCGATGTTATTTGGATCAGCAGTGAGACTGGACAGCTATTTAAGCCTGCATCACCTCCCTCCTCTTCATCTTTCTTAGGATGAACTGATGTACTTAGCCGATTCCCACACCTTATCATCTTTCTTCTCACTCAGAGGTGGTTAACTTACCATGCTTCCTTTTTATGTGTGACTTAGAGCCTCCTTTCCTGCGACTCAAAGAGCTACAAATCTAAAACTCACAGAATGTTCCCGTGTGAAAATCTGTTTCATTTGAACTTTGCTCAAATAACGGTAGTTTTTATCACGCTTATTTTTTACTCTTAAATTGCCATATGTTGCACAGTACCTTCTTAGACCTAATAAGGAGCTGATTGAATTTCAGTTTTGGAATATCGCAAAATTTAGAGCAGCATCTAAGTGAGCGTTTAAATGTCCTCTCCCTCAGACGCCTTGCCACAAGTTGCTGTGTATTGGTTTGCTTGGAGCTCGTCCTGTATTGCAGCAACATGCCTACCGTATATCATTATCATACATTACCATTTCAGGTCTGAAAAGGATGAGGGAGGATTGAAAAATAATTCCATTTTTGGCAGAGCCCTTGTCTTGTGTTTTGACCTGATATTAATGCATTGCACATTTCTGAAGACATTTTTTTTCTCTGGATTTGACAGTTGACAGTGAGCTAAGTATGATGCATGATAAGGTCTGTGGGTGTGCTGTTTATTTTTGCTGCAGTTTTGGCTTTGTTTTCTGAATGCTATCTGCAGTAAGTAATTCAGGCCCAAGAGTGACCCAGTTAAGAAGGCCATGTTTGTGTTTATAGCTGGCTCTGTCCTCTCATCTCCAGGCCACTGTTCTACTTTGCTGCTGTAAGGTAGAGCAGCCCCACTCTGTCTGGAAGGCAGTGACAGACGGACGGATAGACTGCCCTGTGAAGTGTCCTCCTTTTCATGGATGCCAGGGTGGCCCTGCTGCACTTATGGACAGTCCTTGTCCTCCTGATAGCAGAGCGGAAATGGATTGATGCTGCAGAGGTCTACACCAACGCTTGGGCTGTCCAGATTGATGGGGGGCCGGAGGAGGCTGACCGCATCGCCAGGGAACATGGTTTCATCAACCACGGCAATGTAAGTTCTGCTTACAGTATACTGTGTGTGTGTGTCTGTCTGAATGCACACACTTAAGAGGTGTCTCTCAGACTCAACTATCTATATCACTCCACGTGAGACAGCTTGTAGGTGCACATCAGTGTTACAAAACTGTTGTACATCAAAGCCGAGCATCAGAGAGCCTGGCATGACACCTCCAGGCAATCCTGTTTGTGCAGCTGATTGCAAAAGTGTGGCCTCCTCCACTTCTAGTAGCTTAAAGTGGGGCATGCACGACTTCCTAACACACTGGCAGACAGTTGTGTTTACTGAGAAGTGTTAGGAATAGACAGGAATAATAAGGCTGTTATTTCAGGGTCTCAAGGAAGGTTGTTATATTTAATTATGATGTAGGTAGTTTAATTTTATTGCTACCACTTTAGCTTCTGGGTTTTTGGGGGTATTGGCAAGTCATTTTAATTAAATGGACTGTTGTGTCATGCAGTTTGCAGATAGGGCAAAGAAAAACAATAGTCAGATTAGGAGGGGGGAGAGGGAGAAGTAGTAGTGACTTATTCTTCCTTCAGTGGTGTGTTAGGTCCCTTGAATAGCAAAATGCTTCAAAGGCTAAGCTTTTCCATATTTGTGCTCAGCAGTTGACAGTGAGTCGCTATTTGGTCCCCTCTTCCCCTGTTGCTCCACTTGAGACTTAACTTCATTTGCATGCGTCTTTGTGGAGCTGCCTGAGTGCTACACACGCCAGTGAACAGCCTTCTGGATTACTTCTTAGGAATATGCGTAGGAGGTTCTGCATATTCCCACCCCACTCCCCCCCCCCCACCTCAAATAAAGAGGATTTTCTGAAAGAGAGGTTTGCAAAATTAATTCTGGCTTATCTTTGCTTTCTTTATTTTGTCAACGACAGAGCTTTGTCTGGAGTGCAAAGCCAGATGTTTTTAGACTCCCCGTTATCATAGTGAACAGTTGTCACATGGGTTTACGACAAACTGGACGAGATTAGATGTGTGGCGTTATTAAATGCTCTTTATTGTCCACCCTTTTATATTAAATTGCACCCATGTGACTCAACACAGAGCTTGTCTAAGGGACTTACATTCTACTTAACTCTGGAGTCCATTTAGTATTGATCTGGATTGCTGCGGTTGTTCCAACAGTCTGAAACTATTGTAGTGCGGAGTGAAAAAAAGCATACATTAAGCATAATGGCCCCTAACAGACTTTTACTCCTAATTGCTTCTGTGAATTCTACATAGTGAATCAATCTTTAGTCTTAGTGGTAAAATGAAATGTTCAATATTCTGCTCACAGAAAACACATATATATTCTAGACAATCACCCAGGGACACAATGCTATGTCGCAAGTAAAAAATTCTCTCTTCCTTCAGACAAGACAGTTCTTTCCCTCATATCCCCCATATGTGATCGCTTCCCCAGAAAAAAACTTTTATGGCTTTCTTTCTCCTGTTTATCTCTCCTTTCTCTCATTTCACCCAACCACGGAAGACATCTTCAATCTCTGTTCTCCCCATTAAACTGCTAGACTAATGGGGAGATGTATAGCTTTATTTTTCTTCTGTTAAATAGTGACTTTGACAAAGGAGTAGAGCTTGGAGTCACAAGAAGGAGTCCTCTAAGACAGCTGTCTGTAACTGAATCTCTGATGCCATATGACAACCTGTCATTTTAGTGCATGTGACATTAAGCCGCTCAGATCCTGGAGCATGAAAGATGAGTTGTTGCCCCATTTCACAAGGTGGGTCCTAAAAGCAACCGCGTACTGTAAGTGCACGACACCACGGCCTACAAGGTGTCCTTTACAGATTGATTTGAGATGAGAAGTGGTGCTTCTTTTGGCAGTTTTGACGCAAGAAGCAGATCTTTCAGCAGTGGAGAAAGATGTCTGCATGTTAAGAGAGGATAACAAAAAGAAAGTAGGAAAGAGAGTAGAAAGAATTGAGGTAATTGACAATTTCCAATTTCCCATTGGAGAAGGAGTAGAAGCGAGACATGTGGTGATAGCAAGATGGCTGTGAGGACGTGTGGGAGATACTACCAAAAAAAAATAAGAGGAAAGGAAAGAGGAAAAAAGGAAGATATTTAATGGAGTATGGTACGAGGAACTGAAAAGTGCTGGATGACTGAAAGGGTGAAATTTAGTATTATCCACTGTCTGGAATTAGATTTTGTGGGAGTACATCTTCAGTCATTGTTTCACAGAGACACCCAAATAAGTTTTATTTTCATCTCTTTTCCCTGAGTGGGTGCAATGAGAGAAGAGTAATCCACAGTATGCGCTGTGCTCTGACAGTGCAGTGTGGGTTATGTGAGGGTACATGTTAGGCGAGGGTTTGTAGGGCAGGGGGCTTACAGGGGGAATGACTCAGTCATCTTTCCATCATCCTTAGTGCTTGTGTACAGGGTGCTTGAAGAGAGCGAGGAGGCTGATGTATTATCAGGCAGTAATGGGATTTTGATCTCTAATGTGATTACGGGATCATCACCTAACTGATTATTTGTTTACTGCAATGCTCAGAAATGCCTTATTGTCTTGGTCTGTCTTTATGTATTTGCAGATTCACTCATTATGTTTCAGCTTAATTTTATTTTAGTGGATGCGAGAGGAAGAAAACATGCTTGGGCGTGTGTGTGAAAGACTGTGTGCGCCCGAGCGCATGCATGTATTCAGCTACAGGGTTTAAGTGTAAATGTCATCAAGACTTCCGAGTGTTTATCAGCATTTTACAAGTTGTCACAAGGCGTTGTTATATCTGTTTCTCTGTAATCTGTTCATGTTTTGTTTTTTCCAATAATGCTTTTGTGTCTGCGTGGGAGCACCAGACCAGGGTTTAGAGCTAAATGTCATGTTGTGTTGTTGGTGAGCAGAGTCACAATCATTGTTTTTATGTGGATGGGCAGGCTCTGTGGGCGTTGACAGACTGAATTACCCCGCTCCGTGGAATAGACATCTAATGCCAGAGCCTCTCTGTGTCTCTACATCTTTCTATCTCTCTCGCTGCATCTCTCCATCTGGGTCTCTTGGTCTCTATCTATTTATAGCTAATTCTCAAACTCAAATTCAAAATGTGGCTATGGTGTAATGTGAAATAAACAACATGCAGGTTTTGTTATCCAACTTCTCCCCGTCTGCTCCAGCGGCCTCTGCAGTGTTGGCAATGAACTCTTAAGGTTGTGGATTCTGTATTCTGCCAGACACCATTTTGTAATCATCCTATTTGTCTAAGTAACTTTTCTTTAGCATTTATTGAAGTTTTGACTGGCAGTTGGACTGGTATCACTGGTATCTGTCCTGCTGGTGCCTTCAGGCACACTACACCCAGATGATTGACTGGTAGAGGCAGCAAAGGTGATTTGTTGTCAACCCAGCCCAGCGGGATTTCTCCTGGTGCTCCCAATGGCCAGTACAACTATGCGCCTGACATAGAGTTGACATATTCACAGAATAATTCAGTCGTTTGTTAAATGTCCCCTTCGTTTACTCACCACTATGACTGGTAGGTTGGTCAAATTCAGCCACCACCTCACAAATTCACCCCGCATTTGGCCGCTGGCAGTTGCTAATTTCCAACCCTGGACCTCAGCCCACTGCAGAAACTGCAGGAAGGCCCTCCACTGGCTTGTGTGTTGCAGAGGTAACAGGTCATTTCCAGGTCGTGAGCAAGTTTTTGATTGCAGTCACCTTGTGTCAGCTGATTGTGCTACAGTATTACTTCAAAATCCAATATTCCTGCTGCAATTTCTCGTTTTTTCCAACCACTGTTTCCCAATTTCATACCATCACAGCCCCAAACACACACACAAACACATACCCACCCTCAGCTAGGTAGAATGTAATACACTCCGAGGCCATTGTCCATTACTCTGCACATGATACCTTGCCAACTATGTGATGCACCAGCCTACTGGCCAATTCCTCCTCTATTGCCATCTCTCTTGGCCAATTCAATTCAATTCAAATGAGCTGTGTTGGCATGAAATGTAACAAAATAAATACATGACACACATCTTACTCCCGCTCGTTCCCTCTCTCTGTCTCCCTGGGCTATTTATCTGGTGGCTCTCTGAGATGATCACTGCACATCAGGACTGACTTCTTGTTTTATTGCATAAGAAATGACACATATGCTTTTAAGATTTTACATGGTCTGTGAGTGAGGAGAGTTTGATTATTTTATACTCGAATGTCATTTGTAAAGCAAGCTCTGTATGACTGATTATGTCACAGTGTCGTTGCTTTTATCTTGCTTCCATTTGGCTTGAATGCAAGCGGAAGGCATTTGTGTTCCTCTCTTCGTTTGTTTGGCTTGCTGATGTTTTTGTCCTCATTTTAAGGTAATAGTTTGTTAAAAGGAACATCAAAGTACTGCTGGTTCTCAATTTCAGTCTCTAACTGTTTTCTCTCCAGTGTATACCTGCACAGAGATGTTCATATCCTCACACTTCAACACTCCAGTTCCACTCCTAAACCCATACTGCACTGTTCTGCAGCACACAGGCAGGCAATGACTGCACCTGCAGTATTTTCTGTCTTCTATTTCCCACAGGACTTTCAATGGAAAGGAGTGTCTCTCTGAATAAACGCTGTGAAGTCTGCCATTGGCACTAACGAATCTCAATAGAAAGAGTCTGCGGAGGTGCTAATATATTATAATGGTACCAGGAGATTATTGTAAGAAAGAGTAAGATTCTCTCTCAGCAGAATCCTTAGCTTTTTTTTTTTTTTTTTTTTTTGCTCTGTCTCACTGTCATCTCCAAGTAATTTACAGAATGATCTGCCTGTCTCTTTCCCTTTTGTTCTTTATTCATTATTTTGTAGGTAAACACTTTGTCACTGCAATGAATATTCGCTTTGGAGGTGTGAAAATTCTGTCTTTTTTTGATCTTTGGAACTGATTTGTCTCATATTGTCTGATCTCCAATGTAGACAAGCATTCATATTCAAATTTCAAGTTCCTGACTGAGCATGGAATTCAAGCAAGATAGAATAAATCTTTGACATCCTTCGAGTTAGTTGTTTTAGATAACTTCTTCATGTCACTGAGTCAGACTGACAGGATTGAAAAAAAAAATCAACAAAATTGTGAAAAAAGTGGCACCTTAGACAAAGTACAACAAAGATGAGTGGTAAAGAGCTCGGTTTGAAGTCACCTGTGATAATAAACTGACATATAATCATAATCCCCCTCCACCCTGACGCCAACCTCTGCCATAGATACTTGTTTTCACTCAAAACTATGTTATTAATCAATAGACGAACAACATTTTCACTGAACATCATTCTTCCTTTTCTCTTATTTTCAAAGTGGTGTTAATCGATTCTTCACAGAATCTTGGAAACAAATGCCATGTATCCTGTGGTTTTGGTAGATGCTGGGCTCTGAGGAAAATGATAAGCAATCCTGTCGTCAGCAACAATACCACTTGGAAACGCTGGCAGGTAGTGACGTAGGCTTGCAAAGGGTCAGAAAATTTCTTCTTCAGAGAAATTAAACCAGGAATTTTGGAGATTTTACACAATTTTAATTAAAAAAATGTACCTTTTAACAATGAACTTTTTGAGGGGGAAATACTCAATACTAAGCAATTTATGGCATTTATTGGTTGTTTTTGATTGTTTTCATGATTGAATTGTAACCACTTTCAGCATTCAGCAGCACACTCTTCCATCACATGTACAGATAATTTTTCAGCATCTTATTAAATAGGAATTCAGTAAAATTGCAACCCCCTGCTTGCACAGTGCATTCTTCCATCACATGTACAGCCCACACTACTGCCAACACGACTGCACTGTCTGAGCCAAAGGACTACAGGCTTTCAATCAAAACTTGATTATTTACTGGACTGAATATATTTGATTTTTTTTTTCTGATATTTCAGTGAACCAGCAGATAGTAGCCTAAAGCAAAGTACACAGTTTCTAACTTGTTAACACCTTCTGCCCCTTTTTGCTAGCTAGCTGTTACCATGTGGGATGCAGCCTGATTGCTAACTGAGTTTTAAGGAGTACGTATGTATACATGTATTTCTCTTGATTCTTGTTCAGTGAGTCCACTCATTCAATTTAAGTTAAACTCAACTAAATTGTTGTTTCTTTATTTCTATTAGATGAGTTTTAAATAATGTCTGCTTATGATATGGTGAAAGGTGTGTTTCTATCTGCATATGACATGTTAAATATAGCCTCAGTAAAAAGTCCCTGTAGTTCCATTTTACTCCTGTTTCCCAGAAACGGCTGTTAATTCCCATGGAAATGAATATTCCTGGAATTTTGCAACCCTAAGTGCAGCTAAGAAATGTGCAATATGCAGCGTTGCTCTTAGTGTGACTGTGTTTACATTTTCAGCTTGTTGGGTAATATACTGTTAGTGTGTTTGTCATTATTAATTCAAAGCATTAATATTTATATGGATTGACTGACAAACATTGCCCTGATTCACTTCCTGATTCACATCTTTTTTTCTTTCTTACTCTTGTCTCACTCTGGCTGTCATTTCTCACCCAATACACAGTCCATTTAATAGTAGCATCGCTTGCATGTGCTTTATTTTACCACACAACTGAATCTGAATCTGTGAATACTGTGTCAAACTGAAATGGCAGTGATCTTGAATGCTCATTTTAGTCAGAACTTGAATTTTGTAATTTCAGTCTTCGTGTGTTGAAAAAGCTGCACAGCCTTGTTTGTAAATCAATAGTGGAAAAATGCATGAACCATTGATATCTGTGTCCGGTGAGAGTTCTGAACAAAAAGTTCTCTTTTATTATTTATGCACAGCTTTTTCTTCACACCCAGATGCTGCCTCATTCTCAGTCTTTTCAAGAAATTTGAATTATTGGATTCGAAAGATTGAGCAGAAGTTGTGAATCTGTATCACCCTTAGATGCTAATGCTTTTTAATCCACTTTCAACATGCAGACACCAACATGGAAGTAATACTTTTCTTGAAAGGACTGGTTCGTGATTTATTGATATTTTTGACATTTTTTACCTTTTTAGTGAGTGACATGGCATTTTAATAAGTGTTGAACACAGCATGTAATGTACAGTTCATTTCTTTCACCTCACATCGTCTTTAGTTGTTACCTCTGTATTGGGAAGCGCTCTCTCCCTCCCTCTTTCTCTCTCTCTCTCTCTCTCTCTCTCTGTCTCTGTCTCTCTCTCTCTCTCTACCTGTACCCCCTCACTATCTCTCTCCCTCTCTCTCTCTCTCTCTCTCTCACACTCTCTGTCTCTCTCTCTCTCTCTGTCTCTCTCTCTCTCTCTCTACCCCCCCACTGTCTCTCTCCCTCCGTGTCTTGCTCTCTTTCTCTCCTTCTCTCTCTCTCCCCTCTCCCTCCCTCTCTCTCTCTCTCTCTCTCCCCCTGTCTCTCTCCCTCTGTGTCTTGCTCTCTCTCCCCTTCTCTGTCTCTCCCTCTCTCTCTCTCTCTCTCTCTCTCTCTCTCTCTCTCTCTCTCTCCCCCTCTCTCTATCTGTCTCTCTGTATTTATTTTTGTGATGGTTAGTTATCTTAGAATTTGGTGGAACCTTCTGCTCCTGCCCACTGACTCAGAGACATTCTGTGAAGCCCTTGTGACTGTCTGCCTGCTGGCACACCAATCCACAGCTTGTTCTGGCATTAGGTTGCCATGGAGAAAATTGCCAGCATATTATTTCCAGTAGATTGACTACAAGGATGGGAGAAGGGGTTATTTTTTGTTGGCAATACAACATCATGCATTTTCCTACATCTCAAGGCTTCTTGGCATTTGAAGTTTGCCTTCTTTCTTCCTTTTGTTGTAGGTATATAATGTGTTTTATACCTACATCATTTTCACTACCACAATCCAATAAAACCCACTGGGAAAATTGCAATCTTCTCATTTCCCTTTGTTCCTCCCTGCCATTTTGACCTCCTATCCTCTGTAATCTCTTCCTCTCTTAAAACTTTCAAAATTTGCAGGTCTAGTCTCTCGTCGGTATCTCTTCTTCTTCTTCTTCTTCTTCTTCTCCCAGCTTTCTTTCCTCTGTGCTCTCTTTCCCCTCTTTTACTTGTCTTCTCCCGTTCCTCATCCTCTAGCTTCCACTTTATTTCAGTGTTTACTGATCTAAGTGAAGTGTACCTCCTCGTCCCAGAGCTGTCGCTCATTTAAATGCACCACTTCATTATATGGAGCCTGCAGCCACAGACCTTTTAGCTGTTTCCAAAAATGTCTCCTAGAAATGGGTTGGTGCTCTGCCAGAGATCTGGAGAAATCATTACTCAAAAGGTACTCAAAAATACGTCTTATAACTAAAAAAAAACCTTTGACCTATAAAACTCTAACTCTAGTTACACCTGCTGCATCCCACTGAAGTTTGCAGTTGGCCTTTGGACCGGAAAAGAAAGAAGGTTAGAAAGAGGGTTCTTGTATGTGTAGAAAGGATGGTCGAATGACTCAAAGACCAGATGGTATAGATCAAGTGAGTGGAAAAGGATAAAGTCTATCAGACTGCTCTCTGTTCCTCTGAGATACGGAGTTAGCCATGCGTGTGCATTGTCTGCCTTCATTCAAGTCTCTTTTCATCAGGGGGTCTTTTTAAAGACTACTCAGATTCATAATCTGCCCATTATTGACTCTGGATGGCTTTGAGTGAAGATGGAACTTTCCTTTTGTGAGGCATTGACTTTCGGGAAGAATGTAGCTACAATATAATTCAGCCTCAGCTACAATAGCTACCCCTTTGTGAGTTTGTGTTCCTCTTCAGCTACAGTATTTCACTCTCACAGCTGTTCTGTGGGAGATATATGTTCAGTTGTACATACTGTTGTGACTTGTGACAGGATATACATACCATTGTGATGTGTAAGACCAGTTGGAGGTGTTTGTCTGTTTATTGTTTGCTTGCATGTCTGTTCATTTGGTCGGGTGTGTTGTTATTCACACACTTGCGTCAGCATATACAATAATTGTGCTTGTAGTTGTTGGCCCTTGGGGAAATTAGGAGAAGGTAAAAACACCAAAACATTTAATTCCCGCTCATTAGCAGGTATTATTGCAAGTGAAAATTAGCTTTGCTCCTGAGCTAGCAGGGCTTCTCAACTACTATTTTTATCAGATATCAGACACACTTACTGACATACTGCCAAGATGGGACTGTGTTTATATCCAATCACTGTTATTTTTTTTACATTAGGATCCAATGCATCAAGCTCCTGAAGAGCTCTTTTCATTGGTCGGTTGTTTGGTCCTCTTCATTAAATGTTCCTGAAGGGTTCCAATGGAGGAGAGTTCAGTTCAAAGTATGTGAGCAGCATCAGAGGTGTAGCTCAGACTTAATATATGTGCGCAAGTCTTATGTGTGACATTAATCATATAAATCTCTGTCTGTTGCACATTTGTACTTAGAGTAACTGTCAGAGATTGTGCCTGTACTGTACATGCAGCACTCAGGTGTACTTTACAGAATAATTTGTGTAACAGCCAACATCAGCACGTACAGTTTAGTAGGCTGTGTGACATGCAGTCAGATGTGTGCTGCTGCAGCATCTCAGGCTTGTCAGTATGGCCACAGACATTTGCAGTATCACTGTGATACACTTGGAGAAGCACTAACTCTGAATTGCTGCTTTAGGTGTGTAATGATGCATTCATTGCATTGAGGCATCGATTATGAATTATGCCAATTCAATGCATCGATCTGCTAAAAGAAATAATTAAATTACTTTGGCTTTAGCAACAGTCGATATAAAACGATTTAAACTGTAATAATCAAATTGAAATGAAATGCCAGGATTGAAAAACGGAAGCTGTAACAATCACTGCTACTGACATCACTGCAGCTACTAATGCTGCAGTAATGGTGACAGTAATCTAAAATGCTAAGACTACTGCCATTAGTGTCTAAGGCGCCTTCTGCCACTGTCACAAAAACATGTAGAGTAGAGTAGAATGTGCACCAAATCCTGTTCAAGCAATCATAAGTACAAACATTTCTGTAATGTGTGCAAATGTTAGTTTATTTTATTATTCATCAGTATAGAAGAAACCATTTTGTTTTCAATTTGTTTCCCAAAATTGAACTGAATTACTTCAAGAAAGAAAAATAATAATAATCCCTCTTGAAGTGAAATGAAAGTTTGACTAATTAAGTCAAATTGGTGTCAAGCCACTAATCCACACACCTACTAGGCGTTTTTTACTGCCACCATACTGTAGAGCTTTGGAGCTCATCCTTTATCCTCCCCAAGAGTTAAAAAGAAAATCTATGCACAGACCTTGAGTCAGCCTCGGGCCCTGCACATGACGAATAACTTCGAGGAATTCGGCATGCCAAACAACAAGACTGTTCGAGCAGTGTTCAACAGTTACTCACCGCTCCCCCAGCCATGGATTTTTCCTTCTTAACACAGTACAATCAGATGACATTTCTCTTCGCCTGCTTTCTTTTTTCCTGTGAGCATTCTGATCCTGGCTTTGAGAATTCTTTATTAGAAATGCAATATATCTGAGTATCAAGACGAGCATAAATGAAAAATAAGAATTAGAAATAAAACAATGAAGTTATATGTGAGGCGGAAATTGTTACCCAGAGGTGAGAGTGAGAGATCAGATCAGCGCTCAGCCAGTATTACATTCTGCTGGGAGAACCCCTGAACACCTCTTTTTATCCCTGCTCCACTAAAACATGAAACCGCTCCTGCAGTGCAATCTGAAGCCTACAAGAATACAAACAAGTAATTTGACTGTGACTGAGGACATGAGGCAAGTTATTAAGAAGTTATTATTTTTCTCTGCACCAAATGTCTTATGTCTTTGGATCACTCACAATGTTATCTTTTATTTGATAATTTAGTGTTTCATTTTTAATTTTTTAAACTTCATATCCTGTTTGGATGCCAGTGTATAATGCGTTGGGCTTTTCTTGTTATTTTTTGATGTGCAACCAGTCAATTTGGCATGAATATTTTAAGACCCCATGAAATGTAAATCAGAGCTCAGCAGACAGTTCATGTTGATAAAAGGGAATTACGGACAGAATTTCAGCAGGGGTTGACGGTGTGTCCACACTGCATTCATAACGCTTGAACTTTTCTTTTCATTTGAGCAGATATTGATTAAAACCACACTAGTAGTGATGAAATATTGTAGAAGAAAAGAAAATTACTGTGACCACTGGCTGTGAAGTGAAGTTTATCCTATGTACTTACAAAGCACATATTTCTTTGGAACCCTCTTGTGGTACATGCACATCAAACTCACTAGATAACACAAGAAGTCAGCTCAGCTTGATGCATTAAAGCACCAAATGATTCTTTGTTCACAATTGGTTTTGAAGAGAAGTGGGCTTCGCTTGTCAGGCCGTTTCAATTATGGATTTCCACTATGCGTGTTATTTCTGCTGCCTCTGATGTTCCACCAGAAACTGGTGCATCAATTCAGGACCAGCATGCGATCATTTTTTTTATTCTACTTCAGGGCATCTTTAATGTAAGAGAAGCAAAAAAGTCAGTCATTAAGTATTACTTTTCTCTGGGAGCAGACAAATGGCCATGTGCACTGATCTCCCTGCTCTGCTCTGCTCTGCTGTGTTTCAGGGATTGTGTGGGAGGAAAAATAATGCATTCATTTGGCATTAATAAGTAAAAGACAAATCAAGCAAAACATTAATCAGGATCAGAAAGTATCTACAATGATTCATTGTCATACATAGCCAGACCCCAGACCATGGTCCATGAGTATCCCAAAGAGAAGCCTGACAAGCTGACATGATGCCAGAAAAAGCTGCGCAGAGCAGCGTATGCTTTGTGCTGCTGTAAGACAAAGTAAAAATATGACCTTTTTAGGAAAGCAGAATGAAGAAGTAAAAGGTCTACGAGGCAGGAGATATCAGGCTCCTCTTTGAAGCGTGACACTCAGTCGGTTGCTGGCTGATGTGATTTTGCAGAGACAAGGCAGAGTGAGGGTGAAATAAGAAGGCAGCTGGGCCTCCCTGACTCAGCCTCTGTTTGTTATCAGGTAACTTCTTCCTCACATTTCTACAGTTATAAACTCAAACATTTTGAGTTTGTTAAGTCACTGTCTATCCCTGAATGGGGTAACACAGTGGTGATTGAGCCCACTGATCAAAGTACTGCAATATTTATATGCTAGCAGTATTACAAACTTGGTGTCTGTCTCGATGTTCCTGTAAAAATTGCTGCAGTAAATTAGTGCTAATGCTAACCAGGGCTGTCAAAATTGGCCAAAAATGATGCCTGAATTTTCCTCCTAAAGAGAATCGCATCGGTTCAGTCCTTTCGAGTATCTATTTTCGCACATTATGTTCTTAAGAGGGAAAACCAATACAAGACATATTCCACATGTATGTTATTTCAACATAAACATCTTTTAAAAGACCTACATGCCACATTACAAAACATGAGCTGACTTTTATTTTGAAGTAGCTACTGCCATGTGTTTGTAGCTGAACTTAGCACTTAGCACTATCTTACTCAAGCACTCTGTCTACAAAATAATTCAACACTTATTTTCAGCATTTTTTGACTGCAGCTCAGTTTGAAATATTACAGAGAGTAATGGAAGAAGAAGCAGCAGCCACAGTGAGATGTTAGAAATAGAGCTGTAGGCAACAGGCTGCAAACCTCCAACTACTCAGCGAGGAGACCAACTCTTTTCAGTTTCACTTTGTCATGTGCAGTGTAAAATCAGATCACACTTGCTCACAAAATGATGGAAATAGGCCATCATGGCCTGACTTCAACATTAATACAACAGTAGTTTGTGTCGCCAAATCAACTAGGACTAAAATGTTTGCCACTTTTAATACAAGTTAAAATTATTAGTTACCGTGTGGATAGACACACAACGGGTGGTCCAATGAATAAAACTTTGTACTCTATATGTATAACATTATATCCACACTACATATGGATTATTTTCTAAAATGTATTTAAATCAAACTCTGAATATCTGTGTAATTAGTGGCTACTGATCCGTGTGGAGCCATTACAGAGTTCTTATGTATGGGTGGTCGTGCAGCTCCTCACCCACAGATGGGACTTGTGTGTCGTAGTTACAGTATAACAGCCAGATCACTCTCAGCCTGAAAAATGTAAAAAGAGTGCCTGCCATGTGGATAGAATACTCTTCACAGTAGTGGATAAATGCAGAATACTTTCGAAGCGTTCGTTCCATTTTCATTCTCCTTTTGAATCCTTTGTGGGCAAAGACCGTGTGTGTGCGGTGCCGCATGAGCAGTTCGCTCTAAAATTTAAACGATGCAGGGGTTCTTCAGATTGTGTTCTCTAAAATACAACTGACGTGAAAGAATGGAGTAGTTGACCCAGAACATACCAGGGGCTTTCCGTCCAAATTGGCACTTGCAGCCTCCTGGCTCTTAGCTCTTGATAAAGAGTTTGTCTCAGATATACAGTAATTTAAGTTGGGACTGTGTAAAATGGGCTCTATAGGGCTCGTTTATTGAATGCAGAAGCTTCTGTCTGCGTTCACATGCAGTCCTTAACCAGTGATGCTCACCCCTCGTGACTCTAAACCTACTTTCTCTTCTGTACACAGACGCCAGACTGCTTTCCTTTACTGAAAGACAATTTCCACACATTGTGATTTATGCTTCAAGCAAGTTTATTTATGTATACCACTTGGTCATAATAAGGAGTATTGCACCCACTACTTAAATGCCTCCTCATTAAGAGGTTGGGTAGAATAGGGGGCACTATAAAATTCAAGTCTGCATTATACTGTAATGGGAAAGATGACTGCATTATTTATGTCTACTTATACATCTACACTTGCAGCTATTGTAAAGGTCCCCCTCCCCCCATCATTCATTTGCCCTCCCTCTGTGCTGTAATATTACTACAATGGAGGCTGCAGGCCATATTATCTTAAATATTGTAGAGAAGGACTGATTGGGAATATTGTGATACAGACCTCTTAGAGTAATGGCATGTGTGAACCTACATTTAAGCATTGATGGTGCAGAAAAACCATCACTGTCATCGTAGCAGCCATGGCACCATGTGGCCACCCTTCTAAAGCGGCACTGAGACGCAGTGAATTCAAATGAAAAAGATTTATTTCCAAGCTATTGACTGAATGTATCAAGAACGACTGCACCTCTTCTCCTCAGCTCTTCATCATAAACCTAATGACACTCTGCTACTAGCTCCATTGTTATTGTTTTTGTGTTATAGGAGGATTGCAAGGAAAAAACAACCATGAACAGCACAGTGCACCATGCTGTCTCGATCCAGCCTTCAGAAAATGTCTGCATCTCTGTCATGGCTGTGTAAGAGGAAATTGAAAAACAAAATGAGGTTTAAAAAAAAACAAACTTAAAGGTTCCCAGGATGTTAATCCTTTGTTCTGTTCTGCAGAAAGCCTTCTCAGCACGTTCCCGTCCTAAGCGTAAGAGACAAGGTCCTAAAGGTGCTAGTCATATGATGTAGCTTTGCAGAATGCTCCAGTCATTTGTCATTGTTATGAAGGCTATCATGGGACCTTGCACAAAAGTCCTTTATAATAAGTGCTCTGCTCTCTCATATGCTCAGTGCTGCCACACAGATGCATACAGCCCACACAGCAAACATGAGTGGTAGTTTAGCCTTTCTGTTCCTGCTGCATTAAATTTACATGCCCTGCTGCAACAGGATATGTTTAAATTCTTAAATCATGGAGAAAAAAGTGGAATTGCTGAACTCTGCTTCCCCTTCTCACAGATAATTGTTTTCTAAATCACTTCCAATCATTTCAGTTTTCTTTCTCTTGCTTGCATGCTAATGATCACACTGTGTTGTGTTGAGATGAAATGGCTGCAAAATGTCTTGCCCTTTACAGTGCAGGGATGTTTCGCCTTGAATAACGCTATAAAAAGCCTACCTGCCATGGCTGAATACCACAGCAGAATTTTGATAGCTTAGTTCATTGTTTGCTGCTTAATACCTTGACTGTGTGTGACAACAACACTGTCAGGCCCATGCCCATGTTTATGCCTTGCTAACAGCAAACTGAACCATGGTGATCAAATGGCTAAGATCTTCCACTGCTCCAGTTCTGGTATGGGTGGGAGTTTCACACATGGATAAGCCTTGCTATGAATAAGAATGAAATGTATGTCTATGTAACAGTCATACATATTACTGTATCTACTATTTTGACAGCCTTTAAGGAATTGTAAGCACCTCCATGGCAGCGAACTTTTAATAACACTGCACAATAAAGATGTTATTCCTTTCAGCTGAAAATGGGTAATGTTTGGTCATGTCAGAGGTGTTTAAGTCGCTATTAATATTTAATTAATCATGGTATGTGTTCATGTATTTACATGAATGACGCATTTGAGGTGAATCGAAGCGGTCCTGCAATTTAAACTGCTCCATCATCCCTTCAAGTGTAGCCACAAAGCACCTTCCTCACAGAGGTTACTTCAGGTTCTCATGAAGTCCCAATACACAAAGATCCCAATTCTCCAACTCTTAAGACACTATGATTTGATGTCCTCAACTGTCTGTGCTTTTGTGGTTGAAGGAAGGGGCTTAATGTTCCATGAATTTAAACCAGGCCTGGTTCAAAGACGCACACACCCCTCCACTCCTGCTCTGCTAGTTCCATGGCCACTTCACAGTGTGTCCAGGGCCCCTCTCGGGAAACGAACAGAGGGAACTGCAGACTTGAGTCATGTTCTTGATCTATAAGGCCACTGTGAAGGATCTACATTTTTTCTGGTGTATTGTATAGATCTGTGGAGCTCTGTTTCATTGCTGCTGAGCTGAGCTGAGATGCTTTGTATTCTTCTTCCATCACATCCGTTTATTTTTGTTATATTTCAAAGCACTGTTTTGTTGTATTATACATGATGCAGAGAAATTACTTTAATGGCTCATCAAAATTCACCTGTTTTTGTGCTGACCAAGTCTCAAATATTGAATTACTGTTAAGAATCAGTCTAAAAACTGAACAGTAAATGTTAACAAATATTATATCTCCATCTCTGTATGTGTAATCTGTGGTAGCACATGATCAGGTTAAGCTGTCACTTCATACTGTTACATACTTGGTACTTTTTGAGTGGCGACTAAATTGTGTAGTACCCGTTACTACTCATCACTCTTAGAATTTTGCTGTGATAAACCAGTGACATATCTTTGCTGGTCTTGTCCAGTAAACCAAGGACAACACGTGCGCTTACCCTGCAGCCTCTGAGGCAGCTCAGAGGGACACAGATGCTGCTGCTAATTTTGTGAGCTAAGGCGCAGCGTATATTGCGCACTCAAGTGAGCCACACCAGGGACACACATGGCAACAAAGTGGAATGAGAAAGGACCCATTATCATATATTGTCAGCAGGGGTGTCAGGAGTTTAAACGGTCCTGGCTAATCCTGATGATGAGGCAAGGAGCAAACTAATATTGTCACATGGGAGGTGAAAAGTCGTAGGTGCTAATGTACTGTCGCCCAAATACGCTGCCAAGGTTAGATGATGTCTCTTAACCTTTTTTAAGAAAGTCTCTGTATGTTCTGGTATTCATTTGGAATAACAGCAATCAGCACAGTAACCATGTTTGCTGTTGGAAGCAGCATTGTTCTACTTGGTAGGATGTGTACTGTTTGATGAAGACTCAGACTTTAATTATATCTCTGTCTTGCTGGCATTATTGCCATAATCTGAATAAAAATATGTTTCTTTCTTTGCAATTACATATGTCTGCTGGTTGAAGAATGTATAATGAAAGTGAATCAGGCACACAAATAAAAAAGGCCTTCTGTGCCTTTTGGAGAGGTTTATACAGAGTTTGCCTCCATCTATTAAAATGACAAAAGGACCAGAGAATAGAGAGGCACCATGAACATAGTGCTGTTGACCTTATCTGAGCAGACAGGCAGCAGACAGCACTATCTTGACACTGAAATTGCAGTGCGCTGCTGGATTGCCAGTGACACACCTAACCTGCTGCACCCTTCGACCCACTGCAGTGCATAGCAAGTCACCAAAATGCTGAACTATGCAGGCGAAGTAAAAAGCATCACAGCACCTCAGTAAAATACTGCAAACATGGAATCCATAATATCCTGAAATACATACTGTTCGTTAAAGTGCGCTGTAGATAAATGTGATCATTTGCATTCACATGCAGTCTGAATCTGTCAGGTTTTCTTTCACAGTTGATAACTGAGGAGAAAACCTGAGCAGATAGGAAGACATGCATGATTTTTTAATAAGGGTCTCAACACGAGGAGAGCGATAAAATGTAAGCACTGAACGTGTCGGAAATGGAACTGGAACCTATTTACTTCAGTCCCCAACTAGGGTGACGGAGCCTGACAGAGGATGTTCTGGCACCAGGGAATTCAGCATAGGTGATGTGGAAAAGAGCAGTGGGCTGAGTTACACTCCTCAAATGAATAATCCAGCAGTCTTGCAGAATTCCGGCACTGTTAAGCAGGCCACCGTCTGAGGAGCAAGCCGGAGGGGACAGCCGGAGGCTGGGGTTGTCCTTTTTTTATTGACCTCATCACACACAGAGCGGAAGACAGATATAGAGGAGTGAGTGTGCGCGCAGGTGTTTCTTCATCGCCCTGTGATGTTTAAGTGAGAGTGTAATGTGGTTTTTCTCTCTCGGGTTTTGTTTTTTCATGCAGTAGTGTTGCATCTTCTCGCTGTATGTCTGAAGGTGCTGACAGCTTCCATTTTCTTGAGCTGAGTCCTTGAAGTGAAGGGCACAAACTAGGCAGAGGACGTTTCGCACATTTCCTTTTCAGCAGTCCATCACTGCTGTTGTACACCCACGGCGCCTCTTTCAGTGCTCATGCCTCCCCTCTTGCAACCATTGATAGATTGACTGATCTGTGTCTATGAAAAATCAATAGGACAACCCTTTGAGTGCTCCTCACATTGATTTTTCATGGACTGTAGTTACAGTACTAACAAGTAGCAGACTTTTCATTCCTTGGGAAAGTCTGCTGTTTCACGGCTCTGCGGACAACAGGTTGAAACAAAGTCACGATAGAGCACAAGGGCGCTATTAACATAAATGAGTGGAGGAGAAGGATTGTTTTTTTGCACGGCAGAGTCAAGTGCTGCTTGTGTGCTATTCACTTCAGATCAGAGCTGCTTTTAAATTTTTATGACATGGCAATCAAGGTGACACGCTGCCTCCAGGCATAAACTAAAGGCCAAAAGCACTCAGGTTCTACGTTTACAGCACAACACCTGCGAATACCAAACACTGTAACATGCTCAATATTTCAGAAGATTTCCAGTTGCAGCGAGGTTTTATTAATTCGCTCTCCAGCAATATTTTTGCCTCGCTTCCATTTGCATAATGCCACGCTTTATTGCCTTAGCTCTTTGTCGGATGCACTCACCATGGTGGCACATTTGTTTCCATAGCTTCTTTAGATCCAAAGAGCACTGATGCTGCTCATCTGCTCCAAAGGCCTGTATACTGTATACCCCTCTCCTGACGACTTCAAAATTAACCCAGTTTGATCTCAATCCTTAGCTCTCTGCTGAAGTTGTTTTCATACATCATGAAGTCTGCTCCTGTTTTTCCTCATGGCAAGAGGAAGAGGCCCCTTGTGGGCCCAGTTTTAGCAAAGATTGTGTTTACCAATGTGTCTGAATTGGTGTTAATCTATCGCTCATTCCGTCTCTTCTGTTTATCCTCCTTTCTGTTGTTCTCTGTCTCTTAGTGTTTGCTCAATGAATGGTAAAGGTAGCATGACATGGAGAGATGCCGGGCTTCCTTTACCCCTCAGTCAATGACAGACCATTGCTGATTACTGATATGACCAACACAAGGAGAAGCTAGCCCCAGTGCTGTGCTGGTGCACTGCAAGAAGTAAATGGATCCAGCTCTCCCTTGACTCCATGAATATTCGACGCTCCAGTGAAGCATAGTTAAAGTTGGGTGTTTACTAATTTGGTTAGCACATTTCTCCGACCAAGGCAGGGATTTGAGACTTAAGAATCACCCCAGTGGGATAAATCTCCAATTAAAAAGGCAAGGAGCCATCTGAAATATTTAATATGTCTCTCTCTCTCTCTCTCTCTCTCACACACACTCCCTCACATGCAAGGTCTTTTTATCTGTCTCAGTCTCCCTTTCTCAAGGCTATGGCTCTGTGTGTGTGTGTGTGTGTGTGTGTGTGTGTGTGTGTGTGTGTGTGTGTGTGTGTGTGTGTGTGTGTGTGTGTGTGTGTCTGTGTCTGTGTCTGTGTCTGCCTGCATGCACATGTGTGAATTACTTTGAACGCCAGCTTGTTTGTGAGTTCGAGATGCTGGCTGGATGGATCACTGCCACTCTGAGCAAGGTTTGGCTGAGTGATGATGTACCTTTACTCGGCGTGTACGCGCATGCATATGCGTGTGTGTGTGTGTGTGTGTGTGTGTGTGTGTGTGTGTGTGTGTGTGTGTGTGTGTGTGTGTGTGTGTGTGTGTGTGTGTGTGTGTGTGTGTGTGTGTGTGTGTGTGTGTGTTGATAAGCACCCCTCTCCTTGCACTGTCCCTTATCTGTTCTCTGAGAAATCATACCACAGAGATAAGTTGCACAAGAAATGCTACTTCTTCGACATTTTTTTAATGTCTGCAGCAAATGCACAAGATTCATAAACTCTGGCTCTTTAATTTTCTGGTCTAATCTAACTCTAAACCCTTTGCATCAAGGCATCAGAGATATGGTGTAGATCCACCATGTTTTATGCAGGCATAGAGTCTCAGAGGGTGATACCATCATTGATAAGAATTACAAGGCAGTAGTCATTTACTTTGGCAGAACTGTATGAATTTAGTTTTATGGTAATAGTAGCCAAAGGTCAGGCATCAGTAGGGGCTATATATTTATGCTATCTTACTGTCTGCCATGACGCATGCCTTTTGTAGCCATTTCCTACTTAGTGTTCCACCATCTCTGCACATCTAGTCTGCTGTGATGCATTTTTTTTCCTGCCTCACTATCATTTCTCTCCTTTCTTTCATACTCTCACTGTGTTCAACTCTCCCAGAATAAGAATAGGTCTGGCTGGACACACCTTGATTTACAATCTCTTTACCTTCAAGGTCTTTGTGCTTTTCCCACAAGTGCTCGAATAATCCTTCTTTATTTTTGTTACAGAAGATTTTTGAAATGGCCCAAATCACACCTTTCATGCTGCTTGTCCTGTTTCTTCACCGCTACTACAGGTACAGTCTTCATAGGCGTTTTGTTAAATCTTTGCAATTCAGCCACATAATTAGCCAAAACAGTTTTTTGTGGCTCGCCTGTTTCCCAAGACAACAAGTCCCTTGAGCTGGCGAATGTGGCCGAGGCGGAACCATGCAGAATCAGAGCTAAGATGCAAACAAATAATTACCCTTCATTTGAAAACACTCAATTAGCCTCTATTTCAGAGAAAAATAATGAGCTACTCCCACTAAGCGGAACCCCAGAGTTTCAGCTGTAATTAGTCTAAAAGATGGCAACCCAGTGGCTCAGTGGACGATAATAACTTGACTGTTTTATTAGCCCAACAGCTAGTACCACGCTATACCACTGCTCAACACATTTGCTGTGTGTATATAAACTGTGAGCAACAAAGAAAGCACCCATTTCTGCAGGGTTTTGCATTGATATGTGTTTTGTGTGAATAAGCAACATAAATAAGAAGGAAAGGGAAAGAAGAGAAAGGGTTGGTGGGCTGTGTGGCAATCAATGAGCTCTGCTGTGCCGCTGACATTTCTATCTCAGATGTGCAACAGAGGCTGCCCTGAGTGCCTTTGCACTGTACAGAGGAGTATTGTGCTTCACATTTATCGGTCTACTGTAGTATCTTCCGTCAATGTTAGTGGATTCATATATATCACAGGCTGTGAATTAAGGTGCTCAGTGTTTATAGAGAATTCCTGTTATTGCTGTGTCTCTAACTAACCATCGATTGCTAGTGTTTTTCCTTGAAAGATGGGACTGATTGATGCCATTTCCAATAAGGTGGATCTGCCTCTGTGCACTTTGCCCAAGCTTAAGGGAATACACTTAATATGGAACTCTGTCACAGTCAATAATAACATGGTGGACCTTTAAGCTCCCATGCTGAATACTGAATATTTGTATTCCATTCCCATGCTGAATGCACGCACACTTAATTTTCTGTCCTTGTGAGGACCGTCATTTACATAATTATGACGTAACATTCCCTAGCCCTCTTCGCCCTCATCCAAACCTAAACCATCACAATTAAATGCCTAACCCTAACCCTTACTCTTACCTTAACCTTATTCTTACCTAACCCACCAAGTATTAATCTTAAACAGCCTTTGAATTTGTGATCAATGTCCAAAACTGTCCATACACTGCACAAAACTTGTTCCAGTCCTTACTGTATAGCAAGTACAAATAGACACACACACATTGACTTGAGTCTATGTAATTCTTTTTGTGCTGTTATTTAGACTTCCATCATTTCCTGACTCTATCCATAAGCCCTGCTTGCCTAACCCTGGCCTTGACCTTGCCCTAAATCTGACCTTAACCACTTACTCTTGAATCAGCTTTTTATCTATTTTGGGACACATCTTCTGTCCCCAGTTGGACAAGCTGTGCCCAATTAACTGGTCTTTACTCTGAAATGTGTCCCCCAAAACTAGCCTATGACAGAAACATGCACACTCACAGTGTGTCATTGCATTAGTCTGCTTGAATCCATTCATGTATACTCATTCTCTTCTGCCTCTACTCTACCACTTCTCTGAGTACTGCAATTCTTTTGACTCTCCCTGTAGAATTTCAATTCTGTGATGAGAAAAATTAGATTTTATGACGTACCTTTTTCCATCACTTGAAAGAACCACATCATATCTAGCACAAATTTCAAGCACATTTATTTCCAAGTGTAGTGCATAATTGTATCCTTGCTAGATTAATGAGGGTGAACAGTCTGTAACACTGGAGAGTTGCTGAAACACTTAAGTGCACATACACAGTAACGTGAAATAACATTAGGTCACAGCTGAGTGAAAGCTTGCCGCATTTCTGTTTTCGGCACCACCGATCTGAAGCCAATCCCCTGTGGCCAATATTGACTTAACAAATGTGGCAGGAGGTCGCTAGAGACCAAGGCAGCCACCAGACCAGGATAGGACACAGCAGAATATGGGTTGGAGGAGACACACCGTGTCATTACTTGCAGTCACCTTGAAGTCTAACAACCACTCTGACTGATAACGTCAGCAGATTTGACTTGAATTCCCCAGTGCATCGTAGAAAGATGCAGTGAGAGTGACCTCTGATATGGAAAATGCCGTGGTAAACACCATTTTTAACTTTTATTGCCCCACAAAACAGGTATGATAAAGGATCATTAGAGAAAAATCAAAAGTGAAACACTTCTGTGGTGAGTGGGCTGAAGAAATTGTAAAAGTGCAGCCAGTTGGTGCCTCTTTGATGCTTCTCTTAGCTCTCGGACTGACAGAAAGCTTTTGATAAGTGATCTTAATGCCAGTTGCACTCACACTCAGCCAACATGTAGACTCCCACATTTGTCTGTCTCACTCTTGTAAGTTCAAACTTGTTCAACTCACAGACTTGAAATACTTGACATTCACATCAGATGAACCCAATTAGGACAAATCTCAGTTCATAAATAATGTCTTTTTAAAAACAGTAACACAATTTAAGTTCTTCATGCAGCTGAACCACGGATTGCAACCAAGAGGAGAAAAAGAGAAATATATTTCCATGGTACATGCTGATTAGCATTATGCAATAAAGGGTTCAGTCTTAGTGACCACACTTGCAGACTCACAGTCCCATTGTGGAAGTTACAGTTGCATCAAGGCTAATGTGCAGTCTTTTCGTGCCTTGTAATCACAATTATGACCAGCCCAGATGAGCCTCTTTCTCTTTTTAAGTATTTACTGCAATTAACCAAACCTTTAGGCCTTTAATAATCCTGGCAAAAATAAAAAATAAAAAAAAATTGTTGCCTTCGTATCAAAATACATTACTGTGACAAAAGCAGGTAAGGCATTATTGTAAATATTTAATACTCTTTATTGTAAGTATTCACAGTGAGAAGAATTTCATGTCATCCCTTATGCTGCTGATATCTTGTAATTATTAGTTTTAGTTCAGATTAGAAAGATTTGTTAGTTCAGAAAAATTCTGATTTCCAGTCAACAATAAACAGAATGAGACCTCAGCAGAATCTCAGTAGATTCTAGGATGTAAATGTAAAGTTTGCCTATGAACAACTTTAAAGCTCAGGTCTTTCAAAGACAGGAAAAAAAGTAAATTACTGTGCTCCATGTACTATATCTGAGAATACATAAGAGGGGCTACTTTCACTGGAGTTAAAAAGGACATTTTTACTGTACGCACTGTCTAGTGCTTTTTGTATCCGAGAACATAAACTCTGAAGAAATATTCATTTGGATGAAGTGAAAAGGCTATGATATATGTTTCTCTGACACCTCAATACAGTAAAAGTGAACTTCTTATTCAACATTATACTCCTGTGATCTGAATATAAGTCCACCCTAGTCTCTAAAGACCACTAAGATTCTATTAAGATTCAAGTGAGATATGTAAATAGCTACTATCAGCTTGTTGGTTTGTGCTTTATTCACATATAATAGGTTATTGTGCGCGTTTAGTAGAGTGCAACATTCCTGCTGATGTCAACAGTGCTCTCTTTCTGTCCCTTTTATGCTTGCTCTTCTTACGCACATGCTGCTAGAAATGCATTTCTGAAGGATTGAATGGTTCAAGTCTATAATGTGCAGATTTGGATTTAGCCTGAGGGAAACCTCTGGGCATGTCTGAAAAGTATAAATTTGCTGCAGCTCCCCTCTGTTCTCCTTTTTCCTGAATGTAGCAATCGTCTGTGTAGATACATATTTTAAATCCTAAGATCACATGCTATATCATATATGCACATACTAAACCTATGCATGTGCAATAATCTTAATTCCTGCCCCAAAGGAGGTTATTTTCCGGTCCAGTTTATTAGTTTGTCAGCAGGATTACAGAGAAACTGTTGATTTTCATGAAATTTAGTGGGAGGGTGTAGCACAGGCCTAGGAAGAACCCAAATTTTGAAGCAGATCTAAATTGCAAGGCAGAGACGCAAGGACATTTGGCCCTTGTGGAATAAATGCAATACGTCTTGAGATCCAGTAGATGGTTTGGTTTTCACTATTGATGGTTCAGTTGTGACAAAAGCAAATAAAAATGCAGTGACTCCATATCACAGTCTACATTTACGGAAGCCAGTAATCCTCTGCAGTAGCTTCCACATGTTGCTCAAACGTCATACAAAAGCAGTCGTTATGGAGCAGTGGTGTCATGGGAGAATGGTACAATTGCAACATTGCCACAATTGTGGCAGTTGTAGCTATAGAAACATAAATACATATTTATCATGCAACTAGTTTTACTCGTACTCACATCCAAATTGTCTGCAGTAAACTCCACCAAAGATATTAAGGAAAAATATTCAACCTGTACGCTTCACAAGCAGTTATACTGACTGAGTTTGTGTTTGCACTCTTGTTTATCATAGAGGAGTGGACTATTGGCCTTGGCAGAGGTCTGCACGCTGCCAGTGCCCCTCTAGTTTAGATTTTGAATTATTTGGACTTGTGTTTATTGTAAAAGGATTATCTAGTGCGGACTTCTGGTAAAGGTTTACCTCAAGGCTACATGAACAGGATGGAGATGGGCGTGAAACAACTAAAGTAAGAAGCACCTGAGAAAGCAACTTCTGGCACTGCCCAGTGGGGAGTGTAAAGGGCAGTATGCCTCTAATGCAGACTCAGAGCATAGTGGCAGGGTGACTAATGACCCTCAGTGCTCTCAATTATTATCGCTGGCACGCATGCACGCACACACACACACACCATATGATTCATTCTGGTTCAGACTGTAGAGAGCCATGATTCAGCCACACTCATGGGGAGCTACACCAACATTTCAATCTTCGTCTCAATTTCCCAAGACCCATAGACTCTTGGTCTAAATGAGGACATCAGCACTCTAGGAAATAGGTTTGTCCCACAGAAAAGCCACCCCGGTGTAACACAAATTAGCTTTTTGCCCTGCCGCAATCAATGTGAGAGTGGGTCTCATTAATTTCTTAGGTCACACCTCAATCTTGCATCATTCAGAGGCCATTTTCTTTTGCATGGCTTTGACGTTCTTTTTCGAGACGGCGTGTCTGTCAAGTCAGTCTCTGATTGTCTTATTTACTGACGGTGTCTCGGAGTCAACATCAACTGAGGACCTTGATCAACAGCGTCCCCAAGGAGACTATCCTATACTCACATAAATTGACCTTTTTGTCCGGTACTATTAACTGAATTACTTCAATCAATAGTATATAGCCTATTTGACATATTTCTGTCCACTTGATCTGTGAGTTTAATGATAATTATCAAGTATTACTTGACTTGAAGACATAAATTATTTTACCTGTCTATGTAAGTTTAAATGCATAGAAGAATCTTGGTGACATTTTCTCTTGTGTTTATCGCATTTTTAATCATTTAAGTATTGTCCTCATCCAAAGCTGTCTTCTCACACAAAGCATATTCATCTGTTCAACACATAATTAATAATTGTGTGCAGTGTGAATTGCAGAGGGAAGAAAGACGAAGACACTGAGTGATTTAAGGCTGATGGTTACTCGGGTCTATGTTGAAATTATCACACTGAGATTTTAAAATCAAGTCTTAATTACAAATCTTTGACAAATGAAGTCAAATTGGCGGGCACAGGCTGCCAGACGAGGCCTCTGAGCTCCATCCTCCAGTCTGGTTGGTTTGCAGACAGCCAGCCGGCAGAATCAGCCTGCAGCCCCAGGAGAGCCTTCCATCCTGCTGCGTCTGCTCTTCTCCTCCTCACAAACATCCATCCTGCCTGGTCGTTCTGTCAAACCCCCACCCACCCTCGCCCATCCCTTCGTCAACCCCCCCCTTCCTCTTCCTCCGCTCCACTGGGCTTGTGAAGGTGAGCCAGTCCCCAGTGGCACTACTGTACAGATTGCAATGCTTCCTCTTCAAATGGAAGCTGCTCTCATGTGAATACCCACGTAAAGAGTGGCTACGCTGATCTTCATGTTCCTATTCCTCCACTTTTTGTTTAGTTATTTTGGTCTTTTACTGCACATTAATCTCTGCATCTTTGTATTATTTAGTCTCCGTCTTGCTTGCAGGTCAGCTGTCCTTGACCATAACTAGAGGAAGCACAGGCTGCTCTGTGTGTCATTTCAGAGCAAGGCTGACAAAAAGGAAGCGTTCCCTTGGGCTTTAGGCCAGTTTGGTGACAGCTGTCAGACAATTGCTTGTCCTTAAACGCTCTTTTATGAGCAGGATGTGTGAAGGAACAATGACGGCAGCATGAATGCTTCAGTGTAGCTCTTATGGGACTCTACTTCTAATGGTTGCGTCTAATAATTTTTCATAGACAATGTCCATCTGCAGTTGTATAACGGATGTCTGACTTTTTCTCTCGTCTGCAGAGAGCTTAAGTTCTGTTCACCCCACGTCCGGGGTGCTTCTCTTCCTCTGGGTTTTGTTGCTCAGTGGAATAGACAGGTTCTTTTATCATTCTCTCTGAAAAGCTGAAACATGAATCTGGGGTCTGTTCAAATCCCAAGATGAACAGATATCTAGTGCTGTACTGGCGAGTGACAATTTAACACCTCATTTAAACAAGAAGAGACCCATTTTGTGAGCATTCAATGACTACAACTCTCATGGCTCTCGTGGCTTTTACGGAACGCCTGTGGCAAAAACCCATGCCTTATGTTACGGGTGCTAATAAAATAATGGTTGTATTATCTGTGATAAAGTGAAGAGCTGCTCACATTTCTACTTACAAGTGAGGTAATAGATTATCACTTAGCTTTGAATATTGACAGAAAACTACAGACTCCAATGTCCAAGTGGACTGTTTCATGCTCTCTCTGAAATGAACGCTATCAGCACGTTTGTTCGTGTGTGCACATGAATGCCTTCACAAGCATGGAGCATTATCCGGCCGTCCTGTTGCTGCAGGTGAAATCATTGCCTTTCCCTTTGTGTTTGTGCAGGTTTTTGGAGATTATTATCACTTCAGGCATCACGCCGTGGAGAAGAGGGCTTTGTCTGGCCACAGGGGGATGCACATCAGACTGCAAAAAGAACCACAGGTAAGACTGGTGTCAGCTCTCACACAGCTCATTGCAGCACTCCACATCGGCAACACAAGGCCAAAAGACAGATTGGATTACACACAGAGATTGTGTATATCACAAGAGAAAAGGATGCCATCATCAATGACAGCTTGTCAAACTCTGTATTCTTTTCAGTTCACACCAGTCCTACCATCTGTCCCTCTGACCCAATCCGACGTGCCACAGAGCTGTAAATATGCAGCATAAACTCTCCCAAACAGCTGGGAGTGTCTCTGTGTTTGCCCTTCTTTTTTCTCCAGTCTTCATTTGCACCTGAATGTTAGCTAGAGAGGAAAATTGGCATTTATCAGTCTAACATCTAAACACAGAACATTTTCCATCCCTGAATTATCTTCATTTGGATGTCTGATTCTGAATCTGCACGCATTCCAACCCCCAATTTATACCTGGCATACTGTAGCTCTGCAGAATCCTCAGTTTCTGTGTATACCAGATGTAGTTGAGTCAGCATGGAAATGCCAACATAGTGGAGGGAAGGTTGTTTTTTTTTGTTTTTTTTCTTACAAGGGATTAAGAGATAAGCAGTCTAGCATTGCCAGACCTATATCTGTACTATGTTTGCACAGTTCCTACACAGAAGAAAGATCCGAAAGTATCCACGGTCAGTATATTGTAGGGGAAAAAAACAGCCTGTATTGATTTTATTTTTTTAAACCGGAGAGAATTAAACTCTTGTCAGATTTTGGAAAACTTGCTTTTTCTTTTGCTATTTCAAATGACAGTAGATGCCAGAAGAGAGAGTGGAGGAGGGCAGAGAGCACTTATGCCGTCCTGTTGTGAATCAGCCTTTATGAATAACAAGCACCTTTTTCTGTTTTTAGAAAGTTTCTTTGGTATCTTAAAATATAGTTCCTGTTGGTTGTTGGTTAACATTCTTCACACTGATTTAATTCACATTAAACGCATTCATCTTGAATCCTTATTATAAGTAAACACACATAATCCAGCAGCCTAAAGATCAAAGCATGTCAACCTGAGCCCCCTCACACTGAAGGGAGGAAAATCCTCAAGGAAGCAAACGATATGATCTTTAACAGAAGACATTTCATGTACATAACAATGGTAAAAAGATGCAAAATTTAGATAACGTTTATTTCACTGTTGTCTTGTGAAGGCAACAGGAGTTAATATCAGGCCTATAGGAAAAATGTAATTTTACTCGAAATCAAAAGCTCACATTATTTGGGAAGCATACAGTATTTTATCTAATCAACAGTACACAGAAGAAATGTAGGACAACAAAGCAAAAACACTCTTCAAATGAACTTCCTACCTCTTCTTTTTGTGTGCGTGCATGTGGGGGGGAGCAAGAACCATAACAAATAAAAAGGTTAATATTAGAAGAATGTCATAACCTTTTGCAAGCTGTGTTATGGGCTTTACTGCTTTTATTCACACCTGAGCTGAGGGAGGAAATGTTGTTTGGACCTGACTGGGCAAAATGCCACACAGGTCTCAGTAACAAAAAGAGGGATACTCGACAAACCTCACTGTGAACGGTTTTCTCTGATTTCTAGTAAATAATGAAAATAGTTCTGCCAACAGTGTTGGTTTTCTATTGAAATGTTTTCAAGTGTTGCAAAGAAAATCCTCATCACCTCCACTGAGTGAATTCTCAGTGGCATGGTATGCGTTCCATCTCAGGAACACTGTCAGGGAATGTCTTCAGATTTGGCACAAATTGAACTGATTAGATTTTAGTGGTCTTCAGTGGTCAAGGTCACTGTGACCTCATGAATACAAAATCAGAGGAATGTCGTGAAGGAATTTCTTCAAATTTGGCACAAACATCCACTTGGACTCAAGGATGTACTGACTAAAATTCAGTGGTCAAAGGTCAAGGTCAGAGTACCCAGACAAAGCTATTTTTTGACTACAACTGAAGAATTCAGAGGACGATTATGACAACATTTCAAGCAAATGTCTCATAGCAAAAAATGAAGGAAATTATGACATCTTATATCCAAAAGGTCAAAGGCCATGTTCTCTGTGACATCATAATGTTCTGCAAAAACACTTTTCTGGCCATTATCCAATGCCTTAACTCAGGAACAGAAGGTGAACTGTATTTCACATTTGGTCATTAACTGAATTTGTGACATTAATCTTGGGTGCCCACCTTGACACTGCGGTGATTGTATAGATCTGAGCTGCCTGGTTGAAGATGTCTGTGAGTCATTCATGTTTTACAATTTATAGCTTCTTCGCAGCAGCATCCACATTTGAAGCATTGTAGTCCACCACAAGCTCATTGGTTCAGCTGATATTGAGCTTCAGGTGATTGTTGTTGCTCCATGTGATGAAGTTCTATATCATTCCTCTGTACTCTGTCAAACTAGTCTCTAAGTGAATATTTCTCATTGGAAATTATTCACTGGAATCTTACATCCATATAGTAATAACTTCTATTTCACCAAAAAAGGCACCTTAAACCGTTTAGTAAGTCTTCACTCCATATATTACATTCATCTGGACAAAAATGGATGTAAACTACAACCTGACTGGTTGTCGCAGGCAAACAACTGCGCTGCAGTAATTGTAGCACTTAGAGCATTACGAAGTAGTTCACCGTATTTGATAAAGTTAATGTACCTGCATGATTCTTGCATGTCCACACAGTTCAACACACTTACTGTAAGGTGCATGTGATGGCATCAGCTAAATGAATATAATGTTGTTTGGTTAGTTAAAATCATCACAAAAAAAATCGGTTACCCTGAAAGTTTCCCATTGATCTGACTGATCGGCTAACTAGTTGAACGATTGTCAACCCTAACCTGAAGCGCCCCATGGTTTGTCACACAGAAGCATGTGGGAAGTTGTCCTTGGAAACAGTTGGGAAAAGGGCAGGCACTTTAAAAAAAATACTTGGCAGGTGATTGAATGAACCATCTGTCTATCACCATCTGTCACGGATTAACTTCAACCTATAAGATCAAAGAACCATATGACTTTGGAGGAGAACAAAATTCTTGGCCATCAGGAAAAGCCTTCAGTGCCATTCTTAGCTCTTCTTTCACCAAAGAAACACTCTCCAATTCTGATATACGTAAATATTGCCGCAGCAGCATCTACACTAACCTCCTTAGAAGCTACTATTGTTGCTTTGGAAGATACATTTGTGCTGTTGTTACATCTAAACCATGCCTACCCTAGGTGCCAGTAGTTCTTCATAGAACACTGAGTGGTCTGAAGTGTATAACGTGAAGCCTGGCAAGATGAGTTCTTGCATCATGTAATCTTGTATGATGTCATGATCTGGCAAAACCAGCTAACTCCCAAGATAGTGTTAACCCAGGAAGCAGAAGCAAATAGCTATATGTGCACACAAATGTGGTATGCACCACATCTCTGTCAGTGTTGCTGCCGCCTGACTCAGCAACAAGCTGATGGCATGTTTACATTGAAAACACTGGAAGCAGCAGTGGTTACTGCTGCTATTTAAAAGCATCTTAAGTGGTACCTGACTGGTGTTAAATGGGGGCAGTTAAGAAGTGAGAACATACTTGGGCCATCTGTAGCAAGGTAGGCCTGCCAAGTAGAGCCCAAGGACTACTGTCTAGTTTTCCCTGAGCTCAACTCAAGCTGGCTGAGGAGAGGACTGATGTAGTCTGACAAGCTCTGAGGCCCCGAGAAATAATTAGTGAGATATGGTGACATTCACTGAGGCCAGTGGTGTCAGGGGTCAGGCAAAATGGACGTTAACAAGGCTCTGAGAGCATATGGGTTCAGAGGTGTCTGCCTTGGAGACTAGTATGGCACTTAAACGGTTATAAGCCTTGCTGTGAGATATGTAAAATCAACAACAAATGAGATTTGATATTGAGATTAATTGTGACTGAGGAGGATTTAATGATGTACAATACTGGTTTTAGAGTTGTATATAATGGTGAGGCATAAAATGCAGAATGAACTGTTGGCAAATCCGCAGGACTAATAAGAAACAGACACTTGAAAGTTAATGTGCTCCTTAGTGGCCAACAAGGACCAGAATTAATCTGGAAGATGGAAAGTGAGGTTTACTGTGCGGCTAGATTGCCTATTTCCTTTATACTGTGTTTGTCATTTGGAAATTCGAGGTGAGAGAGAAAGCATCTTGAATTTAAACCTGGAGCCTGAACAGCAGAGCCGTGAAGATGAAGATGTATCTACTATGAAGACATTTTGACAGACATCTCAGGGGTTCATAGTAGTTCAAGTTAACACCGTGTTTGAACCCCCGGCTATTCAGGGCATTGGGTTTCTAGCTAAGGAGCAACAGTTTGTCCCGAGGTCACCCACCCACCTACACAACCAGAAACAGACCAAACCTCAGGCAAAGCATGACCGCTGCCAAAAACATCACTGCACAAGTGAGTGGGTTTGTGTGTTTATTAATGTGCTTTTGTAAATTCATATGTGTGTGAGACCATCTGATCTCTTGAAAAGGGGAAAGAAAATGTTCTGCTTCACCTGGTTCAAAGAAAACACATTTAAAAGGCAGTGAAAGCACAATGGTTGGATTTGGATTAGTCAGTGCTAAGCTTTAAGCTTGTTACAGTGTTTCCTCTCTGTAATCTGGCTGCTGTCTTTCACATTACCCTTATTGTCTGTTTTCCTCTGCTCTGTGGTGCTAACATGCCGCTTATCACCATCCCCTTTGAATAATCACACAGTGGCGAGATGACATTGGCAGCTGCATAAGCTTTTACCATTATGCTTGCGAGGGTTGTTTGTCATCTCCTCTCCACACCCCACACCTTCTCTACGAGGGAAAGAATCAATTTGTTTTGGGGTGACTGCTGTTGATTTTGCACAAACTGCAGTGTAAAGGTAGCGTACTGCATGCTGTGTTTCAGAGGGACCTTTCCCTACAGTCCATCTCTCTCTTGCTCTTCATTTTTCCCTCAGTTTTTCTACAGTATTGGTCTCTGCGTTGTATCTTGACTGTGCTGAGGCCTTAATGTTAAAGTATAGGGCTGGCAATATTCTGTGTTTTCATTATTGTCAACGAATCACATGAAAATACCAAATCCAACTGATTTCCACTCATGGACTGAAGACATAAATATTTAAATATGAAGGGCAGGAGGTAATAATCTATTTGCTGGGGAGTATTTTCAGCAGTGCACTGCCACCCCTAACCAAGGGTTGCATACACGCACGGCTTGTGGGCAGTTCAACTGAAGACTGATCAGGTTGTTGTATTGTTTGGGGGCCCAAAGAAATTACAGGAATGTCAAAAAAGTAAACATGGGTTTGTGTGGCAGAAATCTGTGTGTCTGCTTTTCCATTCTGTTTCATCTCACGGCTGGGAAATACTGATTTACAGTACCAGAGCAGTGTATGTGGGATCTACTTAAAATAAACCACAGTGCCGATGTTCATCATCGTTTGTGTCTCACTGATGGGTTTTTAATAATCTTTGGACAACAATGGAGATATATGGCATAGTGGAATAAGATATATCAGGCCTTGGATATACAGACAATTCATTGTTTTTTTTTCATGGGATTTGTTGATAACTACAATAAGATGGAAAGTCACCAGGCTTAAGCATATCTTCTTTCTCCATAAATTGTGAGAACACTGATCTGTAGATCAAAGCACAGGCTGTCTCTCTACCAGTGTCTCTGTGTTACAAACAATACCAGCATGGCTTCTCCTGAGTCATCAGACAGGAAAAGCCCTCAGGACACTGTGCAAGAGATGGAACAAATAGTTTATTGCTCAAGTGGATTACAGACCTAGGCCATGCAGAGACCTCTTTCTTGTCTCATGATTGCTTCTTTGTGTGGTTGTATTTACTCTTTGTCCTTGTCCCAGACCTCATTGTGCTGCTTATACTGTACCTCTTCTTATTGGTTCTCCATTGTTGTCTTGGTCTTCGGGAATATATCGATTAGACCTTATTTTTCTCAGACATTAAAGGGATTGTTCAGGGTTTTTTGAATAGGGTTGTAGGAGGGACTTATTGATAGTCAGTGCATTACCTACAACCCGCACAGTCCCGCACAGAAGATAAGCAATGTACTGCAGCAGCAAAGTGTGTTTCATGCACCTGAAAGAAAGCCCACCTAAAGTCATCAATACCAGTTTAAGTGTACACTACACTGTGAATATTTTCAGTGCTTAACCTTGCCATCAGACAGTCCTCTACCTTGGCAATATATTTTCTCAACCATAAAAAACACTCCACGCACTACCACCACATAAGCCCATTAGACACGTTCTGGTTTAATTTCCAGTTTCAAGTTTCCACAGTAGTCCCTCCTTTCTCTCTTTCACTCCATTCGTTCTCCATCTCCAAAGGTTCTTCTTCTATATCAGGGCTTCTCAAAGTCAGGACCCTGTTTCACATCCGGAACAAAAAGCAAGTCAATCCAAACACAGCCCATATCGTCAAATTGCAGCCTGCTTTTCACATCCATCCCACCACACTCCCATCCGGCCCACAGAATTATTAACTAATTCAGAAAAAAAACGCATCCAACTTTGGTGTGTTCTTCTGATGTAGTTTGTTATCCTATCATTGACATCATTGTCATGATGATCTTAACTGCTGGAGTCTGCGTTTTGTATTGTTTCTGCTTCACACATTAATGTTTCACCTGAGAATTTGCAATCAGCTCCTAAATCACAGATACGGGATTTGTCTTCTTTTCTCCTGGATACAATTTCGACAACTACTATAAATGTATGGACTAACAATTAAAGCCTTATCTGCCTCAGTTGGCCAAATCACAAGAGATGTGACATTAATTGATTGAAAGTTATTTTGATATCACCAATCGTTCTCTGACCACAGAAGTTCTATGGTTGAGAAAATGTAATATTCATAATATGGTTTACAATTAAAGTGATACTGCGCCAGTACAACTCTGCCGATGGCCATCTACTGTTGGAATACACTCCCTAGTACCTCATACGGCCCCACTTGTTGCATTTCACATTTTGTCACGTCAGTTTTCTTAAGCTGGTTATATAAGTATGCTGTGAGTTGAATGTGCTAACATTTGCATTAATTGGCTGTATAAAGGAAACTGCATATCTTACAGTAGAGTGCTGTATCCACCTTATCTGATTCCCTCATCTGTAGTAATTTTGCTCTGATAATGTGTGCACTGGGCAGCAGTGCAGAGGTCAGCCATGTGCAGTTATAAATGTAATGAAATGAGATAAATGTTAATTAGTCTAGGGTCACTTGGATAAGGTTAATGGCTTCATTCTCTGAGGCAAAGTTATCAACTGGGTTAGGAGCCACAGCAACCTCGGTAACTTTGCTGAGCATGTTTCCATTCAGATTATGTGCTGTATAAGAGGATGTTATCATGAACGCAAATAGAGACACCTCACAACTATGAACAACTAATACAGCAACAAGCAAGAGGGAAAAAACTGACCGAAAATAGCTGAAATTCCAAATCACACTTTCAGAATATGCCAGCCATTGTGAGGGAAATTCACAAGTTTAGACGCGCTTTGCTTTAGTCTTGTGGAACCGCTTTAAGCTTTGGCATCTTCAGCAAAAAATCAGCAATGGATACATTTATCACTGACAATAGAAATGCACAACAGCATCTGCTGAAACTGCTGCAGAAGTAGAAGTATCTCTTCTGTAGTTCCACTCCATCTGTGCAGATGCCCTCTGCTAGAGTCTTAGTTCAGACCAAGTTAGCTTTTAAATATTATTTGAGAGTGTTGCTCCATAATTTACAAATGCAAGAAGAACAGCAGCGTTGTTTTTGTTTAATTAGAACAAAATGTAGCGTTAGCTGCTAAAGCAGTGGGAATTTGATTCCCTTTCAAACCTCTTCTTCTTGGGGCTGTTCCCCATCAGGGATCGCCACAGCAGATTATCCATTTTCCATTTTTCTGGCAAAATGGCCCTGACTAGCCTGGCATGGAAATCTGATTTTTATGATGCGCATATTTTATTTGGCACAGGCTTTTACACCGGATGCCCTTTCCCGGTGCAGCCCTCCCCATTTATCTGGGCTTGGGACCGGCAATTAGGAATTCACTGGCTTGTGCATCCCCAGTGACTGGGGAGCATGTGCTTTCAACTCACTTCAGATGTTGTCTTTATTAACGAGCAGCAGACAGGTGTTTCTTAAACTTCAGTTTCTGAAGGTTGCAAAGTGCCAGCCTTTATCTGATTGTGCCTCACAGTTTAGATGTGAAATGCTCAGTTATCAGTACACATGGTGAAATGACCTGTTAGGGGGGAATGTTGAAGGAGAAAGGGACAGCTGCCACATCTGGAGGAGGCACTGCTAGCTTTCACCCATAGGTTTGCCAGTGTAACATGAAGAAAGCTCAAAAAGATTTTTTTTTAATCATCATGAATATTTGGAAGTAGTTTTATTTTTTGCCACATATTGTTTCTGCTGTTGCAAAACAACAGAAACAATAAAATGACATTCACTACGTGTGATATTAACAATTATAATCACCTACCAATCTTCTGCGAACCCCAGCAGCCTCCAGGACTTCAAAGGCCCCGACTCCGGCTCTCTGTACAGTAGCCACTTTCCCTCTATATCTCAGGAATGAAATAAATTAGATTTGCTTCACATCTCTGCCTCTCTTTGTACTTAATTACTTAATTACTTAATTACTTTTTGAACACAGCTGAGGCCATGTTTTTCCACGTCTACAGTCTGTGGGACCTGGCAACACTCTGAAATTAGAACACTGGTGATGACAGAAAAGCATGTGAGGATAACTGTGTAAACTATGAATTTTCTGTGTCTCTTGGCACCCCAGGTCTTGTGGGCAGAGCAGCAAGTGGTGAAAAAAAGGAAGAAGAGGGATGTCTATGAAGATCCAACGGACCCTGATTTCACGAAGCAGTGGTATCTGGTGTGTGATGTCTCTTACCTTTAAAGTCTAGACCTCATTAGTCTGTCATGAGGGCAAATATGTTAAAAATGTCAAACATTCATTACATATGCATGATTTGTGACATAGTACAATCTGCAGCAGCATGATTATTGTTGACTAAAAGATACGTCCGTGGACTATTACCAAGAATGAAATTCAAGTAGATGCATTCAGTAGAATTTAGAATGATTTTTTCATCTGTTTGTACTCCACTATTTAAGATTTCAAAGCTACAGAGCAGGCCATTCTCTGCATTCAGATTAGTCAATACCAAACGGTTCTGCTGAACCTTTTTTCAGTTTTTGCTATGTAATTATTTCTCATTAAACACGGAAGGCCACCTCATTCAGCCCTCTTCTGAGCAGCACAGCACTCAGTATTTTCAGCTCTGCAGAAGCTTGTGAGTTTACCTGATTTAAAGATGTATTCATTATTGCAGTGGCAGAAGTTATTAATTCCCCCGTGGTCACTCAGATAAGCATAAATTGAATTGCTGTCTTTTGGACTAACCCTGAAGGGCTTAGTTACATCAGCATCACAAACAACACTAGGTTTCCTCAGTGAAATGGATAATACAACTAATCCCAGGATGCTGAGTTGAATGTAAAATGAAATGTCAGGACAGATCGACTGCTAAGCTGCATCACCTGTGAAACATTGATAGAAAATGTTCCTGGCTCTGTGTCTGTTTCGTTACTCACAGCTTGTCTCAGAGATGCTTCAATTTGCTCTAATCTCCCCTTTTTCCCTTTTTTATATGCACAAAACCTCTGTCACTGCAACGGATTAATGACAACATTGACTATCCCAGACATAAATCACCAGTGAATAGAAGTTGTGAAACCACCTCTGCCATTTAGCATTAGACCTCTAATCGTCTGAGGACTTAAACCCTTTTTCTCTGTTCTACACGGCTCTGACTTGAAAACGGAACAAAGGTGGTTTGTGGAATCAGATTTGTGTCAGTATAATCAAACAAAACTCCTTAAATATCAAACAAAGGAGAGAATAAAACTCAACAAAGCAAGAAAATAAATGTCATCTCAGAATTAAAATGTGTAACTTGCAAACTAATTGCTTGTGGGGCTTTTTTTTATAATATTGGCCGTTTATTTTTTTTATAATATTATTTGCCGCAAGTTTTGTCCTGGTTGTACAGCTGTACATCAGCTTGTGGCAAACATGACTTAAAAATATGTATTGAATGGTCTTTGTGCCAGTTGAAAGTTTATGTGCATGAATTTAAGCTTACTTAAGTATCTGAGCATGCTCAGATACGGTGCACATGCGGCAGTTGTGCCCTGTGGAGAAAAATCAGCAGGAGACAAAGGAGGGGGCAGTGAAGGTTGTCTGTGATGTTTTTCCATTAGTCCATCCACTTGATGTATTTATCCGGAACCATCTCTCACCTCCAGCGCTCACTTCTGTTCATACTTCTCACAGTATGAATCTTCATCCAAATCATTCTTTACCACTCTGTATTCCCTATTTGTCTCCCTCCTCCCTCTCCTCAAAGCTTCCGAACATTCTGCGAGAGGCAAATGCTCTCACCAAGATTTCTGACCTGCAACAGGTTGTCTGTCTTCTTCCTGACAGCGTAACTGCAGCAGGATGCTCACACTGGGCAGCTCAGCCTGAGGAGGCAGACGTGTCAGGGTGATGCATTCGAATTAGATTTTAAATGTTCATGTGAACCACCTCTGATCTTTCCTTTTATGTCTTGTTTATTTTTGTATTGAGCATTTCTGTTCATATTAAAGGTCTTTGCAGATGATTTAAGCCTCTCTCATGCTGATAGGTTTGTCGGGGAAGTGTCAGTCACAGCAGATTGACAACTGAGCAAAGGTCTTGTCTCTCTTCCAGTCCACCCCAACACATCAAGACCTGAATACCAAAGTAGCCTGGGCTCAAGGCTATACAGGAAGAGGTGTGGTGGTGACTATCCTAGACGACGGCATTGAGAAGGACCATCCTGACCTCATCAGCAACTATGTAAGTTAAAAACACAAAGAAGTGCAAAGTCGCCTCCGCAGTTTGTAAACCTCATTTTCCAGAAAAATGGCAACACAGTTACGTGAGAGCTTGAAGACAAACTGACATGATTGGCGTCCAAACCTCATTCGTGTCTCTCCTAGGACTCTGAGGCCAGCTATGACGTTAATGATGGAGATGCTGACCCCCAACCAAGATACACACAGCGAAATGAGAACAGGTAACTTGGCAAAAGCATCAATCTGGCAACACCATGACTAAGAGCTGCTTCAAAATGAGCTTTCAGACTTTATGGAAATTTGGCAAAGAGGCACAGACGTGATTAATTTCATCACAAAAGTGGGCAAGTGAGCCGCCAAAGTGAGAAAAAAACAACTTGGACTGGGATTTTCTTTTCCACCAAACAGCACTTGTCCAAACCTTGTTGTGTTTGACTCTGCTCTAGCTTCCTACAGATGTTAGTTGACAGGGAGTGATGCTGGTGAGAAAGCACTGAGTCGATACAGCTTTTGGTCCAGTGCTTTTGGCTGAAGCTTTTTACGTTTAGAAGCCAATTATCTAAAGTTTGAAAGCAGTGATGTAGTCGTTTTGCAAAGTCTTGAAAGATTGTTCTCTACTTCTTGCTTTGGCTCACAAGCCAAGCTGCTGTAGCTGCCTTTCAAGGTTCAGCCCGTAGAGCCCCACAGCCACTTTGGCATTTATTTCTTGCTAATATCTTAGTTGTTTACTTGCCCTCAGTGATTCTTGCCTTTCCCTTCCAGTCTTCATGATCGCATTAAAACATGCTCGCTCCAATTTAATGATGGAACGCTAAAGCTTCAGTGAGGGCGAATCCTAAACCTTCATCCCCTCCCCTCTCCCCGTTTCTCCAAACACCATGGTCCTCCGCCTTAGTCCAATCCCCTTGGAGCAGATGAGAAGCTACATCCCGCCTCTGAAATGCACAGAAGGATTTGTCTCAAATCTCTCTCTTTTCTTGGACAACTGCCACTGTGTCTTTTTGCAGCTGTTTGTTGTTTGTTTTTGTTCTTTATTTCGGTTTCAATGCGCCACATCCTCTTGCAGTCGGTCAGAGGGAGAAGCTTAGCAAGCTTAACAAGTTTTCATGAGACTGCAGAAACTACTGTGAGAATAGAATCATTTCTGCACAGTTCTGATTTGAACTCTCACATTGTTTATCTCTCCAAACCGCCTCTGTTGTACAGGTTGTGTCCTCATCTGAAATGTGATCTATTCATCTACAGCGTTTACTCATCTTGAAAGAGGGTAGCGTCAGCAGATTTTCAGTGGAGGCCTTGTTTCTTGTCCTTGCCGACAGCTCGAGCAACCATGTGGAGTGACCCCGGTCCCTTCTGTCAGTGTGAAGTAGATCCCACTCTGTCCTGCTGATGGAACAAAGCACCAGTGGAGGAGATTTCTCCCTGCCTCCGGCTCACTTCAGCTCCCCAACTGCACTGTGCTATAACTGCACTCATACATACACACGTAATAAAAAACACACACGTCAGTGGAATTGCTGAAGCAATTATCTTAGATAGGATCAATTTATGGGTATGAAAAGAAAAGCATGGGTGTGTCTGCGTGTGTGCAAGCGTGGAGCTGCAGTGTTTGGAGTGACCTGTGGACAAATAATATCCAATGAGTTATGTAAATCACCACAGTGTAATACAGGCCGACAGTGAGTAATGCTCACAGCCCCCTCACACTCAGATTATATGAATATATTCATAGGACAACAAAAAGCAAGGGAGAGTTGGAGGCGGGCATCTTCCATATCCATGAAGGCCAGTTCATTTGTACTGATGACATGCAAGGCTGATTTTTGAATTTTCATTTATGGGTTTTCCCATAGAGATGCTCTGTACTATTGACTTGGCAACTCTAGCAGATATTGTTGAAGTGGGTCCAGGCTAAGTTGAAGGCTGGTTGAAGCCTGGCCAAGCAGGTATTCCACTGGTGCTCCATCATGACAATTTCTTTTTTTTCCCCCTTATTTTCCTCCACTTTTCCTCCATTACATCAGTGTGATAATGGTGTAGAGGGTGGGGCTAGAGCAGGATTGATTTTACCTCCTTTGCACAGCCTGTCAGTACAGCAGAACACTCAACAAAACCTCAAAGAGTGACAAGAGCAGCGGTGCAGCACAGGCATTATCATCACGATTTCTTTTCCCACAGGTTGTCTATAGCAGCCTATGTTCATCTCCAAAAAGAATACAGACGAATACAGAAAGGGGTTTGAACTTCATGAAGCACATATGGATAACCAAGCACTTTCCCCTCTTCTTCAAATGTATTCAGCCACGCTCACTGTCTCTGTCCCTCTAATGTCCCTGTGGAGGGCCGCATTAATTGACCCACATGTCCTCACCATAGGATTGTGCAGAGACGGCCGTTATTAGAAAATTATTGGCGTGCTACAGAGCCGTGTGCGTCCTTCGTCCCAAACTAATCCATCAGCATCCGAATACTAAAGTGACGTAAACTCAAGGCTAGGAAGATGAAGGAAGAGGTGCGGTCGGCTAATATGGAGGATGGCATTGAGAAAGAACAAGAGACTTATTTGCACACTTCTCTTGCCCTGTCAAATTGCTTTGTCCTTGCTGGTGCATGGCTGTTTGTTTCTCTGACCATGAAAGTGCTTCTTCAGCAGAAAGGCACTGGATAGGAAAAATGGAACAATAAATGCACCTGCACCAGTCGCAGCAGAAGACACACATCTGAGGATTAATTTCATTAATCTCTCAACTTCTTATGACATTAGTCGAGGTCTAGCAGGCATCCCATGTTCTAGATAGTCGGGGAAGCCCTGCTGTTATTAAAAGATAGAGTGGTTGGTGACTTTAAGTCGGGTTTTTTTAAGTAATTTTTAGTAATTAAATATTTTTGAAATGTTTTACTGTTTGAAAAAATTGCACTGATGGAGGAGTTTCTGTACTTAGTGGAAGGAGAAGAAGCCTCAATCCAATTTGAATTCAGGCTGCAACAGCACAAAGAGCCAAAATGACAACACGGTTAAATACTATCTGTGGGCATAGTGCCTTTGGCCAAAGTGTCAGACAAGTTGCTTGTAAGGCCTGAAACGTTCCCTATTTAATAACGGGAATGCAAATGGAAACACCCGTCCTGGTTTCTGCAAAAACACGGCCCTGCTCTTAATATGCTGCATGCATATCTAAGTCTGTATTGAGGTAATAAACCTGAGTCATCACGGGGGTGATACAGGACAAGCCGGACTGGAGGAGAGCCCAAATCAAAGAAGACAGCTTCCTCCTGCGTCCTTCGCTTTAACGCTTCTGTTGCAGTGTTTGACACAGCAGGTCGCACCTGCACGGTGTTGGCTTTGCTGATGACACATTTTAGAACACAACATTGTGTTGAATTGACAGTCCCCGCGCATCCACGTTCACGCTCTTGCACCGAGTCTGCTTTTTACTCAGTGGTTTAAGGAGCAGTGGACAAATGTTTGTCAGTACATTACCTGTATGGCTATATCGTAGCAGTTGTATCTCAATTTAGTTATAAGTAAAAAGTGAACATGATTCTGTGAAAAGGAAACTTACCTAAGCCCTGTTATGAGACTTCATTTGTCACTCTGAGGCTGATGCCCGACAGTTTGACAAAAGGCGTCTCAGACTCTTCCTTTGACTGCTCTCATTGTTGGTGGAGAAAAGAGCAGTGAATCTGCACATAAAACGTCTTTTTTCTCTTTACGCTGGCCCTTCCGCGCTGTAGATAAATGCCCTCCACTGTTTACGCTGAGTTTATCAATTATTGTTTACAAAGCTGTCACCTTTGTCAAGCCTGAATACTGTAATTCTGCTTCCCCTCATCCTGTTTTCTCTGCTGGGGACGCTTGTTTGTTTTCCAGACAGCCAGACAGACTTTTTCGAAGCTGATGTTGGCAGAGACCTAATTCTAAAACTTGATTCCTCCAGCTTTCTGTCTTGTTTTCCTGCTTTTATTTTTGCCAAGCAAAATGATTGAAAGCTGCCATATTCCTAAAGATTTCAACAAGGCATAGCTCATGGTGCTTGGATTTGGCAGTTCTTAACCAAACCCATTTCTACAAGACATGACCCATCACCCCGAGCCAGTCATTATTCGCCTGCTATGTTGAGTCTTACTGTTGAATGTGATGTTACAGCAGCTGTGTCTGTAGAAATGGTTGGTGGACTTCAGCAATTGTTTCCTTTTCCCATTAAGTTACTTTGATTAACTTTCAGCCATTTGAAATGTTCTAAAGATGCAGACAGTTTGTTTTCAGTAACCCACACTGTGCATCTCCTTGTTTTCATTCATGTCCCTTTCAGATACCTCATCATTTGGCAATGGCCATTTTAACCAGAGTAGCCCCATTAAAAGAGTTTATTTCCTCTCCTACCACAGTGCTTCATATAGCAGAGTAATAATACATTTTATTCCCAGAGTAGCACAGTTGTTACTGTGTTGCCTCACAGTAAAATACTTACATTTCTGACCCCTCTTCTTTGTGGAGGTAGATTTCTTTCCCTCCACATCCTCATGAGTTCCCTCCCACATATGATTATGTAATTCAGATTTATTGGAGGCCATAAATTGCCTACAGGTATGAACGGTCATGACAGACTTGGGACAGACTGATGAACTTTGAAAAGTGTTCTGCCTTTCGCCCATTGTAGAGTACCAAAAAGAGTTGTCAGTGTACTGTACGTAGGCAGAAATGATCTAATGTATATGGTTTTCTCAAGCCCAAGACATTCAGATCTGGAGTCTGAAACAAACTCATCTGATCATCTTTACAAGGCTGGAGACAGCACCTCTGTGTTGGGCCACACACAATGAAGAGATCTCCACTTCACACTCCAGTGTAACCATTTGAACAGACCTGCCTGAGGCCACAGCTGAGCTGAGCAGAGAGGAAAATAGCCTAATCCTTTTGGCAGCTCCAATAAACGGACCCTATTCAGTTCCTCCAAAAACAGATAAACCAACAAAGCAAAGCCAAGATACTGATCCTACAGTTAAGCCAGGCACGGGTTAGACATCAGTCACACTCGCTGATGCATATTTGAACACACATGGTCTATACAGGGCAGCACAAACATTACATGAATGTGTATGTGTGGTCACATTTGCCTCCCATCTGTGCACACAAATGCTTGAATACATACAATGCTTGTTTCAGCACTGTATGAGAAAGTCTTCATGGAGAAATTGAGAAAAATTTTCTTGCTCACCTGCTGTTAGTAATACCTACAGAACTTTGAGACTTTTGATGATTCATTTGGTTTCACTCCACAGATTGTTACACCTGTAGTTCAGTTACTCTTCATGAAGGGTCCTACTCAGCCTGTAAAACACTTGGATAATGTCTTTGAGCTTTTTTTGAAGTTTGACATGCCGGTTTTGACTTCTTTTTTTAAAGCTCCATATATTCTGGAAGTGTGGATTTTGAAAGAAGTGTATAATTATGAGATGGGGAGATGAATGAAAGAGGCTGTCAAGTTGCATTATGGGGAATGTAGGATACGTTGTCTTTGGTGATGGACGCACACAGAGGACTGAAAGTCGGCCTCCGCTCTGTGATTTTGACTGTTATGGGGTTTTTTTTAAAATCAGTCTCTTGTGACTCCCACAGCTGTATGGAAGAGCAGTGCTAAATCACTGTAGAATGCCATTAAGGTGGATTTATAGTGTTGTGTTACAAATGTAGCTCCACCGAAGGCACTGGCCTCCTCAAAAGTGTGACTACACATTAGTGCTACAGAGATACTATGTGGATACAAGAACTGGGATCGGTCAGACTGGTTGCTTATGTTGTCCCTCCGGTCCCATATCCCAAGATTATTGAGAGCAAAGACAGAATGAGAAATGTGAAGAAATACTGCTATTGGCTCCTTTTCAGAAAACCAGCTCCCTGTCACAGTGAATGAAAGAATGTAAACACTGTCACTACTTGGAAATAGTCTTATATTCAGTAATGAGACAAGGCGAACCTTCCCACCATCACTCATGTCAGAAAGTAAGCGAAAGAACGCAAACACAGCGAGGAGTATAATTAAACCACGGCACAGCCTGACCAAATACAATACGTCTGTCTCATGCTGCCATGATGATATCAACTGGTGAAATCTGTCACAGGCCTAAGAATCAAAACGTTAGTATCTGCAGCACAACTCCCATTAACCCCTTGTGTCAAGCCCCGAAGCTCTCATCTTTGTGAGTGTGGGTGAATGAGAGATGTTGTAAAGCACTTTGTTAAGATAGAAAAGCGCTACATAAATTCAGTCCACTTAGCATTTGTATTGACCGTGCACGGTCTGCAGTTACATTGCATCAATCCGGAGATATTGTGTCAGGTGACACGTCTACATTCTCCAGTAAATGACAGGGCCGCGACTTGACCAAATATGGTGCTTTGTCCTGAAGAGGAGAGATAAAAGCATTACCTCACTCTGTCCCTTTGCTCCTTCTGATAAGATAAAGGAAAGGTCACATTGGCTGTGTGAACAGAGGGTCTGTAGATCACTAGCCTTTTTTTATCGAAGCTTTTCTTTGGGTCTTTTCTCCACAGCTTGTCTTTTGGACAGAGCGTGTAGCTTTTGCCATCCCGCGGTTCACACACTAATGATTTATGTTCTGCGATTGTCTTTCTCTGAGACAAGGCCGCCCTACTTTTAAAGCCTGCTCTTGTTGTTTTCCCACGTCTCATCATAGCATAAACGTTTGACTTTTCAAATTATACACTTACTCCTGACCCCACGAGTCATTGCTTGCGTGACACCTCTTCCGATCTATTTTAAATGGATATAGAATGGAGGCATTCAGTAAAGTGTCTCAGAAATCATTTAATTTCATGGACATTTGACAGATAAAATTGTGGCTTCGTCTCAAACCCTTTTGTTCGCTCTGGCACATCTGAGCCTCCCTGGATATATTAAACTGTCTGGCTGTTTTAGCTGAATTCAATCCAGGCCACTCACTTGTTCGCACACATACACACACACATGCATGTGCACATGCAGATAGTATTCAAAACAGCTGCATCTCGGTGTGTACGGCCTCTCTATAAATGTCTTCTTGGGCCTCTGGCTTTGTGTTCTCTCTGCCCATCCTGGCTGAATCCTCTGCCTGGCATCACATCTGTGGCCACAGCTCCTTGGTCTGAGGATATGTGCTGTTTGGAGCACAAAAGCCTGTTTTATGATGCCGTGGATGGAACAATAACTGTAGGTGTAGTTAGTTGCAGCTAAAGGAATTGCAGACCTAATGTCAAATTATTAACCATCACGGACTTCCATCTCAGTTTTAAAAACATCATAGCTCATTTTTTTTAGGTTGAGCTGTGATTGTTTGCTTGAGTAACAACATCGCTAATCAGATCCAGGAAAAAAAAAAAAACGTATTTACTTCCAGACAAATTCAGAGCATCTTTGTTTCAAAAGGCAAAGCTGCGAGCCAAGCTCTTCCTTTATTTGTTTGTTTTTAAATAAAAGTCACTGACAGTTAACACTGTTATTTGCAGTGCAATTCAGCTGCAAATTTCTGCACAGTGCAAGCATGTAGTATTTTGGGCCAAGCCATCTGGCCGGCCCTGGTGCTGCTGACTATGTGTGCTTTTGGCCAGTGTGGATGGTTACAAGCTCCGTGGCCTGTGTATTACAAAAGAGTGAAAGAATATGTTCCCATTAGAAATCAGGGTTTCCTCTCTGTTTACTCAGTAGTGCTCCACCGCAAGGAAATTAACCACAGTGTGAAAGAAAATGTGACGCGTAAATTGCTTTAAAATGGAGCTTAACTTCACCCTAAAACAAACAAGTGCAAGCAGTGGATTCATACACATTAATAGCAGACTGGTGTGCACCGTGACCCGCTGCTGCAGTAATTTACTAAGGAAGCACTTAGTGTCTTGTAAGTCTTCAAATAGATCCCATCTAGGTTTATTTTTATGTTAAGCAGGTACATTAAAATATAAAAATGCAGTAGGTTAAATTGTGCCAGGTCTGAGTACTGCTGAAAATGAGAGAAAGAATATAACTTACATGGTAGTCGCTTGCAATCAGACAAGTGGTCTTATAGCTACCTTTGTTTCAGCCTTGAAATGACTGACAGTCACCATTCAGCCCCCACTCTGCAGTGTTACAGCACATAATAACATGACTGATTTGTGTGGACGAGCTTGCAGAGTCAGTCAGACAGACACTGTCAGGCGCGCAGTGGTGAGCTAAAAAGTAATGAGTGGGCAGGCCTCTTCCTTTCTAGTGCTCTGATTAAACAATAGATACTCACTAAAAGGTCCACTTGCCACTTAGCATGCAGACAGAGATGTCCTGCTGTACAGAGGTTAATACATATGGAATCTGAGGACTGAGGCTCCTACAGTCATACTCGCCTCAAGCTTTTTCATACACTTGATTTTTCTTTAATAACCAGATGAATGTACTGATTTGTGTGTTTGAATTGTAATGATTCTCTAACCACGCTGCAGTTTTTCACAAAAAAGTGCTGCTGCTGCATAGCGCTGCTAAAAAAGAAAAAGAAAATTGGCCTTGACATATGAGAAGTCTCAGTTTTACACAAGTACAAGAACTGTTCTCGAGGGAGCCGTCAACTCTCCATCGACTGCTGCCATTTGTACGATATGAAATAAGCTAGTTAGCAGTAAAACGACGTAGTTTAACCTCTTGATAGCAGTGATAACATTTTAATTGCATTTGTGATGTATTACACCCTGCCATACGTTGTGCGAGGTCCATGCGTAAGGGCATATCCGTCAGTGAAAAATAGGCCCTGTCAGCAGTTGATTACTTGTTTAAAAATTACTTTAATGCTTGTAGTTGTTGAAAGCCTGGGTCATGGAATAAATGATTTGTCAGAAGGCCAGATGCAACTGCAGCATTGTTTTTTCCACACTCTCAGTATTTTGTCCTGTGTTTTCTTTGACTTTGTACAGCCTCAGATGATGAAAAAAAGCGAGAAAGATGAAGAATTAGAAAAGAACACAGCAATGATCTTCTGCTAAAATGTGTTAGAGAGAATTAGCGGGTGGCTAATATATCACAGAGCTACACAGAGTCTAATCAGGATCCCAGCTGGAGGCGTAGCTGTGCTCTGACCCTTTGAAATGACTTTGTCCTCTGCCTCATCATCAGGGAGGTTGGCGGATCAAAAAGGAAGTCATTTTTGGCTCTTTGAAAACACTACTGTGGTCATAATTAGCTTTGTTCTGATAACGTTCACACAGTTTGTCACAGAGATGAGTGTGAAACTCAGCACCTCCTAATCAGATATGTGCTCAGTAATCAGGAGACAATCATAATGACCTGTGCTAAATGCTGCTCCATTATTTTTCTGCTCTGGAATGATGCAGATCTGGAACATTTTCAATTTAGACTTTTCATCGTCTTTTATGAGACCGGATGTGTAGTTGATAAAGCGTGTTTTGGGGGCGGGAGTGGTTTTTATCTGTGAAGTGTTTTTGTATTTGACATCTAGACATCAGTCTATGGGGAACCTGTCTGTTCTCTGAAACTCAAGAATGGTTTAAGGTATTAATGAGGGACTTTGTGAATAATTCATGTGCATCGATAACATTTCATATCTCATTTGGATGGCCTGTGGCCAGTGATTGCCATGGTAAAGTTAGTTTTAGACAGGCCTTTGTAATTGTCTTCAGGTTCCACATCACTTATTTTTGATGGGAAGAGCCTGTAGCCTGTCCAATGCAAGATTTCAGAACAGAAAAGATTTCCAATATTTTTTTCTGAGAAACAGTGGAGATGAGAAGAGGGGATCTGTGAAGCAGCTACTGTATATCGACTGTATTCTCTGTTGTGCTCACAGCCACATAGATCTCAAACTTTGTGCAAGCGGTGATACAGTACAGAACAGAAGTATAGTCAGTGGTGGAAATGCATATGAACAGTTGTTTAGAAGAACGCTGCTTAAAACTTGTTTCGTAATCCTCCGTATTTCTCTGTAACACGGAATATTCACTTACAAAAAGTCCTTAATTATTATTTATTGAGAATGTAACACTCAAAACCTCAGCAAAATCTGTGACTGTGTGGGTGTGTTTGGTCAGATTTGATTGACAGTGCTGGCAGCAGAAGCAAGCAGCCCTACAACTGTCATCAGATTTTCATCCAAATGTTCCTAATCTCTGATTGGTCCACAGAAATACATAACATCACCTTTTTTTCCAACTGTAAAACTCTATACAGTAACTGTATAAGTATAACTACAGGACAGAAACACAAATATGGAAATCTTTGATGTGAAACACCCAAAACTGCTCAGACTTTGGCACAAGATGGTGTGTTATTGTCGGACCCTGTCACTCACTGTAAGAGGCTGATTAAGAAAATGTGTTTTCGGGGCCTTTAAGCATTAACGTTTTCCTCATATGCTCATCAAGGTGCAGTTTCACTTGCTCTGCACAGTTCTAAAGTTCCACATTTGTCTTCTGTCTGTATGATTGTGGTATTATAATATATTATAGATAATAATAATTGTGTTTGATGCATCAGTAGTACGATGCAGTGACGTTTTTCCACCTGAATGTGAATGCTGATGCTTATTGTCCATCTTTCTCTAACTGCACCTCATGTTCTCCACAAAGCCTGTGAAAGCACTCTGTGTTATTCTAATTAAGCCTTGAATTCTGAAGCTCTTCAACTGAATGGCCCTTTAATTCAGAAGGCATATCAGGCTTTCTGGCACTTACTGCTTCAACTCTAACGTGAGTAGGTTGCAGTTGCAGAAGGGCCTCTGAGGCTTTTTTGTTTTTTTTGTTTTGTTTTTTTTGCTTCTCTTTGGCCTCTGGTGTATATTTAGTAACCCCTCGGTTACAGTTTTGTTAAATAGCAGAGTTCAGTTCAAGGAGTTACAAACAATTGCTGCTTTTTTACTGTCAGTGTTTAGTTGCGTTATTGTGATGCTCCTGCTTGACGGGTGAACTGCTTCTTTGTAATCTTCCTCCTTATTTTGTTGCTCTCCTTTGTGACTTTTGTGTTTTGGACTATTTTCTTTTCGCAGACATGGAACTCGATGTGCAGGAGAAGTTGCCGCTGCAGCCAACAACGGCGTGTGTGGTGTGGGTGTGGCCTATAATGCTAAAATTGGAGGTGAGTGAAGCATACTATTTGAGATTTTTTAATTGGATACAGTGTTTCATTAGAAGTAATGGTGGTATTTTAATTAGAAATGATATGCACAATAATGTTCTTATTTAAACGTGGAAGTGGATTTCTTTCAGCGAGGCTCCCTTTTGTCTGGGGCCTGAATCAGAATCAGATTTAGCTGTGTCTTCACATTTCATTATAGACCCGGTAATGGGTTTTTAAAGATGAAATCCGAGATGGACCATTGACGATCCTTGACTGATTGACTCCCCATTGTTTAGATGCACAAGTGAAACTCTCCTGCAGAGATGAATTATCTTTGATCTGTTGCCACTGAGCAGAAGAAGAATAGTTCTGGATTGTTTTCTACAGATTTTTCCCTCTGGAAATGAGCAGGCCATGGCTTCGTTAGGACAGCTGGGTGCTTGTAAAACAGATTAAAGCCTCGGTCTCATGACTCTCATCTCTGAGTCTGACCAGCAAATATTAAAAGTCACGCCACCTTAATTTGGCACTTGGCACTTCAACTGCAGTCCTTTTTCCACCAATTAGATAGAAAGCAAATTCAGTTTTTAAAGTGTTTTGTTCAGTCCTTTGTGATGAGGGAACAACCTAAGTTCAGTATTATGTTGATGCCAGGGAAACTGAGTTCACAACACGGTGGACCTCTTTTCATACCGCTGTGTAAATCACCTGCCTAAAAAGCCGGTCCAAATGAGGCTCGTAGGGCAGCCTCTTGTTTAAACAGTAATAAAGCTGTCAGCGTGTCCAGATATGCATTAAGAAAGAAGATATTCAGACAAGTCTGTGTAAATGCAATCTGTGATCACAAATTAAGTCTGAAAGGATTTTGTGGTGTGTGTGTGTGTGTGTGTGTGTGTGTGTGTGTGTGTGTGTGTGTGTGTGTGTGTGTGTGTGTGTGTGTGTGTGTGTGTGTGTGTGTGTGTGTGTGTGTGTGTGTGTGTGTCCTGAAAATGTTTTGCATTTGATAAAGTATTCCAAGGAGGCTTTTAGTAACTTTTGTCACCAAACAATCTGTCAATGACATGACGGCAGCCAACAAGACTCAGCGGAGCCTTTGGAGCCCTGAGCAGTCCTGTTCACAGATGTTACTCATAACTCTCCGTCTTTGTCTTCATTAGCATTCATCTCTCGACGGAGCCGCGCATTGGCCCCTCGTAAATTACTCCTCTGTGAATCTGTTCACGTCACGGGGTCAGCGGATTGTTTATAAACAGCTGTGATTTGCTCCCAAATGCCAGTTGTGTGTGTGTGTGTGTGTGTGTGTGTGTGTGTGTGTGTGTGTGTGTGTGTGTGTGTGTGTATACACAAGCAGTTGTGTTCCTGGGCCTACATAAATGTGCGTATCCTTCGTGAGCAATGATTAGTGATTAGTGTTTGAAACCTGTAATTGACCCCACTTGGCTCACTTGGTGTTTTCTTCCACCTACTGTACCTGTTTTCCCAACACACAAACACGCACACCCCCTCGTAGCCGCCTTCCTTCCTGCTACCTCTGACTCACCGTAGCTGCAGGGAACATGCACATCAGTATCTTAATAAGGAATCGTCGAGCCGCAGGAAGTTGATGAGGACTGTTACGACAGTTATTACCATTACTGCTGCAATACCGACTATGCATAATAATCACCAGGCAAACATTGTGCTTTGTGCCACATGTGTAGCTCGGTAAAGTTTTTTTTTTCCCCATGCTATTCAGTATTCGCACTCGTGTTACGGCGAATCCCCATGCCAACAGAGTAATTACTGCTTTGGCTCCATCCCTACTGGCATGTGTTTGCGCCTGCAGGACCAGGCTGGTTGTCTAGAATAGATTATTGAAGTCTTAATGTGGACGTCATCGGTCGTTGTGTTGCCTCTGAGGTCCGGGGTTCCTCTCCCAGTAATGGACCTTATTTGAGGGTGGTTCATTTCACGCCTCTCTGCAGCCATTAATGTTCAGAGGGGTGATCTGAGGCTGCTCACTTCAAAGGCTCAGACAAGGTTGCGTTCAGGTACGATGAAAGGTGGCATTTGGTGCTACCCTGTGGACACGGCAGTCTGTTGAAGGCTCTGTAAACTCTCTGCTCATCTATATCTGGGTGAGTGTACATGTGTGGCTTTCTCTCCTCTGCAGCCTGTTGGATTTGTCTCCTCTGTGGGTTTGGCGAGGTCAGGAAACGGGCTTTCTTGTTTTAAAAACCAGCAGGGTTTTTGTTTATGTGGCAGTGAAATTGTGTAGTGTCTGTCGGAGTCAGCATCTGTGGGTGAAGCTTTGTACGCTTACTCATTAAAAACTGGAAGTCTGTGAAGTCTTTTGTTTCTCCTGTTTTTCTGTTTTGTTTGTTTGGTTGTTTTTTATTTCTGGCAGGAGATAAAATGGGAATTAGAGGTCCGACCGATTTCTTTCAGTCACATCATGACAAGTTTTCTCTTGTTTCACATGTCATGCTGTGTTTTTTTCCCCCCTCAGGTTTTGTAACCTCTCCACCATCTGAAGCTACAATTCATACGCTCACTAGCTCTTTTCCATCTGTCATTCTGCCACTCTTTCTGCAGCACTTTTCACATCTCTAGCTCGGTAACCAAATCTTCACTGCATTGCGTGATCATTTCTTTACAGGAGTTCGCATGTTGGATGGGGAGGTGACAGATGTAGTCGAGGCCCACTCTCTTAGTCTCAACCCTCAGCATATCCACATTTATAGTGCCAGCTGGGGCCCAGAAGACGATGGCAAGTCACTGGACGGCCCTGCCAAGCTGGCCAAAGAGGCTTTCCTCCAGGGAATCACCAAGGTCAGTCAGAACATAAGCTGGGACTTTTAATCAACTAACATCTACCCCATTTTTTTACTTCAAGCTTCACTATCAAACTCACATCAGCTCTTAAAAGGTTTGACGTCACCTTTGTCCTTTTCTTGCTGAGGAATGAACGAGAAGATCAATACCAATATTCAGTTCAATATTCAATCAATACCACTCTCATGTCTGTATGGAAATATGACACTGACGCCATCTGACAGATAATTTATCTTTGAAAAACTTGAAGTCAGATGAAAAGTAGCAAAATTCACCTACCAGCACCTCTAAAGATAGCTAACAAGGGATATGGGATCTGTACATCCGTACAAAAACCAAAGCACATTAAAGCAATTTGCCGTGTTACAGGGATTATATGCTTTTCTCATGTCAAGGTCAGTTTTTTGTTGTTTTTTTTTGTTTTTTTTGGAACAGTGTTTCCCATACTGCTGCCCTCCGTGGCTGGGATTAGGATAAATTTTGGTTAGGCATCACAGAGATAGATGTGACGTTGAATTGAAGTTAAGCATTGCAGAAAATGACTGGAGTTAAAGCAGATACAAGGAATTTTTAACTGGTTATCAAACAATCTGCAAGAAGATTGGCTATTTCCATTCAGATATTCTTAATATCTGTTCAGATTTGACTGCAGACCAGAAAAGCTATTCTTTATGTTTACATTTATCCAGCAATTTTTTGTGACCATTACTGATATTGAGGCAGGCTCAGCAGAGAGAAAAAGGAAAAAATTGACTGAAGAACAAAATAAAGCCAGAAGGGACAGTGACAGAGCACGAGCAAAAACACCAGTCGAGCTTGGTCGGCCATTCATGAGATGGTGAGAATTGGAGGATTTGAAAGGTTTCAGTAGTGATCCTGAATTGGCCCTCTTCCTCCTACACAGGTGTGTAATATGTACATGTGATATTACAAGTGAGCACCTGGTCCCAACCAAGAAATGGTGTGGCACATAAGCCTTAGTATTATCAACTTTTAAAAATCATCTTTTATGCAGATTAAACAAGCAACATATAACTTTTAATTACTGAGCTGAGGATGTCGTCACAATTGGACAAAACAAGCCTGGGTTTCCATCTGATTCCAGTCTAATGCTAAGCTAAGCTAATGTCAGTAAAAAAAGGCTGTTGGAGATCTGAGGTCTCAGCATTTTTTCCACCTGTACAGTTAAAACTGTACAAATATTCAATGGAAGCTATCTCTCTCTGAGATGTACTGCAGAAAAGGACAAACTCAAGGTGAGTTAGTGAATTGCCCTCTAACTAGTCCTTTAGGGTTGAGTAGACTATGACATTAAAGAGTATGACATAGTGTCTAAGGCTAATGTCATCATTTCTCATCTGTCAGCGTGCTACATCAAAAGACATTTGCAGAGCTGCTAAATGATAAATGTGAGATGTGAGAAAATAGGAACGGAGCAGCAGGCACTGATGCAGAACAATACTTAGATTCAAAGATGGCAGTAATTAGCGTATAAATGAATGAAACTGCACATTTTCCTTGGAAAAGAATGAGTCATATGTCACATCATGAAATGTGAATTGCTCCACACACCACGGTGTGTTAGTGAGGAAAAATCGCCTGACAGCAGCACAACAGGACCTTTCTGGTTCAGCCTGTGTTCTGGCACTGAGATAACCCCTGGCACTGAAGCGTTATCGTCTGGCCTCTGTAACCTGCAGCAAAGGTAGCATCAGGTCATAAGTTCTGCTGCAAGGTTCAGGAGTATCAGCTAGAGCTTTTAGACTCTTAGTGTTTGAATGTAGTACGATTCAGACAACATTTGTGAGGTGGAGATGTGGGAATCCATGAAGAAAATGAAATAAATAATCCTGTATATACATTTAAAAAGCTCAAGTCTGCGTTCAGGTCAAATTGAGGTCCCTGTGTACGCTTAGTATTTGATTAACCGTGCCGTACAACAGTGATGAGGACGCATAAATTCCCGTGTCTGTGTATTTGTCAGGACTGTGAAGCCAAAATAGTGGAACTGATGATGTGACAGGACTCAAGCAGGCAGAGAGCAGAACAGACAGACAATCACGATCTTCAACAAGAGGAGTAGCAAAACAGTCCTGCAGCTTTTTCCATCAAACACTGACTGACAACAACAAATTTTTACCTTCCTTTCTTGTATTGTTTTGTGTGTCTGTGGGTGAACCAGAGGCTGGAAGTAAGAAATGCTTTACATCTGTTTTCTCTCTCCGTATTAATTTCTTGCTTGCCACCAACTGTTTCACTGCACTCTGCATGTGGGATGTCAGAGAGGTCCTTCCACTTTCTTCTATCTGTTTCCTTCATCATATGCATTTCTTAGCTTTTTGTTTTGTTCTCCATAATGAATTTGTTATCCTCCCACTTGCTTCAAACTGTAGGTGGAAGAAGAAAAGTTTTCTTTGTTGTCTTTGGGTTTTACTCTGAATGTCATGCTGCCTGTGCTGCTGCTTTCACACTTTGATGAAGAATTTTGCCTGAATTGTTTAATTAGCTTTTGAATGACAGGGTGTGATTAATCCTGAATAGAAATGCGAGTTGTTAGTAAATTATGATATTAATCTTTGTTTACTTTCCAAAAAAAAAAAAAACACTTAGAAAGTGGCTCACAAAGACACAGAGATAACAAGGTCCAACAAAGGAGAAGACGTACTTGCTAAATGCATATTTTTGGAAGAAGAAAAGCATAATTAAACATGACAACAAAAGTAAAACTAATTAAAAACCCATTTTAAGAATTTGTCTGTAAGACATTAACAAAAGGACACTGAGGTTGTTCTCCGCCCAGAGGCTATTTCAGAGCTGTATGACTGCAGATGCCCAGTGCCCTCCGTCTCCAGCCTGGCCCCGGGGACAGACAGCCAAAACTGGTCAGCAGACCTCAGGCTACTGTCAGCTATGTATTGAGAGAAAGAAGGTCAGCAGTGTAGGAAGGGGGCAAACCAACCCTTGCCTTAGAAATAAGGAGTAAAACTTAAAAATCAATGCTGAAGGCCATAGGTAACCAGTGCAGGGAGGCCAGAATTGAGAAAATGTGCAGAAATTCTCCACAACTTATGATGTCCCTGGCAGCTGTGCTTTTGCACAAGCTGAAGGCGGCGCATCGATTTCTGGGGCATTCCGGAGAATAAAGAGTTGCAGTAGTCTAATCAGCTGGAGACGAATGCAGAAAAAAGCATTTACGTGTCTTGGAGCAAAAGGAACAATCTAATCTTAGAGATGTTCTTGGGCTGGCAAAGGAAACCCCTTTTGTTACTTTGCTGAAATGTTAAGTGAAATATGAGTCAGAGAAACCAGAGATTTCCAGCCTCCTGGACTAAATGTATGTCTCATGTACGGCGTGTATTTTAGGCGTACACAATCTCACTGCCAGATATCACGTTGTCATTTATCAGGCCCCTAAATTGTATTCAGCTTGAGTAGATTTTGTAATTACATTTCTTCTGTTTGCTATCGGATGTTCTGCTGCAGTAAGTCGCCTGACATTATGATGTATTAATAAGAGTTGTGCCCAAAGCGGTTCGCTGTTTCTGAACGAGAGCACGTAAGTGGCAAAGCGTTTAAGCAGTGAGACAAACGCCTTTGTCAAATGCAATTTTTCACACTTCGACCAGCTCTTGTTAGACTCTTTCTCTTAACCTATTCCATGCGTGTCCGTTTGTCTGTTTAGCACCACTATGAGCGTCCGTATGTTTCTATACTGCAGGGACGCGGCAGACTGGGCTCCATCTTTGTGTGGGCTTCAGGGAACGGTGGCCGGGAGCAGGACAGCTGTAACTGTGACGGCTACACCAACAGCATTTACACCCTGTCCATCAGCAGCACCACGCAGTCCGGCAACGTGCCGTGGTACAGCGAGCCCTGCTCTTCCACCCTCGCTACCACCTTCAGCTCTGGAAACCCAGGGGAGAAACAGATAGTAGGTGTTAACACACACACACTCACACTTTGAACATCTCAGATATTGTGTAGGTTGTTTCTACACTTCACATCTTTAGCACACTGTAAATGCCAGCCTTGCAAAAATAACCGTACATCTCATACCTTGCGTCGGCCTTATCAGTCAGCCAAAAGTTGGCACACGCACATCCAAAACGAACCCTTTTCGAGTGTGCATACACATTAATCTTGTCTTCCTCAAATCAAGAATAGGCATCAAACTGTCAAAATAAGAATGACACACAGCGAGCAAGCACTGAGAGATGCCCCATGCTTCCTTCAAGCTGCTTGTCAGCTGAAGAAAGACTTGCCTCAGGGACATGGAAAACATAAAACAACTGTAAATCTGCCATTCGCTCCAAAATACACCAGAGCTATGCCGCAGGCAAGTGAACACAAGTCATCAAATAGATGAAATTGAAGTCATTTTAAAATGTGCCGCATCCATTGCTTTGTATTGTTGCTTTGTACTGTCGCTCTGTCAGAAGCTGTCATTTGTTGTATCGGTGACTTCATACAGCTTTATTTTGTTCAAAACTAGTATTTATGGTCAATTTGTAGGATTTTGTGTTTGGTACAGTTTTTGTGTCTAGACTGTCAAATTACAAGGAGACCAGCATGGAGTCACAAATAGCTCATTTAGTGGACAGACTTGGTCACCTGGCATCTCCTGAGTTTCTGGGTATGTGTCGCTCAGTATGTAGAGACTGAAACTGAAAATAGTTTGAGAATGTGTTTGCACATATAAAAACATAATCAGTGCACAGCTGATTATGGTAAATGGACTGTATTTGTATAGCACTTTTCTAGTCTGACGACCACTCAAAGTGCTTTTACAACACAAGCCTGCATTCACCCATTCGCACAAACATTCACACGGCGGCTAAGCCACCTGCTCATGACGAGCGTTACCTAGTACTATTCAGCACTAAATCAGTCAATAAAATCAAAAACCAGCTCATGAAATCTGACAGTGTTTCAGTGTTGTTTTCTCCAATCCGCTGCAGACACATGTTGTTGTTTGCTCCTCTGACACGTACACGTCTTTGTACAGATATTGGTCATTAGTGCCACAGTATTTTAGGCCAAAAGTTGCAAACCAAGAATCTGCTCCTAACCTTCACAGCTCGCCTTGCCCTCTGGCTTCTTGTCATTTCTGACGTGTCCCATCGTGACCCAGACAGGCCTCATTAGCTTTCTGGCGCTGGCGGAGACCGGAGAGCTAGCATACTTTGTCTCACCACCACCAACCGATCTGGCTGGGCTGATTTGGCTGACATTCACTGCCCGGGCTGTGACCCTTTGGCAGGGATCCACAGACCTGAGACTGAACCTACCTGCTCATTCTCTCCTCCTTCTCTTCCTCCTCCTCCTCCTTCTCCTTCTCCTTCTCCTCTGCCTCCCCCTTCCATCTCTGATCGCTACAGGCAGAGCTCCCATTGTCCCATCCTTTCCCTGTCTAACTCTCAACCTCTCTCACCATGAACTTGACTCACGCTGAGGTGGGAAGCTCAATGTGTCATATTAACTGTGTTTCTCCCTCTGTATTTCTGCCTCTTCTCCTGTCTCCAAGGTGACCACAGACCTGAGGCAAAAATGCACAGACTCTCACACAGGGACGTCCGCTTCAGCCCCACTGGCTGCTGGGATCATCGCTCTGGCTCTGGAGGCCAAGTGAGTGAAAACGACACAGCCTGCTCCTGTAACCATAGAGCTATTTTAGTAGTCAACCCTGTAGCTAATACGCTTTAACAGTGGAAAAATCAAGAAAACAAGACAAAGCTTTTTAAATTTAATTTCATCCTAAGCTTCATTCGTCAGGCTCTACTGTGCAGCCATGGTCGGTGTATGTGCCTGCACTCGCATCTGCAAGTGCACATGCGCATCTTGGAGTCGGCATTGGCCTAAATCCCAGCCCAGAAATTCTTTCCTCAGCAAATTAAGCTTTTGATAATCAGTTAATTAGCAAGACAAATCAGCAGCTGCAGCCCACACAGACATCTGAATACCTGTAGGGCCAGTGCTGAAGATTTTAAACTGGAGAACGTCTCTCATTATCGCTCACTTAGGACTCCAGGTGTCAGAATCCAAGTTTCTGTCAGCCGCTCTAATGTGTTCTCCATTATGTTCGTATCTTTAGTCGTATCATGTGCGTGATCAGTCAGCAGTCCTCCGCTCGCACGTAATTTCTCTTCATTCCCACATTAGCGATTGCCTGACAGGTGTCAAATCAAATCCAGTATTACCTCACAGTCCAGTTTCAGTCCAGATTTTCATCCTCAGCATTACAGGTTTATCTCTGCACTGTCGCCTCTCCTATGAGCTCATAGGAGCTGACTGACAAATAAGTTTTACACCATGTAGAGTATCTCACTTTCAACGCCAAACTGGAGTCAGTATTTGTCAGTGAACCTCCCCACCACCACCTCCTGACAGGCAGCAGTAATAACTGGGTTGCTAGTTTATCAGACTGGGACCACACTGGAATTCACAGAGATGGAATCATTTAATAGGCAGAGTGTTTGGCTTTCTGGTGTTTTATTATTTTCCTTTTCGCTCTCGGCTGAGGTGACATTGAGTAGATGGGGGATCTTGTCCATTAATAACACATGAGAGGATGTGAGATGTGACTGCTGATGCGGAGGTGATGCACCACAGTGCAAGTCTGTGTTTCTATTTCTGTCAGCTGTGGTGTTGCACCAGCGTGATTCATGGTTTGATTATCTTAAGCCACGGAGCAGTGTTTTTCTCATTGGTGACTCAAAGGCTTCTTCTCTGAATGCTTCTCTGCTGCTTCTTAATAAATCTCCTGTATATATATTAAAAAAATAAAAAACTTTTTTATTGGGCATCTACTGTGTGGAAGGTGACCCCATCTCTGAAATCCCAGACCTCATTAGAAACTATCATTGCAGAGCGCTCTAGACACTGTCCTCCATGGTATTGTACCCATTGTGTTCCCTGACCTTTCAACACAGTAGGTTATGATGTACCTTTAATACTGGTGTTCTGCTCCGGTGTTAAAACCATAATGTGAGCCCTTGCCTTTGTTACGGTTGACTGACACACCCCTCAGGGCTTGCTGTATGTCTCAGTGTAAGGTTTCCGAAATGTATGACTGTTCTCAGTGTATATGCTCAGCTGGATCACATTTCAGGTGTGTCCACAGACTCCTGACCTTTTCTATACCCCATAGCTCCTCACATTTCCTCTGCTGTATTGTCGTTCTGTTAAGGTCAGCGAAACCTGGCTTTTTTCATAATGTGCATAATGTAGAAAGTAATACGTTCAGCTCTTACGTGACAGGAAGTCAAGTTTGGTTTCCTCTGCTTTCCTTCCTGCATCTGTGCAGCATGAACCTGACCTGGAGGGACATGCAGCACCTGGTGGTGAGAACGTCCCAGCCCGGGCACCTCAGCGCCGTGGACTGGAAGACCAACGGAGTGGGACGCAGAGGTAGAGGCTGGCTCGTCTGAATCAAGCGCAGATGGCATTATGTGGCACTGTGTTTGTGTCTCTGTCCTTAGCACACAGTGGGCCATTTTGAGCACGGAAAAAGGATTTTTTTAGAAGCACATAGATCATATTTGGTAGAGTTCATTTTCAAACAATTATTTCATTTAAGCAAAACATAAATCTATTTTGCACACATTAAATTATTTTTGTGTTTCCTATTATGCACATATACATTATGCAACCTTTAATTTATCACATGTTTCAAGCTCCATGGTCTGTGACCTCCCAAATCCTTGGAGACTTGCTCTCTCAACCTCTCTGCTCTGTGCGCTCTCTGGTTTGCCTGCAGTCTGGCAGTATGTCACAATTTCAGCCAATCAAATATTTGAAGTGAAATGTCTAAATAACTTGTGACTGGCTTTCGGTCCTAACCCTAGTAGGATTATCAGTTATTAGGGAATTTGGGAAGCACCACGAGAGTGATAAGTAGGCACACCACTGTAAGTGGTTCATACAGGTTTGGCTACATACCTAGTTTTCTGAACCTCACTGAAAATCTACTTGGAAGTCTCTTTGCCTTCGTGGTTGGAGCTAAGCTAGTTGTGACTGGTACTTGCCGTTCCAACTGAAATGCAGTTGCATGTTTTTTCATCTGCTACAGCAAACAAATCCTCTGTGTAAATGACTCATTCTGTGCTGTGCTTTGAACCAGAAGGGAGAAATTTATATTACATTATAACATTTTTTGGTTTCATGATGGCGGCCCTAGTATTCTTGCATCATTTCATCAGAATACCGCTAATTCTCCATGCACACAGACGAAAAATGTGTTTCCATACAGCCATTGAAATTCGCTTCATTTTAAACCATATTTGCACAAAGCAGTTACATCAGCTTTCTATCACAGGCAGACAGTCACACCGACTAACAGCCAGACAGCAGCCAGCTACACACACACATATACACACACAAGAGTCACAGACCTTGAAAAACAAACTGCAAACCCTTTCCTGCTAAAGTTTCCTTCTTGCCTAACCTACAAACATGAGCATGTCCTGTCCTTTGCCACCAAGCAAACAAAGACAAGAAGAGGGGAAGAGTGCACCGCTAATGTCATTTTCCAGGCTAGTGAGCTAATTAGCTGCTGTGCTGCAGCGCATTAAACAGCATGTAAACTTACCTGCAAATATCACTTTAGTCCATTTAGATTCCAGTGTAGTCCTTGCTCTCCGGTGCGTCTGCTAACAGCACGGTGTCTGCCCAGGGCCTGTACACTACAGCACAAGATTGTTTACTTTGTCTCTAGTTCAGAATCCTATTTTTTTTTTTGCCAAGTAGGTTTTCAGAGACAAGGAATTTGCGTTGGTATTTTGGTGCATGAAAACAAACAAAGAGAATAGAATAAGAGACTAAAAAAGTACGGCACAAGTCAACAAACAAATAGAAAGAAGAAAGATTTCTGAAGGAAATGCAGTGATGCTTGTGGGCTCAGGCCTGAGGAACAATATAACACCAACATAGTTACTGTAAACAAGTAAATAGCTGACTGACTGTAATTTCTGTGATGTAATCTCGTCGCCATCACCCACCAACCCACCACTCTCTTTTTTCTCCACAGTAAGTCATTCGTACGGTTATGGGCTCCTGGATGCAGGTGCAATGGTGGCGTTGGCACAGAACTGGACCACAGTGGGGCCACAGCATCAGTGTGTTCACACCATGCTCACAGAACCAAGGTTAGAAGTGTGTGTGTGTCTAAATTGCAGTGAGTTTTTGCCTCATTATGAGCACTTGCCGTTCTGTCATCCGGCTCAGCCTGATAGATGCCAGCGTATTCTGCTCGGAGCTGGGACGGCCGCGTAGATTTGCAGCACAGTGCGATTGTCTGTGTCCATTTCTGCAGCCACACAACATTAAACACTCTCCCCTCCACTTGTCAAACCTGCAGAGACATCGGGAACAAGCTGGTGTTCAGCAAGAGCGTGGATGCCTGCTGGGGACGACCGGAGTATGTCAACTCTCTGGAACACGTTCAGGCTCGCCTCACTCTGTCCCACAACCAGAGAGGAAAATTGGGCATTCATCTCATCAGCCCACTGGGCACACGCTCCACCCTGCTGTTCCCCAGGTACACTGCAAAGCACACCACTGCGTACTGTATGCCAACAGCCAGGCCCTGACATAAAGCTCTCCTCGCCTGCGTCTCTTTCACACACAAACACAATGTGCTTGTATGTGTGTGTACCTCAGCTTTATCACAGACTCCCACAGGCATACTCTCCAGAAAAAAAAACACTTTCTGCTCTTTTCTGCTTCCCACAGAAAAAAAAAAATAACACAAACACCTTCACCTCTCCCCATTTCTCTCAGGCCCAATGACTTCTCCTCAGAGGGATTCAACGACTGGGCCTTCATGACCACCCACGCATGGGACGAGGATCCTCAGGGGGAATGGACCCTGGAAATAGAGAACATGGCAGCTAATGGACGTGACTATGGTAACCCCACTCATGGCCATCAATTGTTCATTCTGGTCACATCACATGAAACCCATATTCATGCCATCATTAACTGCCCCCTCATCAACTCAAGTCATCTTGCATATTCTTCATGCCTCTCTAAATAGCCTCTCCTCAGTCACCCTTCTCTTCTGTCCCTCTCTAATGATTCAGTTCATACCGTGTTTTTTGGTACCGGGGGAGCAGAATGTGGATGGCAACCCTTTGATTATCAGCTTTCGTATCTTGAGAATGTTTTATTTTTTTTAGCTACTGTCAGGCTGCATTTTCTTTGAAAAGGCAAACGGCAGCACATTGTCCAGAAGAGTTACCTCGTTAAGTCCTAGAGCTTTCCCGTGGTTTTGTTTACTCTGAGCAGCCAGGGAAATGAGAAGTGAGCGCATCTCTGTCCTCTGCTGATGTCGATCCTCCTCCAGTGTCACGTTTGCTCCGCTCCGTTTCCTTCCATCCTCCTCTCAGCCAGTTCGCTCTGTCCCCCCTCTGAAAAGTGTTGCATTGATATTCTTGTCCACATCAACACCCCCCCCCCCCTTCTCTCTCAGGTGTGTTGAGTCAGTTCACCCTCATCCTGTGGGGTACTGGACCCAGCGTCGTCAACCCCTCATCATCTGACTTCCCACGGCCGTCCAACAACAGCTGCAAGACCTTTGACGCCCAGCAGATCTGTATCGGTGAGATCATTCAGGCTTCTGCCGACACACAAACTTCAAACGGGAGCCAATTACACTGAATGGGCTTGTATGTATTAGCATTGGCACAAAGTCATTGTTACTAAACAGGCTTTTGGTCAGACCGTGCTGGGTATTCCAACTTGTGAAAAGCAAGTGTTGTGAATGCAGATTGGCCATTTGCAAGCCTCTCATGCATCTGTTTACGCTGCACTCTGCCATATGTCATATTAGTTTAAATCAGAGTGTGGGACGTATGGAGAAGCAGCAGGGGAGATTAAAACTGCGTCAGTGCAAGAGGTGCTACGTTGTCAACAACTGTTGAGGAGGATGGCTCCCTCGTGGAAAGGCAGATGAGGTCGGAAGCGTCGCTCTGTTTCCAAGCAATGAGGCGCTTTCTTCTCAATCATTCGAGGCTTTGCCATAGTTTAGTGAGAATCTGCATTTCAATAGTTACTGCTTACACTTTATTTTGCAGGGCCTCAGTTGCCTGATAACTTCCCAGAAATGAACTGGAAGGTTCCTGGAAGGGAAAAGTTTGTCTTTCTGAATGATAGCAAATTAGAGGCGTGCTTACAATTCAACAAATATAAAGAATTCATTTTTTTCATGCTAAAACAAACATTTGATAGTTCCAGCATTTCAGATGTGACAATTTGCTGGTTTTCCTTGTCTTACACTACTGTAGAATCAAAGATTTGGGGGTTTGGGACTGTTGATCTGATGAAAAAAGCAACTGAAGACACCGCTTTGGGCTTTGGGAAACTGTGATGGCCATTCTTCACTGTTTTCTGACCTTTTACAGAGCAAATGATGAATCAATGAGCCAAGAAAACAAACAGCAAATGATGAAAAAAATGCATTGCTGCAGCCCTAAACTGTACACGCTGCAGTTCTTTCCAGTCACCTTCCAAGAATATTGTGAGACATTATGAGACCAGTTATCCGTAGATGCCATTTTCTTTGTGTTTTATTGCATCTCATGAGAGTTGTTTTCATCTCCCACGCTCCATCCAGAGTGCAGCCCCGGCTTCTCCCTCTTCCTCCAGGGCTGTGTGAAGCTGTGTCCGCCGGGCTTTACCTCGGGCCCACAGCTCCTCAACCTCTCCCTGGAGAACTGGGTGGACTTGTCCTCCGTCCAGGCCTGCCTGCCCTGCAACCCCGCCTGCCTCACCTGCTCTGGCACCGGACCGACAGACTGTCTGTCTTGCCCGCCTCACAGCCACCTGGTTCTCACGTCCTGCCTGCACCAGAACCAGGTCCAGCGTAAATCCCCACTAGCTGGGGGAGTCCAGGGTCACGGAGCCCAGCCGGAGGGGGGGATCCCAGCAGCAGCAGACGACGACGGCGGAGAAAGCGAGGAACCTCCGGGGCTCAGCGTAGCTCCGTCCACTCAGCTGCCCGCAGTCGTGGCCGTGCTCAGCTGTGCCTTCATCCTGGCTGCCTTCATCGGGGTCTTCCTCTCACTGCAGATGCGCTCAGGTGGTGCCTCTTTGGGCTGGAGGACCAAACTGCCCTGTGCGTATTCAGAGACGAGAGGGGTACGGGTGGGCTTTGGTTTTGGATTCGGCCAAGGACGGGAGAGGAAGGCACGGATATGCTACAAAGGGATCCCCACTGTGTGGGGGGACGAGGACATGATCGCCTACCAGTCTGAATCAGACAGCGAGGAAGTGGACGGTCACAGCGAGAGGACAGCTTTTATCAAGACGCAGAGCTCGATCTAGGCGAAGCGGCATCTGCTGTAGTGGTGTCTGACACCACAACATCCTGCATCAGAATTAGATGTGACTGTACGGAGTGGGCACACGAGGGAGAATCACACAGGCTCAGAAAAACCACAAAGCGTAGGCCTTACCGTCCCATCAGCACCCCGTCCAAATGCATCAAGGAGTCAGTCTTTTCTTTTTCTGTGTATTTATTTACATTTGTTAATTTATCTGAATTAATTAATATTTTGATGTCAAATGTATTCATGATGCATTTGACTCTTCATTACCAATTTGAGGTGTTATGCAACTGCTTGTTTTTACTTCAGTGACCTTCCTGACCTTATCCTGTCCCATTTGAGGGGTTTTTGAGGAGTATTTCAGAAATTTGGTTCTGCTCTCCCGGAAGTTTGGGAACCTACAAGAGGCAGAAAGGTCAACATCAACGCAGCAGATTCATGACTGCTACTGCTACATCATGACTGCTGCTCCCAAGTGTAGGTCCAAGGCCCCAAAACCCTGAATCCTACGTTTCCCACAATCCAACTCAGCAGCATGAAGCATTAGAGCCCCCCTGTGGGTAAATATCTTTGAAGCACCACAGCCCCAGTTTCTGGGAAAAAATGTAGTCTCCAAGCCCAACAACCATTCAGAGCTCAGAATAACCCTCAAAATATCTTTGTTTTTATTTTCTTGTCAAAGCTCCTTCAGAACTAAAGAAAATGTTAGAACTGTTCTGACGGGCTGAGCAGTGCTCTCTGTGATGAGTAAACTGAACTTGATGTGTAAAATGAGCAGAGTCTAAACCAGTGAAGTGCATTACTTTTCCAAATATGCATTGATTTGCCCCCAACGCAAACATCTGGCACATCAGCACAGGCAGAGTTGTATGAAATTGCCGTTATATTTGATCAGATTCCTGGCAGATTGCGGGCCAGGGGTCGACATGCTGCTCATTAATAGTAAGAAAACTTTAAATTGAGGATTTCTGCAGCGTACTGGGACAGCATAATAAAACATCCCGTAGGCTGTTTGATAAGCGGGAAACTGTGGAGGATGCTCTGTTTTCAATCAAGGCACAGTGGGAATTGCCACGGCAGCATAGACACATCAGATATATCAGTCACAAAATCTCATTGACTTGTAGAAGCAATCCTGTTTTTGAATTAAATTAGAAAGAAAAAAAAACACTTTGCCAAAAGCTTCTTGGCTGACCTTTACAACATTTTTCTTCTTGGTTGCAGCTGGTAAGAAATAAGATCATTTTCTCTTCATTTTCCCCACAGAGCACATATTGATTTTGGGGCCTTTCTCCCAGAACGTCTTCATCAGTTGTAAAGCTCTTTCCCTTTCTGTTGCGAGCGCCATACATTGAAAGACAAATACCTGCTTTATCTCCCATCTACAACACTGAAACCTTGCCGCCATACAAGCTCAATAGAAGCCTTTGGATCTAAATGTCAGGATGGCAACAATGATTAAGAAATGAAGAGATCTTGTCTCGCATTTTCTATGTTTGTTTTATATCCTTTTTTTATTTAACTGACAGTGGATGTTAATATTGTGGAGATCAGTTTCATGCTGGAATAAAATGACTTTGGCTGTTGCATAGATACTGTAGACTCTGTGTGCCTTTACTGCCAGATTGGTAAACCTTTAGGGTTTATGCATCCTAAATGCAGCCCCTGACATGCCAGCACAGATGGCTCATCACTTCTTCATAGCCATACATCATTGTTGCAAGCGTGTTTACTCCAGGCGTTCGCTTTAACAGGGCGCCAGCATTCTCCCTCCTATCCAGTTGCAGCGAGCGCACTGCCAAAAAGCCTCCAAGAAGCTGTTTTGTCAAGCTTCAATGTGGTCGCCCCTTAAAGTTTAAATTAATATAAATGGAACAGGTTTGTTTGCATGCAGGAAAACAATGCCCTCCGGCAGCAGCTTTGTTCATTAGCAGGTTTCCACTGTAACACGCTCTACAGAGGCAGGTAACTGGGTTCATGGGTGAAGGTACATTCATTCTGTGGCCCATAATTAGATCTGCCGGGAGAACTCGCTGCACAATTCAGAGCTCCTCGGATGCGTCATGCTTTGCATTATAAATGTGCGTGTGTGAAAGTAAAGGTGTGTGTGGATAAGCTCAAGTAGTTCAAAAAAAAAAAAAATAGTGGATGAGCTTGAAAAGCTTTTATCTCCTCACTCACATCTTCATTACACATGGAGCCGTGCTCAGTTTCTGTGCCTTCTTTTCCTCTACGCCCTTTAGCTTGTATTAATAAGCTGCCATGTTCTGTACGATGCCGCCTGCTAACTAGGCTTGGCAGCAAGAAATATTAGATTAATTACAACAACAAATCAGCTCCCCATTAGTCGATTTCACATTCAGATCAATTGGACACTGAGGTTCCAGTCTCATTATTCCAGCTGGTCAAACATTATGGGTGTGTTTTGTGCTGAATCTGGCAGCAGCAGAGCGTCAGTTCTCCCTCTCTTCCAGCACAGAAAGGTTGAGAAACACAGCTGGCAGTCTGTAGTAAAATGCAGAGGCTGAGTTTCCCCAGGGTGCCTCCTCAGCCCCCCCCCCCCCCCCCCCACAGCCACTCCTCTCTCCTCCACACATGCAGTGCAGTGATCACTCTCAGCCATCCTCACTTTTTCTCCCTCTGCGTCCCTGATCCATCTTTGTGTAGCGTGAACAAAGAAACGCTTCTTCTTCATGTTCAGCGTCTGATCACCACTGTCAACATCTTCGCCTCACACAGGCATAAATATGGGTCAAAACACACTGCTGTTAATTACATGTGATTTCAAGTGTGAGTTGCTCTGTTTAATGTCAGGGTGAGTCCTTAGCAGCCAATCACTGACAAGTGCAGCACTGGACAACCTGAAAGGATATCCAAGACTGACAGCATCTGAAGATAAGGACTGTACTGCTGCTCTGACTCAATGTTGCCCCCTACTGACATAAAACTGATCAAGCTCTTAGAGCAAAAAAACAGCATGACAACAACAGTACAGTAAATGATACAGTAGAGTCACCAGTGCATTAAAGAGACAGAAGAGATCCATTTCATTTCAGATGAACTGAAGCTTTTTTTTAGAAAGACAATCTTTATATTTTGATTATTCCCTTACCACCTCTACTGCAGCTTTAACCCATCATGAATAAACAAATACAGACGAGACCATGCCTTCATATATTACCTCTGAACAAACAAAAACAGCGCTACAACACGTGTCACATTTAGAAAAGAAGAGACGTTTATACAGAGACTCGGACGCAATGTCGACAAAGAGGGAGAGATGGTTATGACAAGGTGAGAAAGACGACAGGAGAAGTGCAAATTCAAGATGCAGTGAAGTCTGGCCTTACAGAAATGTTAATCACAGCTGGGGGGGGGGGGCTGCAGGGCTCGCAGTGAGCAGGACGGCAGGATGTACTGAAGTATGGCAGACTACACATCAGGACAGAGGAGGGGAGCAACAAAGCAGAGCTGCTGTGGAAAATGGGACACAGTGGGACAGAGTGAAGTGGCAGCACAGGACAAAGTGGAACACAGGTGGGCTGTGAGATGTCCGGCCTCAGCTTTGGACACACATGACAACATCCTCCACGGCCAAGGCGGAGGCGGATACACACCAGAAACAGGCCGAGTGCCTCGAGACTGCCCCGGGATAAGAAGCACTGTGGAGCTGAAATTTAAAAAAAAAAAAAAACTGCAGCTCTCTCGAAGAAACTTATTTTCTTCTGCATTAAGCTTTGATACGACTTCTTCTTAAAGGGTTAGTTCACCCAAAAATGACAAAAGTATACATATCGTCTCTCTGAAGTCCACTCAGTGGCATGTTGACATGCAGACAGTTTTGGTTTTGGTCACACAGTTAATTGCTTTGTCCCCTTTCTGTACCAGTTAGATATACTATATACCAATCTTTATTGTTACCGGATCTGTAATTACGGTAAACTACATATTTTATGGTTTTAATACAAGCAGGAAATTAAGCAATCTGTGTTTTGCTGAAGCTGTTTTAATTCTTCCATTTCCTTTGTGAGCTCACTCAAAAATCAAGCATTTTTTACCTGCCTTCTGTTTATTTCATCTCATCACTTTTCCAGTGTGAACACACTCAAAGCCCGCTTAGCATTAGCCTGTGGTGTGGAACTGGTTCTTTCTTAGACATCACAGCGAGGTCTGAGGATGATCCACAGTGAAGGGAACTCTTTTCCAAAAAAGACCACTTGCTGTCCTTTTTTTTTTCTTTTTAATGAAACATTTTAACGCATCAAACACCAAAAATGAAATTTCATTAGGCTTCATTGTACTAGGGTGATAGCAGAAATCTCAGAGACAGATAAAGTGCTGTAATGTTCAAAAGAAAATGATATCCAGAACAATTTTATTTCATCCACCCTCAGGTATCATTTACCAAGTTAACATGGAAAATATTCTTTGATTCAGCCTCTGGAATGAATAATGTGCTGCTTTTAAAATCTTTAATATATCTGGGCTTTGAGTTGCTCTTTACACAAAACAAGTGATTAAAAAGATGGAACCTTGGGCTCTGGGGAACTGTAATGAGCTTTTTTTTCCACCTTTTTTGACATTTATGATGGTTACTCAGTAAACGATTTATCGTAGCAGTTCCACACTGAGATCTCCAAAACAAATCTGTCCGCATAGCCACACACCGGTGGAGCCAACCTCACTATTTTTGTAATTTGGGTGAACTACCCCTTTAATTTCCTGGTCTTCATTGGGATGCTCCCTTTGTCCTGCCATGATATGACCCACTGCTCAACACAGACACACAAACAGATCGATGACAGCGAACGTACTGTGAATGGTCCCTGATAGTACACATTGCTACCTCAACACACCCCAAAAAACCCCTCAAGTATTCAACATACGCTACATACAGACACACACACTCACACTGATATATCTGCCGTACGGTACATACGAGGTATCGTCTTTGTCTAGTCTTCTACTGCATACAGCATGGTAAACAACACTACCACCTCAGCAGTGAAGTCCAAGCACAGGAATGACGGACAGGGGCTTTCAGATGCGCAGACCTTCCACCGTTTGCTCGTCAGGACGGGGGAAAAGAAGCGAAGCAATGAAAGCCTTCTGATTATCTACAAGCAAAAACAGCGAACAGAAGGTAAACGTTCATCTGACTCGGATTAATGATCACCTTGGCGTGAAGTGACTGACGTGGGACTCTCGGCCTCATCGCTAAAGAGGGCTGCAGAGTTTGACATGAGGAGGCCGCACATTCGCTTTGCTGCATTCGAGTCTGTCGCAAAAATGAAACGAAGTGCAGTCGACGTCACATTGACAGGTACAAAAACAAAACCGCTGAGATGCGTGTCTTCTCCGCTGCGTACATTAAAAAAATGAAAAACCCAGACATCAAATAAAGCTTCGTGAATTGCACTCTGATGTGGCACGAGTCCCAGCCCCCCCCGCCCCCCCGCCCCCCCGCCCCCCATCATTTGGGATATTTACATTCAGTAGTTCAGTCCACGATGGAGCAAAGATAGAAAAAGACACAAGGTCTTACAAAGCAGAACTAAATGAGATTTCATTTTCGATTACAGAGACGAACAGATACCCGGCTGTGTCTGATGAGCGGTTCTGGCAGTCTTTCTAGTTTTGGAACAGCTGCGAGTTCATCCGGGGTCTGCTGCTCTCGGAGACGTCCACGGTAACAGCTATCGTCTGCCCCTCTTGTCGTGCAGTCAGTCCTGTTACAGTGGACCCTTTCTCTCCGAGCTGTAGTGTTTGTGGTTCTGCTTGACAAAACAGAGAGACCCAGAACCCTCTGCTGCCAGTCTGTGGCCCGGCGTGGGGCCTGGTTCTTGGTCCAAGGAGTTTGGTGGGTTTTGATTGCCTCTCTTATTCCGGACGGCTGTTAGCGCAATTTGAGCTTGAATGCAGAGATCTCCATGGGATCCAGGCTGATGGAGGAGTCGTTGGCCAGAGGCGTGCTGGAGTGCATCAGAGTCAGGGACATAGGCTGGAGCAGCTGCAGGTCCAGGTTCTTGAACAGTCCCGATACATTCAGCTGCAGAGAGAGACAGAGACGGGCGTCAGAAACACAGACACACATACAAGTCAGGCTGCAGATTCAGTGTAGGGAATTGGAAAGTCTAACTTAAGAGTGGGAAGAAAACAAGAGAAAAGAAGTATTCAGATCATTTACTGAAGTAGTAGAAACACTTAAAACAATTCTCCAGAACAGGAAAAACACCTGTCCAGTGTCCAAAGAGCTTGGGGACAGCACATCATCAGAGTCAGTACTAAATGCTGCCCACTGTACGCTTTGCTGGAGCTATCTTTGGCTGTAGCTATTAGCTGCTTTTAGCTAGTTAGCACAGTTAGCCATGCAGCTAATAGCACTATTATCTGACCTGAGTCTGTTTAATGTTTTAAACTGAAATTCAGGCCATATCTTACACATCACACAGCTTTAAGGAGTAAAGGTGCATTAGCTAATAAATGTGCTTAAAGTATCAACAGTAAAAGTTCTGCTTAAGGCCCCTGACAGTGCTGCATTATCATTTCACTGGGTTATCACTGCTGCATTGACAGCAGCACTGTAATGTTACCTGCTTTACACACTGTGATAGTTTAATCTGGAATAAAGCGTCCTATTCACAACCATTCCTTCTGAAATGTAGTAGAAGGATATAAAGCAGCCGAGAACAGATACACTTAATTAAAATACTACACTTATGTACAGTGGCTGTTACAATGCACTTAGTTACTATTTCACAACCAAACAAATCTCTGCTCATGAAAAAAGGGTCGAGAGTTTAGTTGTAAATACATTTACATACATTATTATTTTTTGTTTTAGTGTGTGTGTGTGTGTGTGTGTGTGTGTGTGTGTGTGTGTGTGTGTGTGTGTGTGTGTGTCTACCCTCACCTGTCCCTGTGTGGTGGTGCAGTTGAATCCCAGGTTCTGAGCCTCCAGGCCACAGTCCAGCGCCAGACGGTGAAGAAGCAAGGCTGTGTACGGCGACGGAGAGTGGGGGTCCTGCTGCTCACACACACACACACACACACACACACACACACACACACACACACACACACACACACACACACACACACAATCAGGTCAAATCAACACACAGAATATCTAAAACCAAAGTTAGCGTGCGTGTGTGTGTGTCTGAGTGTGTGTGTGTGTGTGTGTGTGTGTGTGTGTGTGTGTGTGTGTGTGTGTGTGTGTGTGTGTGTGTGTGTGTGTTATGCTGTTTGCTCTTGTCCCGTCACCTGGCTCTGGATGCTGCGCAGGTTGAGCAGGTGGAAGTCGCACGGCAGGATGGACTTGAGAGGGGCGAAGGTTTGCAGAGGAGGGATGCCGCGTCGTTTTGGGAGGACGGGCAGCGCCAAGACATCGTGGTTCAGGAAGCTGTTGGTCATGTGACTGAGTATCGACGGGAAGCTATTTGTTGCACTGTCCGTCATCTGTGTGTGTGTGTGGGGGGGGGGGGGGGGGGGGCACAAAGGCAAATTTAAGCATTAAGCGACACTGTTACTATTACAGCATCAGTGAGTCATTAATTTGCTATTACTGCACTACATGAGGAAGAGGCTCTAATTACTCTGTTGGAGTACGAGGTACATTTCTAATTCTAGTCCAGACACAGCACAAATCGATCTACGCTGGGTTTCTTACAGCCACAGCGCTGTGATGTCAATTTGATATTAATGGCATTCTAGTGTTTCAAAGATCATCTTTGATGTTTTGTGGTAACTTCATCCCAAGCACCTTCAGCAGTTGCATCACAGAGCTGGATGATAAAACTGCAACCAAGGCCTCGAATTCTCTGCCAATGTGTCTTCATTTACTTGATAAATGGTATCATTTATTACTTTGAATGGCGCTGTCGTAAAGATGGACCGGTTTGGCGTCAGCTATGAGGTGAAGGGAAGCGGGAAAAAAAAAAAAAGGAACTGGAGCTACAGCGCAGACTATGATGCGGGCTAACAAGCATCCTCACTGTTGCCACGGCAACATTACCTCTTGAACTCCGTCACTCAACATTTTGGAGAGGAGAGAATGAAACAAGGAGGAGAGTTTGGCAAAGGCGCCATCATGCTGAAGGTAATGAAGCAGACAAAGAAGAGAAGGAAAAGAAAGTTAGAGCGAGGAGAGGATGACAGAGAAGGACAGACGGGGATCTGAAACATATGAAGACAGGAGTGAAGGATGCAGCACTCGTACATTTCACAGAGCTTACACGGTGTCATTCAGCACACAGATCAGATGTGCTATACGGGAATTTCAAGAGCACTCAGCCAGCCTCCACACCCGCCTCCGCCATCATCTTACTGACCTTGTTGCCCGTGGATCTCCTCTCCAGCAGCAGCCGGAAGCGGTTACCCGTCTTCTTGTTGTCCTTCAGGCCCTGACCCAGCCCACGATTATCATCCTGCATCAGCCGCCGGTCCATAATCACTTCAAGCTGGCCTGAGGGAGGAGGAGGAGGAGGAGGAGGAGGAGGAGGAGGAGGAGGAGGAGGAGCAGCGGGGACAGCGTTCATACCAAGCCCGAGTACCGAACTTCCAGACATCAGTCAATGCAGACAAACATTATTAGCTGTTCGTCCTTTACGAACGGCACCATTACTCACAGAGCGATGATAAAAGGATTAGCTCAGTACATTAACGTGAGAGCATGAGCTGCTTTGCTCTCTGAAAACCTCTTGATAGACAAGGGGGAGAGATGCTCAATGTGCTTCGATACAACACCGGTCCATAAAAGGCTGGAGGCGGTGACAGGAATAGCTTTCATTGAAATAATGACATAATGACATTAAATAGAACGTATTAAAATACAGACCACTCTCCAGGCTGCTGACACCCAGAGACTGAGCTGTGTGCAGCGTGAGGCGGTGATGGCTGTCCTGGATGTACGCCTGGCTGGGCATGGGATAGAAGTTGGCCTGCAGGGGGAGCTTTAGGTAGTGGCGACGAGGCTGCATCTACAAGAAGAGATCCGACGCAGGATGTCAAAGACAGAGCGTGAGAAAAGACGGAGATACGCGTCGGTGTGTTGTGATAGCACACAAAGAAACAGAAGTTAACTCTTCTCTGCTGCAGCGGATGATGGGACCGACCTGGAAGCCATTGAGATCCGTGTAGAAGACGTCTCCACTCTGGATGTCAGTGACCAGTCTCATTGCTAGCTCCTTATTGGTCTGATCTCTGATGTCCACCATGGTGGTGATGTCTATAGACAACCCGTCCACCCCTGAAAATACAACACCACGAAGAACGAAACTCAGGCTGCACAGATGGGAAGTGACTGGAAAACGTGATCTGCAAATGCACTTGAAAATAGCACTTCACATGTGCCTGCTTAAAAGTAAAAAATAGGCAGCTGAAGGGGAAAAAGTCCCAAATTTAATTATAAAATGTAATTTTGCTGAACTTATTTTCCCTGGTTGTAGTGTACCATCTGGTGCCTTTAACTAAGCATAAAAAGCTTTTGCAAAAAGCCATTTGAACTCATTCCATTGTGCAGTTTTGTGGCTTTATTACCTGGCACATTGTGGATGCGAATGGTCTGCTGGAAGTGCTGGTAGTGTGCCACCACCTCAGAGAAGAGAGGTCCCTCCACAACGCGCACCACCGGGGGCTCTTTCTGGTTGTAGGGCTGAAAGCAGGAAGAGAGAAAGAAGAGTCAGGAGCAGAATATGTGCTAAAAAAAATGACTGAGAGAGAAGTAGAAGGAGCCACCAACAGAATAAGTGATTGAGTACAGTGCAGGATTTGAAACCTTACACTGACTGTTAAAATCAAGGAAAAGATGAAGCAGCACCCAGTCTGCCTGCCTTCTGCCCCGAGCAACCCAGCATGATACAGCGACACAACACACGAGGGAGAACTATCAAAGCCTTCTGAGAGGCAAGTAAACATCTGAGATACAACAACTGAGAGAATACCTTTGCTTTCCCATCAGGGAGGAAGAGATAAGCTCCACTTTTGTCTTTCGAGGGACGAGTGCCGTAGACCATGAACTGCATCTGAACCTTCACTTCCTGAGGATCATCCTTTCGCTTGATACTCTGCAGAGGAAGAAAAAAAAAACTGAATTAGGAAAAAAAAAAGAGATGAAAGGCTGTTTGAGTAGCAACAAGACATGCCATGTTCACTTTGATCACACAGGCAGGGTTTATAGAGAAATCAAGATCACGGTTTTCTTGCCCCACCAGAAGATCAAAGTTAAAACAGATGAGCGGATCCTGAGTTCAGATGTAAAGTCAACATGAAGTAAGAGTTGATAAAAGGCAAACCTCCAGCAGGCCGGTGGTTCCGGAGAAGCCCAGCGTGAGAGACTGACTGCTGATGTAGAAGGTCTGAGGGTCGGACTGCTGGGAGCGGACCGGAAGCGGGTCCACGGCACGGGCGGTGGCGCCCCGGCCGGACAGCCTGAGCAGGGTGTCAGAGCGGAGCGTCATGGGCGAGTCCGGAGAGTCGTAGAGATGGAACACGGCCAGACCCAGCGGCGGCAGGCGAACCATGAACGTCGCCTGAACGGACGGAGGGTAGAGGAATGGTTGGATGTGAACAAACACACAAAGCTGCTGCCTTCATTGTCCCTGTTAATGTGGATGCTGGTGTTGACCATTAAAAGTTAAAAGCATTTACACATTAGCAACAGTGCTGTAATTAAAACACAATGAGGGACGATGTTAATGGCGCTGTTTTCTCAGCTACATTTAAACTCATTACTTTCTGTGGGTGGAGAGTGTTTCATTTGGCCGCAGTGAATTCACCTGCACAGTGGTGGCGAAGCAAATGTTGTGTTTTTGTTGCCCTGCAGATTCACCCCTAGTCCACACGTAGACAGGTATTTGTCAAAATGTGCCAGTAAATGCTTTTTTCAGGCTTCTGATTGGCCAGCATGGCTTTAGGGTTAGGCTTATATCGCCATCTGTTGGTCTCACATGATCTTGACAGTGCTTCAACTGTGTTTTGAGAACAAAGGAGAAAACCCATATTTCATAAAATACCAGTATACACGTGGACGCCGTCTCTATATACAATCTGAGCTGCTTCAGTGGGTTTAGTGCTCGCTTGCAGGTAAACACCAAAGGACAGAGAAACCTGATGGCTCTGAGGCCTTTTTATTCAAAAATCTGTTCTATTTTGTGAACTTTTAATTTTATTCATATATTATGCCTCGTACATTCTCTTGGCAAACGCTTTTCTCTAAAGCAATTTCTCACACACACACACACACACACACACACACACACACACACACACACACACACACACACACACACACACACACACACACACACACACACACACACACACACACACACACACACACACACACACACACAGAGCAATTTGGTCTTTCGTATCTGGCTCAAGGACTGTTTGCATTTGGACATCAGGAGTCGGGGTCAAACCACCAGCGTCATGACTCTGTATCATCTGAGCTCCAGCCGATTCTGAGTCAATAGTTTGTGTCCTGAAGAGGGAAACATGTGCAGTGAACTCACTCCTTTCTAACTCCTCATCCTCTGATTTTTTTTTTCTTTCCATTTTCAAACTTGCAATCTTCAGCCCCGACAGACGCTGACTCAAGCGACATCACTTGAGGCAATTTATCAGACTTCGCACAGCTCCCTCTGGAGCCACAAGGCTTCATCCAACTTTTTAAATATATGCAGCAATACTCCCCAAGAACGCTTCAAGTTTGTTTTTCTCCAAGTCAAGCTTGTAACTATACTGACTTTGTACTGGGCTGTGAGCGCTGTCAAGAGCACAGAAGCTCTCTGACTGAACCGATCCAGTGCAGACTCTGCTGTGCAGATACTAATGAATTTAGTCCCTTACCTCAAATACCTCTGCACTCATTTGACTGGCAGAGCTCCACTGAGCACTCAGCTGCACCGGGAGGGTCTGTCCATCCTCAGTCAGCACCCGCACCCTCACCGTGTTGACCAACACCGTCACCACACACAGCCGCTCCTGCTCGATGGGGTTGAACAAAACCAGGTACCTGGCAGAGGGAAGGAAAAAGCAATCAGAAGCACAGGACGGTGGAGGGGGGAGTGAGGGGGGGAGGCAGAGGAGATGTAAAGAGCGAGAGGAATGCTGATAATACCTCGGCCCTGCTGGGTCCAGCTCGATTAGAGTGCGCTGAGGCAGAGAGTCTTGAGTAGCGCGTCTGTCATCCTTCAAAATGAAAAACATAACAAGGAAAACACAGTAAATACTTACACAGGGAACAAAACATGCAGGTTTTTCAAACAATTACAGAGCGGCAGAAGTGTCCCTCCTTGCCTCCTCTTACCGTCTCCAGGAAGGGCTCCGTTTGGTAAAAACGATAAAACTCTTTGTTCTTCATCACCAGGAAATGAGCAGCATTGATGATTACTCTCTTCAGACCGATGAGCGAACGCAGTAATCTGGGGAGGTGGAGGGGGAGAATCAATGGCTCGCTGCAGCAGTCACAGCACACGCCTTGTTATTTCACTTCAAAGTATTGAATGTGAGGGTATGAAATAGCCACAGTGAGAGGAGGCTCAGCTCTTCTATTTCATGTAAATTAATTTTTTTTAATTCAATCTATCCAATCCACACCCTCATTTCTTCCTAAACCCTCAGATCCTCACTTGGTGCCGTAGTCGATGACAACATTCTCCTTCGCGGTGCCGGTGATGGCATCATGATGCTGGAAGAGGCCGACAGACCGCCTCGCGTCCACCAGCAGGGCGTAATCTGAGACCGGGTAGCGGCCTTCCATGCCAGCATGCCGAGCGTTTGCGACCGCCAGGCTGTAGAGGATCTCTGCGCCCCTGGAAGTAGATTAACAGACAGCAGCTTCATTAGCTAGCTGAAGGTGAGTTCAAGTTATTCACTTCCAAAAATGTCCTTTCAGCATTCTTATTTCATTTTTAAACTTTGAGACTTTACATGTGATTAAAAATCAGGTTATTTGTCATGTAAAGCTCTGAAATCTCCCTCATTTGGATACACTTGTTTGTAATGTAAAAGGATGCATGTCAAAAAGGACGAGCAAATGACCACATTCTGCTTTATTTACGTTTTACACAGCCGATTTGAGGTTGTAGGGATACTCATATCAGCAGCTACGGTGTCATTAATACCCCGCAGGTTGAGGGTGTAAGGCATCAGGGAGGTGTGATTAAATCTGCCCTACCTGAGGTGTGACTCGATTACACGGTCCAAGCTCTTGTAAAAGGGCCGAGAGGTGAAATAGCCAGTCCAGTAATGGTCTTCACGGTCTGCGTAGGCAAAGAAATCTCCACTCAGCACCGGGTAGTCCGGCGGTCTGGATCCCTGGGCCACTCCGTGTGCTTTGAATACAGCGTTGAAGTAGTCTGTGAGAGTCCCAAACTGAGCCTGGAGGAGCCAGACAGACGACACAAAACACACGCTTCAGTCTAACACAGCTCAACAGAAGAGAAAAGGAGAAGTTCTCATTATTATGCACGCGCCTTTCATCTTACATGGCGTCTCCTGAACCAAACATCGAGTCGCGACAGATTCTTTGTTCTGTCAGCAAGTTAAAATGCCGCTGCATGATTCATTATCACAAGAAAGGTTGTACGCGGAGATACTTGGAACATGGCGCACTGAGAAGCGCAAAAACAATGAAAGAGGCGACGCCGTTTGTGACAGTTGACAAAATTATTCTCTCACTTGCACGTGCAACTCTGGATGAGAATTCATGTAGTCAAACAGCTTCTGGTAGTTGATGTACTGCTGATCCCACTCCAGAGCCTTGTCATAGCGGAAGTCATCTCCCAGAGGGACGAGGAGTACCTTGCTGCGGTACAGTTTGGACTTCTTACGGTACTGATCCAGGAGCAGGTGTGCCCTGATTGAGAGAGAGGAAGAGGGAGGGGGGGGGTAACTGAGAGGACACATTTCTTGGCATCCAAACTGGCTGGCTCTGCGTACGCCAGTTTTGGAGGAAATCACTACGACCTTGGAGAGAGGAGGACCAAATTAAGCCTGGGGGTATTTTCCATTAGCTGCTGAAATATGTCCTCTGGAAAATTCTTTAGGTCCTCTTATGGCAGCTTAACGAGACTGCAAGACTATCTGCAGTCTATGTCAGTTCATCCACCTTCACTGGCTGCTGTCATTGGCACGAGTTCAAGTTTAGTTTATTTGTACAGATAACAGAGTTTTAACAGCAGCGACCTATCTGCTGTGCATGAGTGTGTGTCACTGGAACCAAATTTTGCTTACATAAACATGTCACAAACAACTATGTTTAATTAGGATCCCTGAACTTTGGTTATTCAAGACTAGATCAAGAGACATACTGAGCGGGACATTTTACAGTTGAAACATAACCGTCAGGTGGTGGACAAACTATGTAATGGAAACCCTGTTTTTAAATTACCTCATACATTTTTTGCAAGTCTGTACTGACATTTCTTGTTATTTAATCAGCCAAAATATACACTGCAGCTGTGACTAACAATCATTCATCATCTACTAATTCTCAATTGATGTCTGATGTCTTCAAATGTCTCATCACATCATTATAACATCACACAAGACAAATAAAACTTGCAATTCTTCCCCTCTCAGAAGCTGGGACGACAGAATACTTGGCACTTTTACTTGATGAGTGACTTAAAAGATAATCAAAATAGTAGCAGATTAATTTTATGACAATCGATTTCCAAGCTCTAACATACACCAACAAGGACATATCTGCAATAACCAGCCCAGCCGATAGATCAGTCCAGCTCTAATACTACAATTTGTTCTCTAGGAGAAAGTCAGGAAAGACCTACAGTAGTCACCCCCACATGTCTCACCTCTCTGCTACATTGGCCTCCACCACAGTTTTTGGTGGCACCTTCCAGGGACAGTTTATCCGACCACCTGGTAACCGCTTGAAATCGAACTGGCAGCAGATCTTCGGGTCGGGCCCACAGGTGTGAGGCACGTCGTAGCTGTAGAATGGCATCATGTGGCAGAAGATGTCTGTGCTCGACCCAGAGTCTGTCGAGGCAGCAAAGCAACAATAAAAACATGGGCTTGAGAGCAGGGATGCATGATCACAGGAATATTCAAGGTGGAATCTTTCAAATAGAACCCTTCAAATAGAACTTGGGAGTAGAGCGGGCCACCGAATCCTGAATTCCTATTTAATGAGATGCTGAAAAATTATTTGTGTGACAGAAGAGACAATTCAATCAACCAAAACATGCCATAAGACCCAGTACTGCTTTTTTATGAGCATTTCCCCCCCAAATAAATTCCTAAAACGGAACAGTTTTTATATTGCAATGTGCAAAATCTTCCAAAATTCCCAGCTTAGTTTTTACTTGGAAATTTTCCAGAAATGTACAGACCCATTGCAACCCTACCCGAGAGACATCCATTGTAGACAACAGGCTCTGAAGAGCAGAATGAAACAGACCAATATAGCATGTTCTGCCCTGACTAAGGGCAGTATTTGTGATCACAGACACACAAAACATGTTGCCAACTTAAGTTCACATCCACAGTGTTCTCTGCGGACTGTCAAAAGTCATTGTGAAGAAGCAAAAAGTAAATTACAACACTGCATCACAAAATGAATCTCCAAAAGAGCCACCACAAATCAAACGGTGTAATATCAGAGGATTTTTCTATTAGGAACAAATGGACAGTAAATCTCCAGCAGATGTCCAGTTCATTAAGAAATAATAATGAAGATCGGTCCTCTGAGGCTATTACACACCATGACAAGTGGCATGACTCACTCTGCAATGAGCTTAACAAAGACGAGCACATGAATCAGACAACATCGTTTGGCCCTGGTCCACTCACCCCAGGCCTGCCTCCAAATAAACTCCAGGCTGCGCGTGGAGGCAAAGTGTTTTTTGATGGAGTAGTGGACCCTCTGGATGAGCATGCTGGTCAGGTTGGCCCGCTTCAGCAGATAGGGCATCGTGGCGCTGTGACCGAAAGGGTCTACCGCCCACCCACTGCGGGGAGTTACACCTATGACAGCAAGCAGGAAGGAAATAGTTCAGGTTTATGCTCAGAGAGAGGAAGGGGTGCATCTTTTAGAAAATCATTCCCCTCAGCAGGGAGCACTGAAAGTAGCACAAAGTACTTTATCACCCACTGAGTGAGAGGCCACAGCTGCTGCATGTGGGATGACAGGCTCAGATTTTACCATCAACAACTGAGAGAGCCAGTGTCATTTCAACTTCAGGCTTAAATGTAGTGAAAAGAACTGGAGTGAAGGCAAAAATCCTGAGACTTCATGGAGAGAAGAGAGCATCTTAAACATTTTATCATCATTTGATTGAAAAGGCTGGAGAAAGGAATCATTTCTGATTGGTTAAGTACCTAGATTCCTCTCCAGCCACTGATGTCCTTCAATGAGCTGGTCTATCATTGCAAAATAGTGAACATTGGCTTCATCCGTCATCACCCAGCCTCCTGTCACAATCTCTAGCTGCCCTCCAAGGATCAGCCTGTTGAACAGAGAGGATTAGGAAAGCAAGGTGAGGATAATCCACCCCTACAGAGGGAGAGTCACATTAACCAGATAACAAGCTATTTTTAGAGAAACCACACTCTGCCAGCAGATACGATCTATTGTGTAAAACACTGCACTTAAGGCTGGTAGGCATCAAAGAAATCAAGATAAATTCTCCAATTTATGTGAGGAAATTCAACTAAGCCGTGACTCACTTGCGCATAGCATCCTGCTTGTGTATGTCTGCAGTCTCCCACCATTTGGAGAAGAATGAAATCTCAGACCAGATGAACTTCCTGCGAGGATCCTCGGCCAGCTTCACCACCATGTTGTTTAAAATATGCTGCGTCTGGTCTGTGAAGTACTTGTCAAAAGTCTTGATCCAACCTAACAAGACAAGAAGTTAAATATGTGCAATCTGTACAACAGTTGGCAAACAGACTGTCCACTATAAATTGGATTGTCTCTGAAACAACACATCCCCGCCCATCCCCACTCCCTTTATCTAGCCCCCTGACACAAAGCCAAGAAGCCCGGCCAGGTAAGAGACTCAACTCAGTGGAAGAACTGCTGCAACGGATCAAAAAATAAAACTCATATTTTATTCAAGCAGAGCTGTTCCCCTCAGAAAGCTATTTAGCAGAGTGGTTTCAAAGAAAGTGACTAAAAAGCATCTTCTATGCACTTTGCAGTGTGCAACAGTGTAGAATAGCACAGCCCAGAAACGTCCTGTCAAATATTTAGCTCACATATTGTAGACTAATATGTTTCATCGAGGTAGATCAAAGTTCCACATAATCCTGCAGTTCAGTCAGAAGCAATGACACTGAAGTGGCGATAGCAGAGTGAAGTACAGCTCATAGTCAGTTGTGAGGGACAGGACTATTTACTGGAGTCTCTTTAAGGCTGTGTTACTCACTGTTTGACCTGCTTACCTGTAGTTCACTGAAACCTTTAAAATCCCTTCTTTGCATTTAAGGAAATGAGCCGATTACCAATGAACCTGCATTCATGTGTCTTCAGTGTGAGCTGACAATACGACTTCTGGTTGCAAAGCCCGCCTACCATCTAGAAGCCCGTGACACTGACTGCTGCATAACTGATTGCTGAAGAAAACTTTGCAGCAGAGTTTAATCAAATGCAGCTTCACATGAAGCCTCTTTCCTATTGTTGATGGACAAAATTTGCAGGTCTCCGCAGCCTGTCCGCATATCAATAACTGTCAAGTTAGCGAGCATGCGGCAGGCTGGTAAACAAGTTTAATGGAAATGTCAGTCCAGAATAAAATCTCAGCCAATCCGACCTATAAATAGCTCGACTTTTCCCTTGCCAATATCTTTGTAATTCCATTGTTTGTGGCTAAGCCGTCAATCATGTCAGCATTATGCTAATAATAAGCAGGACAAATGAGTCAAATTTTGAATGATTTCCTTGTCCCCATCACGAGCTCCTGCTCAGGTAAGGCCTTACGGCTGCTTGTCTGTGGACAACATGTCATTTTTATGCTGCTTTCAGCTGAATCTCAATTTGCAGTTTGATCAGACGGACTTTTAAACTCGCACAGAGAAACATACAACTTTTAACAAAGCTTTGCTGCGTGTGTGTTATGCCTGCTCAAGTCACCTGGATCATTGTGGGAGTGGGGGACCACAAACACTTGCAGTGGTTCATTGTCCCACTCGTCAGGGTCAAAAGTAATGTCGAAGCCCTGCTTCCACACACCGCCATCAGGGTTGTCAAACTTGAGGAGGGAGTACACGTCCAGCATCTAAGATGAAACGTCAGCTCGTCATTTGCTCACCAAACACAAAAAGCAATCAGCTACTTAGCATTTAATCTAAGAGAACAACGACTAGCAGTACAGTAAGCTCACCTGAACATCTGCTTGACCACGGCTGCCTGCAGCAAACTGGCAATCCTGGGGCTTGACAGCGAGGAAAGTGGGGCGGCCGTCAAACGGCAGGACCCAGGAACCATTGGCACTTCTGAATGGCAGGTGGCCGCTGGGAGACACAGCTCCTGTGTCTGTGAGCTCCATCACAGAGTCCTTTATGTGGCTGATGATTTGGTGGTTTTCCTCCAGAAGCTGCTCCAGCTGCTCTATCCGGTTCTGCAGAACTGAGATTTGGCTCTAAAACGCACACAGAGATAATAAATCACACAGCTGTACAGCATCACAAAACATCTGTTAACCAAGCCCACATTCTTCTTCTCTGTTACTATGAACAGACTTTAGTCTGACGACTGGAAATTAGATGACCTGCAATGAAAAATCTTCTGATTCAGCCAAGGTAACAAATAGCGGTATGAGATCAATCAGCCTTAAAAAACATCAAAACAACAGTAGCTACATGATGGACGGGTCTATATACATTTCAATATTCAAAAATAAAGAATACATATGCATGAATGTAACACAGCATGTGAGAAATCTAACTAATGTAATCAGCAGTTGGGCAAATGTTCATTTGTGCTGTCATCTAACTTCTGATGCATCCCAACAAAACATGCAAAAGATGAGCAACAAAAATAACTGCAGTCATACTGTATGCACCATCACTACAGCAGTGATTCTTACCCGTGGAAAGTTCCCGCCATTCTGTCGCCTTGCAGGGTCATGTTGGACTCGATCCAACATCAGATACAGTGAGAATACAGCCACACAGAATATGGCCCCTCCACACACTGTCACCTGCTTCCTCAGCTTCATCTTCCTCTGGAGCGGTCTTCTTTGCGGGGGTTGGAATTTTTTAAATGACCTTGACTGTGGTGTTTTGTCCGGCACAGAGGAAAAAAGAAGTCCTTGAAAACTTGGATGCAATCCCTCGCAGTGCAGGGAAAAGGAAAGTAACCAGCTACACCAGTATTAACAGTTCAGTTACACTCCTGCGATGCCTCCAGCCTCCACTCACCATACTGGAGGGCTACAGCAGTGGTAGCAGTGGACAAGGGTACTAAATCAGCAATAGCTGGCAAGCTGTCTGTCAGCTTTGGCCAAACCACAGCCACCGGTGGGCTCCTTCAAAGTAGCCCTTGTGTTCAACCATCCAAAACGATGAGACTGCAGGAAAAGAAAAAAAAAAAAAAACAAGCGCCACACAGAAGGGGCTCAAACAGGGACCCTAGTGTCCCTGCAGCATGATCTGTGTCACTGTGGGCCTGCTCTCCTGGTCCAGTCCCCACTCCCACGGCACAGTCTAATCATCCAGTACAGCCCTTTTGCTTAGTTGGCCTCCAGTGCCATAACAGTTTGCACACGAGGCTGCGACGGTGCAAAGAATTGGGCTGAGAAAAAAGACCAACTTGGCTTAGAGCAGCAACTTTTGAAGCAAGCCTCAACTCTGCCCGAAGCAGCTCCAGGAATTAAAATGAGACAAATGTCATTCTTCTCTCAGCAGCATAGCGACAGCATATCTACTGTGGCAGCATGGGCAGCGCGTCTGTCCTTCATCACAAGCAGCAAGCTGGAATCACATCAGAGGGTCTTCTTCAGCTGTTAGGAAAGGTTTTGATTAATGGAGCATGCAAAAAATATGTATTCAGCCTTCCAGAGATGGACCATCACTGACCAGAAGCACAAGTGAAAGGAAGTATGGGGGAGAGTGAGAGATCTTTTCTTTGTTTTTTGAGCGCAGTGGCCTGTGTTTCCTCACAGCACTAATAGGTGTTCCTGTTTCCCCTGTGTGCGCAAATCCAACACCATCATAATCCGCTCACTTCTCAGGCTGGGACTCTCTTTGCATTACACAGTGTTGGGATATTAACCTGGCACTTACATCTGCTCAGCCTGGCTGAAAAATAGCCTCGCTGTCAGTAGGAAGACTATTATTTCTCAGACCTTCTGGACGAGATGAATATATCCAACAAGAAAGGCTCTGTTAGTCTGGATGCCTGACAAAGATAACGATTACAGCCCCGCATTTATGGGACAGACTGTGAATGCAGCACAGAGTCCAAGCTGCTCACATGATGGCATGTTAACATCAACGAAAACATTCCTCAGTGTTCATAATCTCTTATGCGAACTACCCGATACCCATGAACAGTATTCTTCGACTCAGGAGTGGCACCTCTGTTTATTTAGTTTATTTATTTTTGACTTGGGTGACTTTTAGTCAGATATCGCTGGGCAGCTAGCCAGACATCACCGCGTTGCTTCAAACTTAAAAGCACTAAAATACCTCCATTGGGACATTATCCTGTGTAAGCTCAATCACACGCAGCTAGTTTATACGTGTAGCTCGTCAACCCATAAGTTACATTAACGTAATACATCGAAGTTTAATGATCCTGGTTAGTTTAATATTAACTAGATATCACGAATATGCTAACAAGCTAACGCTAGCTACCAGATGTTCCGTTAATAAGTTAACCACATCAACTCGACAGGTTTGCGTGCTAGCTTCTAGAGTCGGAAAACGTTACTATAATGATTGTCTTTTACTGATAAATCCAGGTGGATGACAGTCACAGCTGTCTTTCTGCAACCGTGGAAAGCCTGAGGTGCAGGGCATATTTACTGTACGTCTAACGTTAAAGACGATAGCAAGTATTGTCTTGATAAGATTAAGACAATACGTGACCTGGCTAACGTTCACCGTCCACTTTCCATCTAAACACTAGCTAACATTCAGTTACCTCGGCCCCCTGTATCTTAGTGAACAAAATGAAAAAAATCTGACGTTACCCATCAAAGGAGAGTAATCCGGAAGAGTGCAGAGCCCAGCAGTGTGCGTGCTTTTAGCTCCAGGCTGACAGATTACCAACTGAACCTGCTAGCTTAGCAGCTAGCACCACCGAGCTCCTGCAAAGGCTTATGGGAAGAGAGGAGCTGCGCATCAGTCGATGATTGGCCAACAGCTCCAGCAGATGGTAAAATAAATGCACCAACCTTCAATTCTACACTATTGTTGAATAATTATTGTATGAATGTAATGATTTAACGCACAGGATGATTGCAATCAACCAGAGTATCCTGCTTGTTTTGAATTCTGAAACAGATAACAACATGATTACAAATGCACAGTGCGTGCAAGAATACAATCATTTAGAGGACAGTAAACAAGCACTTATAATCACTCTAGACATGTACTGTACATACACAAGGAGTGGCCCTAACCTTGTAAAACTCAGCCCATTTAAAACACAAGGTCACTTTTACTGACCTTGTGTCTAACATAACCCAGTTACCTAAAATAGTTATTGCTAATTTATTATTGTAATATTTAGAACAATCCACTCAGCAGTTCAGAGACAGAATAGTGCCATAGAGTAATGATACATATTACTGTTAATGCAAGGGCTATGAATCTTTAAAAAAAAAAAAAAAGCCCTGAACTGAATTTACAATGAGGTTTGTAAATCATCCTGAGTAACTGGTACGGTGTGTTTGGAAAGACACGCTAAAAACTTAAAGCTATTGTATGTGGGTGGCTGTTTTTGTTTCCAGCGCAGAATTATCAGTCTATGAGTGAGAAGAATCACATGGCCCGTTACTGCGTGGGATGTACCTGTGATAGTAGGTCACAACTGCATCTGGTTCGATCATCTGCTCTGTTACACCAGACAGAGTCTAAAATACACAAATACAAAAATTAGACAACCTGGGCCATAAACAAACATTTGTCCTTGGAGGGCAACTACTTCTTGCTTGTTACTAGGAGAAAAGCAAGAAAGCCACATGCTGTAGTAAGTCATTTGTAGGTTTTGCTACCCTAAAAAACTGATGTTGGTCAGTCTAGGTTTGAATCAAATGTAAGTGAAATTGGTGGATTTATGTTTTTATTGTATTAGTGTTGTATGTTTGTAGTGCTGTATGAATGTATATTTTATCCAGTAAAATCAAGTCTTGGGCAGACAATCCAGTAGTATGTAGTCGTTTTAGCCTCTGAAACCATAAATTTAAACAAACATGGGACAACCTTTTTATGCTCCTTTATAACTTAACGATAAATTATTGATAAGAACAACTGTTGAATTAGAAGGCTGTGAAAAAAAAAATCCCTTTGACCAGAATTTATTCTTTCTGTTAACAGTGCTGATGGTAATCCATCAATAGATGAGTTTTTCAGTTTCTAATGAGCCATCAATGTCATTAACGAAGTGCTTTTTATCCATCAGTGTCTGCAGTTGTAAATGTTAAATATGTTGTTAATGAATGGATTTAAAGTCACACGTTGTAGTAAGTCATTTATAGGTTTTGCTACCCTAAAAAACTGATGCTATGCTAACAAATCTAAATTTTCTCAAAAACAAACTGATATGCCTTTTGAAGTAAAGAACTTTCTTATTAATGTATATTTATACATACATATATGTATATATACATATGCATATACAAAGAGTGTGAATCCAGAAAATAAGTATTTCTCGCCCCTTGTGCACTGAGTGGGCTATTGCAATGGCAGATTTTGAGAGGAAAAAAAATATTTTAATTTAATTATTGAGGAAAAATATGGATAACAATTTCTGCAATCCAATGGACTGTATACTGAATATGTCCAAATGAGAGTGGGATAATACCTTGTTTAAACCACAGTGGAGGTCAATTACTGGATGTATCTCTCAGGCACCACTAACTTTCCCATCCTAGATACAGAGCTTTAAAAAATGGATGTAGAGTGTGCTTTTGAGGCTTATGTAAAGTCACTTCACCATATGTTACTGTAGAAGGACTACTGTGACCCCTGGACTGGCTAGCTCCCTGTCTGAGCCATATGCCTTCAGACAAAGGGGCTCAAGCAGTGCTGCGTATATCATCAGTGCAAAGCTGAATGCCAGCCTGACCACATTGTGCAGGTAAACGACACCTGAGAAGCCCAGTGAGGAACATGGAATAATGCCTTGCTGGTGAGTCACATTGTTGTGTTCTTTTAATGGATCACTCAGAAACTCTATGTGTTTATGGAAACAGGAACTTAGCTGACACTTCAATAATTAATAGCGTGGGCTATGACAGGAACAGATGGTGCTGTTCTGGTTTTGGCTCTAACCAGCAGAGACTGGTAACCTTTCGTGGGATCCACAAAACTATTCAAAATGTGTTATTTCTAGACTTAAAAATAGGTTCAGCACCAAAAAGTACACAAGCAATGATAGATTTCTCTTCTGAAAGCATAATCCCTCACACAACAAAGATGAGGAACAAATGTTTGCACAGCTGGTTTTGATTTTGATTTCAGAGTGGAGCTCTTCTCTTTAGAGTCCCTGGTGCTGTCACTGAGCCTTGTGGATCTCCTGTGGATCTGGTATGTATGAGATCTCACAACAAGCCCAGGCCTTAGGAAAGATACACCAACTGCCCATACTAGATATTCTTTTCAAGTCACAAAGCTGCCCTGGTAATATGAGAGTCTTAACAGGGGCACCTGAGCGCAAAGTCCTGAGGGAACCACCTCGTCTCCACAGCAGCAGAGGAAAAACAATGATGGCGCTTTGCTGTCCTGGTAAACGATTGTTCCCAGGTGAATGATGCAGGAAATACCATACCAGGGCACTTCCTTTTGTAGTTTTGACCTGAAAGGGGACACTGTTGTGAATGCACATTTTGAAACTCATATGTCAAGACTCAAAATACAGTGTGTCATTTTTAGTTTTGCCCCAAAAGTGACAGAAACTTACTTTTTTCGTTTGTCACCATTCATAAAAAATGAATCCACCCCCTTCAAATTTACTTATGTGTACATTAGTATCATTTTGATGTAGGCACTGCATTAAAACATTTGCATTTTGTACAACCTTATATTCTACTGTACTGCATTTCAGAAGCAAGTATTTGCGGTTTTCACTCTGCTGTACATGTCTGACATTTGTAGCGAGTTACTTTATTGTATAAAGTTTAACATACATAAGACCTGCTGTGTTGGTCAGTCTAGGTTTGTATCAAATGAATGTGAAATTGGTGGATTTATGTTTTTATTGTATTAGTGTTGTATGTTTGTAGTGCTGTATGATTGTATATTTTATCCAGTAAAATCAAGACTTGGGCAGACAATCCAGTAGTATGTAGTCGTTTTTGGCCGCTGAAACCATAAATGTAAACAAACATGGGACAACTTTTTTATGATACTTTATAGCTTGACTATAAATTATTGATAAGAACAACTGTTGAATTAGAAGGTTGTGTAAAAAAAAAAAAAAAAAAAAAAAAAAAATCCCTTTGACCAGAATTTATTCTTTCTGTTAACAGTGCTGATGGTAATCCATCAATAGATGAGTTTTTCAGTTTCTAATGAGCCATCAGTGTCATTAACGAAGTTCTTTTTATCCATCAAGTCTGCAATTGTAAATGTTAAATATGTTGTTAATGAATGGATTTGGCTACAAGTAAATGGTAGCACTAAGCATTCTAACATAAACATTAGGCAATTAGACCACATGAAACATTAAAATACTTCCCATGGCTGAATGCATCAGAAACTTGCATTACAGGGTTTGAGCACCCCTCTTATTTCATTATTAAAACAGTTGGATAAAACTCAGTGTCTGTGTGGACTGCAGAAAGCCACAGAATGAAAATGTAACCAAATAAAGCAGAGATGGAAACAGAGATGCTCTGGCGCCTCTCTTCCTTATATGGTAATACAGCGTGGGGAGAGGGGCGGGGCTGTTACTTCAACGTCATCAACGTGCTACGGACACCCGGAAGCGGAGCGAGATGTAACATGTTTGGCTGAAGTTAGCCGCGTTTGTGACCAAGTAGAATAGTATTACTACATATTCACTGTATAAAGCAACGTTGTATTGTTTGTAGCACCTTCAGGATGAGCGTGAGCGAAAAAGAAAAGGTAAGGTAACAGCAGGTAGCTCCATAGCCCTTTTAGCTTTGCAGAATTCATCCAAATACATGTACTCGTAGCCTGTCGTCCTGAGCCCTTGATGCGAACTTTTTCCTCTTTAACCCAGGACCCTGCAGCCCTGAAGGAGGAGGGGAACGCCCTTTTCAAGGCAGGAGACATGCAGGGCGCCGTGTGCTGTTACACCAAAGCGTTAAAACTGAGTGACAAACAAGCAGACAGTGCCGTCCTGTACCGCAACCGCTCTGCATGCTATCTGAAACTCGAGGACTACAAAAAGGCAGAGGCAGATGCTTCCAAAGGTGGGATGAGTCGCAGTCGAGGAAGTTTAAAGTTCAAAGATCACTGAGTACAGATATACGTAGTTTGAAACCTAAAACAACACATCACCTAAATACGCAAATAAGCCTGCTTTTACCTTGATTGCAATCTGTCCGTCCAGATAGATTTTTGTCTCCTGCTGAGGTTTGGACATATGGGATGTAATTTATCCCAAACCAGGATCCTGACTGACATTTAGTTTGGGGTGCTTACGGGGACTCAGCAGCAGCTTTTTCACACACAACAGAAGTACTCATGATGAGTTGTCCCTTTGGTTAACAGCTTGGTTGAGAACCACTTTCAACACATGTACATCCACCAACCATCTTATCTTTGGTGAAAGTAACTGTTTACAGCTATTCGAAGATTGTACAGTTCACATTTCATGTCAAAGTTAAATCTTTGTACTATACTGCATGAACTAACACTCTATTAAGATTTACTGATGTATGTACACAGTTATATTGAACGTGTCATGTCTGTCACTCGTCAGCTCTTGATAATGACCCGGGTGATGTGAAAGCCAGGTTCCGCAGAGCTCAGGCTTTCCAGAAACTCAGCCGGCTTGACCAGGCCTTTCTGGACGCTCAGAGGTGTGCCCAGCTGGAGCCCAAAAACAAAGCCTTCCAGGATCTGCTCAGACAGTTGGGAGCACAGATCCAGCAGAAGGTGATGTGTTTTGTTTTTTTAATTATGTGAATGAAGATCATTGAGGTTTCTTTTTAATTTAAAACAGGAGCCTGATGAAACTGTTGCTAATTACATTTTTTTTCTTTACTGTGTAGTCAATGCAACTAAACTCCACGGATGCTCGTGTGCAGCAAATGTTCTCCCTCCTCTTAGATGCATCTGCAAATGACTCGGATCGACAAAAGGTAAGGGTAGCTCAGAAGGCAGGCAGACAAAGTGAAGTGAAATGCACTATACATTATGTGTTTAATTGTTATTCATTGTACCTTCTGTAAAGTTGTTTTGCACCAAAATAACATGGTCCACGGTTTAATTCCAGGCTGCTCAGAATCTAGTGGTATTATCTCGAGAAGATGCCGGAGCTGAGCAGATCTTCCGTAATGACGGAGTGAGGCTGATTCAGAAACTTCTTCACTCAAAGCAGGAGGATGTTGTCCTTTCTGCGCTGAGGACCCTGGTTGGGTTGTGCACCGGGCATCAGTCCAGAGTAAGTGTGACAATTCCCTCTGAAGTAGCCTTTACATTGTCTTTAAAGTCCCTTTTTTAACTGGCATACAAACTTGTGTTTTCTTTTTTAGAAAACAGTGATTAAAAATTCTTTTAATTTCTGTGCATTTCTGTTTCCACTCATTGTTGAGTGTTGTAGCACAGTTTATCAGCAGATGCTGCCATATATTTACATCCTTGTCTGTCAAGAGACTGTGTTCATAATGCAAGTAACTCTCATCAGCTGCTTTTCTGCTTTTTACTGCTGACATTTACTGTTTAATTCCCAGGCTATGGCCATAGTGAATGAGTTGGGAATGGAGCAGCTGTGTGCAGTAATGGGATCAGGAGCCTCCACTGTGTCTCTGGCTGCCTGCCACCTGCTGCAGGTGATGTTTGAGGCTCTGACGGAGGGCATGAAAAGAGAGATCAGAGGCAAAGATGAAGCCATACTTCCTGGTGAGTTTGGACTATGATCATATTTATATTTGGAGTTGGCTCCACATGAAAGTTGACCTATAACAAATGATTTTTGTTTGTGTATCAACTTTCTGCCCTGTGCTTTCAACGCTAATTAACTGTATGAATTTGACTCAGAACCCTCCAAGGAGCTACGCTCAATGATGCGCCACCTCTTGGAAATGATGCCAGCATCTACTGTGTCAGGGCCGGGCAGAGACAGCGCCATCAACCTCCTGGTCAAACAAGTTCCCCGCAAGTCCTTGAAAAACCCAGACAACTCCCTCACATTATGGGTGATCGACCAGGGTATGAAACACATCTGCACACAGAATTTCTCACATTCCTCTGCTATGATGGATATGACACAGACAGAGACCTGCCAAACGTACCTGATTCAGTTTTTCATTATAGTTGCACTACCATGGCAGGAGAAGGAGGTGTTTACTCTATGTTTTCAATGTCAAATGAAATGTGCCTGTGGCCTCTGTCACCAGTTTTATCTGCCGTTGCCACAGACAGATTAATCAACTCCTTGTCCTCCCGCAGGCCTGAAGAAAATCCTGGAGGTGGCCGGGACGGTCCCTGAGCTCTCAGAGGGACCGCCTCTCACAGACAACTCCCACATGAGCTGCTCTGTCTTGCTTAGCAAACTTTACGATGACCTAAAGAGCGACAAAGAGAGGGAGAACTTCAACAAACTCTGTGAAGAATATGTACAGTGAGTTGACCACCGAAACGTTTTGTCACTCCAGCTGCAATAACTGTAACTCATTACAGGCCATGAGTCGAATAATGGCATTCTTTCACTAATGTTCTAGCTGATGTTTTTCTGGTTAGGCAACACTTTAGCCGATCTGGCCTCGATGCCAAGCTGCGAGCAATCCAGACGGTATCAGTGCTCCTTCAAGGACCGAGCGACGTGGGTAACAGAACTCTGGAAATGTCAGGGATGATTGATGCGGTGATTTCCCTGTGCGCCTCCGAAGATGTAATTCACCAGCAGGTAGCGGTGGAGGCTCTCATCCATGCTGCAGGCAAGGCCAAGAGAGCCTCTTTCATCACAGCCAATGGTGTGGCACTTCTGAAGGACCTTTACAAGAAGAGCGAGAATGACAGGATACGTGTGAGAGCCCTGGTGGTAAGCGCCGCAGCACAAGCAAGTGTATCTATTTTGGACAGTTGGAGAAGAGAGCATCTCTAAATAAAGATGAATGAACTGCGGTTTCTGATGGTTATTACACAGGGTTTGTGCAAGCTTGGATCAGCAGGAGGGACAGATTTCAGCATGAAGCAGTTTGCAGAGGGATCCACGCTAAAGCTCTCCAAGCAGTGCAGAAAGTATGTTTGCCTGTGTTGAGGCCTTTAGCCGCAGACAGATTAAGAGAAATGTGTTATTCCTAATCCAAATTGTTGCATAACTTAATGAAAAACAAAAGATGAGGAGTGGTTTCTTGGATTTGAAATACGAGGAAAGCTGTGTCTCTTCCTCTTTTAGGTGGCTGTGTAATGAGTCTCTGCCCCCAGCCTCCCGCCGGTGGTCTGTGGAAGGCCTCGCCTACCTCACCTTTGATGCTGATGTGAAGGAAGACTTAGTGGAAGATAAGAACGCTCTCCTGGCAATGTGCCAACTGGCAAAGGTTTGACTTATGATTGTAACTGCAGGTTTTTTGTAGTGGTTGATTGGATTCCTTTGACAGCCTTGTTTTTTGGGGATTTCCTTTTGTGCTCCTGCAGTCTGAGGATAAGACAGTACTCTTTGCTGTGGGCTCCACATTAGTGAATTGCACCAACAGCTATGATGTGGAGAAGCCAGACCCACAGATGGTGGAGCTGGCCAAGTATGCAAAGCAGCATGTGCCCGAGGAGCACCCCAAGGTACCGTTAAAATGCTGACATCAGCTAACATCACACAATATATTTTTTAAATATTGCACAGTAGCTCTACCCCTTTGCAGATTCACATGAACCCGTGTGTCTTTTTGTGCGTCAGGATGCACCTTCCTATGTGGAGAAAAGACTGGTGAAGCTGCTGGAGGCTGGTGTGGTGTCTGCGTTGGTGTGTATGGTTAAACAGGAGAGTCCTGCCCTCACCCAGTCCTGCAGAGAGTCTATTGCCAGGTAGGAAAGTGACAGTAAGTCCCACCCACTCACTGTTCTTTCTGCAGATCTTCTATTAATGCCATTTCTCATGGCAGGGTCTTCTTGGCTTTGGTGGAACGGCAGGAAGACAGAGGCACAGTGGTGGCACAGGGTGGAGGAAAGGTAGAGCGCTATGATAAATATAGTTAGTTTAGTCTGCACACTGATTGAAACACCTTGCTTTAGGAGGTTTGCGTGACCTATGTTTACGGTTCTCCTACGCAGGCTTTGATCCCACTGGCATCCGACAACACAGATGTAGGTAAAATCAAAGCAGCACAAGCCCTGGCAAAAATAACCATCACATCTAACCCAGAGATTGCCTTCCCAGGAGAAAGGGTGAGCAGTGCATCTTGTAAAAAGCCTATTCAGTAAAAAAAAATCAAAGTATTTTTATTGTTTAACCTTGTCTCACTCTTTGTTGTCAGATCTACGAGACAGTGCGCCCCCTCGTCAGTCTTCTGAGTCTTGAGTGCACCTTGCTGCAGAACTTCGAGGCACTCATGGCTCTCACCAACCTGGCCGGCATCAGTGAGAGACTCAGGTTGGCCACTAGAGGGCAATCTCTCCTAAGAATACACGCACAAAACAGTCAGTTGTGGTGGGACATGATACAAATATTGGAACTTCTTTGCAGAAACCAGACCTCAGTTTTAATTCTTTTGTTTTTCTTCAGTACATTTGATAAGCCTGCTTTCTTCATAGGAAGGAACAACATTTCAGATATGTAGTACCTGATTTTCTTGGTTAAACATAGGGGATATTATAAGGAAGGCAGGTCCAGTATTAAAGAATTTCAATGTGTACTGCATTTTAAATTACATTTTTCAAAGCTGTCACAGTGTTAATACTGCTCTTAAATAGCTGAGACAGCGTCCCTTCAGTGTATAGGCAAACATCTTGCCGTTATTTTATTCATTTTTTTTATCGTTCTTGGATTATAAGGCCAAAGCTTCACACTTGACTGTCTCTGTTCTCGAGTCTACTTCCTTTTATAGTGCATCTTTTAGTCTGACATCACAGTTTTGTATCGGTGTTCAGAGTGCCTGCTTGTGTTGATGTTCTTTCACAGACAAAAGATCATAAAGGAGAAGGCGGTCCCAAAAATCGAAGGCTATATGTTTGAGGAGCATGACCTGGTCCGAGCTTCTGCCACAGAGTGCATGTGCAATTTGGTTTTAAGCACAGAGGTAAGACATATATTCACAGATGATTGTATGGCACAAATATGTTGAAAAGTTAACTTTGAGAGCGTTGGCTGTTTGGTGTGTCCTCAGGTGCAGAAGCTGTATCTGGCCACAGGGAACGATCGCCTGAAGCTCCTGGTGCTCTACAGTGGAGAGGAGGACGAGAGGCTGCGGAAAGCTGCTGCAGGAACTCTGGCCATGCTGACCGCTGAGCAGCCTGAGCTCTGTCCCCGAATCCCCGGAACAGTAAGCACATATCCATCAGCTCAGTACTGACACACACTACAATGAGTCATTTTTCTATTTTAGCTCACATGACTCCCTGTCGTCCCCTCTTCTCAGACGACCCACTGGCTAGAGATTGTTCAGGCACTGTTGCTCAGTGAAATATCTGACCTGCGTCACCGCGGCGTGGTCATAGTTCAGAACATGATGCAGGCAGAGAAGAGTCTGGCTGAGACGCTGATGGAGAGTGAAGCTCTGGAGATTCTGTCCGTCTTGGCAAAAGGAGGAGAGGGCACACCGGAAGCTGTTTCTAAGGTTGCTCAGAACTGTCTGGACAAGGCTGTGGAGTATGGCATCATCAAGACCAGGGACGGGAGGGAAAAGGGCAAAGGAACTGAACCCTGAAAACACAGCTGCAGCGTGTGGACCTGCCTCCTGGCAATGTCAAAGTGCTTCAAGTGTTATGTGGGACCAGTGAAGTCATTTCACCTTTGCAGGAAATCAGTTGGGGTGTGGATGTGTACAAGCTAGTCCTGAAATGCTTGTGTCCTAACCAAAAACTGAAAAGCAATTAAAAAAACAATTGAAGATTGAAGTCAGGTATTAAATAAATACCAGCTGATACTCACAGAGGTGTTTTGTGACAAGTGAGCTTTGCATTTCCACTGATTGTATTTGTCTTAATTATACTCTCTGTTCCACAATAAGGCCACTCTATACATTCTTTGCTAAAGATTGTCATTCCTTGACTTTTGCAAATGTTTTTATTTGTGTCACCATTATTCCCCACAATAATTTGTCTTTATTTTCCCTTTTATACACTACTGTATTCATTCTTATATTTTTGCCCTAAACTACAGCAAACACAAACATGCCAGTCACATTATTGTGTGATTTTTTTTTTGTTTGTTTTGTTTTTTTTTAATGTTTATCGTCACTATTATTGGCACTGCACTGCATTCCCAGTGTCTTGTATGAATGGTCGTTTCCTAATTTTGACTGAACACATGGGCAGAAAAATAAAACCTGTACCCGAATTAGATTGTCGCCTCTGCTGCGTTCACTCTCCTTCACTGTCTAGTCGTTGTGCTGCAGTACTGTTGCGCATGCGCAATACAACTGCGCGCTAAAGCTACACCAGTGTTGAAACTTTGCGGACAACTGCGTCGCAAGGATCAGCTGCGCTTTCATGAGACACTGCACAGAGGTTTGGACTTTCCAATGCGGTGGTTCGGGTTTGGCTTCAACGCGTTTGGACAGATATACGTCCATGAGAAGTTAATTAAAGGAAAAGAGTGTAGCGACGCTGCGCAGGACGTCAAAGTGATTATCCCCACAGAGCTAGCTGGACGCGACTGCTGCTTGAAGAGAGACAGTCAAATTAGAGCAAGTTGGAGTCGAAGAGCATCTTTGCATTTGGATGGTAAGTTCATGAGAAATTAAACATTAACATCTCTGCTTCTACAGCCGTATTAGTAGCAATATAATTAGATATCACAGTCTTTATTTAGCTATTAACTCACGTATTTCTCTCGGTGTCCCTCTGTCAGGTGACAGCTGTGTGTGCCTGGCAGGTTTCGGGGCAGCCAGCGAGCCCTGTGTTATTTCTCTGAAAGGGAGCCGTGGCTGTAAAGACGCCTTCATCAGTGAATCGTACTTGACCCTCGCCCTCCCAGACAGAATTGAGTCCTGGGATCTGCAGAAGGAAGAGAAGACTCCATCATGGAGCATGGAAATAAAAGCAGAGGGCTCTGGTAATGTACATCCCAAACTGTGTTAAGAGCTACTGGAAGTATGTCGTGATAATTGGCTAATTGGCTAAATTGATTGCTTTCCAGAACCCCCTTTGAATCTCCCTCTGGTCCCAGGGGGTCACATAACCCCAAAAGCGCCCTTCTACCACTCCTTATCACCACACTTGAAAGCCAAGAGCCTGGCGCTGGGTGCAGAGCATGCCATCCTTCTCAGTGCCTCTGGAGCTGTGTACACCTGGGGACTGGGCAGGTAGGTCTAATACTCACACATATGACTTAACTGAGAATGTGTGCAATAACACCCCCATGCATGTCTTGATTGTTTGCATTGTGTTCATTTGGCAGCCATGGTCAGTTGGGGCACGGAGGTCTCACCTCTGAGGAGGAGCCCAGGGCTGTGGAGGCGCTGTGGGGGATGCCCATGAGCTGTGTAGCTACAGGAGGCTGGCACTCTGCCTGCATTAGTGGTAAATGTCATACAAGATGTTGGCAGTGAAAAGGGTTATATCCTCAACTTGAGGAGGAAAAAAATTGAGCTCAAGTGACCTTTTCTTCAGACGGGGGTGACCTTTATGTATGGGGCTGGAATGAAAGTGGTCAGCTTGGACTTCCATCACGAGGTCTGAGGAAAGAACAGCAGCAGGAGCGTAGCGAACAAGCAGGTAAGTCTGTTTTATTTAATCAAATCAAACCTTTTGAGAGGGACAGTAAAGGGACATTTCTGTACATTCAAACTTATATTTCTTCTTTCAGCAGTCCATATACAATGTGTAATTAGCTGATGTGGACCTCACCCCCTTACACCGCACTCAACTACATTGTTCTTTGTGTGGTATATATGATTGATGACTCTGCATGCTTCAATATAAACATTTCTACAGCATCTATAAAGGATACATAGTCCACAAGACTAATGTTCACCGTACCATTAGGACTTGACTGTACCTGTAAAGAATGCATTTTTGACACTTTAAGCACAATAAACTAAATGCCATCAAGCTCCATTGTACTGGGTGAGCTACAGTTGATATTTCAAAGTATTTCCAACTTAACACGCTATTTAAATGTTTATGGAAAAGGCTTGAAATTATTCATGGTTGTTCCACCCCCTAACTGTAATTGGATAAATCAGGTATGCTGCTCATAGGAGTTATTGAAAGGACCAGTGTTTAGGATTTAGAGGAATCTAGTGGTAAGTTTGCAGAGTGCAGCCAGCTGAAAATAATACTACTATTCTTATTTTCAGGTCATTATACATTCATGAAACCTAACTGCGAATATCATGTTGCATTTCTGCCATCTGATCCCCTAAATCCTACACACTGGACCTTTTAAGATGTAGTTAGTAGTATTAACTGCAACACTGATTCCAATGAACAGGAGCACCTTGCCAAGATGCATTTCACGCTGCAGAGCCACAAGCGGGAGAGAAACATGAAGAGGTATTCATATCGATCCAGGCATTCCCGGCTCTGCTGGATATCACTCCATCATGTGAAATCAGGACAGTAAGCTGTGGCTCCCGCCACACAGCTGCAGTAACAAGTAAGAAACATCACTTGAGTTTAGGTGGATATTTAGGCACATTGGCAAGTCAATGACATTGTCATCTCTTATTGTCTCATTTCAGCCACAGGTGACCTCTACACTTGGGGATGGGGTAAGGTGGAATTTGTAGTTTGATCTGTTGTAAATGTGTTACTGTAAATCTTTGTTAACCAGTAAACTTAGTGAACAACTTAAGCATTCAACTTATCCTTCTGTTTCAACTTCAGGTGACTATGGCCAACTTGGACAACAGACTTTAATCAGCTCAGACGAGCCCCAACATGTGGAGTTTTTCATGGAGCAGCAGATGCGTGTGGTTGATGTAGTGTGCGGGCCGTGGAACACTTTTGCTGCTGTCGTCGAGGAGGAAGTAGTTCCAAAAACATTATAGAATGCCAAACATGGACACTGAACTTTGGACACCATCCTAGGAAGTGTAAATTATCACAACAAATACAAGACTTTGAATTAAAGGACCACTGGCTTAAGTGGAATATGATATCCTTAACTATGTTTTCATTGGTGTGTGATCAAATGAAAATAACGTTAGTTATGCACTGCCATGTCAGAACAGACCCACCAATCACTGGCTCTAGAGAGTATCATTCACATTTTTAGCAGCAACCATAGGTTTTCCTACACGTTTGAAAGGGGAAGGGTGAGGTGAAGCTGTTTGCAGTCAGCACCCTCACTGCTAGATGCCACTAAATCCTACACACTGGTCCTTTAAATGTATTTAGTAATATATGTAAGTTCTTCATTATCTGTAGAAAAAAAAAAAGACACATTATAAATTTAGTAGAGTAGTTTTTGGAAATATTTTTAATTTTCTGTACAGAAATTTAAAAAAAATTCACAGGTTTTATATTTCACAAACGACAAAGGAGTTAAGGCAGAATCCATGGGTTAATATAATTTAAGGCAAATATTTAAAACTGTGATTAAAAATTAAACACCATCATGAGAGTTAAAGGGTGGTGCATTTCCACAGGCCACTAGAGGTCTTCACAGCACAATTTTGAAAGAACTGTGGAGAAATCAAAACATGATAAAAGCGGTTAGAGTGAGCAAAATTGGGATGAGTAAAGTACATATCGGTGATAGCGGCAATTACGTTTCAATCACCTGACAAAATCTGGCGACCTTGAGATGACATGCTGAAACTCTGAGAGGTTGACGGTTCCATCCTTGTCAATGTCTGACTCTTCGAGAATCTACAGAACAAAGGGAGCAAGTGTTAAGCTAGCTGACACACCAGTGTACCAACCTGCAACCACAAGCTGTTTTAACCATCCAGCGTTTCTTGCTCCAAAGAGCCGACGTCTCAGTGAACTCACGTTGTTGATGAGCTGTCTCATTTCTTCGGTTGTTAGTCTTGTGTCATCCGTCTCACCAGTCAGGCAGTTAACCAGCTTCTCCAGATCACCACAATCAAGAGTTCCATCATCGTCAAAGTCTGAAAACATGAATATGCTTAAATAACACAGATTGGTAGTCTTACATGTATAGTTTATGACCAGCTCAATTTTTACTAACTTATTTACCAAATATACGGAATGCATAGTGGGATTTGATTTCCAGAGTAGCAGAGTCGCTGAAGGCACTCAAGAGGTCCAGAAAGTCCTCAAATGTGAGGCTTCCATCTTTCTGTTCAGAGGTTGAGAATACATGGCAGATTCTGTTCCTGAAAGGATTGGACTGTGACAGGAACAAGTACAAGGGTCAGTACAGATAATCAGTACCTGAAGCACTTCCTCAAGAACACACTGCAAAGGGCAATCCTGGTCACACAGTGAGAACATGCACTGTGCAGTCCACATAACACCACATTTCCTCTGATTTACTATCAAATAGCTTTTCACCTTGAGCTCCGGCAGAGTCAGAATCCTCTCCATTGGTACTCTGGTATTTGGGAGGTCTTTCTCATCTCTCGTGAGCAGTTCGGAGAATCTCTTATGAGCACTAAACAAACAAACAAACAAACAAAAAAGCTTAACCATGGATCACAATTAGCAGTGCTGGATGATTAATATGCTTCTTTTAAAACTAGTAACATGTTTAGAATGTGGCATGCAGCCGATCACTCACAGAAGAATTTCTTGTTTTGTCAAGAATGTCAGCTCCTGAAAGTAAAAGTGAGCATTATTAGAGTGGCAATAGTTGCATGAAACAGTGCTGTTTTCCGAACTGGAGAACTTTGACTTCCTTTTCATCAGTGGTTTAACTCATGGCATTAGCTTTCGGTATCTTCTCGAACATTATAACAAGTTGTAGCTCAACGAAGCTGTCATTAACATTACGTTTAGTTAAACGTAGAGGAAATACTACAAACACGGACAATCACTTCTGTTGACATGGTTTAATGGATTTATTTTGCATTAAAAAGTAGGCTAAGATAGCTATTATGTGATCCTTGGCTATTATGGGGCGTAACAACAACGCTCTCAACTTTAGCCACTTAGTTAACGATACAGCTAATATTGACTTTTCTTTGCTTTGACTTTTGGCACTTACTTGGTATTCTGAGAGTAAATCCTTCCCAAGTTGACTTGCTGTGGCGCCCATTTTAAAACATTCGTCTCTTAAAAATAGCAAACAGTCACCCACCGAACTACTGGACAACTAACTATGGTTACTTTAGCATCGCCTACTTCCGGTATCTAGCTGATACATTCCATTTCCTGCTTTTAGGTTCCCATAGTGACGCACATGCAAACGGCGACAACCAACAGGTGACAGACCAACTGTCCAGTGTTTTGCCGCAGTTTACAGTAATAAAAGATAAATAAAAGCCTGAGTCCTGTACTCTGGTCTTCGCTTCCAGTTTTCTCATCCTAGTAAGACAAAGTAATTCTTTGAATACTTTTCAAAAGTCCTTTTGGGGCATTTTTCTTTGCTTTATTCGAGATTAAAATGTGGCAGGAAACAAAGGTGGAGAAAGTGGACATGCCGCAAACGGTCCTGGATGGAATCGAACTGGGGATGTTATAATCACAATATACAGTTTTAACCAAATGCTGTCACCTCATCCAACTTCTTCTGTATACCATGGTATGAAAAGGTTCCAGCAAAAGTAAAGATGTTGCATTAAGAAAAAAAAAGAAAAAAATTGCCAAAAATATAAAAACTAAAATTACTTAAGTGTCAGAAGTACTCCATTCACTGTGTTATATCAATTATTGTGTTAATAGTATAAATCTTACCATACAAATCACAAAACTGTAATTAACATCTTCATTTTACTGTAGATTTGCAATAAAACAGCATACCAAAAACCAAATGAGAACTCAAACATATTTTTCTTCTATAAAGTATAAGTCATTAGTATCGCTTACTAGTATACAAACATTTGAAAAAGAAATATATATCTAAAAAAAAAATACACAGCTTCAGGTAACCAACTAGCGAACTAACTAACTGATTTTTCTGAACATCAGTGGATGAAGATGAGCAATAGATGAGGATCATGACAGGAAGATCAGGAGGTGGTTGACCTCAACCCTGGTAAGGAGGCAAGCTAAGCTCCTGGATTTGTCTCCCAGTCTCTGGTATCTGAAATTAGCAGAAATACATTTCCATGAACAAAAACAGGATTCCTCTTAATGCAAGAAATAGACTAATGAACAAAGTGTAAAGTTAAAGTACTTAATATATCAAATCATTCTCCTAAATCTTTTTACATCCTAGTAGGCATTAATCTCATCACAACATTTTTTTTGTTCCTGCTAAATATAACAACTCTTATGTGTTTATTCTTCACAGATTGTACCTGTCATTTTAGTTCCCTCTTTGGTCTCAGCTGGAACGCCGATCCCATACTCATTTTCAGCGGTGACTCTGAAGAAGTAGATTCCTCCCTCTTCTAGATCAGACACCTTGTAGGACAGCCGGCGGCATTTATCTGTGAGTCTTGTCCAACCTTTTCTGCTGAGGTCCCGTATGTCTACAACATAGGTCTTGACAGGGGCTCCTCCCTCATTGTCAGGGATGTCCCAGGAAACTGTGGCTGAGTTTTTGGTCACATCTTTAACTGCGATGTGAGTTGGTGGACCAGGTGAATCTAAAACTCTCACATTCAGTGTCAGAGAGGCCGATCCAGCAACATTCTGCAGTTTGACTATGTATTTTCCAGAGTCATCGCGTGTTGCTCCTTCCACTGTGATAGAGGCGACAGAGCTGCTGTTGTTGATCATTCCTCTGACTCTCAGATCTACATCTGCTTTGTCCCATGTCACACTGGGAACAGGTTTGCCTGTGAAAGGCAAAGTCAAAGTGAAGGATGCACCCTCTTTAACAAGCAGGGTCTTCCTCATCTCGGTGGAAATATTGAACCTGGGCTCTTCCTCTCTCTCCACGGCCACTTGAGGATCTGTTTCAGGACTGGGCTCACTGATGCCAATCTTGTTTATGGATCTGACAATAAACACATATTCCATCCCTAATGTGAGTCCAGTAACTGTAAACTCTGTTTTATCTGTGTTATGGACACCAACACTCCACTCTTCCTCTGTTGATTTTTTGAATTCAACTTTGTATCCGGTGACGACTGCTCCACCATCAAACAGTGGCTTGTTCCATGACAGAGTGATGGAGGACTTGGATGAATCGACTATGGTGGGTTTTGCAGGAGGGGAAGGAAGAAACTTTGGATCTTCTGCCAGAGTTAGTGAGCAAGGGAGACTGGGTTCACTTAGCCCAGCAGAATTCTCAGCAAAAACTCTGAATTCATACTCACATCCTTCATGTAGGCAAGAGGCTTTGACTCGTAGGTCATAAACTGGTTTCTTGTTGACACGAACCCAGCGAACACCTTGCTTCTCCCTCTTCTCTATAATGTAACCACTGATGCGACTGCCACCATCAGTGGCAGGTCTCTTCCAACAGACAGTCATGGTGTCGCTGGTTGCACTTGTGACCTCAACATCTGTCGGAGCAGACGGGATAGTAAAGGGATCCATGGCCTTGATAGGCTCACTTTCCAAAGTCTCACCTTCCCCATACTTGTTCACTGCCCTTACCCTGAACAGGTATTCATTCCCTTTGAGCAGCTTGGTTATTTTACAAGTAGTTGCCATCATGTCTCCATACACAATGATCCAAGCTACACGACTGGTTTCACACTTCTCAACAATGTAGTACATGATTTCAGCACCGCCAGTCTCATGAGGAGGTCCCCATGACAGGGTGCATTTCTCTGCTGAGAGTCCAGACACTTCCAGAGGTCCAGCAGGTGGGCCTGGCCTGTCCAGGACCTTGCAGGTGATAGCCTTAGATGTGGTACCACCTGTATTCTGTAGGGTCAGAGTGTACTGTCCAGAGTCTTTCCTAACACTTTCTTTGATAAGCAGAGTGGTATGTGTCTTTGTTGCAGTTATCTCAGCCCTTCCCTTGGTGCCAATATTTCTCCCATTCTTCAACCAAAACACTGTAGGGTTGGGGCGGCCAGAGATGTCAGCATCTATTCTTAGGAGATCTCCTGCTTTGACGACCACCACATGTCTAAATTTGTCCTCCAAGATAATTTTGGGTGGTTCTACATCATGCTGTACTGTAACAGGTCCTGTGGTTTCTGAGGGTGCACTGAAGAGCTCAGCAGCATTTTTTGCAATCACACGAAAATCATACTGTTCCCCCTCTGTGAGGCCAGTCACTTCCAAGAAGGTGTCCAGTAAGTTGGTGAAGTTGCACTTAAGCCAGTAAGTATCTGGCAGCTCTTTACGCTCAACAATGTACCCAGTTATTTTAGCCCCACCATCATATTCTGGTTTGTCCCATGAGAGGGAAATTGAGTTGTTAGTTATATTGGTGACTGTGAGGTTGCGTGGGGGATCGCACTGGTCTCTCGCTGCGACAGGCTCAGATGTCTTGCTACATGGCCCAACACCAGCCATATTCTCAGCACAGACCCTAAACTCATAAATCAGACCTTCTTCAACAGTTGTTGCCTTGAACTGGTTATCAGTCACTGAGCTTTTGTTTAACTTTGTCCACAAAATACTGCTTTGATCTTTGCATTCAATATAATAACCAATAACAGGGCTGCCACCATCACTGTCTAGCTTGCTCCATGCAACCACCATGACAGACTTTGAGGCATTCACAACTCGGAGATTGGTTGGTGGACCAGGGGGCTTAAAGGGATACTGGGCAACAACAGGTTCAGACTCAACAAAGTGACTTTTGCCATACCGATTCTCTGCAGCAATACGAAACTGATATTCAGTGCCCTGTGTCAGACGGGAAATTTTGATTGATGTTCTGGCAACTGTGGCTGACACAGTCTGCCATATTGTGCTGCCTGTATCTCTTTTCTCAAGAACATAATTACTAATTTGACATCCACCAGTATATTGTGGGGGCTGCCATGACAAAGACATATAGTCAGCACTTACTTCATCCACACTGAGTTCACACGGTGGTCCCGGTCTCTCAAAAACATTGACTAAGATTTCAGCAGATGTGGTTCCGACCGAGTTGTTCAGGGTCACTTCATACGTACCAGCGTCTATTCTGGTTGCATCTTTGATAATGATCTGAGATGATGTGTCAGATGTGTGCACATTTACCCTGCTTGTCTCTTTCAACAAGTTGCCCTCTTTCTTCCAGGCTACTGTTGGCATTGGCACACCCTTAAATGGAACATCAATCTTTAAATCATATCCTGCCTTTACACTAAATGTGCTGGACAGCAAGTTAATAATGGGCTCAGCACTACTATCATTTACTGTAACAGGTGCCAAAAGGTACTTTGGTTCACTTTTTCCCTTTTCATTCACAGCACTCACTCTAAAGAAATACTCCTTTCCCTTAGACAGCCCGTTAATAGTAACTTCCAGTGCTTTACTATGTGAACATATTGTCCATGTGTCATCTCCCTTCACCTGCATTTCTACAATATAAGATGTGATTTTGCTTCCTCCATCGTGGTCAGGCTTCTCCCAGGAGAGTCTTCCACTATTGCAAGTAATGTCACTGACTGTGATTTTGCCAGGAGGCAGAGGAGCCTCAGACACTTTAACAGGCTCACTGGTCTCTGCTGGCAGTCCAGCACCAAACTCATTCACAGCCAGGACACGGAAATAATAGAAGCATCCCTCCTGGAGATTGTCAATCTTGTATGAGTTTCTCACACAATTGCTACAGATGCTTGTAAATGCCTTCCTAGCCTCCTCTCGCTTCTCTATGATGTAGTGGGAAATCTTTGCTCCTCCATCAATGAGAGGTGGTTCCCAGGAGATGGACACAGAGTCTTTCTTTACATCCTTTACCTCTAAGTTCGTTGGTGCAGTGGGAGAGTCCAATACTCTGACATTGATGAATGCTGATTTAGAACCACTGTAGTTCTCAGCAGTCAACACATATTTTCCAGTGTCATTTCTATTGACATTCTCAATCATTAACACTGTGTAGGAGCTTGATACCTCAATTTGAGCACGTTCACTGAGAGTGCCACCTTCCTTTGACCATTTAACCTCAGGCTCTGGCCTTCCTCTGATGGTGACAAAGAGACTTAAAGTGGAACAGGCCCGAATACTGACAATCTTCCTCAAAGTAGCATCCAACTCAATCTCAGGTGCCTCCAGTTTTTCAGCAGCTACCACAGATCCAGGTACATCCACATGCTCTCCAACTCCAGCAGCATTCATTGCACGTATACGAAAATTGTACTCTCCGTTTTCTCTCAGTCTCTTCACGATGTAGTTTGTGTCCTCCACACCTGTGCTTGGTGAGCATGTGATCCACTCATCCTCTGCTGCTTCTTTCATCTCAACTACAAATGCGCTGATGGCTGCTCCACCATCATAGATGGGCTTTGACCAGGTAAGAGACACAGTACTGCTAGAATAGTCTACTACTTTGGGGTTGGTGGGGGGACCAGGTGGGTAAGTAGCTTCACATACTTTGATATATTCACTTGGCTCACTGGGTGCACCCACACCACCAGCATTCTCTGCCAGAACTCTAAACTGATAGTAATGTCCCTCAGTGAGCCCTGTGCATCTGAAACGCAAGTCATTCAGTCTTCTCTTGTTACATTTAGTCCACCTGACACCCTCTTTGTCCCGTTTCTCAAGGATGTAGCCATCAATCTCTGAGCCTCCATCTGTATCGGGCCTTTCCCATGTCAGCACTACAGAGTCGGCAGTCACGGTGCTGGCTGTGGGGGTAGAGGGTGCACTAGGTGTTGTAAAGGGGTTTTGGGCAATGAGGGGGTCTGATTCCAGGAATTCACCAACACCATATTTGTTAACAGCAGCAATTCTAAATATGTATTCTTTACCAGGCACTAGTTTTGTCACCTTATAACTGACAGCTTCAATGTGAGGCTCCACCCCTGTCCATGTAACACGGCTGGTCTCCCTTTTTTCAATGATGTAGTGGGAAACACTGGCGCCGCCATCATTTACAGGGGGGTTCCAGTGAAGATTACACTTCTCTGCAGTGACAACTTTCACCTTCAGAGGTCCATCTGGAGGACCAGGTCTATCCAGAACCTTCACATTAACTGGGATAGATGTAGTTCCACCGGTGTTACTGAGGGTCAAGACAAAGTGTCCTCCATCCACTCGTGTGCAATCCCTGGCAGTCAGAGTTGTGTGAGTGAGGGTAGTTTTGACCTCCATTCTTGGTGTAACTTTGTCAATTTCTTTTCCATCCTTCAGCCATGTTACCACAGGGAGGGGCTTCCCGAAGTAATCAGCGTCAATAATGAACATCTCACCAGCCTGAACAACGACAGTACTCTTGAACTTCGGATCAATGAATGCTGTGGGTCCTTCAATAACATCCTGAGCTATGATGGTAACACTTTCTGAAGGCTTGCTCCAAACGCCAGCACCATTCTTAGCAGTAACTCTAAATTCATAACTTTCGCCTCCTGTCAGACCCGTGACTGTGAACTGATTCTCAATAACATTGGTGAAGTTTGCCTTCATCCATCTACCATCTGGGAGCTCCTTCTTTTCAACAATGTACCCTGTAATGGTACTCCCACCATCATACCTTGGCTTTGCCCACTGAAGTGTGACATTTTCTCGAGTAATGAGAACAGTTTCAGGTTTACCAGGTGGATCACAGGGGTCTCTTGCCACATAACTTTCAGATATCTTGCTAGATGGACTGATTCCAGCAATATTCTCAGCAAAGACTCTGAATTCATACTCAATACCCTCCTCCAGTCCACTTGTTTTGAAGCGAGCATCAGGTATAACAAGTTTGTTGAGCTTGGTCCATAAAATGCTATTTTTCTCTTTGCGTTCAAGGTGATAGCCAATGATGGGGCTGCCACCATCTTTGGCTGGTGGCTCCCATTCAACCACCATGCTATACTTTGTCACTGTGGATGTAAAGGGTGTGCCAGGAGCACTGGGCACACTGAAAGGATATTGCGCAGTTACAATAGGAGAGGTGATTGCAGTACTCTTTCCATACCTATTTTCTGCAAACACTCTGAATTGGTATTCACTTCCTGTCCTCAGTTTGGTGACTTTGATTGTGGTTCTTACTGTCGTTGCTGACACAGTCTGCCATTCTGTACTTGCAGTTTCCCGTTTCTCCACTATGTAGTTGTCTAGCTCACAGCCTCCTGTGTATTCTGGTGGCTCCCAAGAGATGGTAACATAGTCAGAACTGACCTCGTCAATCCTTACGGGCCCCGTGGGTGGGTCTGGCTTTTCAAGAACAACCACAGTGATTTCTCCTGTATATTTTCCAGCACTGTTGCTTGCTGTGATAGAGTATTGACCAGAGTGCTCCCTGGCACCATGTCTGATATGAAGAACTGTTAATGATGATGTATTTGAAACCTCTAGCCTTGATGTCTCTTTGACAGCCTGACCACCTCTTTGCCATTCAATCTTTGGTGCTGGGTGTCCAACCACTGGGATCTCTACTTTCAGATCTCCACCATTCTTGACAGTAAATGTGTTAAAAGTTATCTGGAGTTTTGGCTTAATGGCATTTTCTATTTCTGTGACAGGGTCAGGTTGGACCACAGGGTTGTGTTCTCTGTTGTCTGCAGAAGTGGCAAGCTGGTCTGGTATGACGGGGAAAAAAGGATCAAATAAGCAGGACATTAGATGAGATCACTGTGCTGAGTAAAACTGTACTTAATGAGTCAAATAAATCTTTGACTTTTTAAATGCATTTCAGTAAACTTAATCTGTTGAATGAATCCATGTTAATATATGAATCAATTATGTCCTGTTTTGCATGTATTTTAATTTATGGTGAAGTTTTGGTTTCCAAGAAAAAATCTATATCGTGACATACTGTATGTTAAGTAGGTCATGGCAAGATATGTCTGAGTCAATACCTTTAATATAGACCTATCTGAGAATGAATTAATTCTATATACAGTCTATTCAGATCTTCCAACAATATTTCATACAACACCACCAGGAGCAGTTGTTATGAAGTGCAGGTCTGAACATTCTGTTGCACTTTAACCGCAAGTTTTCTAGTGTTTATTTCACATAGGTATGTTTATAGTATTTATTTTCCATTTTTCTAACTTTTCTGAACACTTAACAATTAATTTAAATTTAAAGGAACGTATTAATATTCACTATGGAGACCAAAGTGCAAAGGATGAATGCATGACATACCTTGGACAATGACTTCGCAAGGCGGCTGGGAATCCTTTGCTGTGAGCCCTGCACCAGTGTCCGGTGTCATATTTATATTTAGAGCGTGAGCTTTATCTTCTGCTTTTTGTCCCACCTACAGAAGAGAATGGCACAAAACTGTCAGAGAAATTAAAATCAAGCAAATACAATGAGGGCAATATTTTTCTTTTTTCCCTTTTTATCTGAGAGTGCTTTGTTGTCAGGTGGTTTGGAAAGAGGCTGGATCTTCATGATGACAACAACAACAACAAAATGCCATACATATTCAAATATAATAAGATTTTGATTAAATTAACTTCACTATTTTAGACAAGCTAACATGTCGGCTATCTTAGTGAGTGTGATGTGTTGGTAATAGAAACTCTCGATGGTGTTTAAAATAACTAGAGGCATGGCAGACCAGGCTGCCATCTGCTCTACCGAGCAGATAAAACTCATATCTTAAAAACTTTTAACTTGCTTATCTTTTAAGCTCCAATAAGATTTAAACCATTTTTAATTTAGCAAAAAACACAAGAAGGAAAAATATGTTTTAACTTTTGTATTATAGTTTGATAACTTTAAAGATATAGTTGAGTATTACATTTCCAAACACAACTCTACTTACTTCATTGTTGCTTGCTTCCATGATTTCTCTTACTTGTCCTTATTTATATTAATATCTTAGTTAAGATGCATCGACTGTGGCGAGCCCCAAACTCTGTGGTAGACATACACAGTTCTGCCAATCACTGCTTGCTTTATCTCCAAAACATGCAGGGACTGAAATAACCGTGATGCCTGATTGGCCAGCTGCTCATTCTTTCAAAGTTAGTTGAGCCAACATGGGTCAGCTGGGAAAAACGGGAAAGTTGCTCAGTCAAATATTGCACACATGCCATTCTAGTTACAAGGGGGTTTCCCATATGGATTTACAATTTGTCATCTGAATACCTTTGTGTGTATGTCCATTTGGGGTTGGTTGGATTATAATTGAGCACATATTAAGTATTAAGCCTGCTATAAAACTACTACCACTACCAAAATGTCAAAAGGCAGATAAATGCATAAATAAAGCCGAATGAAAATGAAATTACAATTACAATTTTTAATTAATGAGGTATCCCCGAGATTACGCAAATGAATTATTGTATAGGTGTATTTATTTTGAAAAATTAAACCGGAAATACGGCAATAAATGCTGACGAAGAAGAACACGTGTAACCAGGAAGTTAGGTTGCGTAGCAAACCGGCGAGCGGTGAAAACTGCAGGTAGTTGTGCCTTTTTAAAGGCGATTAATTTGCATTTTGTTTCCAGACGCTGAATTTGACATAGTGAAATAGAGTCCAGATTAAAAGGTGAGTACACCGTGAAAATAAATCAACCTGTCAATGTGTCCTCGGCAAATAAGCAATGGAACAAGCGTGAGTGCAAAAAACCCTGTCATGTCTGTATGTTTGTGTCGATGTGTGTGGACTGCTTTCTGTGTACTTCGTAGACTAGCCTTTTAGTTTCTGTCACACGCTTTTTGAGTATGAAGGTGGTTAACTTCCTGTTTCTGCTGCCTCTGTACACTACACCTGAAATTACATATTACATCTCGTTTTGTTGTCTTCTATGATAGGAAACATTTCTATTATTGGATTTGGGGCATCATTCATACAAAACATTCATTTTGAATATGTCAACCTGGGCTTTGGGAAATTGTGATGAGCATTTTTTTCTTTTACCTATCAATAAAACAATGGGCAGACTAATTGATAATCATTATTTGCTGCCTTAATGTTCGCAGGCTCCTTGTGTAACTGGACTTTCTGTCAGGATGACACCTGACAGCGATGACATGATGAGACCCACAAATAGCGTTTCTTTATACAACCCTGTGTTGTAAAATCATGAATGAATGCACCGTCCTTACTGTCCTCTCATCGTGAACCCTACCGTCACATCTCATGCCTCACTGTTCACCAGCAGATCCAACCATGGCGCTCCAGTTTGTGTACAGCAACCAGGACTTTGTCACAGATGTGCGTAGGACCAGTGGAAATGGTCTCGGGATGGCCTCTACATTAGCAAAGTTTGACACAACTATCCAGGCCGGCTGGACAGACAGGATGGACAGGGGGCTCTTTCGCTACCATCTGGGTGACTTACAAACACGCATCCTGATGGGCCCGCATGGCTATGTGGCCCAGCTGAACATTCAAAGAGGAACCGAGAGAAGAAAGCCTCAGGAGATACTGAGCATCCAGCAGGAGTTCAGTGCCGAGCAGTTTAACTTTAACAAAATCAATCCAGAAGAAATCATATTTGATATGATAAAGGACACAGAGGGACGGAATGAAAGAGAACAGTTGCATCAACCCTGCAGGATTGTTGTGCTGGTCAACGTCAGCCCTTTGGAGTTTGGACATTGTCTCTTTGTTCCAGATCCTTCACGTTGTTTCCCACAGGTCCTGACGCAGTTCGCAGTGCAGGCCGGCATTGAATCCGTGCTCCTGAGCTCCGATCCTGGCTTCCGTGTGGGGTTCAACAGTCTCGGAGCATTTGCGTCTGTCAATCACTTACACCTGCACGGGTACTACCTGGACCATGAGCTCAAGGTAGAATCTGTGCCGGTCAAGCCTCTGGTTCCTGAAAAGGGGTTTTATCGCTTGCTGGACTTTCCTGGAGGCTTTTTATTTTACACTGAATCAGAGTGGGTGGAGAAAGTTGCCAGAGCCATCTGTCAAGTCACAGACTTCCTCGTGGATGGTAATATTGCTCACAACCTGTTCTTGACTAGAGGATGCCCACCCTGTGATCACACACAGAGCAAAGAGCATCAAGGTTTAAGAAAAGGCGTTCGCATCGCGGTGTGGCCCAGAAAATCGTGCTTCGGCGCAAAGGGGGAGTCTTCCTTCAATGTCGCTCTTTGTGAGCTGGCTGGACATTTACCATTTAAGAACAAGAAGGACTATGAGCTCACTACTGAGAAAGATGTAATGGACATCATCCAGAGGTACCTTCTGCCTGATGCAGAGTTCCACACGTTGGAACAGCAGCTCACTCGTCATTTGGTGGATTGATAAAGTACCAACATCAAAGCTAAATTGAGGCTACACATTCTTCATTATCTACACTGGTCACATCAGTTAAGAAAATAGGAGTCTCTTCACACTGGATTGTACTTTGTGAACTGGGCTAAATGTCCTTCCCTTTGTCTGGCCTAAATATAACATTGGATGTGCTCATGAATCGCAAATATGTTTATCAACGGGAATATATTTATTGGACTAATGGATGTGTTGTATTAAAACTGGTTTCAAATAAAATTCCAGAATCGTTTCATCTAAAAACATGCTGTTGTTTTTGTGTTTTGTTTTGTTTTTTTTGTTTTTTTTGTGAGTTCCAGCTCTCAGTTGCGTGTATGTGAAAGGTCTTTTTGACTTGCCAAAGCAGGAAAAGCACTAGCATGATTAATAACTGTAGATGTGGCTACATTCCAACTCTGTGCTCCACCTTAAGGGCTTTGGTTGTTCATGCTGGCTCACTGACAGTGAAGGAAATAGAATAGAGCCATTGTTTATGTTACTTCTTACACCTGTGCTTTCCCTGTCACAGCACGTCAGATGATCTGTTTTGAAAAAAGCCTACAATGTAGTGTTTATTCATAAAGTAGCAAAAAGAAAATGGGGGTACTTCTTTCCAAGCCAGCATTAGTCCTGTTGATGGTGGACATCTGACAGTAAGTCAGTGTTTATTTAAGGATGACACAAGGAACAGCATGAGGTATCAAAAACTTGAAACACAATATGTTGTCTTCAGGCTAACAACAGGAAACAGGCACAAAAGTGGAGTCTTTTAACAGAAGAGTTGTGTAAACTGCAAATAATGCTGACTGTGTGTGTATGAGATTGAGCCTGAAAGCTAAAGAAGAAAAAAAGATTCATGGTATGTGTTCTAGTGTCCAAAAGCACTCCATGTGCTGCCCAGCACACAATTTTTCACTCTCCAAGTGTGAGCTGCTGCCAAGCAAGCCGTCTGTACGCACCCACATAGTCCTACATCCAGCATAGTCGAGGTTTAATCAGCTCCAATAATTGATATCACCTGACTGGTACACTATGAGCTACAATAGATGTCTTTCATGGAAAATCATTTTTGCATGTCACAGTAGAAAAGGCAGAGGCGTTAATAATAAATTGAATGAATGCTGTTATTTCCTGCTGTAACAAGTCAAAATGACTGCTGTGAAAAAGGCCTATGAACCCAGCCTGTTTAGACTTCACTCACTGTGTGAACACTGGAAATTCACCGTCCGTTCCTGTTGGGATGTGTCAGTGTCGTCACCATGTTTTGTTTTGTTTTTTACTATTCATAAGCACTTGTAAACATTCAAGTTGTTCACAAGACATTTATGTGTCAGGGTTGCAGGCCTGAAGGTCAGAGAAGTGGGCCTGTGACTGGCAGGATGCCGATTCAGCTGGGGACGGTGGAAAGGCCTGACAGTGATGCTGAGATCAAGGAGGGACCAACTGCCATCGTCCCTGCAGAGCACATCATCTGCCAGAATTACATCACCAAGGCAGCAGCATGAAGCCAAGCAGTAAGATCAATGAGCACAGATACCTGCTCACTGGCGTTTTTAATGAGGCTCCTCGTTGAGCACACAATCAGTGCTTTGATATGTATGTTTAGCTGCTGACCTCCCAGTTTTTCCTAGTGAGATAATGATTTAACCAAACTGTGCTAACTGTGTGTTAATTGCACTGATTTTTGATGCAGCGCTGTGTAAAGGAGATTTAACCGGCAGAGCACAGAAACACATACAGTTTATGACAAGTTTACAAAATGTGCAGCTACAACAGTAAAAACTGTCTGCAGGACTGTATGTAACTTGGTGGTTTGTGCAATTTATTTCTTAATAAAGTTGATATAATAAAGCTGTTGTAATTCTTCATTTTCTGCCCAGGTAAGCTTAAGACAAGGGGTTTAATGGGTTGAAATGGGGTTATTCACCGACATTAAATATTTGAACTTTTTTTTTGTGTGTGAGGCAGCACTACATGAGGTTTAATGAAGTCACATGGCATGATTTCTGGGTATTAAAGTTCAGACTCATTCACATCACATTTATTTTGGTGGAGCAAAGGTAAATAAGGTAATTACACTTGAGTTGCATATGCAATAATGATTGTATTTGTCTTAATTAACAGTACTCAACACACTGACTGGAGTATTTAGGGTACATGTTCAACATTGCTGGGTTAAGGTAGTTTTGTCCACTTGTCATTACACTTTCACCAGAGGATATGTTGGAAACGTGCATGACATTTAGGAGCTGCTGCAGTATTTTCTGACGTCGTGCATTTGACCTTGCCAACACAACAAACAAGAACAGGGCAGGCACGCCTGGATCATCTTGACTATTTACATTTGGCATTTCATGTGTATACATTCACCATTTTCCACTGTCAGTGTTACGCAATGCACAATGGACTGAGACAGTGAAGTGTGGCAGGTACATCCCCATTTTTAAGACTGACAATGTGTTGAAAGTGAAAGTTGTGACCAGTCGCGCAGGAACTGCAGAGAAGCCAGTGTGTGTGTCAGTGTGTGTGTATCTGAACAAAGACATTATTCAGAAACATCACTTGTGTTCATGTTATATGGATTAAACAAATGAGATGTAGTGTATTATTTTGTGAGCTTTTGCGATGCTGGTGTACAGGTTTCTTCTGGACAGAGCCTGTTTCCGTGTTTCCAGTCTTAATGCTAAGCCAAGCTAAACAGTGACTGGTTCCATTGACAGAGTAATTGTACAGACATGAAAGTCTGAAGTCTGAAGTGTCCTTATCAAAATGTTGAAGTATTCCTTCGAAGATGACCACACACTCCCACATGAAGCCTCTATCTGTGCTTTCATGTGGTTTGCATGATTTTATCACGTTCAGCATCTCAACCTGCTGAATCACATAGATACTGAAATCTCTTGTCCATGATGCAGAACGTGATGAGTTGCAGTTTACAACACGTTTACAACAACACTCTTGACTTCCCACCATAATGTACATTTTTATGAGACTGTATTTTCATATCTCACTGAACTGCACATTTTAATTAGTCCAGTCTATGCACCACAGTGCAGAAAAAGCTCGACTTAAGTGAAAATGAAAAAAAAACTTGTCTCAACCTTGAACCCTCAGGCTGTAATGGTTGACTCACTTAAACCTGTTGTGCATCTTCCTAATGGGGCCCAGCATGGATACTCATTATTTACAGTTAATGCTTCACAGCATCTCGCCTGTACAGAGGAGATGAGAGCGTCCCCGCCCTCTGACCAGCAGAAGCCTGTCTGTATATTTAGCTAAAGGACAAACTTCACATGTACAAAAAACATACTTATCTTTTTCTGACACGCAGTGTTTGTGTTAAGGGAGGAGGTTCATGAAAAATTGAAAGATGCTTCCTAATCCAATTGTTAGCTGAATTACAACCCAGAGTGACCTAACCAGACTAGTATAGCTGACACAATCTGTTCACAGGATGTCCTAGTAAATATCTCTCTCCTGTTTAAAATCAAGGCATGACGTCTGTTCCTTTGTCCTTCACCACAAACTTTATGTTGTATGTTAGCATTTTTACATTGTGTGATAATTTGGATCATTTGTTGACACAAAGTATTCATAAAAACGTGTTGAATTAATATAGAGCATGAAGAATCAAGTGATGGAGTTAACAGAAAAGTGTGTCTTGTCCATGTGCAACAGTGGAGGGAGTGACTGTGGGAGGGTCTTCATGTTAAGGCAAACACCCATCTTTGCTCATCTTCACTCGTGCACAGGATGCTCATGGCCTTTAAATGTCTTGCAGAAGACAGCTCACTTGAATAATCAGCGGTTTAACACCTCTTGCACCTTTAAAAAAGAAGAAGAAAAGCCTTAAAAAAGATCAAAACTAACCAAACACAATGGGTTGTGTTCAAAGCTTCAGGGAATTGTGTGACCGTACAAAAAATACCAATGTCCGTCTCAGTCTTCCAGCAGTCTGCTTTGTGTGGCAAACAGCCATGATCATCTTGTTTGGGGTTTTCATTCGTTACAATGAAGAATCTGATCCACACTGGATAGAGCACAGGAAAGCCAAAAATATATCAAGTGACATTGAGAACGACTTCTACTTCAGATATCCAAGTAAGTGACTTAATTTTCCTCTTTTCTCAATATATACTGTCAGTCATCGCTGTGATTTATTTACTAAATCTTTACACACTTACTACAAACCATAAACATGCTATAAACTAAGTATGTCTTTATGCTTTATATCCAAATGTCTGCATGTTTAGTCTTTTTTCCTTTGTCATTTTATTCATATTTGGCTTTAAATTGTCTGTTTTCATAGCAGTAAACCATATTTCAACTTTGTTGGTGATGGCTCTTAGACTGTGTTGATGAGATTTTTCCTGCGTTGCTGACAAGGATCTTAACCCCCCCCCCCCCCCAGGTGCACATTTCCTCTGGGGTTTGCCTCCCCTCAGGACTTTCTTTCCAGTTAAAGTGAAGCATGTCAATGCTCTGTGTATGGATAAAGACATATTTATTTTGGTCGTATATACAGTACAAAGGTTGCCTGCAACTTGTGGTGTGCATGAGTGTCTTGGATGGGTGTGGTTGTACTGTGCACATCCCCAACAACCCAAGGGGGCAGTATCAGACTATCATGAAGCCATCAGATCTGGTGTTGGATGTCTGATACTGTTTGTTGTGAAGGACCAAACATTTTGGACCTCATCCAAAAGTCCCAGAACCTTCTTTTCCAGTGTGACGCCCACTGTTAGCCTGCAATGTCTGAAGCCTTTGTGTTTGATTGGCTGTTAAAATATCTGATGGGATGTAGAATTTGGGCTGGTCCTCACAAATTCTTCCATGCAGCTATAATGTTTCCCATGGCAGTGGAAACCTATTGTGCCCTGAGGTGTGTCGGGCGTCACAGTGTTTGGTTGTAAATGATACCGGCTGGTTTATGCTGGTATTACGTTGTTTGCTGGTCCCAGCAGATAATTACTGTCTCACAGAGAAGAGCCACCTGAAGAGCCAGCGGTTTCATTTCCAATAGACCCGTCTCTTTGTTTCCACTCCGGTCTCTCTGTGTGCATTTGTGTTTATTATGCTTATTATTATCATATTGGAGCTTGAGGGTTCATCACTGACCTTGGAAACAGCAGCTTGACTAAGTAACTCTCAGCAAACGCTCACTTTTGTTTTGTTTGTTTCGTCTCATGAACTTCCTCAGCAGACGAGAATACTGTTGGTTCTCAATGAGGCATCAAATTTATTTTATTTCACCTTTAATTTTTTCCTTCTAGTATTTTATTTGTGCATTATTACACATACACCTATATGTCTGTATAGTTCAATTATGTAGATGTACTATGCACTATAACAAAGAGCGACAAATTTAAAAAACTCTGTCCTCTCTGTCATTGATTTTCCATGTCCAAATGTGGTTTCATAGATATTTTTGGTTCCTGTGAGCCACAGAGAATGCTTTATGTGTACCTTAATATAGCTCTGTGACATCATATCATAAATAACAGTAAATCCTATATGCCTTTCAGCCATCTTCACCTGAATTCCCTTTCTTATCTAATAAGTCCGCATGTGCCCTTGCACTGTAAGCAAACTGTCCATATACACGGGCATATCAGTTCATTCATAAGTATGTATCATTATCAATTTGGCACTCTTAACTGTATAGACAATGACAGGTTATAATATATATATAGTCATATATAATAATACAATATAAATGATTGGATGCAGTTATGATCAAATGGAATCATATTCCAGAGAGCAGTGATAAGCCAAGAATGTATATAGAGCGTATGGGAAAGTGAACATCTCAGTGAGACAGAAGAACAACATGATTTGTGAACACTGACAGACATTCCTCACCTTGATGCCTAATTTTGCAGAATTCTTGTTTTCATTCCTTCGTTCTCTGGTGATGCATCACCTCCTTTTTGTTTGGATGTGGACCTCCTTGTTGTAAGCTATCCCCAGTTGAGAGACCTTTCAATCTCACCATCTCTTCCCTCATTTATTGCTCTCATTAATTTTTTTTTTTTTTTCATCAGCATGATTGGTATTCATTCTCACAAGAGGTCTATCGCAACAGAAAGAGCCACAGTGCAATGAGGGAAATTAGTAATAGTGATCACTGCGCCACCATGCTGTCCCGACTGGGCCAGTTTCTATCATCCTCCTCACCTCTCCTTTCTTCATCCTGTAGGTTTCCAGGATGTCCATGTGATGATCTTTGTTGGATTTGGCTTTCTGATGACATTTCTTAAGCGGTACAGCTTTGGTGCAGTGGGCTTCAACTTCCTCATCGCAGCCTTTGGCCTTCAATGGGCGCTGCTGATGCAAGGCTGGTTCCACTCGCTGGACTACACTGATGGAAAGATCAAAATCGGAGTTGAAAAGTAATAAATCCATTTTATTTTCAATGACTTAAAAGGATCCCTGCTTCTGAAATTAATTTTTCTTTAATTTAATTTTAATGGAAGTATTTAACTCCCAATAATAATATATAAAAGGACACAACTGTGAGCATCTTAAGCAAGTGGTTCTATTGTTTAATTACTGGGAAATATATGACAGGAACAAGTTTTCCACCTGAATAGTTTCCATAGAAAAAGCATGGAAGGAAACCAGAAACCAGTGTAACTGAACAATCCCTTTGAGATATTTCCAGACACATTAGATTTAGTGTTTGTGGATTTAGTGATTACAGAAACTCGTGCTAATGAAAACTAATGATACTGCCGTGTGTACACAGACATGACCAGTGTGTTTCCATGTGTTTGTCAGAGAGACAGAAAGAGAAGCAACATGATAGTTCTTAAATACTTGGCTTCTCTGTTCTTGCATCTTTATCCAAAATAAATATTGTCTGATATTTGACCAGTACAAATGTTAAATTCTGTCATATTGCCATGTCTGCCCCCCGCCAGCCTGATCAATGCTGACTTCTGTGTGGCGGGCTGCTTAATCGCCTATGGAGCAGTGCTTGGTAAAGTCAGCCCGGTCCAGCTGATGGTTCTGACTCTGTTTGGGATCACATTGTTTGCTGTGGAGGAATATATTATCCTGGATCTCATACATGTAAGTTAATAATTTCTTTGTTTTTGGTATCAGTCTTTAAATACATCAATGAAACAGGAGAGGCCATGTCATGGTGTAGCCGATGATGTTAGCACAACTCACACACACCAGCTGTTTAGATTGTGTATTCGTGGTAGATGGGTGCATTGTTCTTATTCTTGCCTTGCTCATTCCCTGTCATCAGCTCCAGGACCAGTAACCCCTCCTGCAATAAACTGCAACTAATGCTAATATTTTCCTACCTGAAGGCCAGAGATGCTGGAGGCTCCATGGTGATCCACACATTTGGAGGTTATTACGGTCTCTCCATCTCGTGGATGCTCTATCGGCCAAACCTGGACCAGAGCAGTCGTCTGCAGGGCTCCGTGTACCACTCAGATGTCTTTGCTATGATTGGTTGGCATGATTTGATTACATAATGATTTTTTTTTTACTTTCACAAAACATCCCATTGTTCTGGAGGTGCTATGGATTTTTAATGTCTGCACTGATTCCTGCTCAGGAACCCTCTTCCTGTGGATGTTCTGGCCCAGCTTCAACTCGGCCATCACAGACCACGGGGACGGGCAGCACAGAGCAGCCATCAACACCTACCTGGCTTTGGCCTCAACTGTGCTCACTACTGTGGCCATCTCGAGCCTCTTCCAGAAACATGGAAAACTAGACATGGTAACAACCCACACTGTTTGTCTTTTTATATCGGTCACAATAGTATGTATGACATTGGGAGTGTGTATTTGTCAATTTGAAAGTATTTTCTCAAATATCATCACTCAGTAAAGAGAAGTCAAGCTGATACACAATTTCTTCCACAACTAACAGATAATTTTTTTCTCCACGTCTCTCAGGTCCACATCCAGAACTCCACTCTTGCCGGAGGCGTTGCAGTGGGAACTGCAGCAGAGTTCATGCTGATGCCCTATGGGTCTCTGATTGTAGGATTCTGCTGTGGTATTGTCTCTACACTGGGATACATCTACCTCACAGTACGCTGCTTCTCTGGCTATTATGAGATAAGCTTCAGTTCACTTTTTGAAAGCGTTCATTAGTCATTCCAGGCAATTGGCTACAGAAATGCACCAATGATTAAAATACAAAACACTTTTTTAAAATATAATTTCTTATTGGCAGTTTAATTCTAACTTTTTGTTGGGTTAGGTCAACTAGATATACCATCTTTGGCACGGAAAGTGTTTTCCTAAATTTGCAGCACAAGCCAAGCTAAGCTGTTAAGATTTTTTATTAACTGATATGTTCTCAGCCATTCATGGAGAAGTACCTGAAGATCCAAGACACATGTGGAATCCATAACCTGCATGCCATGCCAGGAGTCATAGGTGGCATCGTGGGAGCCATTACTGCCGCAGCTGCATCAGAGTCCGTTTATGGCACTGAAGGGTGAGTGGTTTGCTCACAGAGGTCATGGTAGATTTAACTTTCTTTATGAAATGGATAGAAGATGATCAAACAGTAAAGGATCAGAAAAAGAAAGTGTTAATATTGTATTCTTGTGGTCAACTATGGTCTTCTGTTCTGAAACAATAATGTGACACCCCCCTTTCGTTGCATTAAAGGCTGATTAACACCTTTGATTTTGAGGGCTCCTTCAAAAACATGGTGCCCACACGGCAGGGTGGTCATCAGGCTGCAGGCCTCTGTGTGGCTATCTGCTTTGGCGTGGGCGGAGGCATCATTGTGGGTAAGGAATAACTGCTGCAACCACCCTTTAGTTTGACCACAATACTGAAAATACACAAGATGTATGTAAATAAATGTGAGCTGTGTTTGAATAAGGTGGGTGTGCTAACATACAGTAGATGGTGGTCTGCATGTTTTGGGATAATGACTTTATTTGTATTCTTCTCAGGTTGTATCTTAAGATTACCCATCTGGGGAGATGCTGCAGATGACAACTGTTTCGACGATGAGCCCTACTGGGAGGTGAGAGACGATTCTTTACAGCCATGAGGAGGATTTTACAGTTTGAAACAGGAATGTCAAATCAAATCACAGTTCAGTCCACAGAACGAACCCCAGATACCTCCCAGATTACATCTGTATTGATGATTTTTATATGTTTTGGTAATATTTGACATGTGCACTTCAGTTAAAATGCAATTTACAGAAGAGAGTTTGGAGACGCATCCTCGCCTCATGGTTTTTAAATTCATCTGGTCCGAGATCAGTTTTTCTTTACTGTGAAGGGCCAGTCAGGACCAAGTCCGGCCATGTGTCCTTCTCTATTTACAAAGACACAGTTAATAATTTCCCTTTTCATGACATCAAGCGTTGCACGTACCTTCGTATGATTGGTTGTTGGTTCATCATGTGGTTACTGTTCTCCCCCTGAATTGTTCACAGCTACCTGAGGATGAGGAGAACATCCCACCAATCCTTCAGTACAACAACCACATGCACAACAAAGACATGTAAGTGTCCTCTTAGTTTATCTGACAACAGTGTTCCGGGTCATGCAGATATGCTCTTCTCACACCAAACAAACCATGCAGGTGGCGTCTTTGTTGCAGTGAAATGTGTTGCATTCAATGTCCTCTTGGTGGCAGCAGATCCAAATGTGCCGAGACTACATGGGGCTCGTGGCAATTCCTGCTCTTTGTTGGGAACATCTATTCATAGTGTTGAATACAGTGTGAACACATGACCAGGATGGAGCTGTAGACAGTATGGCAGCGCTGCCACAGAGGCCTGTGCCGTCCCCATCGCTTGGCGTGGACTCAGTGTGAAACGCTGTGCTTTGTGCTTCCAGCTGACGCTCACCTGTGCTGTTTGTTGATAGGGGTTTGTCACAGCACAGATCCACACGTGCAGCTCTTCAAAGTGACCTTGAAGTTGTGTAACGGAAGTCATATTTATTGTACACGTGAAAATGATACTATTCGAACAAAAAATCAACAGACCAATCTCAATAAAGAAAAACGTGTTTTCTTTTTTAATGCAGGCCCTAACAGAAACATTCATCAAATCCTTGACACGACACTTACTTAAAATGAAATTTGAGCTGATGTTAATTCCATGTATGGTTTAAGATGCAGCTATAAAGTGTTTCTCATGAATTGTGCAATGCTGATTTTTTCCAGGGTGGAGTCAAATTTCACCATGGAGCAGAACTGACACTAGGCCTCCATCCTGATGGATTTCTTTATCGCACATGGCCTGTTTGATCCTTTTGCTCTCCTGCTGGACAGAAATATTCATTTCATACAATCATTCCCCACCGATCGAAACCTGATCAATTCTTCACACAGTGAATTTGTGTCTGTTAACTGGGTGTTTAGCCTGCAATTTAATCTTTAAAGCTTTTTGTTTGTTTGAAGGGAAAAATCTGTCAGTGGAAAAAGATCTTTTCTGTTTTCCAAGAAATTTAAACTGCCCACTATTCAATCAAATATTCATACTAAATATTCTATTAAATGAGTGACATTATCTTTGTAACAGTGAAATGAATTGCCTCATTTCAACATTGTGAAACAGATTCATTTACTGCAGAATTTTTCTCTTAAAATGTACTTGACGTGACTGTGAGAATACCCATTTAAATGGTTGAGGGACAAATATTGAAAACCATAGTTTGTATTACATTTGCGCCGCACCTACTTGAGTTGCCCTGTGAGGATTTTCTGCTGGAGCCTTCACATAGTTTTCCTGATTAAATGTTTTCTCAGTTGAGGTGCACATACATTAGATGCACGCAGATGATTTTGTGTGTCTTCATGGATAACTTACAGACTGAGAGTTATGCATCCTGTTACTGATTATAGATTTTAAGAGCTGTTACATTTGTTTTGAATGAAGTTATGCAGTGACATAAAGGTAACCTCCCCCCACTTAACATTTATGAGCAGTATATAAACACTTTATAAATGGTTTATAAGATACTATGATGTAGTTGTAAGCACAAAAACAGATATTTTTTAAGTATAAATGTGTAGTACTTCTCCTATGAATACATATTCTATATCAACTGTGATAATAAATACTGATAAAAACTCACAACTACGTTCCAGTGTGCTATAAACCAGTTACTGAATATTTCCGTGCTGGTTTTAAAAGGCTTAAAGTAAAGAGGGGTTTTTTGTTTTTGTTTTTGTTTTTGTTTTTTGTTTTTTGTTTTTTTATCCACGTTACCAATCTGAAAATGAATGATTTTGTCAAAAGCTGATATTTGTACATTTACACACTGTGCACAGTAGAGTATTTATGTCATGCTGTTTTAAAATGTTTGTTAATGGTAATGTAATTTTGAAAATTAATAAAGAATTATTAATAAAGTGTTGTAATTCCATATTATGTTGTGCCCACTTTTTTTTTAATTCAACAAATTAAGGTGTTTTCTTTGTTTTGTTTTGTTTTGTTTTTTGTTTTTTTTTTAATGACTGAGTACATTTAAATACTTAAATGATGGCTTATTTAACAAGAACGAGCCTTAGAGGTAATGTGTTTCCCTTATTTTGTTTCCTCTCAAGTGGGGTCAGACTGAGGGTGAAGGTCACACCCCTATTGCTCTCTCGGGACACTGCAGTGACCAAAAACAAGCCTCATCATCATGTCCTCGGGTCAAAGGGTAGCACAAGGGCAAGGTCACTGACAGGGCTGCACACATATGCTGGAGTCAATCATATGAAACTGACTGATGGAGAGAATTCATGTGAATTCATGTACTCAATACTGGTGCTGTTTTCTGCACAGGAGTAGATTTGTGAAAGAATCTTTCAATAAATATAACATGATATCTGGTTTGCCTATAAATACTTAATGTAATTTCACTACGCAGTTTATTTCTGCATTTGGCAAACAGCCCTTCTGTCCATCATTTTCTGATGACAGCTGTAATTTCCATGTGTGCTCTGCCTTCTGTCCACCTGGCTGCGGCATTTCATCGGCTAGAGGCAGTGGCGGCGGCGGCGGCGGCGGCAGCAGCAGCAGCAGCTCATGGTGGGAATGCGGATGATTCCCACACATGTGGAGCAGTGAGGAATCCATCTCCTCGTCCAGTCTCCTTGCTAACAAAGGCAGGCTTAGTGCTGTTTTCTTTTGTCATCAGTAACGTGTTTGAGTAAAGGAGGTAATGGTGCCACAAGTGCTCCAATTAAACGAGATGCAGCCCTGCTGAGAAGAAAGGCTCCCCCATTGCCCTCAATACCCCCCACCCCCCAATACACACACACACACACACACACACACACACACACACAAACCGGGCCTCTTCTCATCCTACCCCCATGCAGTTCCCGCCCCAGCTCTGCTCATGTTTATTCATCAGCCACTTAAAGGGCAAATGCAGAGGCCTGTTAAAACTAAATCAGACTTATTTATTAATGATACCAGGCCTTCCCCTCTGAGGTTGAGGGAGTCAGGCCTTATGGCATCCTGACAGCCATGTTTGAAGAAGTTTACCCTCCTTTGGACAGATGCTGACCACAGATGTGACTTCCACAGGGGAAAACACAAACTGTACAGGGACAGCAGGGGAGGAGATGTTGGGGGGTGGGGGACCGAGAGGCCACATAGAAGTTGAGGTGGAAAAACTTCGGGAGGCAAGGGGGCATGAAAAACAGGGGAGGGACAGACAGAGAACGAGGCCTCACTTTCATTGCTGATGACTGACTGCCTGCCATCCGGGCTCAATCATGATCTGTGATTGACAGGTCGAGGGGAGGAGAGGGTGGGAAAGAGGGTGCAGGACTAGGGCTTAGAATGGGAGCTGCACAAAACATACTCCCATACGGGGGGCTGTGGAGACGCTCATTAATGATAAAGAACATACCAGGAAAAGCATGTTTTCTCTGCATGCCAGCGATGTTGTTTGTAGGTTGAGATTAGTTTGTAATCTCCTATACACGGTGATGTAAAATGTCCAGAACACTGCAGGGCTAAGGACAACGTGGGAGGTCGCGTTTTCGTTTCCTTACCTTTCACCATTATTCTAAGAAAACAACCTAATATGTCTCATTGTGATCGTGTTGCATGCCAGTACATTCACCTAATTGTTTTAATCTTGCATTTTACGGATGCGTGTCAGTCACTGCAGTAAAACTCCGGTGAATTCACTTTACAGTTACGAGGATTTACAGCAGTTAGAGGGGCATTCAGGGATCCATGTTCACTCCCTTATAAAGAGGGCAGTAAAGGCTTCTATTGAAAGCAACCACAAGTCCATAGAGCTGTTCATAAACTATTCAAGCCCTTACTCTTTTCTCTCTCTGCAGCTTCAGAGTCCCTGAAAGGTTACTTCTCAGCAGGTGCATCTGACTTCCAAAACCTCTCTGACCATTTAGATCTGGACTGGTGTATTTGATGACCAATCTGGAAATTTATTGAGTGCCATAATTTCCCACCATCAGTCCCATCCTCATCACCAGCACTGGAAAGTAATCATGCTGAGAGTTTTACATTAAAACACAATCATAGGTTCATAAAACACAGCGTATGGCCTCCCAACTTTTTCGGCTTGTGACCAGAAGAGGTGTCCAGGTGGGCCCCCCGTCACGTTCCAGATATCTATGAGTTGTTAGCAGTTTCACCAGACTGATTCCCATCTAAACGTCACAGATCACCTCATTTTAATACTTGTTCGAGGCCCAAGGACGTAAAATGATCAATTAGATCATAACAGCAAAGATTAGAGAAAAGTTCACAAAGATTCATACAAATTTGTGTAGCAAATAGTTGTTCTTCACGTTTATTCTGTGTCCCACTCAGTGGTGGAAAGTAATTTTGTACATTTACCCAAGCACTGCACTCGATAGTTACCGTGCTACATTTCAGCACTTTATGCACACTACATTTATTAACATAGAAGAAGAAGTAGAAGCAGTACTTCAGACCTTGATTTGAGGACTTTTGCTTGTGTTTGTGTGTTTTATGTTTTTGTACTCGTACGTACGTCTTGAGGACTGCTTCTTCCACCACTGCCCATCTCTTCTGTTTGCAACCTGCTGATGAACCTCCCAGCTCTGCCCGCCCCAGGTATCCACAGGCCTCCCCACACCACTGACTGTCCACAGAGGCTGCTTAAGTGTCCCTATCGGACCACAGTGGAGAGGAACAGCAGATTAACCATGATCCTATCCGCTCACCACTAGCCCCTTCATACGCTCCGTTACACCAGCATTTAAAAGGAGGAGGGGACGCCATTCAGGCCCCTGATATGAATCCCAGACGTAGGGACAAGAACGGAGCTTTCACCCCGTTTCACAGAAAAGACCCCTTTTCTGGCACCCTCTAATTCTGGTTGCTACGGGCTTCTGGGTTCAATGGTGGACTCCCGTTGTGAGGGGACAAAGCCCCTCAGTCATCCGGCGATGGTTGCTAGGGGAGGCAGAATGTATGGGGAGGGACGGGCTGCCGTTGTCCCAGACGAAATGTCTCTCTTAAGGCAACCAAGATCTGGTGATTGACAGGTGGCTACACGCTCCACTGCAGATCACCCGGGAGGTCTGGGGGGCCTTATATCTGTGACCATGTGTGTGCGTGTGTTTGTGTGTGTGTGTGGAAAAGTGCGTGCATGTGTCTGTGGCAGGTTATGTTGGTTGGCAAAGTGAACATGGGGGTTGGGGCCATAAAGCCTAGTGGGTTTCTGCTACTGTGAAAGTGGCACCGGTTATTACCTGTAGAGGGAGCCACTTCAAGTAGAAGTTAAATCACCCTGTAATACTCTGCTATGTAGGTATCTTGGCTGCCAGTGGTGCTCAGATGCCTTAATTACATAAAAGCACCAGTACAACTCAACATTCTGCATTCAAAACCCTTCTTAAAGCACCCCTACTGTCTAAAAACATGTTTTTCTTATTGTTGCTTTTCACATTCAGCTGCTTCAGTTTGTCCATGCTCACCTTACATCTCATGTAGGTGCGAGCAGGATCTTGTGACATCATGACTAGTCTGAAAGCCAATCACGGTCCAGTATGCAACTAAACACAAGTGTGCTGTGGAAACATGAAGCCACTGCGACTCTACAGTGAAGCAGTTGTGTTCAGCATTTAAATTTTTGAAATGACGCAGGGTTTTGTTTTTGTTTTTTTGTCTTCATTTATTTCATGTTTGATGTGATCTAAAGAGTTTTTAATCGGGTGATTGGTGTGTGCAGGGGATCTTTAAGTAAAAGTACAGACAGAATTTCAACAGTTCAATCATTTTTATTTTTATTTTTCCTGATACTGATGCATCAGTGCATGAGCAGTAGCTGGTGGTGATGATCTGGTTTTAATTACTTTATGTACAGTTTGGTCATTTAGTGCAGTGGTTCTCAACGTGGCGACAGGGCCCCTCTAAAGGGTCACATGATCAATCTGAGGGGTTGTGATGTGATGAAAGTGGTAAAGAAAGAAATCTTTCCAAAATCTCTATTCAGGTTTTAACATTTTTTTGTAAGGGGTCACAAGCCCTCCCTTCAAACCCAGTGTCCCTCCAAAAACTCAGAATCTTAAATCTTAAAAATTGTACAATATTTTCCAAATACAATTTAGCAGATTACACATTGTGTTGGATATTTTGAAATCTTAAATGAACATTGCTTAATAAATCGATAGAAATTGAAATGTGGATAATAATAAAAAAAAAAACTAGAACGATATTCCAGTGATAAATTTAAGCAGTTATAGAGCCTTGCAATATGCTGTACATGGTTAGTGCAAGTCCAGTATATCCTGTTTATTGTCTTGCATTGGTGTGTTTTGGATTTGCACAAGTCAATATTGAGAATAAAAATTTTGAATAACTATACAGTGAATTTATATATACAGAGAGTAAAGTACAATAATGTATGTATGTGCAAATATGTTAAATGTGGGTGAATATACTACAGAGATTAATAGTAAGATACTGGATAATAATAATTACAATAATAAACAAAAATGAACAGTTGTGGTTATAGTTTGTCCTAGTTTAAGTAAAAAAGAAAAGCTTCACTGCGGAGATACAGATACTGAGACAGAGATCAGATTGCAAATTAAAAGAGGAGTTTAGGGCCGTGGGTTTGTGTTTATCTGAAGGATTAGGGATATTCAGATTTGCTCCTCTCTTCCTCCAGCCTGGGAACCATTACCCCGCCGGTACTCTAGACATCAGCAGCCCCTGTTTCCCCCTCCAGGGCCTCGGAGGTGAGTGGGAACAGACAGGGTAGGACGACCGTCTCCCCTCAGATAGATGTCTGGGACTGTCTGGGTTCTGCACTCCCAGACAGGGAGCCCTTGCACCCGTCAGATGCTCCCCACGCCCCATCCCCATCCCCATCCCCATCCCCATCCCCATCCCCCATCCCCTTGACCTTGACTCTCTGTCACCGTGGCCCTCCAGACAGTCTGGGGTCAAAGGCTAACACAGCAGCCACACATCAGTCACGGTTCAAGTCCCTTGTGTCCATATGAATGCTGAATGGTAAATCACCCTAAAATCAGCCTGTTGGAATGTGGCTTTGAATTCCTGCAGAGATGGACCCAAAGACCTCAGGGAGACCGTTAGAAATCACTGTGACAAGATATGTAGACCATAAAAACAAATGGTCAGATTTTATTGCATTTATTGCTTCTCTCCACCTTGTTCCACAGAAATATGGCTTTAAAGTCAAATAAAATTGCAGTCCCAACACAGGTTTTGTTCCTATTTAAACAGTGCTTCCAAACGCACATCTGTGATCGCACTTTATTCATAAAGAGAAGCAGCTCTCAGCCACAGGAAGCACCATTTCCCAGCAGCCATGCTCCCGTTTACCTTTCACCTTTGACTGCTGATCCGCAGCGCCTTCAGCCAATCACAGCCGAGCTCCCAGCATGTCACGACAGATTGGTAGAAGAAGAGAAGGGCCGCATCCTCACGTGGCTTTTTGAAATACGCCAACCCTCACAGTGTGAAGCTCTGCCGAGCCTGTCCGCGCCTCGTGAGAGCATGCGCACAGCGCACAGTGCGCCTCAACATGGGCTCGTCCCTCTCTCCCGTGCCATCACTCTGTTTATTCCCTCCCTTTTCTTTTTGAAACAGACATGCATTTCCGTTTTCTTTATCAAAACTAATATGCTCAGATTGCCTCGCTGAGCTCACCCTCGATCTTTTCCCTCCTGCTCCGATGAAAATTTGTAAACCAGTTGATTCCTTTGGAGGACATTTTACATTCTAATAAGCTGGTTTATGTGATGTTTCTAAAGACTCTGTGGATGTAAACTAGATTCTGTGGAGTGAAGGGCAGCACGCATACAGGACAGGACAGGAAAGGGCAGGACAGGACAGGACAGGACAGGACAGGACAGGACAGGACAGGACAGAGGGTTGATCTCACACTGAATGTTGTGCCCAGATAAGCAGTGGACATGGACAGTGATGTGACAGAAAGCCCATTAAAGAGTTACCCACATATAAAGCTTCCTCTCTCCACTCACACACTCAGCTGGTGTGTACTGGACACAGAACACAGCAGTAAAAGCCTTCAGCGGCTCAGATAGCGAGTGTCTTTGTCTGTGCAGCACCAAAACTCTCAACCTGCAGATTCTCAACTGATTTTAACACTTTGTCTTCTTAAAAAGGACAGACGACATTATGAATGTAGATGTTTGTACTTAGTCATCTGTAAATGGGAAATAGGTGAAATAATGCAATACGCACAAAAAGTCAAGTATTGTTAAGAGTAATAAAATGATAAAATAAGGTAGTTTATTTGTTTCTTTCATTTGAATCTTAAAACTTTTTTTTTGTACCCATGTGAGAATCAATTGACTGACCGCCGTCCTTTATGTCACAGCTGATTTCCTGTGCTGTCAAATTGCTATTGGCATTGTCCTGCACTTTACAAAGGTGCATCTGATTTACGGCCAATTTCGTTTGAACGCGTCACAACCAACTCAGACAATGTGGTAAATAATGACAGAAAAATCCTTTCCTTTTTTTCTCCAAACTGTTCTAACGAAAAGCAAAGCGCTGCAGACTGCAGGCGTCCCGCTGCTCGGTTATTTGGGGGAGAAAAAACTATATATTTTCACACACACATAGGCCTGTTTAGTAACCTAACAGTTACTGTACCTTTTTATCCACCAGTGTTTGGTCACACATTCTAAACTGGGTTTCGCATTATTTTGCATTATTATTATTATTATTAACAACCCATTTGTAGCCCAACTTCAACTTCAACTTCAACTGTATGGTGGCCCCCACCCCCAAATGGAAACTTTAGAAAATCCTATTTATCGGTGTCTCTTGCATTCATATTTTAAAGCCCAGCAGACAGTAATTTGGTTTTGTGTGGCCTGTAATAGGGGACTATGAGCGCTTGCACAGGTTGACTGTGCCCGTTTGTTCATGAACTGTGTGACTGTGTTACCGGCCGGGAGCGAGCTGCAGAGAGAGCCGATGCGCGCCGCGCGGATGCGATTAAGCACCAATCAAAGGAGACACTTTGGCTGTAAACACTGACGTGAAGTCATAATTTTTTTTTATTTTTTTTTTAAAGGTGTAAATTACCATCCAGTCATCTAAAACAACTTCTTACATGGACGAAAAAAAGAGTATATTTTGTGATTAGTTGGAGTTATTTTTCCTCCTCAAAAGGGAACAGAAATCCATTTGATCACTGAAATATAGAATGTGCGTCATTTTAACCATTTAAGGATAATTGATTTGCTTGCTGTACGCCCATTGAGATGCTCAAACAGTGTTCAGTTTGTATATTATTCAGTCATATGGTCGAAACCCCAAACCAGAACACCACTGAAGCGGACACGGCATTATTTTACTGAATGAAACCGTTTTTACAGACGAACTTACGTCACTGTGAGCCTTTTGTGGTGATTTTATATGAGATTTCAAGCTCGGGAATGACGTAGAAACTTTCATTTCGCGATGTGTGTGTGTGTGTGTGTGTGTGTATGTGTGTGTGTGTGTGTGTGTGTGTGTGTGTGTGTGTGTGTGTGTGTGTGTGTGTGTGTGTGTGAGAGAGAGAGAGAGAGAGAGAGAGAGTTGGCGCTGTCCCTTCAGCACTATACGCTCCTTTCTTTCCACAGATAATTCCTTAGGTCTCAAAGCTGTATACATGCTCCAAAACAACTTAGTGCACTGAAAGTAAATGTAAACAATTTGCCATATATGTCACTTTGTCCTTGTATCACGTGAGAGCACAAAACGATGCATTCTGCTGGATCCTTTCACATGATATGATTTCTTACATATTTCCAACCTCCACACTTTGATCATCTGAGAAAGCCACAGAAGCCTGCATTAAGCATCAGCTCCTGAGGGGAGAAACAGATTGATTAGAAAGAGACCCAGACTCTATGGAAGGAGAAAGGGCCCCCTGTTGTTTCAAACCAGCTCCTCTAACTTGCCAAAGTGCAGGGGCCCAGAGGCAGGGCTGGAGTGTGTGTGCCTCCAGTGAACGGCTGCAGAGCCCCTCCGCTGAAGCAGCAGCAGTAGGGTGGGTGGTGAGGAAGGACTTGTAGGACACATTAAATCAGTCTGATTGGGAGTTTAGGCGAGGGCAAGCCTCAGGTCTGGCTGAAAGGCTGCCGGGCAGCCCTTGAGTGATACTATTCACATCCTGGGAGAAGGTCAGTGTCAGAGGAGTTCACAGGCCCCATGTCCATTCTTATGCTAAAGGATCATACACACATAGGCTCACTGAGTGGCTGCAAAGGCATGAACAGCTTTTAGCAACTTTCCCTCCAAAATGTTTGGATTCCTCCACTTGAGCTCTGAGGTCCCTGCTTCCCTCTCTCTTTCTCTTGTGTTGCTCCTGAATATCGAACTGGAAGTCTTCCATCAATACGCATGTTTTTTTAAAAAATAGCAAATTTAACAAAGGAATTGATATTTATGATTTTATTTTTCTAGATGTGCAAATCTGTCCTCTCTAAATCAGAGCAAAACAATATTTTGAAAGTGGATTCTGGTTTTATATCCTTCAATAAAGCTCCCGGTGAGCCTGCTGTTGTTTCCCCTTTATCGTACATGTTGCTCCAGTGGCAAAGTTTTTCTTGCTTTTATTAACCTCCAGTGAATAGACTTCACGCATCTTCCTGTCTGTCTCTGAGTGCAGTGGTCACTGGGGAATAGCAGGAAATAGCCACTTAATTAGCGGCCCTTGACCTCTGGCCGTGGCTCAGTCGCCTCCTGACCTCAGCATTTCTCCAGCCTGTTTATTGTCCTCCAGGGGACTGTCCACATCATGACCCCCTGACCCCTGCTGACCTGTAGGGACTTCACCAACAGGTCCCTGACCAGCTGCCTCGCCTCACAAGACATTAATCAAAAAGCGATATTTAAGCCGAGGAGCTGATTCAAGTGTCTCTGCAAGACACGGACGCAGAAGCTGTCCTGGTTGTTCCTGGAGCTCTCCAATATTTGTTTGCAGAGAGAGACCTAAAGTACACATTTGCAGAGCGTATAGCGTAAAGTCAACAAAATATGAGTTTTTTTTTCTTCTAATGATGAAAATCACACCAGTGTAACAGTTTTTACAAAATCATTTCAACATTTTGGGCTTTCGTTCCATCCAGACTCTACAGAGGCTGATTTCACTAATTGGTTTCCATTCATCCAGAGAGGGGAACTAATCACAGAAATCAGATGCTGCAGTGTTTGGATGGATTGGAAACATGCTGACTGCTGCATGAGATCTCTATGAGTGAGACCTCCACTGTTACGTGAGTATGGTTTCAGATGTGAAATCACACTGTTTTAACACACTATTAACACTTAAGTGGCTTATTTAATTGCATTTTACTGCAGCTTCCTTCTCAGTTTGTGATTATTTTTGTCTCTTTATTTTTTCTATGTTTCATACATGCAGTAGCCATCCATTATTTTGGTTTTCTAGATGCTCCATTTACAAGCAGATATTCAAAATGTACACATCCTCATGCACCTGTTCTTGCTCTTCTGTGACACCTCATTTCTCCTGCATGGGATCAATAAAGCTCCGCTTTTGTTAATTTCTGTCTCATGAAGAGACTGTGATGCATTCACACTTTACTGATGTTTAATGCAAAAGTGGGGGAAATGTTTGCTGTAGATTTAAAGTGAACATGTCATATTGAAATGTGATATTTTAATTATTATAACTGAATAAAATGCTATCCTTCACCATATAAATGATCCCATTATAATAACACTTTTTAGATTTTTTTTTATATGACATCTCTAAATATAAGCTAATAAAGGAAAAATTGAGCCACTTAAATTGAACAAAGGGCATTAACCTGTCTCAGTATTTATTGGTCTACCTGCGCACGTGATCAAACGTGGCTCGTTTAAAAGAGGCGAAACATCTAATTCTGGATTGAGCTGAGCTAATATATCGGATTTTTTTTTTTTTTTTTTTTGTGGTCTCTTTTAAGCCTTTCGCTTGTTTCCACGTGGCCTGGTGAGACGGAAATAATCTCCTGTTGACCCTGCGCGTGTCCATCTGTTGTTTGACTCCGGACACAGATCAGTCGGACACTGATTGAGGTCCGATTGACACCAAACAGTCTGTAATCCCCAAACCTGATTAATCGTCCAGACTGGGTCCTGGTGGGCCGTGGTGCATTTGGATTTAAAGTTTAAAAAAAAGCATCTTTTTAACCATATTTCTAACTTTATCTAACATCTTTATGTCATCAGTTGAGCTTTTTCATTTTTCGCAAGGAGCAGCAAAAATATCTGCAGTGTGATTGCATAAATTTCGCGTTTAAATTTTCCAGCTAAATAAAATATGGAGGGAATGAACAAAAGCTTGTTACATATTTGAATAGCGGGCAGGGTCATTTGGCCCTGTGAGTTTTGTGGCTGATGAACTTTTCTTTCCCACACTGATTCCACACACGTCCCTCAGTCTGCTGCTCCTAATTAAAACTTAATGCGAGGTCACTCAAACACTTTCTCACACGATCCTCACACACACATTACCATGTGAATCCGAGCGAGAGAGAGAGAGAGAGAGAGAGAGAGAGAGAGAGAGAGAGAGAGAGAGAGAGAGAGAGAGAGAGAGAGAAATGTCCGTGGACTGCTAAACACACTGGCGCTTAGACTTATTTTATTTTGCTTTTTTAAGATTAAAGACAAAACGTTGTTGGAAATATTCGATGTATAAACGCGGATTCTTTCGCGTGTCAGCAGTAAAATAACCACATTGTTTGATCACCAAAATAAAACACCCTATTGCTCAAAAACAAGACTCTAACACGGAGATAATATTCATTTTTTTTAATTTTTCAGTGTCACTGACAGCAGTAAACAACAAACTTAATCCATAATACATATCTATCCTATTAATTACTATTTATATTTAAACATGTGACAACAAATTCATTAATAAGTGAATGAATTAAATCATGCCTTAGCTATGAAAATTCACACAATGTTGTGGCTTTTTTATTTGCAAGTTTTAAGACAATAGATTTGTGTAAGCAATGACACACACTTTATCATTCATATACACTGTTAAAATAAACTTATTTTCATTGATTACAGCCGCATCTTGAGTTGTGCATTTCAGGCATCCACAGTCTACAGTCATTACAATCGACGCTCTTCTTGCAGGCTTTAGGTGACTGATGATCAGCGTAGTCTCGACTCTGATGACGACATTCGGTTGAGTTTGGTCCACGATCTCCTCGATCCAAAGCAGGTTCCTGCAGAGGGCAGGAGGGCTTGCAGGATCCTGTCACATCCTGAGGATAAAGGACGTGAGGAATCATTAGCATGACAATCAAATTTGGCTCCATCAACTTCACTCTGCAAGGACAGTATAATAATATTTCACATTTTGGGTAGAAAGAAAGAGAGGAAGAAAGAAAGATTTCATAGCGTCAAAGAAAATGAGTTTTGTCAAGAACTGGTACGTTAGACATTCATAATGACAATTAAAAGCCTCATTTGTAAAGCATTTTTCAAAGTGCTGCACAATTAAAAAAAACATCTACAAGAGAGATGAAAAGGAGAAAACAAAGGGCCGCAGGGTGAAACAACACATAAAAAGAGTCAACAAACTCCCACATAAAGGTACTGTCATATGAAAGCGAGTTTATGGAGACACAAATTAAGAGCAAGTATACAAAAGGCAGTGATGACTGTGCAGAGCTAAGATCTTTGGTTAAGGCTGATCGGTGTGTTTTGACGAGACTGAATCTATTGTTGTGCGTGATTTTTTTTTTTTTTTTTGTCTTGTACATCAGAAATTGTAGGCGGCGTTTAAGAAAAACAAACTTCCTTTTCATGCCCAGTGAAAAAAACAGGCCCCTGTGCTCTGCATGTTGTTCTTCTCTCTCATTTTCAGGCTGTATGCATGGAGGGATCTTAAGGCTTTTATCCCCACAGGGAACCAGCCCGAACTCTTTCTCTGTCAATTTTCGCCCACTCCCCAATTCAGACGAGCCCTTTCTCCCACCAACCCCACAATGAAGGATTTGTCCTCGTTCTCTTTGTCCACCCCTGACATCTTTTTTTTGACTGCTCCCTCTCCTGCAGGCAGCATGCAGCGTATGCAAATACACACTCTTTTATTCCTGAGACCCCTCCCCTGAATGAATGCAACCTTAAATGAGGACACACTTGCACACATTTGCAGAGGGGGCATGGAAACACGCACGTATTACAATCAGCGGTTCTGCATGCCCTCAATGGCATGCGGTCACTCAAACATGGCTGGCGATTTTGAAAGGAGCTGACAGAAATAAATGGCTCGCGGATGCCACAGATTATTTCATCTATATGTCTGTACATGTAGTCACAGACAGATGGACTGCAGGACAGATAACACAAGAATGCAGGTGTGGGCCATTCATTTACTTTTTATTGTTCAAAACAGATTAGAGTGTATTATGTGCAATTTGTTCCTGAAGAGAAATGGCCTGCTGATGTTGGGTACAAACTCAAATTGCGCACACATATAAAAGCAGCTATAGTGCAGAAGTTCATGTGAAGCAGGATCGAAGCTAAAGTCAAAGATCTTGATGTGCACGGACACATCAAGTACTCTGCCATTTGCCACAGAAACAGCTCGTTTGTCCTCTTGTCCTGTTTTATAATTGAACGAGATTAAATACAAAGTTCATGTTATGTTTCATTGCTCTTTATATGACAATGTACGGGCCATGCTTTCTCAGTAAAATCTCCATCATCGCTGCTGATTCTGGCTGAAAAGAGTTATGTTTTAGTTGTGAAGCCCTTTTTGTGGCTTTTATTTGGAGAACTTGAGGAATGAGACAAAGCTCTTTGTTTGTGATGTAGGAAGTCATTTTATTTTCTGTTGTTTCACCACAGTAATGGTATATTTAGTGTCGCATAAACCTACAGCGCACACACACACACACACACACACACACACACACAATGGGTGTTCAGATGTGTAGGGTGAGCCTGAAAAAAGAGCCAACACAATAGCGGCGATGCACTGAGGAAGAGGTGCAGACTGGTAATGTGTAACTCTTAAGCCCGGGTGAATTATAACGGTGTCTGATGAACATAAAGCGTTCTGTTGCCGCTAACATTCCCAAGCTGGCCCGTGCCATCTGTGAGTATGTGTGAATGGGTTCGAGTTAGTGTGTGTGTGTGTGTGTGTGTGTGTGTGTGTGTGTGTGTGTGTGTGTGTGTGTGTGTGTGTGTGGTGGGGGGTTGACGTCTGCTGGACAGCTCTGACAGTTCGGCCTTTTCAGACGTACATTACTGAGCTGGCCGGCCTCTTTCCCATAGCAACCCTAACAGAGGTCAAAGGCTATGTACCCCCGAATCCACCCACCCTCCACCACCTCCTCCTCCTCCTCCCCTTGTACACCAGGGTGGCCACAGACCCTCTCCGACTGGATGCAGACAGAGCGAGTGCACCCATGAACTTGAACTTGACTTGATTTCTGATGATGGAGTCGTGCATCCATCCACTGACAAGAGAATATACTCTGGAAGTTTTCCTTTTTTTAAATGAACATTTCCTAATTTTTAACCTTTACCCTGGTATCAAATTCACGTACTGTACCCGCAGAGTGAAAAACATGTATAAATGAGGTCACGCCAAGGATTCCCCCTAATTCTCCTCACCCTAGAACCTCATCTCCCCCTGATATGATTACAAAGGGCCACTGTATTAAAGGCTCAGTCACCTAATTCTCCTCTGCTTTCATTGGAGCATAGAGGACCCCTACTCACGGACGCCACGGCCAACAGACGTAATCTGAAAAGCCTGGGATGTAGAAACTTCTCTCCATCTTCCTGTAAGATACTTAATGTCAGGCTTTGTGCTAGATTAGTCTCGGCCAAAGTTGCATTAAAAAAGCCCGATGAGCCTCGCTTGACCCACATTGGACCTCATCCAAGACTACGGGCGGCCCGCAAGCTGGGCTTTATATATCACAGCAGAGCCGTTAAAACATTAATAGTGTCCACGCATAGTGAGGAGAATCCGAAGAGGTAACCCAGGAGCTATATGGTATTAACATTTTATCGCTACTATGGCTACGCTGTCTCACTCGCACAGAATTGGAAGTGAGCGCCGGCTACTGTCACTTCATCATGTCACACATTATAATTTCCTTGCACTGAAAACTCCACACAGCAAAAGCACTACATAGTTAATAATGAATAACAGAGGAAAAGAGAGAAGAAAGAAAAGGTAATCATATATATTCTGCCATTTTCTGGAGGGGAAATACATTTTTTTTTTTTTTAGGTTACGTACAAGAAGGAATTGAAGAATGAATATTTAAGTCATCCGCCATCGTGGATCCACAGTGTGCAGAGGAAGATTCAGAGACGCTCACATCCTAAATCCTCCTGACACGGTGACCTCACTGCTCAGCCGCTCTGGTTTCAGTTCAGATGATTGAAACTCTTTGTCTCAGAGCAGATTAAAAGCAGCCTCTTAAGCAGCTCCACTAAAGTGTTTGTAAGACATATAAAAATCAAAACGAGCTCCCCTTGATGGCGTATTTTAATTCTGCGTTCACTCCCTGCCGCTCATTTCATGTTATGTCAACCTGCTTGCTGCAATTAGCCAGAATTACTGACAGCCATCATTACAGGAATAAATATTCTGCATGCGTGTCACTCATTCTCACATCCTCCAAACACGAGAACAAGTGGCTGCTCTTCTTGCAGGCACAGTGAGGATGAATACATCTCCCTGACAAATTTGCTTCAGTCACCGCCTCTCTTTGACCACGCTGTCTCTGTCGACTGCCGCAGCTATCACATACAGTTGCACACACACACTCACACACACACCAGTCCTCCATGTCCAGCTCCTCGCGGCTGCAAATTGCTTTAGCATGGCACTGCTGCACAAGCTAGCACCAGCTAGCAACTTCATCAGCAAACGCAGAGGTAACACTGGTGGCTCAAACATGGCTGCCCATATGCTACACCTGCCTCCTTTACATACAGCCATACATTGTCTCCACCATCTTTAACCCTTCCTTGATGAGCCAGCCTTTTAGTTTTACTTTTCAAAATCAACAATTTTGCCCCCTCTCCCGCTCCTCTGTTTTCTCCAACATAACATGGAGATCTGCGACAGAGACGTAGCAATGGAGCAAGCTACAGTATCTCAAGATTAATTTCTCGCCTCCACCATTGCTTTCTCTCTTCTGTCAAATCTGCCCGAAGCAATGCGCCGTATATCACAGATGAGCAGCGCAAATGCAATTATAAAGACAGCTCTGAGTCTTTTATATGAATAAGGAGAGGGAATGAGCTTTTGACACGTGGGCTGCACATGCCTTACATATCTTGTGGAGGCACACGTACAGTATGAGGCTCATTAATAATCATTATCCGCGGGTTACATCATTCAGCTTGTTAGGCACACCCATCGCCTTAGCTGAGTCATTCTTGGTGACACGCCGTGCAACCCACTGTCTTGTGAGATTTTCATGATGTCTGTCTTTGCATCGCCTGAGAGCGATACATAACATGCAGATTCTGTTTGCGCGAAGGACAAATCATATCCAGCTGGTTAACTGAGCAAAGATGAAGGAGTGCGTGGCTGATGACGGGCAACCTGCGCGGAATGAAATCACATCCTCAATGTTAAAAACGTAAACATGCATATTTGTGGTTGCTGAAATATCATTGCGTTACCCCTCTGATGGCGCACCATGATGTGCTGTGTGACAGGCTGCAGGCCTGAGTGTATGCACCCACATGCATATCATGTATGAATGCATCTCTAATGCCAGTGAAATCCTCATTTAGCAGAAAAAAAGCATCTCCATGCCTCTCAGACATGCAGAGGAGGCTGAATAGACTAATGAACAGTCAGGTGGCACTCCAGGGTCTGGACTGCCACCCCCCATCACACACATATCAAACACACATACACTTGCACACGCATTAAAACTCAGCGGCTCACCCGACCCCGGTGATCCGCACGACAGTCTAATGTCTCAGGCATCTGCTCATGTCTAGTCTGGAGGGTCTTTCCCACCCTGCCCCCCAGCCCAGGCCCGCCGCAGCACCAACTCCCACAATGGTGGGAAAGCAGGCCTTTTCGGAGGGCGGAGGAGGGGTGGGGTGGGGGGACTAAACAGAGAGTGGGGCTGAATGATAATGTGAAAACGCACTGCACTGTTCATTAACACACAAGCACTGCAGCTGCACATGTTGGCCCTGGACACACATGCTCACGTGTCCCTTTTCTGCTTCAGGTCGCTGCCAGAGCCACCAGGGGTACAGAGCAGCTCTACACCACAGCGTGTGTGTGTGTGTGTGTGTGTGTGTGTGTGTGTGTGTGTGTGTGAGAGAGGTTACAGGGATGGCATTGGTAAAGATTTGGAGTCTAGATATTTGGCGGTCGCTGTTTCCCCGTCACATTTTGGAAGAATGTGACATTTTTACACGAGTGATATCTGACATTTTTAGTCTGTGGGAGTCAAATAAAGTTCCTGCCTGTGTGCAGCGAGTTTTATTGCACGTATGCTGAGAGTTGTAATCATTATCAAATGTTTGGGACTAGATGTTAAAGAAGATGTGAGATCCAACATGCAAGCAGTCCTGTGAAGCGTTTCAAAAACGCCATTTGAGACACATGAACGTCATCATATAAAGCAAAAGATCCTCATTGATGCCCTGTTGGTGTTGTTTCTTTCTCCCTGAGATTGTTGGGAAAGTAACCCTTAGCACGAAGCTAAATGCTAATAACATATGAGCTGTATGTAGCGGCATGCCTGTTCAGTTCATCTGTGCGTGTGTTGCACGGAAACAAAAATGGCAGAAGAAAAAGCTGCTAACATTCAGCGCTGAGCTGCTCAATAAGCCGAAAAATCTTTGTTCATGTAGTAAATTCAATCTGAGATGTGATGGTTCCACTTTTAAAAACAATAATGTGATTTCCCAAATAGGAAATTATCACCCCCTCCTGAAGAAAATTCACCTGAGGGGTTCCGCACATTAAGATACTGTACTAAATAAATTTCATAACAGAAGCAGTTTTGCATGAATTAATCTGTGCGGTTTGTCGGGTGGAAACGCGCCGCGCACACACGCCTGGTGTGCATCAGGGAGTAAAGAAGCACCATGACAAGAGAGGATGGCAGGTTTCCTTCAACCAGTGCCAGCTCATTAATTTTGTTTGCTACCCAGCCCGCACCCCAGCCCCTTCACCACCAACCACCACCACCACCACCCTTCCTCACCCACCACCCCCCTCGCATCACCCTTTAACTGCTAATTAGCAGCAGCAGAAGATAGAAGCGAAAAAGGAGAGGGCATGTGTGACTGGGGAGGAAATGGGAAACTCTTCTTCTTTCCCTCGTCCGTCCTCCTGCCCCCATCCCCCATCATACACACACAATCACACACACACTCCCCCAGCTCCTGCCCACCACCATCACCACTGGTACCCAACAGAAAACCATGATGCAGCTCACCTCGTATGCCAGCCCAGCCATTTTAGGTGTCGCAGCAACATCTCCCAAGATGGCTCCTCTGAGCGCGCCCATACTCCAAGGATCCAGCAGGGTCTTTGTCCGCCTCCTGGCACGGGCAAAGCGTCCCCCGTTGGCAGTGCAGATGGCATTAGAGGCTCTTGGGTAAGAAGGGTGAGGAGTGGGAGGAGGAGGGGGGGAGGAGGAGGAGGTGGCAATTCCGGACCGACCGTTTTTCTCTCCTCGTTTTTCTTTTAATTATGGCTCTACCCTCTTTTCAGGAATCCCAGATCATTGAATGCAGTTAATCGGGGGCCTGTAACAAGAGCGGGCGGAAGAGAGAAAACAGAGGAATAAAACATGAAAAGCACATTTTATATCAGCATGGCTAAACACGGCCCTTTGATCATCGGTTCTTAATTAAACAACTGATTCAGTTTTTCTTGAAACCAGCAGCACTTTGCAAAGTTATCAGAACTTTGCAATGTCTGACTCAGTCAAAGAGCAATCCTCTTGTGTTTTTTTTTGTGCATGAGTGTGAATTCCTGCTCCAATAAAAGCACAAAAAGAAACATTTGCATCATACATGCACACAGGTTGACACGAGGACGCCTTGGAACATCCCCTAAATGAAGCCTTCAGTGTTTTTATACCCTTTCATGAAGGAGGCGCGCCATGTTGACATGCTACCAGGCGAAGCTCAGGGAAAGACTTGGACCACGGCCTTTTCACATATCCAATATCTCGCTGTGAAACGAAGCAATTAGCCCAGTTTGACAGCGAGCTCTTCTGCAGTAGGTAGTTAACAGAGTGAATGAAAACTCATCTCACTTTAGTGCTCTTTAGGCTTTAGCTGCATTCTCCGGGCTGAGCGTATGCGCCGCACAGCGCTGAAGTACCAAGTTGAAAAGTTCAGCTCCTGTCTACAGGATGGCCCTGGCCTTCTCATTGAGGCAAGACACAATGTATCCCAAAGGTCCCAAGATTCTCTACAGCTCTAAATACAGACGCCAAGTGTTTTTTTTAACCCTGTGTGTGCGCGTCGGGTGCTACACCACTCAACTGCATTATTAGCGGTCGTGGAGACAGTAGTGGCTGGACAAAGCGTTAGCCTCCCCTTTCTTTCCTTTGTAAACAGAGTCTCACTGGTTCACGGCAAAATGTGTGTTTTTTAAATACATGGAAAATGCTCATCGAAAAGATAAAACTAAATGAAATGAACTATGAAATGTAACAGATGAATCAGGCAGATCTGCTTTGGGATAATATGAGCATTGGCTAGAGAGGGCATGGCAACACACCAGCGTGTCCCAAAGCAGAGAAACCGTGCAGGACTTAAGCTTCACTGTTTTTTCACTTCCTGCAGGTGAGCAGGAGGGATCAGAGGCCTGACTCCGACCTGTCACAGCAGGAGAAGCACAGGTGTAAATAACAAAAACAGTCCAAACGTCTGCTGTGAAAAAGGTCCATTGTGACCCGCTTTTGCCTCCCTGCCTACGTTATTTTATTCCCCCACACAATAAAAACAGAATTCTTCCCAGCTTATGCTGACAAATCTCAGGTCTCGAGCATATATACATTTGGAAAGCCCCGAAATGGAGAAAGTTTGGGAGTTCTTGTTTCACACTGTTCTCCTCCACCCACTGGTTTAACACCAGCACCACCCTGCAGAGAACCTGAATGCACAGCAGCCCGCACACACAGCTCCTTATTGACTGCAGGCCCTGAGTCAATTCATGCAGTGAGATGAAAAAAAACAAAAACCCAAAGATTTTTAGGTTCGATATGAAACTCTGTAAACTCTTCCCTCGATGAGTGAACCTTATCTTTCCTCCATGACACTAAAAAAATCAACATGCATGTAGTGAGGAAGGCATTTTTGTTTACTTATCTTTTCTAATAATAAACTGAATTAATAAATAAACATTTTTCTCTGAAGAAAAAGCTCTGCAGACTATTATAATGCATATAAATCCCCACTATGCTCACAAAATAAATAACTCACACAGCCTATTATTCCACATATGTCATTTTCACACCACGTGACTACACCGACTTTATGCACGCGCCATTTGGAATTATTTGTAGGCGAATTTTCCTTAATAAACATCAAGCAAATCACACAAAGCAAAACTACTTTCCTACCTTCGTGGGGTGGAGATCAACACGGCAGCGAACACAACGTTACGGAAGTCATTTCTACTTTCGGTTATCTAGCTTTATGACAGGCATTTAACACTCATACAGCTAGATAACCAAAGACAGAAACACACCTCCTGTCACACGCTGGATGCTGGCGAGGAGGCATCGCAGGGCCTGAAACGTTCAGAAACACATTCCCAGTTTAAATCAGAGCTGAGGGAGAGCATCAGATGTGTTCAGTGTGTGTGAGCTAAAGCTGCCGTCAAACACTCCTGTCGTGATCTATGAGGCGTCTGCCTGAAGGCCTACTCACACACATACTTTACATCTCTGTGCATTTCATTTTCATTTACAGTTAGATTGAATAAACCTCCTTCAAAAATATTAGATCACTGTCGGTTTTCGTGAGAAAATAAAAAATCAGATTTTATATTTCTAGGTAAATAGGCTGTGTGTGGTGGCTGCTGCATTAGCATCAATTGCACTATATTTCTGTTACATATTTCACAGAGCAGAGTGTTTATTCTTATCAACTCCGGAGAGACTTAAAAAAAAATCTTTTTTAATGTGATGCATTTGAGAAACACTTCATTTCACATGCACTGAAACACATTCAGATGTGCAGGACAGGCCTGTATTCTGCAGAGCTGGTCTCTCCCTCATACACGAGTATCTGTCATATTTTACACAACTTCATGACATCTGCACGCTCATCATGACGGACTGCTGGCATTTTACAATGGCATAAAGCTGACATATTGTTGTAAAGTCATAAAGATTCATGCCGTGGAACTTAAAGTGTGCATCTACTCATGTAGGCTGGTAAAACCCTCAGAAGCGACGTGCTTCATAGGAGCCTGTTTTGTCTCACCGGATCGCTGAAAGTAAAGGGCGGCCTGAAAGCATGACCATGAACCTGAGACAGCCCGGCGGCTCTTTGGTGCAGCAGAGATCAACAGCTTTTTTTTTTTTTTTTTTTAACAATCTGCTAAATGTGAATGGAGCTTGTTTTTAAGATGCTTTAATTTGGCTCTTTAGTGCTCCTGGGGGCAACGGAACCCGACTTTTAATGAGAGTTGCGATTGGCCCACTTCTTCTTAAAACTAGACTGTTTCACATTTGATTCTGATCATAATAATAGGCGGCGGCGCGTGGTGTAATATTGTGGCACTTCAAAGAAGAAGGTTTTTTTTTTTGTCTGTTTATGGGCCAAACAGCCATACGTTTTCCCCTCGGTTTGAATGAAACGCAGGGGCGTTTCTTAGGGCTGAAAAATGTTACCACACGTCAAAAATTGAACTAAAGGGACAACTATGCGTGCATCTTCTGTGGCCCTAAATAATCTACATAAGACACATGGACAAGTCATGAGAACAGACTCAAAGCTGGTGAAATGTAACGCTGTACGTGCAAATCCCGTCTGTTTCCAGGCGCTTTTCTTACCTGTTTGAGAAGCGGGGCAGACTCTAGACGGAAATGTCCTCAACTTCAGCTCGTAGCGAATTTTCCACATGAATTTTTCTGCCTTCACATCGGGCCCTTGTGCAGCGTGTCAGCGCCGGAGCTCTCAGGTGAGTCCGGATCCATCCTCAGTCCTCCAGCCTCTGCCTCTCCTCCGCTCTGTGCGCTTCCTCTACTCGTTCCCGCACTGACGTCATGCCAGGACCAGGGCAGCGTGTTGACCAATCACAGAGTCCGCCGGCAACAAAGAACGTCCGAGTTTAGTGTGATGTCTCACTCCTAGCAGTTTTTCCTTGCTTTTCATTGATTTCCTCACTTATACGACTACTATTAGGGTCCTGCCACTATTACCACTACTAATAACACGAGCATGACCAAGCAATGCACATGACATACCCTTTTTTCTGTCGTCGAAAAAACATTTTTTCACCTCAAGATCATTTTTGCTACGTTTCTGGAGCTTTTGATCATTTGCTCAGGTGTTATGAAAATTGTAGATGTTCACATTTGAATTTTATTCTGAGCACTTTGAGGATTTAAAAAAAAAAAAGTTTAAAGAAAGTTGAGATGAAAGTTCATCCTTGATCTTGGAGACAGAATTTGGCAAAGAATCACCTCAAGGTCCATTCAGTCCTCTGGCTGTATTTTATTTTTGTCTTTTTGTCCTCATTTAACTGTATGCCTTTGTTTAATATGCAAGTACATTGATTGCAATGTTTAAACCGGAGCCATATTCCTCGTATTGGAACTCATATTTGGCCAGTAAAGCCAATTCTGACTGATAATCTCACATTATCTTCATCAGTAGACTTAATCTTAAATGGATATATATTTAGCATTTATTTGAAATAGACTTGTCAGATTGTGATCTATATTTCCAGTTAAAAGTTTATGATAATAATTTCAAAGGTTCCCTAATCCTTTTTGAGAGGCTTTTAGTGCTATAATTTATGTGAGAATCCAGCTCCACTTTATATGCATCCGTCAGTCGTCCACATGTTAGTTGTTGTGTTGTTGTATAATTTAATGATTTACATTAGCAAAGCCTAAAGTTGCTCTTTTACCATGGTATGTCTGCACATGTTTAAAATTCAAACAATTTCAACTATTGGCACAGCTAACAGAAATGTGACTGTGTGACTGCAGCTCAGGTCAACATAAAGCAAGCCTGGTGACCACAGGCAGATGCAAATTCTCCTATATATGAGTTAAACATTCATTTTAGGTCTGGAGGTTTCTACATAACATACCAGTAGGTTATAGTATTTTTAAACAAGTGAGCAAGAAAGAAAGGAAAGACAGCTATTTCCCGCCAAACACGGTTCACAGGGTTTCGTAGGCTGGACGCAGGAGTGAGCCCTCTCATCAAATTAAAGATCTTTGTCCGAGGCGTTTGCATGGGAGCACCGGGGCCACGGCCAAGAGCGGTGTGAGCAGTTCCCTCCAAATCTGTACGGCCAGAAGAAAATGTTTTCTAAAGCGCTGTAAATGTGATAATTATACTGGAAATTAATTAAAAGGACGTTAAGGTTGTTTCAAATATGTCTTTCAGCCATGTTTACAGCAAATAATGGCAGAATGATAGACATTAAATTGTGATAATGAATATAGTTTTACTCGCTCCTTGGCTCTCAGTATTGAACAGAGCTCTCAGTGCTTGGTTATTTATTTATTTAATCATAATTAACTACAATCTTTTTGAAACTCCCACTGCATTGCTGTTTAAGAATGGGCTGCAATAAATAAAATAGCAAATTTGGTAGTTGGCAGGTGTAGAAGGCAGATTAAGTTTGGAATCATAGAAGAATGGGAAAAAAAAAAAAAAAAGTTTGTAACTACTACTTAGTTAGACTGTAACCTGCAATACACAAATTGCGATTTCTAAAATTCAGTTACACATGGAATAAAAATTCCCACCAAATAATCTGTAATCTAAAAAGTCTCAACTGAACTGAGCTGTATAGGATTTTAAGTTATGTTTGAATAATTTTCAGATAGTTTTGGCTCTTTTTTTGTTGTTTTCATGACAATCATGATTCCCATTCTTTTTGTGTGGTTTGTGTGCTTTTCCTCATTTATTCATCGTGGCGTGCATTGAAGCACAACGTGTAGCCCTACTGTAGATTACAAATGTCTCTATTTTCAACAAACTTTAATGCTCATTTGTTAGTTCACATATAATTAATGCTCAACACAGTATCAGAGGTGCCATCACTATTTCCTGTTCAAACGTTTGGAGGTTTTGTGAAACAATTTCAATCAAACACTGCAGACAGGGTGTGCCACTTCATCACTCCATCTGAAACACATAAACTCTTTTCTTTCCCCAGTAAAGCCAACTTTCTGGAGGGATGTGGATGCCACTTTAGGGCTTCTACATCAGACTTAGCCCTGTGTTTTCTACTGCAGCTCATGGAGCCCTGTCAAAAAAAACAAGTTTACTACAGAGACAAAAGAACATCATAATCTAACCTGGCGTATGAGCTGCTTGAAAACTAGCTTTTTACTGCTTTCAACTCAATAATACACTGAGTTGGAATTAATGTATATGCACTTATTTTTTATTGACATAATAGCCAGAGTGATCCACAGTATGTGAAGTGAACAGTCTGCAGCATAAGGCATGCACAGGGCACACAGCCGTTCAAGTCGATGCAGTTTGTGTAAACTTTGGAGACGAGGCAGCTCTCATCTCTCTCCCTCCTCCTCCTCTTCCTCCTCTTTCTTGTCAACACACACACACAGAAGCACAGCAGAGTGGCTACATGGGTGCAGGAGGGTCCTCTTCATAGCATCCCAAAGATGATGTCTGGCTGGATGAGGAGAAATTATTGGTGAATTTATGTCCAGTTCTAATGCTCGCTGACACGCTAAATGCTGCAGTCAGTCACTCACACGCTGCAGGAGGTGCTGTCCTGTGAGGGAGCTGGTGTCTGGAGGCCTGCCGTCCTCTCCCACCGCCTTGCAGCGAAGGTAACCATAGAGATTAGCCACTTGGAGGGAAATACTAGCTACCACAAGCGACTGGGGAAGACAGACAAATGCATTTAAGTAAGATATGGAGCTCTAAAGCAGAGCATGCACACAAGCAACATGTGTCTCACCAGCCATTTGATCTTCAGGGAGAAGAGGGACGTGAAGAAGAAAAATGTCCATATGAGAGGGCAGATAATGAGGCCCAGCCAGAAAATCCTTGCTTCTGCCTCTGTCCCAATGTTATTGCCCCTGGAGGTCTGCACACACATAACAGTAATGCAGTATTTAATACCCTCAAAATGCTCTTCCACACTAAAATTGACACACAATAATGACTTACTTTTTTGGCCTCAAACATCCAGAGGCTCTTTCCATCCTCATCGATCTGGTTCCACCACCGCAGCCCCACTAACAGTCTGCCGGTTACATTCTGCAACACAGGACAAATGTGAGCGATCACAACCAGTGAGGTGAAAGAAAGGGATTAAACTACTGAAGTGCACAAGAGGCACAGGAAAGTAAGGCGAATGAGCGGCAGACCTAGCTGACCTCTCACCTTGACAGACCAGAAGTCAAAAGAGAGCAGAGTGATGATCAGGACAAAACATGAGGCAAAGTTCTCGCTGAACCAGTCACACAGCAAGTAGGTGACAATGGCAACCACCCGGAAGAACAGGTGGAAAAATGAAGCGAGAGGGTGTCTGAAATAACAGGATAGGAAATGATGAGGAGCCTAAAAATGCCAATGAAGCAAGTGCAGTTAAAGCAGGCAGAGAAAATTCATTTTCCAGCACTGGAGACTTCCCCTGATGATCTATGTAGATAAAATCAGATTTTATATAACTGAACTGAAAACCAGCCTTATATATGACAGAGCAATACATGGAAGTTGTTGAGATTTGTTTAAGACGTTTAATGTTATTTATAGTACAAATTATGACAAGTTGAACAACTGGACAACATCCCCATTGATTTTACAATAGCAAACACAAAAGACTGTGCAGGACCATTGGGTTTGTGCCATAATAAACATCTCCTGCACTGCACCTTATGACTGCGCTTCTCCGCGCCCTCTCCTGCTCGTCAGCAGCAAAGTCCAGCTCCACATCCTCCGTGTCATCCGCCATCGCCTAAGGAGAAGAAAAGACAAAACACAACAGGATGAATCACGCCAGGTCCTCCCCGCTGATACAACACAGAGAAACACAGCACATTAGAGGCAGAGGGAAAAAAATCCATGATCATGATCATAGATGCGTGTTGCAGAAACGAAGTACCATTTGTGCAAAGCGTGGCTGTATTATAGGGCTGGGAATGAACCAGGTGTTACAGTGAAATAGTACCGACACTGCCTTGTCAGTCACCACTTTCACATCCACATCAGGAAGCAAAGATTAAAATCATTTCGCGGTAATGTGAGTTCGTTCAAATAACCGTGACAGTGAAGCCTGCCCTCGTATGGCAGCATAATCAGGCAAATGTCGTTAACGGATATGTGTGACGCTGAGGGAACACGAGAGTCGAATTCAATCCCAGGGGTTTCAAAAGAACGACCGCGGCAGGACTCGAACCTGCAATCTTCTGATCCGAAGTCAGACGCCTTATCCATTAGGCCACGCGGCCCTACTTTCATTACATTGGGAAACCTTTCATATTGTGATCATATCACGTCATGAGGTGGTGAGATTGTCTCAGAGTTGTGGGGTATTATTGTTTTGCGCCAGGCGTTGTGGACAGCTCACGTTTGTCCATTGTACAAAACAATGGCTGCACCGTGGTGTTCATCCAACCATTTATGTACTGTTAAAAACGTATGCAGTCATCCCGACCGCTGGGGGTCGCTAACGCTTTATCTTGCTGTAACCCCATAACTTTGCGGGTAGACATGCGCAGCTAATGTTGACAAGCACGTTAGTTGCGGAGCGATTTCAAACATGTTTTAGTTGATTACTTTAACGTTACAAACGAGAACACAGCTCAGGTGAGGCGTCTGTTTTGCTTTATCGATATTTTAGCTAACAAATATATGGAGCAAAGGATTAAACAGTTATTTTGTGATTGCTCAGATATTAGCAACAGTCCCCTCAGGGGTGAGCGTTGGTCTGGTGTTAGTAAACATATCTTAGCGTATATGTTAAAGCTGGTGGTAACTTTTTTTTTTAAGCAAGTTAGCCTTAGCTGTGTTAAAGTGTTTTCACTCCGTTCCTCGTCCTCAATAATAAGAAAGACAATGAAAATCACTAACATTAGCGAGATATAATTTAATCAAGACCAGTAAAATTTAAGCCACCCTAGAAGAAAATCACACCATGATATACAATCAGGCATTACTGATCGGTATCTTTCTGAGACCTAAATATATAGCTGTGTATAGCACCTCACATTACATGAGAGACAAACTGAGGCTAAGCTCTATCATGTCTTAATGCTGATGTATCATTGTCTTCCAGATTCAGTGTGAAGTCCTCATGAGGTGATGCTGCATGTGCTGCGCTGTCCTCTGCAGAGGACTTTCATCTCTCTACAATGGACGTGTCTGCGCTCCCTGTCCTCCACCAAACCTCAGTCCCTTCAGGGCGAGGACTCCACAGACACCCGTATGAACCCCCTTAACATTCAGATGCTATCAGGGAACCTCCACAAGCAGATCTTTAGAGGACTGGAACCGGAGTACAGAGAGGACGATGTGGAGCGCAGCATTCAGCATCTGAAGAAGCACCAGCTGTGGGGGAAGGAAACATCACTGTTGCCCGATGTGGAGCTGGAGCTTCCTAGAATGTATGGCAAAAATATTGATGAGCACTTTCGTATCTTGGCCCAGAAGCAGAGTCTGCCTTACCTCGAGGCTGCCAACAAGCTGCAGCTGGCTGAGCTCCCTCCCATGCCACAGGAATGGAGCTGGGAGGTTGGCTGGACACGCTATGGACCCAACGGGCAGAGTCAGAAGGTTGATTTCCCAGAGGAGTCGGCCCTGGTGTTTGATGTGGAGGTGTGCGTAACGGAGGGACAGTGTCCCACACTGGCTGTTGCTGTGTCTCCCACTAACTGGTGAGCAGTAAACATTAAACTGCTTATTGGAAGGATTGATTAGCTTCATTGTGGTTTTGTGTTATGGGTCAACTTGTTTTGTTTAATAGGCAAAATTGCAAACATGTTTTTATGCATGAAATATAGAAATAGGCAACAGTTAGTTTTCATTTTCCCAATGTGTATATTTCTTACCTGCTAGGTACTCCTGGTGCAGTAAGCGTCTGATTGAAGAGCGGTACTCCTGGTCAAACCAGCTGATCCTCGCTGACCTCATCCCGCTGGAGACACCTGTCAACTCTGTCCGCCCGCCAGGGGGTCAGTGGAAGGAGAGGCTCATTGTGGGCCATAATGTCAGCTTTGATCGATCTTACATTAAGGAGCAATACTTACTAAAGGTCAGTATTTAGGCGGTAGTTTGTTCTCTCTAGCACTCTTGTCCTTTTTCTTCGTTTTGTTTGGATCTTTATTTTACGATCCTGATTGTCACACTAGTAAATGTGCTGAGTATCCTGTGTTTGCCTCTGTGTGATGTAAAAATTTATGTCCAGGACAAAAATGTGTTTTCTTTCCTAAAGGGTTCTAAGGCACGCTTCATGGACACCATGAGCCTTCACATGGCCATCTCTGGGCTGACTGGGTTCCAGCGCACACTGTGGATGGCCAGTAAACGGGGTAAAAATAGGGGTCTTCAGGAGGTCAAGGAACATATAAAGAAAACTGGACAGAAAAAGGAGGGCCCAATGGTTGGTGTACTTTATTCACTGTATTTCAGCTGCAGCAGTGTTAGTGTTAATGTTGCAGCTTGTCTTTTGTTGGAAGTGTCAGGTTCTTTTGCCTAGGTTCGGTACTTGGCTTTTTTCATCAACAACATCCAAAGTGGGACCATGTTTTTGTGTATAGATTGGCTCCTGGGACTGGGTGAATATCAGCAGCACGAATAACCTGGCTGATGTCCATGCTCTGTATGTGGGAGGGCCACCACTGCAGAAGGAGGCCAGAGACATTTTTGTGAAGGGCAACATGATGGATGTCAGGAACAACTTCCAGGTCAGAGATTCATGACAAATCCCATGTCCCATTGTCGATACTCACAGGTCAAATGTATTCATAATACAAGGTCTTTAAATGAGTTGTGCTCATCATAAAGAACAGGCAAATAATTTGGGCTTTGCTGACCTCTACAGGAGTTAATGCAGTATTGCGCCATGGATGTCGAGGCCACGCATCAAGTCTTCACAGAGCAGCTACCCCTTTTCATGGAGAGGTCAGTCAATTCCAAGCCACAAGCATGAACTCTTGCAATGATTGTCAAGCCAATATTATGATATTGTTTTGACAATTCTGTAAAAATCACCATCTCTTTTATCTTTACAAGGTGTCCTCATCCAGTGACGTTTGCAGGAATGCTGGAGATGGGTGTGAGCTACCTTCCCGTCAACCAAAACTGGGGCCGTTACCTGGAAGACTCTCAGGACGTTTACGAAGAGCTCCAGCGAGAGATGAAGAAATCTCTGATGGCACTCGCGGACGATGCCTGCCAGCTGCTGCAGGATGACAGGTGAGGAGATGCCTTAATATCACCACGTTTCTGACTGTAGCGCATCATCTAATTTAAAAGTATGTGATAAGGTTGAAATACAAATAGATTTATGCAGTGTGTTTCATGTTTTTTCTTCAATTTAAGGTACAAAGAAGACCCCTGGCTTTGGGATCTGGAGTGGGATGTGCAGGAGTTCAAACAGAAGAAAGCAGCGGCCAGCAAGAAGAAAAGCTCCAAAAAAGCAGCTGAAACACAAGTTGCCACTCCTCTCCCAGAGTGGGAGGAAGGTATAAGCTGTTTTTAGTACGAATATTAATATAGATATATAAGATATATATATTAAAAAGAGGTTGAATATATTAAAAGAGGTTGAAAATTAAATAGATGGGATGATTCAGTTGAGCCCTTGTGGTATTAGATCCAGGTCCACCCTCTGAAGAGGAGATGGCAAGCCCCTGCCCCAGCAGGCTGGCTGTGGAGAAGCTGAAGGAAACAGTGAGTCGACTTCCGAAGAGAAGGCAGCATCTGCCGGGTCATCCGGGGTAAGATCGCCGTCAAGCACCACAGACTTTTCCAGTTTTTATTATCTGTCAACTTCCACTTCCATTTGTCAAGTCAGTCCTTCTACTCACTCACTGTGTCCGTCAGGTGGTATCGTAAGCTGTGTGAGAAGATGTCGGGGGAGGGCGGCTGGTCACCTGGAGCCAGCCTCATCAGTCTACAGATGAGAGTGACTCCTAAGCTGATGGGCCTGACGTGGGATGGTTTCCCCCTGCATTACACAGAGAAACATGGCTGGGGCTACCTGGTACCTGGACGCAGAGATAACCTGGTATCCCAGGAGGAAAATGCAGGGCCTGTGTGCCCACACAGGTGCTGAACACACTGCACTCACATCATGAAGACACGAGCTGTTGATTATTTAGTCTGAAGCCAGATTTAGTCCGTTCCTGGACATTTCAGGAATTGACCTCATTGACCTCAAGCGGCTTTAAATTTTTTGCACCGCAGAGGATGTGTGTGCATTTCTGAAGGCGTTGTTTTGTCCCACAGAGCTATTGAGGATGTGCACAGAGAGTATTGTGAGCAGAACAACAAGGAGCAGCCTGAATACCTGGACAGCAGTCCTTCAGAGGACCTCATCTGGACAGACAGCACAGTGTGGTCAAAGGTACACGCACTCATAATGTAATTTACTTCATTCTTGTAGTGTCTGTGTTTAATCAGTGGTGCTTTGGATCACTGATCAGACAGAATGATAGAATATGGGACAGATTTGTGTTTCTAAACACCATCTCCAGGTGGAGGAGTTAGGTTCCCTGGAAAGTCTGACAGAGGAAAATGGAGTCAGAGTGACGAAAAACGGGGAGAGGAAGAAAAACGTGGTGAGTGAATTTTTTGTCATTTGTGTCATCATGAACAATTTTTAATGCTGTCCTGTGCTGATCAACATGATTGCAATTTGTTGTGTAACAGTTTGCATTCTGTATCATCAGCAGTCCAAAGATCCACATTACATCCCAGAGGAGAGTCAGTGTCATTATCACCATGGAAACGGCCCCTACAATGATGTGGATATCCCAGGGTGCTGGTTTTTCAAGTTACCTCATAAGGTGAAGAGAGTCCTGAATAACTAGCACGTTGTCACTTCAGTGAGTCACTCCAATCGTCTCACTGAACGCGTGTGTTTCAGGATGGTAATGACAACAATGTCGGCAGTCCGTTTTCAAAAGACTTCCTGGCTAAGATGGAAGACGGTACTCTTAGGGCAGGACGGGGTGGAACCAACGCTACGCGAGCTCTGGAGATCAACAAAATGATATCCTTCTGGAGGAATGCCCATAAACGTATAAGGTAACACCACCGTGAAGCTATTCGACTTTTTTAGATGATCAGTCGGCTTTGTCCTTCATAAAAATGGCGAAAACATGATTTCACTCTTTCTCTTTTGATTTTTTTGATTTCTCTTCATAGCTCTCAGATGGTGCTGTGGCTGCGAAAGATAGAGCTTCCTCACACTGTCAGCAGGTTTGTCTGATCTATCAGTAGCTATCCTGTATTTATTGATCTGCCAGGAAGTGGGGAGAAGTCATTACTGTATATAACATCTTTCCTTTCTCCCGAAGAAACAAAGATTTTGATGAAGAGGCTCAGTATGGTGCCATATTACCTCAGGTCGTCACTGCTGGGACAGTGACGCGTCGGGCTGTGGAGCCAACATGGCTGACAGCCAGTAACGCACGGGTGAGAATCAGAGCTGACAAAGACAAGTTCACCGGTAGCCAGTCGAGGAGTTTTGTTCATGTGGACTGTTTTTTGTTTCGTGTCCACAGCGGGATCGCGTGGGCAGTGAGCTGAAGGCCATGGTGCAGGTACCACCCGGATATCACCTGGTGGGAGCAGATGTAGACTCTCAAGAGCTGTGGATTGCCGCTGTGCTTGGAGAGGCTCACTTTGCCAACATGCACGGTGAGATTTGTCCCTTTTGAAATCTTGTATGTTCCTGACACTAACACCATGTTCTTAAAGTTGCAGAAGGCAGCATCTTTGAACATAACTGTGTTCATCTCCAGGTTGTACAGCGTTTGGATGGATGACCCTACAGGGAAAGAAGAGTCAGGGCACTGACCTGCACAGCCGCACTGCTGACACTGTGGGCATCAGCCGCGAGCATGCCAAGGTGTTCAACTATGGACGTATTTACGGCGCAGGACAACCCTTCGCCGAGAGGCTGCTGATGCAGTTCAACCACCGCCTCAGTCAGGAAGGAGCTTCCCGTAAGGCCAAGCAGATGTACGCCTTAACAAAGGGCATACGCAGGTACATTCAACAAGCTGAATAATTGTGCATTTTATGTAAAGATTTGAGTTGTTTGTGCATAGATGATTAAGTTAGTGCTGCATGTTTGTATTTGTTTGTTTTGTTAGATACCAGCTGACTGAGGAGGGTGAGTGGCTCGTCAGTCAACTGGATATCGAGGTGGAGAGGGACGAAAATGGAAGCATCTCCCTGCAGGAGTTGCGGAGGATCAGTAGACTGGCCTCACAGTGGCGACAGAGCAAGTAACACATCACACAAACATCCACAAGCATTTGTCAGGAGCCTCTCAGTATATCCTCACAGCTCCTGCCCTTCATTTCCCTCTGTCTCCGTTAGTGCTCCTTCCTCTCGGCGGAAGAAGTGGGATATGGTCAGCAAACGCGTGTGGTCCGGGGGCACCGAGTCCGACATGTTCAATAAGCTGGAGAGCATTGCTCATTCAGCCCAGCCAGCCACTCCCGTTCTTGGCTGCAGGATCAGCAGAGCGCTGGAGCCCAAAGCCGTTAAGGATGAGGTGAGGCGGTGCTGGCCACAAACCTTTTTGTCATTTGTATAAATTTGCAGATTCATTCTAAGAGAGGCTTATCGCCTGTTGCCAGTGTCTACTTTGTCACTCAGATGAATGAATGAGTGACATCACTCACAAGCCTGAACTGGGTGAGGTCCATTGTTACTGGTCATGGGGGCTCTGAGAGTAAGATGTTTTCATGTCTTGTCAGTTTATCACAAGCAGGGTTAACTGGGTGGTCCAGAGCTCTGCAGTGGACTACCTACACCTGATACTGGTGGCCATGAAGTGGCTCTGTGAGGAGTACAACATCGATGCCCGTTTCTGCATCAGCATCCACGATGAGGTGCGGTACCTGGTCTGCAGTAAAGACCGTTACCGGACAGCGCTGGCACTTCAGATCACAAACCTGCTCACGAGGTCTGCTCACAGCTTTGTTTCTACTGTTCTCCATCAAAATATCCACAAGAAAGTGGACAGCTTTTCTGACTGTGTGCTTTTGTCCACTTACAGGAGTATGTTCGCCCATGCGTTAGGCATGCAGGACCTTCCCCAGTCAGTAGCTTTCTTCAGTTCAGTTGACATTGACCAGTGTCTGAGGAAGGAGGTCACCATGGACTGCATGACCCCCTCCAACCCAACAGGTTTGGAACGCAGATATGGCCTACCACCAGGTCAGTTCTGCACACCATTATCATCAGCCTTTGTTATTTGTATCTGTAGTGTGAGGCATAGTATATTCATGGTACAAATGCATGATATAAAAGTGCACAAATTGTTCCTTTGAGGGCACCTAAAAGACACGAATTAACCCATAAAATCTTGCTAGAAGCCCAAGTATATACACATTTCAGTCCAAAATAAAACTAAATCAAAGCTAAGAAGCCATTTTACAGTCAGTGACCTGTCAGTTTATTTGCCAGAAAAGAGTAAAAACAAGTACTGAAATAATGCAGTCTTATTAATTTGAAGGAAAGAATTATAAATGTGTGCACACAAAAAGTAAGATATCATACAAAGAGACTATAAAACAGTGCAAATAAAGTGCAGAAGGCGGAAAATAATATTTATTTTAAAACAAAACCGCTTGAAAGTCTCTTCAGGATTCATCTCTGCTGGAAACCACCTCTTCTCTTAGTTTAGCCAAGGACTCATAAAGCAGAGCCACCTGTGTGTAGTTACAACTGTATAATCTTTAAAGGCGAGGCCTGAAGTCATCCTGATGAAGTGATTAGACCTTCAGTGTAAAACAGAAATGTGTTTAGAAATACATGTCAAAATCCATATTTTGATTTAGATTAAGTGAACTATAGGAACACTACCAGACTGTTTAACAGTGTGTGCAAACTGTCCACAGGTGAGGCCTTGGACATCTACCAAATCATCGACATCACCAAAGGCTCTCTGAACAAAGGAAGATAGCACTTTGTGGGCCAAGCGGCTGCCAATCAGATCAGAATATCAAACACGCACAACTGCCAGGAGGTCGTTCAGCAGCTGCGGGCGTTCAAGATCAGTGAGGAATGTGTGCATCAGAGAGAGGAGTCTTGGCTCACTGTTTCCTCCTCTTCTGTTTGGGTTCTTGTGTCTCCTCTGCATCCTGTGACTCTGTGGTCTGAAAGGGATGGAAGAACAACAAGAAGAAGACACTGAGATCTCACCCATCAGGAATAGAAACTCTTCATTTCCGCAATCAGCTAAATCAGCTAAAGAGGGAGCTGCTAGTTCAAGTGTGACATTCACCTCCTGACTGTCGTCCTGCTCCTGCAGGGCTGCGTCCAGAGTAGCAGCGTTGATGCGGAAATCTCTTGAGGTGCTCAGCTTCATGTACTGCATCAGATTTACCTGGACAAACACAGTGCTGACTGTTCAGGGAGCTTTCTACGTTTCAGTGTTCTCCAAGTCTCCTTATGTCAGAATCAGATTTTGCCAACAGTTTCAAACAATCCGGTTTACTCGTACCTTTGATTTCTTTGAGAGTGTGATGAGGTATTTCTCATACTGCTCGATGCTGAAGATCAAGTTCGGGATGGCCTTTGTCTCAGGCAGAAGTTTTGCCTGCAAAGATGAAAATGAAAGAGCAGAGCTGCAGATTTGTTTGAGGCTCGGGCGTTTTTGGTTGTTTAGTGGATCTATATGTATTTGTACCTATACATGTGATATAAGATAAACAAAATGTAAACGTTCAGTCACGCTAATCTTTCTAATTATATGATTACAGGAGAGAAGTGTTCTTACAGAGGCAGCAGTGTTCACTTCATTCCTTTTCTTTTTCTTCTTGTCATCTGCACCTCCACCACTGAATTCTCCACTCTAACAGAGAATACACATTCGTAATTACAGCGCCGTTGTAATTGGAGATCATTTGTGTGAAAACATGGGGCTTTGGCAGGGGCTTGTTTATAAACCTGGAGGGAGTTGTACCTGTGCGTACGTGATGAAAGAGTAGCACTGTGGTGTCAGGTGGGAGCCAGACAGTTTGACCTACACAGAAAACTCAAGATTAGCATGAAAGTATGAGAAGATACAATCAGAGGAACAAGACCGCAGACTCACCAGCTTCTCAAAGCGTGCAGGCAGCACGCCGTGCTGGCTGGCACACACCTGAATGTACTAAAAAGACAGAGAAAAGAAATGAAAGTCACGCTGGCCACACGGAAATGTTCAAACCAAGATCGCAGAGCAGACAAATACGCACGTATTTGACCAGGGTGGTGAGGATGCTGTATGTGCGAGTCAGCTCTCTCAGCAGTGTGATGGTACAGGTGCCGGGCAGCAGGGCCGTCTGGACCAGCTCGTTTAACGCGGTCAAAAGAGTCCCGAGCTGCAGTGTCACTGCTTTCTCGACTGGGTCCTGCTGGCCTGCAGTCTGGGTGGCCTCACCTGCACGTAGAGAACCGAAGTTTTAATACCTCCCCTGACAGAGATGGATTTCTCCACCTGTCCCCTCTCAACTCCACCTGAGCATCAGTATCAAAAGGTTTCTTACCAGAGTCCGATTTGTCAGAGGGCGCCTGGCTTTTCTTTCTGGCAATCAGCCAGTCCACTTCATCGAGCACTCTGCCAACCTGCGACAGGACCAGCAGCTGTGGCAGGAGATTAAAAATGAGATGAAGCACAAACAGATTCTGAGTATCACAGCCAATCAGAAGCCTCCCGTTAAAAAGAGAGAGAGAAAAAAAACAACACTCACTGCTGCTGTGGTTGCAGTCTTCATGTTGACAAGGGCAAAGTTGGACTGTTTTTCCACCTCAACATCCTGATCGAACAGAAGGAAAAGCCAGAGTCAAAAATGACTTAACTTTCAAATCTTAATTGATTTTTAAGTCATTTCAATTATTTCAGTGGCGATTTCCAGAGACTTGAATCTCACAGGAACTCATGTGACTTCAAGAAAAAAACAAACATTGAGGCAGATTGTCGTTGACAGCTCGTTATGTGTGCTCTGTCTTGTAAATCAGGGACACTCCGATCCAGACAGTAACATTAAGATTATATCTGTAAACTCCTCATGTTACAGGATCATTTGGGCGGATAATCTGTTCAAACCAGCCTCAAACCAGGAACAACTCTACGATGGTCAGGAGGAGCAAATCTGACCAAAAATCTGCCCACTTATCCTCCAGTGTGAGGCCAGCTTAATGTCATCAATTTACTGTCATGAATGTATTATTAGTGCTGCAAAATGAGGCCAGATGATAACAGTGGGTTACTGTTGGAAAGTAACAGTCATGTGCTGCTGATTTTAGAAAATATTGGAGGAAACTCTAAAATGTAGCACTGTTACCTGCAACAGAACAAGTTAACACGGCCAATATCCCAATATAATTTGGGATGGTGTGAGACGAGGATCAAAGGTTGGATGTGAAACAAGGACAAAGAGTTGTCAATGAAGGTTCCTGGAGAAAAGGCTCCTGCATTTAACAAACTGTGGAATGTAAAAAATGTACAACGGCACAAACTGTAGTTAACTGAGTGCCAGAATTAAATCACTATAAACTCCTGCCTTGCAGTTGTATTGAGGTGTGATGCCAAATTGTTTGTGTTCTGAACACTGTAAAGTTCATTTGCGTGTACCTGATCGATATCTCCCAGTTGGCTGTGAATATCTTGGGAGAGTTCGAGCAGCAGGCTTACAGGAGTCTTATAAAGAACATGCAGGTTGAAGAGAAGAGAGAGCAAGCCTTTGCAGAAAGCTGAATCCTCTGAAACAGAGAAAAAAAAAGGGACCTCAGAAAACACCATACTGTGCCTCACATGGACACAAAGATTAACTAAGCTGTCACCCACCAAAGCTCGTCTCTTTGCAGATTTTCACAGTCCATGTGATCGTCTGAACAAACTGCGGATGTAGATGTGTGTTAGTGGAGCATATATGATGGAATTCATCCTGTAAAGTGCATTTAAGAGTACGCCTACCTGTTGGGAGGAGGGCTTCAGCTGGCGGGAGAGCACGCTCAAGATGCTGACCAGCAGCTGAGCCTCCTTGCTGTTAAATTCCTCCTCACCTCCACTTAACTGTGTGAACAGCGCCCTCTGTTGACAGAAAAAGAAAACAGTTTTAGTGTAGATGCTGTCTGATAAAGTCAAGTAGGTTCATATTAAAATAATCCCTGGCATGTCCTGTCAGGTAACTGAGTAAGGAAATACATGAAGCCAGGTTTCTGAACCAGAAGCAATAGAAAGTGACTGTTTGGATGGATTTCTGTGTAGACGGACCTGAAACTGTCGGATATAAAAGAAGTTCATCTCTGTAACATTGCCATCGTCTGGTTCAGCATCGTCCTCTGAGATGTCTGTGAGAAACAGAAAATGTGATGAATTCCTGCGTGATGTTCAGGTGTAAAGCCTACACGTCACTGCTTTGTGAGTGCATGTCTGACCCATGGTGGAGAGGAGCTGGGCCATCCTGTCTGGATAGCGCTGCTGGCAGGTTGTGAAGATCCTGAGCAGACCTTCCAGACACAGATGGGACAGGCTGGAGCGCTTCTCTTTCTTCCCTGCATCCTCCACGACACTGGGGATGTTGGTGTAACGCCACATCAGCACACTGCGATGACAGTGAAACAAAGACGGATCTCTCATTGGTCAGAAAACAAAACCAGGAACCAAGCTCATCTAAATGCTGCTATGTCGACCAATAGAATCCAACCTCGTCATGTCACAGAGGAAGCGGAAAGTTTTGTCTGTGTTCTGTCCATCAGGGCCGTCTGTGTGTCCAGTTTCCTCCAGCTGCTGGATCTTCTGCACTGCCACACTCACAGCATACCGCACAAATTCTCCACTTGAGCGAAGCAACGAGAGAGCCTCCTCTCTGCTCTGACTGCTGTCTCTGAAAATAAAAGACAAGCGTTCAGCAGTTAGTGGCAATGTTTGGCTGTCAATACTACTCTTGACTCAATGCACACCGGTTAACTTTTAGCTCTTCAAGTTCAGTCAGTACTTGTACCTATCATTCTGATAGATGCTAACCAGCATGAACTTTTGCACTGAATAGAAATAACTGCAAACGACATAGAGTCCAGTCAAGACGTGCAAGAGAAAGAACTGAAGTGAGTTCATTCACCGATGAATACTACAGTATTTATGAAGGCTGTTTTCAGGTGTATATATCATGATGTAATTTAATAAAATGTGTTCTTTATATTCAGATAGATCCAGTAAGTGTAACATTAATCCACGTAAAGAAGCCACTAAGAGCATTTACCTGAAGAGCACAGTGAGGAGAGTTGATATGAAGCCCGAAGAGAGTAAACTACGAGGGGTCTTGTGCGAGGGCACTCGACCTTTTCCAGATTTCTCCTTCAGGATCTCAGACAGCTTGTGGTAGCGGTTGAACAGCTCCATGAGCTCCTCGAAGCAGCTTTTACTGCCACACATAGAGACAAGTGCACAAATTAAAAACAAAACAAAAAAAAATTTACGCAACAGGAAGTCCTGACCGCTGAAAAAGCAGTGGTTGTTACCTGTAGTTGGCTTTGATGAAGTTGTACTCCATAAGGACCTCATACACCCCCATCACCAGCACAGCGTAGATGTTATTCTTCAGTCCAACACCGGATCCCATGGAGAACTCAGCTGACTTGTCCTGATGAACACACAGACAGCATACATGACTTAAGATGATGTTTCCAGTGCTGCAACATTGATAACTGGTAAGGGAAGAGGCATGGGAGCTGAGGAACACTGGAAACAAGTGATGTGCAATTCAATTAAAAAAACAAAATGTTCATCATTCATTCTTAGGGATGAATGCTCATTTGTTTTATGAAAATCATCTTACAGCCTTTTGCAGGTCTAAAACACAGTGAAATGTTACTGATGCAGCGAGCGCTGACCGAGCTGAACCATTGAAAGCCATACAATGTCGTTCAGTGTGCACTTTTGCTGTGCTTGCTCCTGTCTTCAAGGCATACCAGTTCAAAGTCCTCCAGTTCACTCTTGATCATGCGTCTGGTCATGCTCTCTAGGATTGTCTGAAGTTCAGACTGGTATCCCTCTTCCTCCTCCTCCTCATCACTGTCATCAGCATTGGGGTTGGCTGATTGGCGCATGTTCTGCAGCCACAGCATGCAGTGTACAGTACAGCTCACCAGATGGGCCTGGAGGGGAACAAACACTATTTAGAGCAGACCTTAACAAAACAAAACACAGCCACAAAAATGTTGCAGTGCAGACACGAGTACCAGTGGCTCCTGGAGGTAGACTTGGTCTCCAAGAGCTGTGATGCACGGCTCTAGTTTCACCGGGGGCAGGAGGTCTTGCTCAGGCTCGTAGTAACGCTTCAGCTAAGGACACAAAGACAAACAGCTCTCCACATTATAGATAACACGTCATTGTATCGAACACAGTATGCACATAATACAAACACACACACCTGTGAGAAGAGGGTCTGTATGACGGAGCTTGCGAGTTGAGAGTTGCGACGGAGAACATCATAGAAGCCCTGAAAAAGGTGTGAATTTGCTTTCTCAGTACAAAACATGTCGTTAACTTTAACACCAAGTAGCAAAATTAAAATCCTAATAATGGCTAAATTACAGACACCTCTTACCTCGTAGAGCATGAGGCGCACATCAGCCTGCTGGCCAAGGCAGCGACGCAGACTGCTGAGGATTTCCAGACAGAACGCTTCATTGGCAGCAGAGTTGTAACGAGAATGAACATCCACTTGGATCTATTCAGGGGTTCAGGCAGACAGTTACCATACAGACATATCTCCACAGCTGCACATGCTTTCCAGCACCCTTGCAGCACATGCATCTTTGCATCTGGACTGCATGCAGTCTGACTGGAACTGTACCTGGCTGGAGGAGACTGCCTGGCTACACTGACTCGACGCCAAGCTGCCCAACACTTTGAAGTTCTTCAGCAGTAACAAGAAGCCGGTCACTGCGGACTTCCTGCCATCCAGTTGGCTGGTAGAGAGTCATATGTGAGGGGGGCAGTGTTTTCTGTTAAACTATCGAATGTGTGAACCAAAGCACGAGTTTCATTATCTGTACAGATCTGATTAAGAGCAAAGCAGTACACACCTGGAAAACATGGCCTTACGGAGAACTAGAATCAAAGCATCTTTCAAGGACATACTGACTTTGAGCAGGGGCTGGAGATGAAGCACAAAAGAAGAATTACACAACAGAAACCTCTTTAATGTGTGTGTGTGTGTGTGTGTGTGTGTGTGTGTGTGTGTGTGTGTGTGTGTGTGTGTGTGTGTGTGTGTGTGTGTGTGTGTGTGTGTAGGTACCTGGACAGCTTTTAGCAGACCCTGAACAGTGGCCAGGGGCAGGTATGACAGGTGGTCAAATGTCTCTGTGACCTTGGAGGATGACTCCAGGAGGATCATGGGAGCAGATACCACAATGTCAGAGAAAAGGTCTGATGATAAAGAAACAAAAACAAACAATGAAGGCAGGTCAAGTCAAAATCTAGTTTCTAACTAGACTGATTAGACACTGGTGTACATCTGAGAGCTGGGACTAACAGAAGGTTGTGTCACCTAGGTAATGATTGACAGGTGAGGCTGTCTTTGTGACCAGTCGATTCAACACCTGCTCCAGTATCTCGCCTCTGATAGGCTCGTGCATCTGTTGCAGAAGAAAAACACATCCTCCACTTAGAAAATACAGTACAAACATGTAGTCAACAATCAGCCATTTACATCGTGATGATTCTACAAAACAAAATAATAAATAAAACGTTACCTTAAAGCCCTTCAAGAGCACCTGTCCTCCCAGCTTACATGCCTGCTGAGCGGGGGTCCGGGCTATGGTAGCAGACCCATCTGTGGTCTTGCCAAACGGTCCAGGTTTTGGTCCAAATGTATCCATAAGGAAGAAACCCAGCTGCACTAGTCCCTGGGTCACATGATCCCAACCAAACACACTGTACAGGTGGAAGAGTAGATTTCATATACTTACAAATATTGTGTTCATGGCAGATATGATGTGAAAATATTGTGCATCTTCACTTCACACAGAAAAAATGTTAATGGTCATCACATCGCCATGTTTACCTAACCCAAACAATCATCTTTTGGTACTCTTCACCAGTCACTCAGTAGACATGGCAACACAGGTAGAACAGAAAAGGCCGAAGAGAAAACTAAATGTTCTTGTAGAAAAACTTGTCTTTCTCATGATTTGATCGTTCTGATGCTCTGACCTGTTCTTGACTGTGTCCAGGATCATCTGAGCCACACTGCTGTGTCCAGGCAGCAGGTCCTGCAGGAACTTTGACCCCTGCTGCAGCTGCTCATCCTTAAAACTCTTGATGATCGCCCCCTTCAAAACGTCAAACACCTATCGGGAGAACCAGGAAACAGAGAGGAAAATGTAAGTGAGCAGAAAGGTAAAGTAAGGCTGACATGAACACAGGGAAAAATCTCTCACCTGCTCCTCATAACGCTGGATGCGTGCCACTGAGAGCAACAGGGCGACACTGAAAGGGCACAGGTCCCCATACGATGTCTGCAGAAATGCAATTCAAGATTTATGGCACACTCTGCATTACAAAAGTAAATAAAACTCCAATGACAGATGGATGTGGGATACATAACCTTTAAGCCTTTAAGGAACTCTCTCCCGAGCTCATGGTCGAGACGTATCGCAAAGACGATGTGGAGGATAGCAGTGCCCTCCACGTACCGTAACTGGTCCTGTGGAATGGACTGAACCTCCAGATCCAAACTCCTGAGGAAGGAAGAGTGAAAAACAACCATCAGTAAATGCAAAGTAGGCAATGAGATTTAGAGTGGATTCAGTTTATCACACTTGGAGTGTATGAGTCACTCACTCTCCGTGTTTCTGCTCCTCTTCCTGGTGAATATCTTGCTCCTTAAAATAACTGATGATTCCATCCAAGACCTGCCTCTTACAACCCTGACAGAGACAGTGCAGCGCAGGCATTTAGATCATTAAAAGAAAGAGAAAGACTTAGAAAATGAAAATCGACAATTTCACACACACACACACACACACACACACACACACACACACACACACACACACACACACACACACACACACACACACACACACACACACACACACACACACACACACACACACACCTTTGCAGATAAAAGCAGCAGCTGATAAACCAGTGGTGGGATCTCCTGCAGATCCAGTTTGGTGAACATCCTCAGTATTTTTTCCACCAAAAAGCGAAGCTCCTCTGATGACAAGGGCACATCCCTAGAATGAGGCAGCAGAAGAAGAAAAATAGTAGAAGCAACAGAAGAAGGAAAACATACTGTCTGAGAATGTGACGGTCTGATACTCAAAGGTGTTACCTGAACATGGTCGTCAGGTGGATAACACACTGCGGATCCCATCTGTGTGAAAAGAAAATAAATGAATAAATACATCATACAATTACTATCACTGCTTGTTAATGACAAACATCTGAGGGTTTGGGCTTCAATATTTCATCTCAGTAAGAGGAGTCAATGTGTCATTATTACATGTAAAATTGCACCTCACCTGCTGGAGCAGAGGCTGTTGATCAGCTGTTTCTTGTATTCCTCACCACTGAGTTCACCTGAAGTTATGACACAATAAACATCCGACAGAAATTCATCCTCTTTTAACTTCTACACCTTGTAGACATCAGGACTCAGTAAGACATTGACATCTGTGAGGTAACATAAAATAAGAGTTACTGAGGCTCATGGTTTGCACTTACCTTTTCCATAAGACACGGCTTCACAGGCTGAAAGGGCAGTCAGCACAGTAGGAAATAGCTCAAGGGATTTCCCAGTGCCCATTTTCCCCACCTTAATGGCTTCAACAAACAGGGACGCCAGTTGTGCAAGAGACGGTCCAGGCAGTGCATGAGTCTGTGTGTGGATCATTAAAGAGGCAAAGTGGTAGTTAGACTGGTGCATATTATGCTGTACTGGACATATGGTGAAGGGAAAGGGAACACAATATGTAAAGACAGGTCTGTAACCACTTTTTATTACCTCCAGCATCAGCAGTCCAATGATATCAGCTGCCACCTCAGTCTGAAGATCCCCAGACTCACACAGAGGGACGCAGTGCTGATAAACAAGAAGTCTGCGGTTTGATCCTTCAGTTGAATTTGGTGGAGAGCCTTCACAACAGAGTACACACCATACTGTTACTGCACAGGATACTATGATATGATACTGTGATACTATGACAGGATACTACAATGATTCTGACTGGAGGTATGACTGTGAGCCTGTGTTACGATCTTAAACTCGACAGTAATGTGTTGACGCTGAGGATTTACCTTTAAATATGCCTTTAATCATGGTCCCGACCTTCTTACCCTTCAGTGCACCATTTGTAATCACAGTGATGAGCTAGAAAGCAAATAGCGAGAGAGATATTTCATAAGCTTTTCGGACAGTTTTAATAATCTAAATGCTAAGTTGACAAAATAACATTACCTGCTCATTTGTAAGGGAGGACAGGTACTTCTGAAGTTCGGCAGTATTGTCTCCATCTGACAACGTGACGATTTTATCCATTTCAGCCCGCATGATTGACCTGCGAAGAGATACAAGTGGCAGGTAAACACAGAGATACCAAGAAACCCCCGTTTTTTAACCTTAGCAAGCTTGTTGTTTCTGTAACTTAAAAGTTAAATTCGATAAACGAAGTGCACGAATGAAAGGTTTACCTCTGCTTATCGTAAATGTAATATTGTACATTTAGTTTAATTCAGTCAATTATTCTGTAAAAACGCGAAGTCGACCTCTCAATATCTTTGGTAACGCTTTCATAATAGGAAACGAATTTCCCGCCAGCGCACACTTCCTGTTTTGCTTCGTGGTTGCCACATTTGACTCGACGCATCCCGCATTACATTATTTGATATCCATTTCAACATAACATTCATTGTACAGTAAAATACTTGGAATTATTGGATGCCGTATATTTTAGAATAGAATTAAACCAATCAGCAACATATCGCCATATTCATTTAATGTAATTTAAAGATACCGTCAGTAGAAAAACTTGATTTCGACGAACCTGTCAACCCTGTGTACACGGCACGCCTACGAAGCGCACTTTTTCGCTGGGTTGCCAGTTGTCCAGACTCCAAAAACCACGAATCCGGGCTTGGTTATTCTCATTTTGAGCTTTACTTCGTGTTGGTAAATGCTTTCATCGTTTATCAGTAAGGTTAATCTCATTTAGGCGAAAGTCGCCGGATTCTGTCGGTGTTCTGCGTATCTGACGTTGTCCGCTCTTTGACTGTGTTTTATAATTACTTAGATTAAAGTAACTATTGCCGTGTTATTCCTCTTATGATGTGATATTTTACTGCATATTGAAGGAAAATGGCAGAAATGACCCACAGGCTCCCGTGGTCCTCTTGTAGTGAGGCACTTGAAGTGAACTGTAGATTGGAGGAAAATGCCCCCAGTGGTGGAATGTAACTAAATACATTTACTCAAGAACTCTACTTGGGTACAAATTCAAGGTACTTGTATTTTATTTGAGAATTTCCATTTCATGCAACTTTACACTTCTGCTCCACTCCACTTCAGAGCCAAATATTGTACTTTTTACTCCATTTGATTTTATGTATAGTGCATTAACCGCACAGACAGCATTTCTATTTGCTTTAGTTTACTACCATTATTACGGAAAGCAAAAAGCAAAATTTCTATCATAATCTCACATTTGCCCCCCGACTGTAGCTTTACTTGTTGAATTAGCTCTTGAAATCAGTTTTGGTTCCTGCTAGATGCTACAAAATTAACCCAGCTGGTCATATAACAATCATTATCTCTTTTCCTCAATTGTTGCCTCCTGTCTGTCTCTTATCATGAGGTCCTAAAAATACCTCCATCCCTGGATTACTCTAATCCAGAGTCTCCCTGTGTGTGTGTGTGTGTGTGTGTGTGTGTGTGTGTGTGTGTGTGTGTGTGTGTGTGTGTGTGTGTGTGTGTGTGTGTGTGTGCGTGTGCCATGTACCATGGCATGGCCTGGCATGTCTTTCATTTCGGCAGCAGACTAAAGGTGAGTCACTAATGCTGCAGGAGAGCAACACTGTAGCATAGCCTCCTTCCTCTTTCTGATAAAATGAAATATTATTTTACTAATTTACCCCAAACATCTCATTCCCTGACTCTTGTCTCAATGACAATAAATCAGTCAGTCCACTGATAAATCATCAGTGTTTACACCTGATTTTGGCCAGAGGAGGTGGCAGTGTTTCAAGTATTCTCTGTATTCTGAGGTAATCTTATAAAAGGCTCAATATATTCAGACTCACCATGCTGGGATTAGTGTAAAACACCTTTATGTAACAGAGAAGTAGCACAGTGATATGCAGCACAATGAAACAGTTGCTATTGTCTAGCAATTAAACAGTCATTAGTGTTAGAGATTAATGAGGAGATGCATTCACTTCCACACCCAATCTAATCTAATGACACCACTCATTCTGCTGTATTACCAGTGGTGGTGAGAGGGGGTATTGTGTGTGTGTGTGTGTGTGTGTGTGTGTGTGTGTGTGTGTGTGTGTGTGTGTGTGTGTGTGTGTGTGTGTGTGTGTGTGTGTGTGTGTGTGTGTGTGTGTGTGTGTTACTCACATTGTGGGGATATAAATCTGTTTTACACTGTCACATTGAGGGAACTCGCCTTCCTTAAGGAGACAAAACACAAATCCCCATATTGTAAATCATTAAATTTTAGGATGAAGTCTTGGGTTAGGGTTAGTGTTAGGGGTTTACAGATAATGGTGATGGTTGTGGTAAAGGTAAGCCCTAAAATTAAGGAAATCGATGTAAGTCTACCCCATGTTCCCAAAAGTGATGGAAAAACACCTCTGTGTGTGTGTGTGTGTGTGTGTGTGTGTGTCTGTGTGTGTGTGTGTGTGTGTGTGTGTGTGTGTGCCATGCTGATAATCCATTGGTTGATAATGCATCTGAGAATGACAGATGGCCTGTGCAGCCTATACGCTGTTGGACCTGTGTGCTCAGTTTAAGGGCAGTTTTAGCAACCAGGAAGTTCAGGATTCTGTGTGTGTGTGTGTGTGTGTGTGTGTGTGTGTGTGTGTGTGTGTGTGTGTCCTTGTCTCCACCCTGTTGGGGATTCTCCCTAAAGAGCTTTGATGCCTTCCTTGCATCACTACACGGTCTAATCACTCGTACCAGCTGTCAGTGTGTTGGCCTCCCTCCTTCCTCTCTCTGCGTCCGCTGGCACCACTTAACCTCACATCCTCTGCAGGCAGCCATAATGGACACTCACAACATTGATACTGAAACATGATGAACAGATATCACCCGCTGATCGCGCTGACTGCTCAGTCCCACCAAGCAAACACAGACACCGTGCCTCTGCTGATATGTTTTGTCATTGTTTGAATCTGCACTTTTGTGAAAACTGCAACAACTGACACAGATTTTCCTCTTGTGTATTTCTCCATGTATCATCCATTATCCCTCCTTTTCTTCTGTCTTTATTTTCACACTTTCATACCCAAAACATAAGACTCTTAATAATCATGTGTTGATTATGTGTAAGTGGCAAATTTAAACTCCTCCTCAGGTTGTTAAAACCCACAAATTCCCTGAAACACCACTGAGGATGTAGCTTTAGCGTCCTATGGTAGCTACAGTATACACCCCCCCCCCAACAAAAAAAAAAAATAGAACACAGTAGGTTTGATAAATGCAAGTGCAGCACAAAGAGCAGGAGTTTATCGTGATGCATTTTCCAGATTGTCTGTGGGGTTTAATGGTTTGACGCAGCACTAACATCACTCATGACAAACCTCTGCAGCGCCTCAACTCAGACCTTTCATGACTGAGCAGGATCAGGTTGCACCATAAGCTGAGCTAGCTGCTGCTAACACCAACACTGAGGATGTACAACGTCTTCAGCTGCAGGTTTCACAGCCAAACACATGATCATCATTGATTTATTGATCGGGGCAGATGACAGTCAGCTCGGTGCTAAATGGCCTGTGTATGGATTTATGGATCGTGGCTGATTGGTCAAAAGGCTCCCATGGTTCATACCTTTAGTGAGATCTTCTTGGCCAAGACGACCCTGAGGGGACATCATACATCTGAGGAGGGAGACAGGCAGGACTTTCTTACTGAACTTTCTGTATGTGGCTTCTTCCATGCTTTTTTTTTTCTTCTACACTTCTTGTGTCTTTGCAGTTTCTATGGTGTTCTGAGACCGCAAGTACGCTCAGGGGGGATGGTCACTTTGAACCCCTCACTGCTCCACCTGCAGTCACTCACACACCTGGCATCCACGCCCTCACCTTAAACCTGCCACCTGTGACCTTTTGTAAAACCCAGGCCTGTACTGGTGCAACCTGGTCGCCAGAATAAATGTTGCCATTGTACGTTTCTGCAGACCACAGACAGACAGGTGGTTTAGGCAAAAAAACACACTTGGTAAGGTTAGGAAAAAATCATTTTTTGGCTTAAAATACCAGGTTTTTTCACTGAAAAGCTCCACAGCTCAAACTGTGGTCTGCTGCATGGCAGTCATCTCGTCACCACCATTTCCTGACCAGAGAATAATCTCATATACATGTACCAGTAATCCAAAGCACATCACTTTGATACCTATTGTAGAAATGTTGACATGATGCTTATGAAACGTGCATATTTGACATATCGGTGGTTTGCAGAAACATGAAATGGCAACATTTGATTCTGGTTACTGAGCTATCTGGAGAACAAAATGACCTGCCTAACACACGTTCCTCTAACATAAAATAATACTCTTCCTCTGGTGAGTCCTGGAATGGCAGAGGGCAGGTGAAAGCTCTCAGTCAGTTGTTGGCAAGTCTAGAACCACCGGATCCTTCCAGCCCACCAGAGTGAGTTCTACCATTGCCAAACACTGCGGGAGAGTCATGGCCACCAGATCTGTGTGACGTACAGGGTTCGGGTTACACAGGGCAGCGTCTCAGAGATAGGGTACAAGCCTCCATGGTAACCAGTGATATCTGAGAGGGACGGCACAATCGATCAGATTCATAGCTCATCCTCCCCATCGCTCCCTCTCCTCTCTCTACAGTATGTTTCTCTCACACAAACAGAACAGAAAAACGCTGGAGATGCCAGAATATGAGTGAGCTGAGTGTCTCTCTTGTCCCATATTGGCACTACACATGATTGCTCAAACTACGAGACACAAAGCAAAAATGTGCTAGTGCCAAAATAGGCAAAGAGGCTGGTAAATTCCACCGTCTGCTGGTTTCACCTTTAAAGCCAAAGCAGATGAGGACACGGGCAGTGTGGTTCTGTCTCTACTCTGTTTATGGCCCTATGGTAATTCACTGATAGTGTGCTGTGACAGTGAATTCTACCAGTGCCATACACAGAACAGGAGGAGATATAGGTGTAGCCCCATGTTAATGCTAACAGCTATAGAGCTGTCTTACAGCCTCATCATCTGTGAAGCCTGTCAGCCTGTCTTCTGCTTCATGCTTCCATGTTTATGTAAAACCTCTGCAGACCTCTTGAAAGGTTGGAGAGTCTTGTGTTTACAGTCCTGTGTAGAGTGGAAATAAGCAGGCTGTATCAGAGTCAGTTGTGTCCTTCCCTCATTTCTATTTGTAAAGTAAATCCAGCAACACCATCTGCTCCACAGGCCTGTACAGCTTACTCCTCAACCAGATTTTTTGAGAAAATATTTCCAGAAATTAGCATGTATTTATACCCTTCTAAAAGTTATTATATGATTATTGCTGGCTTTAGTATTTTGAGGGGATTTCTGGCCTCCATGTGATTCCCTCCTGATGCTGGTGGAGGAGCAGGTCTGCTGCTCAGATTGATTCTGGCTGTAGGGAATGATGCGCTAAGTGATTTTTGAGATGCTCCAAATAGGTCCCAAAGCAGGGCTCATCTTCCCGTTTCCGGGAGAGATCAATAGAGTAAAAAGCTTGAGAGAGAGAGAGAGAGAGAGAGAGAGAGAGAGAGAGAGAGAGAGAGAGAGAGAGAGAGAGAGAGAGAGCATAAACAGGATTCTCCTGAAGTTGCTGCGTTCACCTGCATGGTTTTAGCTGCTCCTCACGTCTTGGTTGCTCTTCCTACTGAGTGACAGTCACATTGTCTGTGATGATCATTTGTCCACACATGGGTAAGAAAGTGCGCGTGGCACTTCATTGATAGTTCAACAGCAGAGCATTATTACTCACCTCTTTCAATAATGTCATTTCCTGTTAGAATCAAGGCTGCAGTGGAGATGAATCCACCCCGCCTTGTGTAATCACCTCTTCCTCTGCAGGATTGACTCTTCAAAAATATTAACATTATAAAAGCAGAATTCAAAAGCATTAACTCATCATTTTCAAGGAACAACTATTATTTTTTTTGTATTTGTTTGCTTTGTGCTGGTCATCAGTCTGGGTAGAGGTCATAAAACATATATTCATTATAATAACATGCTATAATAAGAGTCTGCCTGATTATTGTCATTTTGGAAATTACATATCACGGAGGCCTGTGGATTTTATAGATAAACCCAGCGTTGGGCTGATTCTTACCTTATAAAATGATCCAATATCCTCAATGTACACAACACTTTAGTGATAAACACAAAACAAGAAGAAACTTATTTGTTGAGCCTCCAGAAGCGTCCAGTCGTAAAATATCCGCACATCCATCCACATTAATCACATCAAAGTCGAGAACATAGCCTAGTTGTGGTCTTCAGCTGGATGAGCTGGGCCAGTGGAAGAAAACGGACTTTTATTTTGGTATTTCTTCAGTCCGCTGGTCCACACTGTGCCAGTTCGCTCTCCATCTCTCCGTCCATCACGGCTCCCCGCTTGTTTTACGGCTGTATGACGAGGGATTTTAGTGGACAGGTAATTAGTTGGTAAGCATCTTAAGCCACTGGCAGTATAGTAATCCACGCCGCCCTCCACCCTCTCCTTCTGCTGCTTCAATACGCAGGCCTACAGTACATTTCCTCTGCGCCTTTTACGCACAGGACGCGCAATGCAGTGGCGACGATGAGGGATTCTGGAAAATCAGTTGACTGCTAATTTCATGCTGCTCAAATTAGTTTGCCATACTTCACACAAAATTAAGTTGTTTTAATACAACACTAGCCATGCGAGCCTGAAATAAAACAGATTTATGCCACTCACAATGATGTAAGACTCTTCAAGCTTATTATTGTTAAATTCTAGGGTTTGTCAGACGCAAAACAGAAAAGAAAGTAAACTCATTGCTCCATTTCTAGTCATCTGTCACAGTAACTCAACTCTTTAGAACCTACATAATGGAAGACTGATGTTTACCATCAGACAGCAGACTTACCAGCATCCACCGGGTGTGGCACCCTGCTGCAGCCAGGCCTGAAGCTCCGCTCCGTCTTATCCCTGCACGGGACCACCAAGTTCCTCCGAGCACAGGCCTCCTCTGCCCCTCGTTATATACGGGCACCCAGAGGTCCGTCCAAGGCTCATTTACCTGCTGTCGGTGATTATTAGACAGATTGCAGGTGGAAAAAGAGGCATCATCCTTTCAGCTGATGTGAGCCCGTCAGAGTGGGACAGGATAGGTTTGGGTTACGGCTCTTTCAAAGTTGACGCTGAAATCCACCCGTGCAGCCTTTGTCCTCTCCATACATTATGAAGGAGGCGCAGCCGGCCAGCAGCGTCTCATCGCCCACCGCACAGCGCGGCTGCTGCTGCCGCTCGCCTCACTCTCAAATAACTTTACTGTGCACCCATCTCTGTTTATCACTTTTGAAACTACTCGCTTTTTCCGACTATGCAGTTGCTGATCTTCTTAAAAAGTAGTTCCAGCCTCCAGATATAATGTGAAAAATAAAAAAAATGTAACTCCCCGTCACATTAAAAATATCTTTACCTCATCCACTAATGGCTGCTTTAATTTTCTCAATTTCTTCTTCTAATCTGATCCGTACGGAAAGGAACATGCGTGTAAATCCCACGCAGAGGCTGCTAATCTGATAGTTTTTAATCTATCATATCAATGCTGTTTCATTCAAACTACTTCTCGGCCCTATAAATAATGAGTTTCTGGAGAAAATAATCACAATGGTGGAAATCCTAATCTGCGAGTGTGTTGTTACCCTCCAGGCAAATTAAACTGATGCTGAAACAGGAAACCTGAATGTGTTCAGAAAGAGGCTGCATGGCCACGCAACGATGAATATTTCATAAGATCATTATGAGCTACTTTGTGTCTGATGAGGAGCGTCATGCTCCAGCATCCCAACATGCAGGACCACCGTCATTCACTCCGTCATTCACTTATTTAACATGACCCATCTGAGTTTTAATAAATGACAGAATAGCATTGAGATAACCTCACCAACTCGTCCCTTAGGCCTTTTTGGACATTGTCTGCCAGGTAAAGAAACAAATGCTAATGGTTAAGTCACAGTTTTGAGACGGTATGTCTAAATCATGAAATTAAAAAGTCAGAAATATGAAATCATGGGGCAGTAAATTATAATTTTGTCATTTTTTGTCAAATTTCTGATTTCCCATGAGCTCTTGTAATCTTCTTATGTCTATCTTTTGATCTTTTTTTTTTTCTTTTCCTGGTGGAAATGGACTCCTGCTTATTCAGACAATCAGCTCATTCACATTTTGACTTTGTTACTCTGCTTTAAGTGAAACAGGTGCTGGCTCTGTCCAAGTTTCACAGCTGAGTCATGACAGTGAGGCAGAATCCAGGACCTGAAACTGAAGCAGCTCAATGGAATTCAGCTGTCATTAATTTCATTACTTATACATGCATTTCCAATACTGTGACCATAGACATAAAACACTTTAATACACTGATACTCTAGTTCAATACTCTAATACACAATATGTATCCATATTGACAAAACAACAAAACATGATGAGTGAACATGTATTAATATATCTCTTCTGACAAAAATGGGTCATGTAAAACATTTTGGTAATGCGATGTGATAGATGAGGGTGTGTTTTTTTTTATACATGTTTAAATAATAAAGCTGAAGGTCTTCAAATAAATGAATACAAACAAAAAAAATATAAATTAAGGTTGATCAGAACTAAAATTTCAGCTGTTTAGTTGATAGTCCTCTACAGTCTATGTAACAGATAGGACTGCCACCTAGTGGACAGAGGAGAGAAGCACGTTAACGTTCATTTAGTCGGTGTGAATTTACCCAGAGCAGAGATCCTTCTCATTACACGACTGACTGCTTTACAAATATGAATATTAAGCTCTGTGAAAATTAGGTTCAGCAAAACAGACAATTTGAATCACTTATTTGAATGAAATAGATATCTTATTTATAAATGGCAAAGGCCTCAATACCTGAGGCAATCGAACACTGTGTCATAAGAATACAGACATAAATCGATAACTTTTTGTTGTTTATTTCTTTCTTCAAGTTACAAGGGAAGCACATTTATTTATTTTTTGCTTTTTAAAAATCAAAGATATCTGGACTTGTGTCCTGGACATAGGGCTTAAAAGACAAAAATAAAGACGTTCAAACAAATTATAGGCATCAAATATGTCTCACTAATTAAAAAAAAAACAAAAACATAATACACTGATGAATCCAGAAAATGACAAACAACAAGGCTGGACAGTGGTTTGTTTTCTGTTGCAAATGACAACTGACTGTGATATCATGTAGTACTAAGACCTATACTAACATATATTTGGTTACCTGGCTAATTGCAGCCATTTGAACTAGTTTATTAAACAAATACATTTTTATGCCATTTAAAAAAGCAAACTGTGACATGCTAGTTTTACCAGCCAGTTAAGTTAATTGTCAAACAACGGTAAACCCTCTCTTATGACACCACAGAAAAGATCCTGATGTCATTAAAAAAAAAAAAATGATGAAGGGTTATTATTTTGATTTTGATCCTTTTTTGCTCCAAGCCAGAGGACAGTCCATTCTGAGGGTGGTAAAGTCAGATTGTAATTTTTGTTTCCTTTCCAGAAATAACACACAATACAAAGCAGTCTGCAATGCGATGAGTAAATGCTCCAAACATGTACCAGGCTTCAAGCCTGCACTGTGACACAGACCAGCAAACCATCATGACATTTAACAGTAAACTGTTACTGCTCTGGTGAACCTCCACCGCACAGGAACAGGAATCTTTCCATGGGTCAAACAGGATCAAAGCTTTTAAACTTTCCCCAGAAGAAGAAAAAGAAGAAAACAAAACCTGAATTTAAGTCTGAGCTAATCTGTGACAGCCACTCCAGAGTAGGGATGCACAATGTTTCTGTCAATACTGATAATCAATAATTACCTGCTTCTCATACCAATAAGATATTAAGATTTATGCACACCTGAGGGTGAGGAAGGCTAAGATGTAGTAAGCAAAGGTGGGTGACTTAATGTTCCATAGCTCTGGTCTCACCAAACCAAAGCTGACTTTACTTTAGGAGATCTGTTGTGTTAAAACTCTCAGCCTCTTCCCCTCTGAAGCCTTTCAGAACATGTACTGCAAACTGCACTCATGTCACCTTCCTCTGAAACTAATGTGTGGCTCTTCTCAGGTGCAGCAGTTTGACATCATGAGTTGTTCTTCATCACTTGTACTTCTTCTCCTCCTCCTCTGTTTATTGCCGAATCGCAAACCAACTTCAAAGTCTCAACAGTAATTTCATCATTGGAAAAATACTAATAATTTTTCAGCCCGATAAATATCGTGCATCTCTACTCAAGAGTTCAACACTTTGAGGAGCGTCACTCATTTATCTTGCCATTTAACCTCAGTCTAAACTCCTCCCTTGTCTTTTTTTTTTGGGGGGGGGGGTATTTATGTAAGTGAGCTTGTAGATTCACTACATTTTGGTCCCACCGTTTTGGAAAACAAAAGGCCATCAACATGAAAAAGTAAATGTGACCAGGTTGAATGGCTGAAACGAAGAGCACTTCTGTCTGACAACGTAAATTATCTTTTATGGACACATTTGCATATAAGAAGCGGGTGCAGGGGTGCAACATGTCTTCAGAGGACTTGATTCAACAAAGAGTCATCCCACAGAAAAAGATTTATTAACTCTCCTCATCTTTACAGGACAATGAGTCTTTAAACCAGTGTGTTATATAAGTATTAAACCATACATTATGATAGGATTAACCACCCGCGAAATAACTAACTATCCCTACGCAAGTCAAACACCTATTATAGTTCAACACAAGCAAGAGGCAAAGTAGGCGAAGTTCAATAATTCAACAAGGACCTGGATAAATCCCACCAAACCCCACCTGCACACAGGCGTCCTCCCCATGCCTACAGCGTTACAGCTCCACAAAGCCCTACACAAATGTACTTCTGTGTCATGCCACAATATACAAAGATACTCAGAATGACGAACACTTTCCTAAAACGGAGAGGAGGAGGAGGAGGAGGAGGAGGAGGAGGAGGAGGAGGAGGAGGAGGAGGAGGAGATGGGTGTTGAAGAGAAGAAGGATCAGACCGTGAACCTGATTTCTGCTGAGCATCAAGAGTCAGTATAAGACAGGTAAGCTGTACGCCATGATTCTCCCTGGTTTACATTCATGCATTCACTCTCACTCGCACACGCATGCACACACACACGCACACAATGACGTTGTCGTGGTTGATGAATTGGTTGTCTGATGGTGTGTGTGATGTGTCAGCAGGTTTGGGCGGTCCCGTCACAGAGGCCCTCTGCAGCCACACCTGTCCTGTCTGTGCACAATGAACCCATGACGGCGCTCTGGCCTTCTGGTCTTCAGTTCCTCCGATTGTAATGGCGACTCCTGGGGGGGGGGGGGGGGGGGGGCAGCAATGTCAAAAACCTCAACAAAAATGTGACTCCATGCTCATTTGAAGCTGAGACCTCTCGAAAATGGTGGATTGTCAGGCTGCAGTCATCTGTCAGCGAGGCAAAGATGCCTGAAGATGCAGTAAAATGTCAAATTAAGACAAGAAAAAAAAACTTGAGCTGTGTTAGAACTGAAGAGGCTTGTGGAACCAAAAGGGAGACTGTAAACGGGTTTGTCTGGGTGACACTTCCCCCTGCCTCCTGCCGGCATCACTGCTCACAGCAGTGTGAAGGCCTGAAGACTGAAGCCACTAAAGATCATGGAAATGAATGATGCACTCCTTTCTGACCTGATCAGGCTCTCCTGGACAAAGAGGATGGGGACAGCAGGTGGTCATGAATTCCTAAATAGGGGTTAATATTCTGCAATATCATACTGCAAATCCTTGTGTAGCAATAAAAATCCTTGTGTCGCTGTAAAAAAATTGTCTTGTTTAAATATGAATATAGTACTGAGTTTCTGCTCTTTAGGAAATGACAGTCTGTTGTGAGGTGAAAGGGATGAGATCTCCCCCCTTCACTACAACTCCATGTCCTGAGCCTCATCCTCCGAAAAGTCTGACATGGAGCTCTCGGAAGAGGAGTCACCTCCCCCCTCCTCCTGCTCCTTTAGAGCCTCCTCTGTGGCGTACCTTTGGATGTACTCTGGAAAAAACACACAAGGAGGGAGAAAGAGTGCATGTGACTTCCACGGCAACACTTTACACTACAATAACCACATATGTCTCATCTCATTCATCATTTTAGACTCTCATTCTAAGATGCTGGGGCTCTACCTTTTATCTTGTGTTTATAATCCTCTGGTCGGTGCAGGTACATGGCGGCTGCGTCCCCGTTCAGAGGATCGATGGGGTTGGGGTAGGCGAGCAGCTGAGGGAGGAACGACTCAAAGATGTTGGTGAGGTCTAGTGGATGTGGGGAGAAAAATTAGTGAGTTCAGAGAAATGGATGAGACCTCATTTCTTCAACACTGAATCATTCCATTGTGTGCAGTTACAACGTGATCCACAAGAGGTCTCTCTTGCAATGAAATGCTCGCTTCAAACAGCTGCCGTCATCATCCTTAGAACTTTAAAGCATGAGTAAAGACAGAGAAGTGACTGCTCTGCAGTAACCTTGCTATGTGTATACATATATAAGAAAAATTATCGAAAAATACGCTTTGTATTGTGCTACTAAACAGAATGTGCATAAACAATTTCAAAAGCATGCGCACTTCAGAAACACATGGATGTCTATTATCAGGTCAAGTATCAGAGCAAAGGTGAGAGCCATGCTGATTATGCACATTTGACAGAAGACAGCACTATGTCCTTGCATTTCTCTTAGCGTGAAAATTGGTTTGGAGGTTATACAACGCAGATCCCAAAAAGACTGGGATGCTGAGAAAAACAGAAATAAAAAGAGAATCCAATCAATTGCAAACAAACTGTGTTTACTGACAACAGTTTAACAAAGTTTTGAGTCCATGTATGAATATCCCTCATACAATCACGTGTTCACAAAGTGCTGAACCCTGCTCCATCCTCACTTGTGAACACAGCGTCCCACTTTTTTGGAATTTGGGTTGTAAATGTTGAAATATGTAAATGTTACTACACTCAATACTACGATGTTAAGGTTTCAGTAACATAAAAAGATCCCAATGCTACTTCAGTCAAGGTCTTCAGAAAAGGTTACTGACTCCATTCTTCCATTTGTTCAACTATTAGTCACCATAGCTAAATATTGTCATCTGTGCTAACTGCTCATCACGCCGGTGTCACGCCACCCACGTAAAATACACAAATACTTATTAGGGTGTTATCACTTACACAACAGATGTCTGACAACAAACAAAGCTGTGGATCAAAAGCAGGCTGAAAAGCAAATAAACTCTGACGTTCTGTTGAGATAATCAATATGAGTCACAACTTGATCAAATGAACCATCAGTTATTGCATCTGTTGCACGCAAAGACCAGGAGAATTATGATTTTGGCTTCCAACCATGATGAAAACGAGATAATCAAGATAAATAAATATTGCAATGATGCTCTCCTTGTCTCTTGTGCTTTCCTCCACCGCGGTGTGCTTTGAAATCCACTGTTGATGTGACGTGTCCAAAAGTTTAAAAAGTCAGCTGAGCAGCCCTGACGATGTTTTGTGCTCATTGTAACAATAACTTGAACAACAGACCCAAAGTGAGAAGAATCCCCTCTAGGTGAGTGAGTTCGCACAATCGCTCAGCCTCAGGACCTTCTTATCTGTTAGCGCTCAATGCATGACCTCAATACAAGCAGCAGTTATCACTGAAGTGTAAGCTGATTAAACCGAGATGCTGTGCCTGAAGCTGCACTGTAGAGGCGTAAGCTGCTCGCTTTCTTTGTTTGTTTGTTTACTACTGTTTATTCCCGTCGGTCAGTTTAACTGAGTGACCGATGAACTCAATTAAGCTGTCACACAATGAGAGCTGTGGCCTACCGTAGAGAGCCGTCCACGTCTGGTTTATGACATCTAAACACACCGTCCCTGACCTGAAAGAGACAAAGACCTGTGAGGACAACACACAGCAGCTGAGCAGAGGTTATCAAAGCAGAGTTATCCTGAATCCCGTGAATCATTTCTTTATGTAAAATTTTATGTAAAATTTGAGGACGGGCTACAGAAATATGAAATGATCTGTGTGCAAATATAAAGTTTGTGCCATAGAAATCCATTCACTCTTTGCCATGTTGATGGGTGAAATAAGAACCACTGCAATGATGAAGTGCCGTAGGTCTACTTACGCTTCATCAATGTTGGGATGAAAGATTTTGTTCATGAATCCTGTTAAAGAAGAAGCAGGTTTTAATCATTGTAGAGAAGGATCTAATAAGGAGATTTCAAGGCTTCACCATGACACTTTCAGATAAATTGTCTACCTATTGATGGTGATTTGAAGGGGTATTTATCTGGTAGGTCCACCCGCACCTTCCACACACCTCCTTCATACGCCGCTACAAAGAAAAGATGGATCAATCAGCTGAAACACATTCAGTGTCACACAAAACAAAACAGCACCATCCACTATGTTACATAGTAACGAGCGCAGACTCGATGCTGATTAATTTGACAGTACGCTGTTACAATGCTGATCAATGAGACAAAGAATAAATGTGAAAATCAGTCAATTTCAGGTGGTTCTTACTTCCAGGGGGTCCATGGAACTTGACCACAAACTCATTGAGTCCACTGAGGATGGTGACCTCGTGCTTGCTCTCGATGCTGACAGCTGGTTAAGGAAAAGGCAACAACGGAAACACTGGCGGCAGGAGAGGCTTCAAACAATGCCAAACACACTTTCAACAAAAATAACACGACTGTGTGGACGTGTTAGGTTGGCCATACTGCCTCTTTCTCTTTCTCTGTGTGTTTGTGTGAACTTGTCTGGGCAGAGGTCAAACGGGATCAATAACATGAGCCATGGCAGCGAGATCAACAATACAGCGTCAGACAAACTCAACAGACAAGAGATCTCCTTAACAACCAAAACAACCTCACAGTCAGCACAGATGTTGATGATCACACTTTGTACAGGAAAAAACAAACTTCAACTGTCCAACTGAAAGCAAACTTCATGACAGTGCTTTTCACCACAGATTCTTATTCCCTCTGAACACACTCCAACAGGACAACAATGCTGACAGCACGGACACCAGTGAAGGGTCCACAAACTACTAAACATAAAGGGGCTCAGTGTATTCAGCAGAAATCTCCGGCCAGTTCACTGACTGATGGGAACTCTGATTTGTTTTGCAGGTGTCTTCAGCTGCAGCAAATGGAAGGTGACTTGGGTGAGGAGGATGTGTCATAATCACAGAGTGTGGTGACAGCAGAAAGGGTGAGCGTATTCAATCAAAGACGGTGAGAGCCTGATGCAATGACAGACGGAGAGAAAAAAACCCACAAAACCCTCAAAAGGAACTGTCACGCCCGGTTTCATCATCCCGTCATAAATCCTTCTGTCATCTCCAGCCCAGCGATCCAACCAAGGTAACACAAGGACGCAAATTTAGCCATGCTGCTGAGCACAAACAACAGCGCTACATGGCGTGATAACACACTGTAACTGTCAGGAGGCAAGAGAACTGGGAACATCTACCAGAGAGGACGGTTAAAAAGCTCAGTCACTCAACAGAAAAAGGTTTGCGAATCATAGACCAGGAGGACACGGTCGCTCTAAATGTGATCTGAGGCAATGGCTCCTATAAATAAAACCAGTTATAGACTTGAGCAGAAAAAATGTGCATTTCTCTCTTATGCCTTCCCTGAGGGTTGTCCAGAGAAACCCAAGCATATGCTCACTCAAGTGTAATCTAACTACATGAGGGAAAAGCTGTATTTTGACAAAAGCTCAGTGTCCGTTCATTTATCAGCACCCTCTTCTAACACAAGCTTTTTTTTTTAACCAATTTGTTAAGTCTAGTTCTCATGACATTGAGTTTGTCTGATCTAACCCCATCTATCTAATTAAACTACACATTTAAAAGACTAAATCCACTGACCTGCAGTCAGAACTTATGGCAAAACGTTTATGTACACTGGTGTTTGTGTCCATCTGCAAGCACAATGAAAAAATGTGACAGCAGCAGTGGCAGCAGGCCAGAGTCAACTGTGCTCTGTCACAGTGGCTCAATCTAATGTCCTTGATTTAAAGCCACAACATGAAGCCATGCATGGCATCTCCTGTTAAAACAGTGGTGCTTCACTCAGCACTGGGATCTGCAGAAAGAACTGAGGGATCCCACAATGCTTTTCCTGAGTGACTCTCACTGTGTACTCTCAGATTCCTTATCCATATTTTATAATGATGTCAAAGAAACAAAACAAGTCATAATAACACTAAGCTTATTTGGGATTTTAACTGTGTTCGCAAGTTCATTATATGTCCATGATTGTGCCTGAGGTAAAAACATACAATGTTGCTATTGCCATTCATTTCAGGAATAAAGGGATTTGTTAAATGATCAAATTCATACGAGTGATTCATGAGTCAACATGGATTAAGTTTTATCAAGCCCTTCCATATACATATTTGGGTGTTTTAGGTCAAATATTCTATTTTCAAACTGATTGTGTCATTAGCGCATGTCTGTTCAACTGTGAACTTTGCTTCAGTTATGACAAAGCTATTTTGACGATCAGGTTGTCTGTGACGATTGCTCACCTGACAAACGTGTCTGAGTCAACTTTAAACTGTACTTCTGTCCTCTAGTTGCACTCCCTGTCATTAGACTGCATTGTTTTGCATGCTGACAAGATGTGTCATCCTCCTTCTCATTTGGAAGTTAAAAGTTGTCCTATCCTGTCGCTGTTTGTTCTCTATGTTGTCCAGATGTGTCGTTTGCCTGTGTTGCTCTGCATGGCATCCTGCTGCATCATTCAGTGTTGTTGAATGTTGTAGTAGTCCAACTGTATGCCTACTTCCAATATGTTTTTTTTTGTGTAGGCCATGTTCAACAATCTGTAAAAGCTACCTCAAGTTTGGATTTCTTTGCTTTTTCTAGCCTAAATAAATACAAGTCTTGGAAATAGTCACGTACTTTACCTGCATCCTCACTGAAAAACATGCCTCATGACTCTGCTTGGATTGTTTAATTTCTCATTTCCTTTAAAAAATGTGAGACCTTCTTGATTTTAAGGGGTGGAAGAAAACCTTTATAAAAATATACAGTATGCCAATGTCACAGCAGTTTGATTCATTTCTGTGAAGAAAACGAGTGAAATTGTAATTTCTAAAGTTTAGATTCCTTTTTTAAGATATAAACTTGAAGAAATTTCATGAATGAGGACAAAGTGACGGTGTCAACAGAAGTTGTATTCACAGAGCATTATTCTCTGCTTAACAGCATCGCCCTGCATTGGAAAAATGTGCAATTAAAATAAACAAAGAACTAATGAAGAAGAAGCAGCCTATTAGGGACATATAACAGTTAAAAATGTATACAATGCATAATACAGACATAGAAATATATATATAGTTCCTAAAATTAACAGGAAAATTGATCTCTGATGCAGTATTCAGAGGGCACAAAAGGAACCTCACAAAAATTATTTCAATGATTATCAAAATGATGAATATTCCATAGATCAACTAATCAATAACTCGAGTTTGTTTCTGCATTAGTTGTCTGTTTGTCCTACAAACGCCAGCTTGCAGACACATGTCCGTCCAGCCCTGTCCCTGCCATGGACTGGATGTTCCTAGCCCCCCTCCCTGCATGTGCCCCGTACAGCACGCTTGTTGTTCCTCGATCAGCTGTGTGAAGCCCCGCCTTCTACCATGTTCCGGATGGTAACAGGCTGACCAATCAGAGAGCAGCATCTAGCTGCAGGACAAAAACAAAACAATTCACCTCACGCTGTCAGATATCCTTTCATGCAAACTTCAGCGGGTAACTACAAATAATTAGCAATAACACAAAAATGTCCATTCGACGATTACTTACTACAGGAAGACTTTACCAACCAGCAGTAAACAAATGAAACATAACATAATGTGACAAAACACCTCAAAGAGAGAGATGTTAATGACAAAAAATAATAATAATTAAAAGGATGACAAATCCATTCGCTTTTGCCCAAATTGAGATCAACTTGTATTTTGGCTTCGTATTTTAATTATATCATTTGTGGAAAACATGCCAGCCTGACTTATCTACTACGATTACAATTTAGATTTTGTTTATCTTCAATTTGCTTTGTATTTGGTCAACAACTGAAAAAGCACAACTGGTTTCTCTCTTCTCTAACGTTAATGATTGAAGTTATCTGTTGACTTTACGTTTGTCGTTAGTCAAATGTCGTGTCTGTTGCGTTACATCGACCCTGTTTGTTCTCCCATGGTGCAACACAGCTACACAGCTAGCTACCCAGACCTTAACGTAACAAAAAAATACCAAAAAATAAACGTGTCTTTCGAAAGACGCGCTTTCAAAATGTAAAAAACTCCTCGCTAATCCTTACCACTGTGTTGTCAGTCAGGTGGGACCACATTTTAATGGCTAACAGGCTAAGTTATCGCTTCCGAGCTAATCTTAGCAATGTTCAAAGCGAGCACAGAGTTAACAGCCAACGTTAGATTGCGACAGATTCGATGCTAATTCTCGACAAACAAGAAGAGCATTGCTAATGTATTAGCAAGCTAACGCTGGCTAACAGGCAAATGAGTCCACACAAATGACGTGAACTAAATGTTGTACTTAGCCTCCTCGCCATTGTGCCATAAGTTAACAGTGAGCTAGCTCACCGCAGAATCTAACGTTTCACACAGAGCTCCACATTCACCCCGGAATGAAGACTTTTCACCAAATCTATCAACCTCACATAGCGACTAGCGGCATACATCCTTATAGCATCCATCGGCAATAGACTGTAACTGGTCAACACTAGAGAGCTGACAATTGTTAGAAAATAAAAATATTTGATGTGGCTATGCAGGCTTGTTGTTTATGTTCTGGAAAGGATACAGTTTCACCACGTCGGTATCCATTCGCCTCTTGCCCGGACTTGGAGACGACATTTTTGTATTCCTTTCAGAAGTGATCTAAAAATACTGCGGCGATGAGGTTACCTCAACCTTTCAGCTTGAAAATACCTACAAGCCCGCTGGACTGTATCAACAGCCTTCCCGAAATGTCCATAAACAAGATCCTAGCTCCAACATCGCCCACTTTTTCTCCTCTCTGTGGATCTTCTGTGCTTCCCTGACCAGCTCTGCCTAGTGGCGTCCTGTCCTGAAGACTCTCTGCCAGTGACATCAACCTCCAGCGACCAGGCTGGGGAGAGGAGGAGCTCTGGTATAGAAATACACTGCAAAGAACAGAACTACACCGCGTGTTGCGTACTGTATGTTGTATATGGAAGTGAATAAAAGTGCTGCGATCATTCCCGATAAGACACAAGTCTACATTTAGAATATAAATTTGACTTCTGACTTGTTTTATTTCCAAGTATGGTCAAAGCGTGCTCAAAGATTAGCCGCGTGCATGTCTGTCACACCGACATCTATGTTGAAATTAGCTCATTGGTGGGCTGAGACGAGCACTTCAGGCCAAACTTGTTTTTTTCACACTCTTGAGTCCAGCGATGATTTATGAATTATAATTATAAATATAAATAGTTAATTAGAAATTTGAGCCTTTATCTCACACATTATTTTGTTGAATATTAATCAAGTGAATAACTAGCATAGCCAGTACAGTCAATACAATATAATGCAGTTGCCACTTTATTAGGTACACCTTACAGTCTAATACAACTATCATAATAGCTTTATGAAGCATAGACTGTTCCTTCCTCCCCTTTTCTTCAAATCAAAGTTTAAAATCAGAGGGTGTACAGTCTGTAAAGCCCTTTGAGGCATATATACATATATATATATACACATATGCATACATACATTTCATGCATGTGAAAACACAGTTAACATGTATAAAAAAGTCAGTTCTGCTGGATTCCCAAGTCACACAGGCCTTGAGAGTCTTACATGTCCTGAGATGGGTCTTTGGTGGTCATTGTATGACCTCCTCAGGTCATGAGACCTTTGCTCGTCACAAGATGACTGTACCAGACTTTGCTCATGTCCATTTTAGAAGTCGCATCAGCACATTTTATCTCAAAACTGTGTTCCTCCAGCCACATGAGCCAAGAGGATACCCATGGATGTGACTAAAACAAAATGTCTGTCATTGAATGCTGAAGTTATCCACGTGTGTGTGTAAATCCCTCTGTTCATGTGGTGGCTTTGAAATGGCGTCACCATTGTTAACATCTATGCAACACCTGTACAACTGTACAGACATGATAGGTCTCAGTTAATGGAATTGTGCACAGAGTCAAACAGTAGTTCAAGTCATGTAACTTGATTCCAAACCTGTGCATATAAAGGCACTGACAATCTGTTGCATTACAGTTTCTGTGCCTAAAGATCTGATTTAAAAGTATACATGTTGTGATGAGATTCTGTCTCATGGAAGTTTCTAACAGACACAAAACAAACAGTGTGTGCAGGTAAAAATCAGGGAGCATGCAAGCAGCAACAGATTTGTGCAGTGCTTGTCTTGAGTGCAGAACTTTGATTTTGTGTGCAAATGTTGCTTTAAAAGCTTCTGATAAAATCGTCTCAAAGGTGAATTTAAATGTACTCAAAGGCTGTTGAATGTTGGCTTCCAGAAGAGGTCTGCTGGCCTCACGTGTCTTTAGCTTAATACCAAACAATACAACACACCTTGTTAAGCCTATTAAACATGGCAGATTCACTGTGGTGGAAGAGGTTTTCAGGTCCTGAGAAGTAAAAGTACTCACTGTGCAGTAAAATGGTCCCTGTAAGTGTTTTACTATTATATCTGATATTTTTTGGATTCATTTTAGAGCTGCATTAATGTGTTTGGTGCATTTTACTACTTTATATACTGTTGGATACTTTCATGAGCTCAGAAAATCAGTTCAACTTCTGAAATGTAGTGGAGACATAGTATAAAGTAGTATAATATGGAAATAGTAGTGTACAAGTACCTCGAATTTGTACTGAAGTACAGTACTTGAGCAGATGTACTTCGTTACATTAGACATGTTAGAATAGATAGTGGTATCAAGTCATGACCTCCATGAATCTGTGAGTAGATCACTGGATGAAACAAAAAGCTGGCGACTCGCCTCCTGTTTAATCTCATCAACACAGCTGCAGCTCATTGTTCAGGAATGTCTTACTGTCAGTGACACTTAATACAGTGGCTTCATTTCCTACTTGCTGTCAATCTACTGAGGAATTATTTGGAGAGGCAAAGCAAAATGAACTGACCAACCGAGGCTGAAATTCTTTCTGATGACAAAAAAAAAACCTGTATAAACCAAGGGTTAGCATTTTAGCCACCTGGTAAAGCAAAGTCTCAAGTCAACTTGGGACCCTGTAGAACAATATGCATCCCAAACTGATTGATTAACCACAAAAAGTTACTTTATTGTAACAACTTTAGGGTTTTGGCAGACAGCAAGGGCCTTAAATGTTAAACATTAACATGATAGCATGTACACAGTAAAAAGCACTTCTGCTGTAAAGTGTCTTTAGTGTGATGTTAAGAGTGTGACCTGCAGAGGAAAGCAGACAAATGATCCAGCCTTTGCGTGATCATTATCTGCTCTGTAGTCACTGATTACTGTGCTTAACTATACTATGTTTATTTTCACACAGTCTATGTGAAAAAAAAAGCCAGAGCAGCTTCTCATGGAACTGGTCTCTTTGTTCTGTTTTGCTCCTTCAGCCTTTCCAGTGAGCTTGAAATCCAGATTACCACATGTCAGCAAAGCAGCCCCAGAAGATCTGGGGTAAAGGTTGACTGTTGGTTCAGTTGATCAAAAGGAGTCAGCCCAACCTCTTGTTTGTCTCTAAGTAAATAAAAAGCTGTTCAACATTTAAGATGCACTGAACTCTCATTTGTACCTTGCATACAATTGAATAAGTGATTTTAGCTTCCTTTTGTCCTGTTATACGTCACTATCAGTAGACATATTACAGTTAGAAAGGTCATGTGGAATTAAAGTTAATGGTGAAATATTAACTTGAAGGCTTTTCATGTGACATCACATTAGCTCTGCCGCTGATCTTTGATGCCTAAATTTCATTTCAGGGTTGTTTGATTGAAGGATATCCCTCACACGTTTAACAAGTTCAGTGTAACAAGTCATTGTTGAGTTGAACATCACCAGATGCAGTTTGGCCCAGTTATCTGATAGAAAATAGACATAAAATCAACATGTCCCTGATAATCGATTAATTGTTTGGGTCATTTTTTCTTTCTTTCTTTTGAAGGAATGCCAAACATTCATTGATTTCAGCCTCTAATTTGTGAAAATCTGTTGCTGTTCTTTGTCTTATGAGATTGTAAATTTAATATCTTTGTATTTTTGACTGTTGATTGGACAAAACAAGCAAATGATTCTAAGTAGCATTTTAGTATTTTTTTATACTTCTGTCTGTACTTGTAGTACAAGTCTGCAGTAATTGAAAGTTTTGTATTCTTACTGATCACATAAACAATGTGAAGCCTCTTAAGTGCTGCTGTTTCGCCTGCTCTTTACACAGATTGCACATACTTTATTTCAACATTTAGGGACACCGCAGCTTTTCAAAACCAAAAACACCTCCACGTGACACCTCCGTGTCATGTGACACTTGCGTGTGACTCTTGAACGCGACGTGAGGGGTCCCCTCTTCTCTGATTGGTCAGTGCAGGCCAGCTGGCTGTGACGCTGCGGGCAGCAGCAGGTGTGGACGCTATCTCGTGTTATTCCTTTATTTTGGTGTGATCGCTGCAGCTCGCAGTCTCATGCCACTGCGTTTGGTCGAACTGCAGCGGGTCCGTGTGCAGGTCTGGGTCTGTGTGGTTCCCTGTCGAGATGTCGTCGGCCGAACACGACGGAACCTTCAGTCAGCTCAATAAGTTTGAGAAGCTGTCGTGGAGGCCCTTCATCCGCGACTCAGGTTTGTAAACAAAACCAGCCGATCTGCAAGAACAGGCATCCTGATGCAAGTCCTCCAGCGATTTAAAGGTTACTTTAGGTGATGTTACTCGTCGCTGATCGTGTCTTTGCGTTACCCAGTATCCTCGTTTGTTTGTCTCTGTTAGCGATGTGGTGCATCACCGCTGCAGCACATAGGCCACAGCTAGCTAAAGTTGCTACGGAAGCCAGCAGAAATTATTGGGTGAATGAGCACTGCAGCGCGATTATTATTGCTGTTTGATTGAAATATTGATTTACATATGAGAGGCTCGTGGAAAGAGATGGTGAGACCTCACTAATAGAGTTTGGAAAACATCCATTACCTGCAAACAGTAGCTAGTTCATGCAAGTTAAATCATGTATAATGTGTTAAAGGACCTTCAGTTCCACCACGTGTGCCACGACAGAAATAATATTTGGCATATCCATTAACATAAATATTTTTTTGTGTGTGTCTATGTGTGTGTGTGTTTCCTCTTGTTGTGTGGTGACTGATTGACAGGCTCCAAAAAGAGGGCACGGTGGCTTCAGGCCCGGCGCATCTTCTCCCCTTCCTGCTCCAGCCTCCGGATCCCCAACAGATTCCTGAGAGAAGGTGCTGAAAGTGCTCGAGCTCCCCATCACTGTTTGACCACAGAGAGGGAGAGCGGCGTCAGATCAACTGAGCGATCCTGCTCCCGTAAAAGGCACACTGCACGCTGTCTTGTTAAGGAAGTCAAGCTCACCCAGTGCGGTGTCTTTCACGTGCACTTTGATCCCTGCGCTATAAACGTTGATATGATCCGTATGAAATACACAGCTTTAATGGATCCACGGTGTGCAGAAATGTACAATGGCAACATTTTATTCTGGCAACTAGGCTGCTAATACTTCTGCAGAAAGATGTTCTGTCACCTCAAAAATTCTGTATATCTCGAATGTCCCACAGGACACTGCGTCCCCCCCGCCCGGAGCGGACACCGCTGTGTTGCAGACAGCGCCAACCTGTATGTGTTCGGAGGCTACAACCCAGACTTTGAGGAGGCAGGCGGCTCAGAGAATGAAGACTACCCTCTTTTCAGGGAGCTTTGGCGGTTTCATTTCGCCACAGCGACCTGGCAGCAGGTCCGTACTGAGGGTTACATGCCCACCGAGCTGGCCTCGATGTCAGGTGAGGACTGATGCACCACCCTTCATGTGATCAGAGTCACATCTCCTGCACACACCTGCTTGTTCCACTGGTTAAAAGGTGCCCTGTTGACCACTAGTGGGACTATGGAGCATTGTTTGTATGAGTGAGTCCCCATTTTGTTTGCTCTCCTGAGCCTAATCCAGAGACCCTAAGCCCTGAACCCTCATGGAGTGTGAGTGTGAGGGGCTGCAAGGGCCCAGGATGATTTAAATGGGAATGGGAGAGTGCTTTGTGATCTTTGTACTTTTTATTTTATGTTTTTTACTGATGTTAACATCTTCCAGAGTCTTACAGGGTGGAAGAGAGGTTATAACATGAAGCACATAAAATGAAAATATTTAAAGGCTGTCAGAGGTTTCAGGGAAAAAGTGCCATCATGTATGAAAAACTCACGACTTTTGTGGTTTAAGGAGAGAATTCAGTTCTAGGAGAAAAGTTGAGATCTTTAACGATTTAGAGAATTTCTGTGAATCACAAACTTTGCATATAGAATAATGAAATTAATCAGACATTTCAGAGCAGCATCGCTGACGGTGAGACAGCCATTTAGCCCTCACTGACTCAAAGGGAACGCGCCTCAGAGAGTCAGTGAGTGTGGACTTTGGAATCAGTTCCTGCTCTCAGTGGTTGACAGTATCCCTCTGATCTGCAGGTGGCAGTAATGCACCAAGAAACACTGCAGCGCTCCAACAAAAACACATAATGCCTAATGTTAGTTTGCACTCACTCAATTTTAATGTTTGGTCTACATAAGATTACCTTCTGCAATGTGCGTTATCATCTTCAACTGTTGATATCCATCACTGCCCTCTGCAGACGGCAGAGAAGTGGATCACATCACCCTCAGGCTAGAGGTGCGTTTGCATCATGTACATGTACGTGAACTCCAAACAACATGGGAGGCCATTCAGTATCAATACATTATTCACCAGTGGCCAACGCTGATTTTTATTTTATCTCATGCATTGTATTTGTGAAGCTGCAATTCAAAGCTCCAGTGAGCGAGATCGTCCCGTGGGGAGACTTGAGCCAACCTCATTGGCTGTCGAAGAGGCTCATTGTGTTGATCTCTCTGTCTCTCAGCTGTTTTACACGGCAACAACCTGCTTGTGTTTGGTGGCACTGGGATTCCATTTGGTGAAAACAACGGCAATGACGTCCATGTTTGTAATGTTCAGTACAAACGATGGAACCTGCTCAGCTGCAGAGGGAAGAAACCCAACAAGATCTACGGACAGGTACCAGTGTTTGTCTCCTCTGTGGCTGCTTTACATTTACAGCTGAAGTCGTCATCTAATCTTTGACTACTAAATGTAGTTGTTCATTCCACCAACAAGCCTCTATCAGCACTTTCTATTTCCAGGCGATGACCATCATAAACGGCTACCTGTATGTGTTTGGTGGGACAACGGGCTACCTTTACAGTACCGACCTGCACAGGCTGGACCTGACCACCAGAGAGTGGAGCCACCTCAAACCCAACAATGCACCCTCAGATCTACCTGAGGAGAGGTCAGGCAGCAGACACAGTTTCAGCAGATGCAGTGTGTTTGATAGACGGTGAATGCACAGAATATTCATTAGCATGGATGGTTTTACAGGTACAGACATGAACTGGCTCAGGATGGGCAGAGGATATACATTTTAGGAGGTGGGACTTCCTGGACGTCATATCCCCTGGACAAGGTGACAACGAGCACACAGAGAAAATCGGACAGAAAAACAGTGTGTTATTCATTTATTTGATCTATTTGATTCCATTTGTCTTCAGATTCATGCGTATAACTTGGAGACAAATTACTGGGAGGAAATAGTCACTAAGCCTCATGAAAAAATAGGTTTGTGGTCCATCTTTAGCTTTTATTTTTTGGCTCAATAATGGATTTGAAGACTGCGCATTGAACTTACTTCTTTTGTCACCGTCATGTCAGGGTATCCTGCTGCCCGCCGGTGTCACAGCTGTGTGCAGGTCAAAGATGGTAAGGAGTATTTCACATGGTGTCATCTGGACACACCTGTCTGAAATGTTTTGTTTTTAACACCACATCTCGCTCTGTGTCTACCTCCAGAGGTGTTTATATGCGGGGGCTATAACGGAGAGCTGATCCTGTCCGACCTGTGGAAAATCAACCTGCAGACTTTTCAGTGGTCTAAGCTGCCCGCTGTCATGCCAGAGCCAGCCTACTTCCACTGTGCTGCAGTCACTCCGGTTAGTTAAATATAATTTGCACACGACTGCCTCTAAATCAGCAGATTTCTCTTTTGGGTGAGACATCTACATGGAGATAGACACCAGTTTTATTTTTGATAATGCTTCAACTAATCATTGATATTCATTTTACATTGATATAGAGAAAAGCAGCAAGTCCTCGCTGAAACCAGAGAATATGTTTTATGCAAAGCGACTTGATTTGTGCTCCTGTTCCGCTCCTCCAGGCTGGCTGTATGTACGTCCATGGCGGTGTCGTCAACATGTCTGGGAACAGGAGGACGGGCTCTCTGTACAAAGTGTGGTTGGTGGTGCCCAGCCTGCTGGAACTGACCTGGGAGAAACTGCTGAAAACATTCCCTCATGTAGCCCAGCTGTCCACCCTTCAGCTGCTCAGCCTGGGACTGACACACACACTAATTCAGCGGCTCAAATAGACGCAGGTACAGAGACCGAAGGAAGCGGTACGTGATGCGACGGCACTGACTGAAAATGCTGATCGCTTGGCAAAAAACGTTCTTGAGAGGACAAAGAGATATCTGATGATGTCAGACAGCTACGAAACCACTTTGAATGCCTTTTAACATTAGTCTTCTGTAAATGTTTGTGGGAAAAAAAGCGCAGTGTATGGGGTTTCTGAAATGTGATGTGTCCGATTTGAGTTCGCACACGTCCATCAGAAGCCTGATTTACACTCCCGGGTACTCGCTCTCGTCGTTTTGGATCCACTATATTGCGCACTCCTCTTTTCAAGTGCAAGTGTTTTTTTTTTTTTTTCTATATCAATACCCCTGTCAGAAACTTGAGCAGCATGAGCATGAATAGTTAAATGTTCCAAAGACCACTTGTTGATATGCACAATGAATGTTACTTCTGTGAGCTTGTTTCTCTGTAGCTGAAGTGACATCACGGCGCACACCGCTGCCATCTTTGACACACGTTCAGTCAGCTGCTGCTACGCTCACTGTGACATAAGTTAGATCCAATATGACTCAAACAGAGCTGGTGTAAACTTAAATTTCCCTTTCGTCAGTTAGATTCTTTCTGGAAATAGGCACGCTGTTGATAAACCTCCTGACTATGTAATTAGGTCAATTTCCTGAATCCTGTTTTAGCCTCATGGACTTCCTGGCTGCGTGCTGATCCTGAGCTGCGATCATAACTCTGCTGTTCGAATTGAGAAATGTTCCCCTCACATTAGGCCTTGTAATGGGATCTTGAGAACATCCGCGACATGGCATCACTGTGAATCTTCTTGTGCCTCTTCAATCATTCTTCCTCTTTTTGGAGAACAGATGTCAGAAATGAGTTTTCACACCTGTAACTCCGCAGCGGTTCTCGAGCCTTTTTTATTTATTCATTTGGTGCCTTCTGAATTTGCAAAAGGTCACGCGCATTGTTTTTATATTTATGTTAACCTGTCTTTTTTTTAAAGTTTTATTTGTTCATGACCCTCTGAACTGTGTATATGTAGCCTTTTCTCTCCCCGTGCGACTTGCCCGGTGCTTTCCACATGAGCCTTTTGTTGCTGAACCTTGTTGCTCATGGTTAATGAGGAGGTGCCCCTTGCAGCTGAAAAACTTAAATCCACAGAGATATTTTTTACCTATTTATTTTAATTGGTGTGCTGCTGTTTTTGTTGTATCACAGAACTTTGAATTGTAGCAGAATCTGCTGCTGCATTTTTTTTTCACCTGCCTTGTCATTTCAGTTCCCACTTTATGCCTTTAATGCCATTTATACTGTAACATAGGCTGTATTATTATTATCTTCCTTTTTTTACTTTTGGTCTTGTTTTCCTGGAGAAGTAATGCTGTGGTACTTTGAAGAATAAGTGGCATGGGACTTCTGTAACTAGTAACAAGGTCGAGTCGGTAAGGCGTACTCAGGATGTTAAATACTGTGATCAGACTCATTTTTGTGAGCCCAGATTTAGGCACACTGAGATGAGTGATGAAATGAAATCTTTTGCGGTTCCTGTGGACTGTTAAGCTCAAATACTGTAGTAATGCTCCCGGCTGCGTTTGCGTCTTTTTTTTCTCCTATATTGTCAACCCTCTCTCTGAATTTGAGTAACTACTGCATTTTATTTCACACATTCCCTGTCAACTAATCCAACCAATATTAAGCTAATTAATTCATCGAACACCTACTGTAACATAATGCCTCTTTCACGTTCAAAACTCCACCTCAGTTCCTTTTTGTCAGGTTATGGCCTTTACCTATATCTTACTGTGAAGCAGCAGTCTGCTTCAGCACATGCTCGGACTTGGTAAATGTACTGCCTTGCTTAAGATTGAGATGTTTTCTATTTGCATCATTTTTGATGTTAAAATGATCTCTCTTGCATGTCGGCATGGTGTGCATGTCACTTTACATAATCCCTTGGGAGAGAAGGTGAATGTCTCCTCAATGGCAATTACGGCTGTAATGTACATGATGTTTTGTAATTCCTGTTTGTACAAACAATAAAAACACGGGCAGCCAGTTTTTCAAAATGTTGTATTGACAGATATCATCACTGTTCTTGTGAAGCACAGCCAGCCATGCCACATTTTCCAATTATATGATGCCAGTTTATTAAAATAATATCACCTCTATCATGAACTCTGAAATGCACCTTTTTTAAAAGAATACAAAATGTGCTACAACAGTACCTTTAAACAAAATAGCATTAGTGCAGATACTTGACATCATAATATCCATCTGAATTGTAAAAATACTGCTTTTCTTTCTGTCACCACAGTTTACAAAAACCATTGGAAGTTATTAGTCTATGGACACATCGTTCAATATGTTAACTTACAAGCTGTACACTTTGCAGCCGCAGGAGTGATTAGTACCAACCTGAGAATAAAGTAGCCAGTTTTGTCTTTTGTATAGTTTTGGAAACTGCATAAGAATATTTAATGAAAGGCCCATGTCAGGATTCACACATGAGCATTTCATCATAATCCTGTTCGGCTAAAACCTTGTCAACAGGGAGTGGTATTAAATTTACACTTTGAGTCCTTAAAAAAAAGGTAACTTAAAAGCACCAGTACCACAGTCAGCAGCCTGCTGGAGATGGAGCAAAGTAATACAGAGCCAGGAGAATAAGGTAGATGACCACCAGAGCCGTGCCTGAGAAAGAAAACAAGACAGGAAATGATGCTGATCATAAGACTGACATGTCAATGAGGTGACACGATGCAGAGATCCCTCATGTTCTAAGATGGTTTTCTATCAAACCGCCGTACTGGATTAGTATGCATCAACTCTTAAAGCTAACTATATGAAGTACATGGTAGTAACATTTTAGTCAGCGTTGATATTTCGTAATCACAATGAAATTGACTGTTGTGGCAACTCCTCCTGCAGTATGTTGTCACTTACCCTGAAAATAATCAGACTTGCCATCCATGAAGATGTAGTTGACGAGAATAAGACTGAAGATACTGGCCCACAGGTGCAGATCACTGAATAACAGCACAAATCCCACATCCTATGCACAACAGAGATGGTGATTGATTACAGAAACTATAAAACAGCAAACAGTAGGTCGTTGCATGAATGAATCACTAATGGAAATGAAGAAAGGGGTCTTACATAGAAGGCATTAAATAAGACCAGAATTGGAATCTGTAGCATGCAGACCTGAACAGCAATACAGATTCCCACCTCCAAGCTGAAGAAAAGACAAATATTTTAGAATACAGATAACGCTTCATTAAAACAAGAAGCTTTTTAGTAAATGCAGGATTTACCTGAGACTGATATTGTTTTGGAGTGCGAACTGGATCCCGTTAACAATCTCTGGGATCTCAGGGACCATGGCGAGAACTGTCACCCCAATAAAATACTGGAGGAGGGCAAAATGTTAGCACAGCCGCAGAGAACGAACATCTGAGTGCACTTAGATGCATGTCCTGACCTGAGAGATGTTGGGCTGGTTCAGTATGGGCTGGATGTGCTCGGTGACGAGATCAGCACAAGCAGACGTCAGCACGGTGGCCATGATGAGGATGACCAGAGACCTCCAGCGTGACCAGTGGACCACAGCTCCATGGTGGCCAGTCGCTGCACAAACACAGAGATTACACTAGAAGACTGCACCCTCAGTGTACTGCAGCGTAGTAATGTACAGTACTGATTTGCCAGAGGGAGACTCTCACCCTGTCCTTCTCCAACATGGATGTCATAAATGTGGGAGTGCGTCTTCAGTGTGAATATCAGACCAATGATGTAGGCGACTGGCAAGAGGGCAGACACCGTGTAAACCAGCGGCCTGATGACAAGAACACCCACAATGAATGAGAGGGAAGAAAAATAAAGAGGCTATAACAGCTCACTGGACTCTATTACAAGCTAAAAAGACTTTCCAAAGTCTAAAAATGAGTCAGTATATAAATGAAAAACATAGTTTCTTACTCAACGTGGTTGTGGAACAGTGTGCCATTGTTCTGTTGAAAAAAAAAAAAAAAAAAAATCACATTAGATATCCTGCAGTGTATGTAAGTCGTGTACTGTTTGTTATAAAGTGCCTGTTAGTAAGAGACTCAGAGGTTTAAAGTTCCTCCCGCTTCATGCTGCTGACCAGCTCGTAGTGGCAGTTGTGGCAGACAAACGGCCCGCTGCTGTTGCTCGTGCTGTTTCCTCCAGTGGAATTGGTGCAGGCGTCGCACACCAGATTTCCATAAGCCTTGGAAAACAGCGTGGGGGCAAACACACCTGCCATTGACAGGCAGATGAATCAGTGTATTACAGTCTGGTAATGCTTTTATATTGCACTTGATTTCCACTTTGGCAGACAGAGATAGAATAACAGCTGATTCTGTGACTCATGGCAGGGTGATACTGCCGGAGCTGCATGAACTTCGACACTGAGATCATTGACGCTCTTTATCGGTAGAATATCTCATATCATGTGACTTTCTGTTCTGCAGACAATTACTTTCCTGAGGGTCAAGTGTCTACAAAAACATCTGTGTTAAACCAGGTGCGCTGACATAGCATGTAGGGAACAAGTTTTTTGACTTAAGCAGCTAACATTTGCTGTTTTATAGCCACTCGCTGTTGTTTTTTTTTAGGATTATTTCATATCTACAGGAGATTAGTGTGACACAATTGTGTTGCAAACACAATGATGACAGTATCTGCAAAAGAGAAAATAAATGTATCCATAACATGTTGCCTCCAAGTGGCGCAAGCGTCAACATTTTGAGTAGCTACTTTTGTTTTGGTCTCAGGAGACACTAACATGTTTGCTACCAGGGTAGCCACAACTCTTCCTGGAGTCCGCATACGAAAATATAACATCAGCATAACATGAACACTGAACAGCACCTTCCCACACACTCCTCTTGGGTTAGTCTTTCACCTGTGCATGCTTGTCAGCCACAGTCTGTAAAATTTCCAAGAATACGTACAGTGTCATGTCCGTCTGTCACTGCACATACTGTCCCACTGCAGCTTTAACACACCATTAATGTTTTTTTCTTTACAAAAGGATTCATGAGGTCTTTGCAGCACAGTCCCTGACCCAGCTTTTGGTACTTCAGTGTTTCAAGCTCTAGCCTTTATAGTGTGATCCCTGAAACCAGCAGGGATGGCTATGGCCTCAGAGGAGAGTTCACTGGCATTTGTGTAAATGTGGTCAATGCATGGGGCAGATATGACTCCACATGTTAGAGCTCACCCTGGTGGGCATGTTCATGATCAGAGTTAAATTTCATTTGTGCATTCATTACAACTAGAGAGTACATCTCTGTCTGCATCTGTAGTTTTTAGACATGTAGCACATACTGTATATCATCATTATATTGTACATTAGAGCTTAGGGGTCTCTAACACCAATAAGTACTGGTTTAATGTAAGGTGGGTGAATTTGAAGCCAACTGGAGTCATCTGATGTTTTCTGATCTTGACTAGGTTTTCATTTATACCCTCAACTGTTTATTCTGTACATGTCTCACTTTTGCCATTACTTGTATTTACACATGCACTCTATTTCTTTTTGTTCATACTGTATGTATCTATTCATATCTACCACTGACTTTATTCTATTATACATGTATGTACATAACTCTGCACTTCACTGTTTTTTGCAATTCCGGTTTGATGCTAAACTGCAATCTAAGAAAGAGAAAATTGTTCCTATTTTTATTTAATGAAAACAACTTTGTGTTTGCAAAATGTATAGTTGGGTGATTGCATACAGCACATGTGTATTGGTTTACTTGCCCCCTACAGAGATGAAAAGCAGCGCAGAGCTCACTCCTGTCGAGCGACTGTTGAATGTTTGCTCGCTGTGTCTCAGCCCTCCGATTATCATGCAGATGCCCTGAGAAAAAGACAAAGCGAGGAGCATCACTCATGCTGCATGTGCTGTAACTGATTCACTGATTTAACTCGATTCCTTACTGAGTCTAGAGACTGAAATGAAGTTCATTAAATGTGCCTCCAGTTTTCAGAGTTTGAATGTTTTTCATCAGTGCTAAAAGCTGTAAAATGGGACATAAAAGCAGGTTGGCTCACAGGTATGAAGAGGATGCACCCGAGCAGCGTGCCAGTCAACGCTGCTTTGACGACCTCCTGCAGACACGGTTTGGCTGCCTGGTGACCTCTGAGCAGGGCTGTGATGTAAAAGGTCAGCTCTGTGATGGAGCCGAAGCTGGCGTTCACCACTGCACCCACAGCAAAGTTACTCTGGGCGGAGATACTGCAGGCGGCAAAATGGAGGACGATTAACATCAGAAGCACAAATCTGTAACTCTTTCAACAACACAAAGTCCATTTCTTTAATTTCCACTGAAGTCACTGTGCAGGTGTGTGAAAGCAGCTCACCTGGCGATGCCCATACCAATATAATAAGACAGAGGTATGATGGAACCGATTGCTATGGCGAACTTGACCTCAGAGCTGGCATACTGGTTTTTCCTGTCAATATATCCAATTACCATGGCAACTATTACTAGAGGGAGGAGGTCTGCGATAGAGGTCAAAGATGACAACGGGTCTTCATATGACACACTGACACACACACACTTCACATATACTGGTAAAGGATACTGACAGCGAACACATTGATCCCATCCACAGTGTACTTGTAGTAGTACCAGTTTACAGCATGGTAGCAGCACAGCAGCGCTCTGGTCTCATAGCCTTGATGCTAAGGGTCAAAGTGCAAAATAATAATAATGACACTGGTGCATGAGCATAAAACCATCAAAGAATCATCTCTCCAGGTTTATGTGCTGTGGGTGATAAATATTAAATCTCTCTCCTGCCTTCCTCTGTGAGCAGGTGGAGACAGAGACATCCTCAGGAGCCAAGAGAAGAATGACGGCCAGGGTCCGTGCATTCATTTTGGAAACAGGGATGGTGAAGACCAGGATCCAGGAGAAGAAACAGGCCAGGGAGTGGATGACCACCAGAGGAGGATATCCCAGCAGCAGCCAAATGTAGGTGGAGAAACGATACTACACAACAAGAACACCACAAAACAAATAGCCTATGACTGAATCACCATGGAGCAGAAATGAGTTATACACAGTATATGTAAAGGTACTGTATTATATCCATGTATACTTTAAGTGAGGACAGTTACCCAGTAGGGAGTGCGCAGAGGTCGTCCTGGCAGCTCTGGGATGGGGACCTCTGTGGGCGAAGGCAGCAGAACTGGCGAGTTATCGTCCATTCCCTCTATGTTACACTCACAGTCGGGTGCTTGTTCACAACATCTCCTCAATGTTTTTCCAATCTGGAGAAACACAACCAGAGGACAGCGTCATCTCTGGCTGGTGGACCAGACCAAAAGTCAAAGCACATCCTCATATACTACACCAAGTTGCAGTTTACATCCATGTCTGACCAGACTCATTTAATATATGTAGTGAAGACTTTGAAGGAAAGTTCAGAAATGTGGGATGTTTTCTGTATGCCATCTAACATGTAATATCAACAGGTCAAAATCTGAGCGACACAAGGACATCGGGATCAATGGGTTTCACAGGAAGATGCAGTTGTGTATCCTATATATAATATATCTATTAATATCACTGCATGGGAAGATATACAAAGTAAACAGGGCCTAAAATTGAACCTTGATGAATGCCACAAATGACATTTGCAGGACGGGAAGAAGCTTTAAAAATGTGCTTATGACACCTACTGATTTCTATTAGAAATCCATGTACCTCAGTGTAACAGGACTCTCATTCTTACAACAGAGGCGACTAATATAAGCAATGTACTGAAGTGGCTGTACAGGGGTGTGATACAAAGTACTACTATAATGATACTGCGATACAATAAACAGCACCGTTGCAGATTAAAAGAGAAATATTTCCCAACACCTGCTCACAGTTCTGCCCTCCATCACCGAGAAACTGAAAATGTAAGTAGCGACAGAGTAGACGCACACTGTGTATGTATTGTGCAGTGTTGCGCACTTGTGGTATAAGACCTCAGCTTTCAGTCAGTGAGAGACGATGAGGAAACTACAAAATTTGCTATGCATCTTCCTCATTTCAGTTGGCAGAAAGAGGAAAAGAGACAGCAGGAAGAACATCCCAAACATCAACTGAACCCAGGCAGTACCTCATGGATTGATTTGCCAAATGGCCACAGGAAGTACCAGGACAACTTCCAGCAAAGCTTGCCTGAAGAGTGAGAGAAAAAAAAATGAATGAGGACAAAATCTGATCTTAAACGTTATCATTAATCTCTGTTGATTGGCTAACCTACCATATGGTACACCAGCGATAGTGATGAACATAAGTATGCCGATAAGGAAATATGCCAGACAGACCCACCAACCGAAGAGAAACACATAGGCTACATTTCCACATGTGATGAGACGACCTGACAGCAAGAAGACAGAATCTTTAGTGAAAGGCTGACATGTTCTCCTGCAGCCACAGTAACAATCTGCCTCCATGTATTTTATTATCTCTTTATATATAAGGGATAATGCTGGTCTATTACAACGTGGAGCTTGGCCGAACTGTCGGCCTGTTTATGGCCTGTATGACCGTCTCATGGATCATTTCTTGCCCCCTCAAATTTTGTTGTATCTATGTTATAGTGCTCTTGCATCACAGTGATTACTTCGGTGAGCAGAGGCCGCACCTACAAAATTAAGGCCCAAGTTGTAATAGACCTGAATTAACTTTCAACAATAACCTGCACCTGAATGTGGTTTTATGACGTTCAGCTCAGAGTAGAGCTCTTTCACAACCTCCGACCTGACTTCAAACGGACGCTCTGTCACATGGCTCTTCCATTTTCTGAAACCAAACTGACGCACACACAGACACACAGTTTGAGGCATGAATCGTCCTGCCTTTTGTGCTGCAAGACTTGCGCAGGGAAATCTTTGCCTTTGGACGTCTTACCCTGTAGTTGTTGACCAGTTTGTTAGCCTCCACTTCGTTCTCTGCTCTGATCGTTCGCTTGCTTTGGATCTCCACCCAGCTGTCGTCGAGGGTGTGATGGTTGGGACCTGCAATGACAAGCAACAAGAGGACAATAAGTGTTTGACATCAACTCTGCTGTCAAAAAATATCTAAATATGTTGGTGCCCTGTACTCACATGTGTGTGTGGGTATGCATTTTGTTGTGCACAGTGTTGGACATATGGAGTGATGTAAAGATGGAGTGCCTGTTAAATTAGGCTGTGGACCTCCGCACAGTCCGTCATTGATCTGTTCATGACTGTGATCTGCTTGAGGATCAGACTCCCATGGATGATCTGCAACACCAAGCAAAAAGTAAATTAGCAGCTGAAATACTGGTCAACGTGAATTATTCCAGGAAATACAGTCTTTTAATGAAAAGCACAAAGACGGTATGTACGAAAACAGTAGTGTCCTACTGAAAACCCAGATCTCAAGTTTACTGTACTTTTTTTGGACCAAAAGGTTTAATTTCCTCATTAAAAACTCTTAAAACTATATTGACTTATTGTCCCTCAATAAAACAACAACCTATACATTCATAATCTATTCAAAAATAAGTCTATTGTCACCCAAATCTCCCTGTCTGGTATCTCTCTGCCATCGATGTGTGTGTGTGTGTGTGTGTGTGTGTGTGTGTGTGTGTGTGTGTGTGTGTGTCTGTGACTAATAAGCAAAAACCTTTTTAAAGCGCTTTGGATTAAAGTCAGTTGCCATTTAAATTGCATATTGGACCACATCTGGCCTCCAAACTCACTGCGACCTCTCATTCTCCTGCGTGAAATACATACACATACGTGTTAAACTCAGATTTAATGTGAGCGCATTTTGAGTTGAGGGGGACTTTAAACATTTAAAGGAAACATAATAAGAGATCTGAGGAGGTCTTTGTCTTTGAGAACAATGTCCACGTGCACTGACTTGATGCTGGTTTGTGTCAGCCACAGACTGTATCTGCACTGCAGTTCTTTCTTTACAGAGCTGAGTCAGAAAGGCTGAGTCAAAGTACTGGCCAGCATAGTTAACTGTCATCACACGAACAACATCACATGACCCCGGGCATATAACCGTCAACCTTTCACAGTGCTTCGAGGACTTTAAACTTTAATCTGGAGACATATACTTGTTAACGTCTTGAGGCACAGACACAATACGCTGCAAAGACAACCCTCCCCTTGCGGGCAAAAAGCATTTGTATCCATTGATCTATCCTTGGGCTGATTACTGCCTCTGACAACATCTACAGTAGATTTGTTCTGCAGGGAAAACCAGAGGCATGACTGCAATTAAGTATTGGCTAAAAAACGTCTTGGGTTATTCATTCACTCGTTTCAAGGGTTTGTCTCTCAAGAGATCAGCCTTGATGAACAAATCAGTCCTGACAAATCATTGGCATCATGGGACAAGCGAGCACAATAATTGTGACTTCCCTTTTTGAAACAGCTCGATCGATGGACCCGAACACTGGGCTGGGTAGAGCCTTGTTTTGTTTCCTCTTTCTGTTTTTGTGTTTGCTTCCTGAAACAAGCACAATCTTGAAAGATTCTTCTCAGAGTCAGTGATTGCTCACTGACAGCACAAGCTCAATTCATGACTCACTGCTTATTACCTAGGTTAGGACAACCGTAAATCAAAGAAAATTCAGGAAGTGAGGACATCATGCAGAGACTTGCACTCACCTACGTTATAGACTCTTCCAGATTTGGAAATTTTATAATTGTATATGTTTCAGCAATGGAGGGATGGAGAAAGCCTGAACTAAAGCTCAAACTATTACTCCATTAATCAATTAGCTGATCAACTAACTGTTGTATTTATATCGATTGATCATTTGCGTCAGTTATAAAGGGAAAAAATGACCAAAAAAAAAAAAGTCCCCGTGTGCCGTACAATTTGTTGGTTTTTACAGCTTCATATTATTGTTTTGGTTTGGTTTTGGACTATTTCTTGGACAGAACAAGCAATCGGAGGATGTCACCGTGGACTGTGGGAAAGTATGGTGATCTGTATTTCACTATTTTCTGATATTTTATTGACTGATTGAAAAACAAATTCATAGATTAATCGATAATACAAGGAAGCATTAGCTGCAGACACAGGCTGAATAGGAGGCGTCTTTTTCATGAACCATATTGCGGCAAACCAAAACAAACAAATGGAGATTTCTAATATCCCAGTACACTTTTACAATGGACACACACGCGCGCGCGCGCGCACGCAGGGGAAAACCTCGTCGTAATCAATACGACGTGACTGTCTGATGGTCAGCAGCCCTGTCCACACCGAGATGACCGTCTGCACTCATTCCTTCAATGCCATGACGTTTAGAAACATTAACACAGCACGCTGACAGGCTTAAAATGGAGAACGCGCTGGCTGTTTGTTCACGAACAAATAAAGTTTTTATTGCATTCCTCCAGGCTGCACATGAACTTCAGCCGCTCACCTCGTGTATGGTCAGCCGGCCTCCTCCTCCGGCTGGTCGTGTCTGAGCTGTGTGTGGATGACAGAGACATGTCGCCAGCAGAACCACTCCTCGCTGTATCAGCTGGCCTGAGCCGCTCGAGTCCTCAGTAAACCGACAGACGCACCGCTCCTGCGAAAAAGACGACGCACTGAATGACACCGCTTGGAATTGTGGGAAACGTATGCCACCATGCTCGCGCTTCTTAAAGGGAAAACCCACTCCAAAATCGAAGTAAACGCTGTGCTGTTAAAAGTATTCAGATCCTTTACTTAAGCAAAAGGAGGAACACTGGCATGGAAAAATAACGGTCATACATTCAAAATTGTTCTTAAGTAGAAGCAGCCACAAAAGTACTAATTGTGCTGAATGTTATGTTATTTTGTTATGGGATTACTTATGTACTGATGTATAAGCGACTTTTAAATATTGTAGCTGCATATAGAGCCAATTTAAACTGCTTTCTATACTGCCAGGTGGTTTAATCTATTGCAAGGCATAAGCTTAGCAAATGTTTTGTATATTAAATGTAAATCTGCAATGTAACTGCTGTCAAGTACATGTAGTGGAATAAAAATTACATATCCTTCTAAAATGAAGCTGTAGTGCATGGCATGAAAGTGAAATACATGAGTAAAGCCCTTTCCACCCTAAGGGTGACATCAGACGAAAATGGCCACCATGTGAATCTGGTCAGAGTTGCTCTGTAACAAGATGACATTAAAGATGACATTACACATTAAAAACTGCACCAATGGTGAAATGATAATTCACTTCCTGTCTAAGGGGCCCTATTGCCTCTCCCCATATCCCCATTGGGCCTTTTTAACTTAGTAATCACTGAGTACTGATGAACTATTGTTCCCATTGGAGCGAACAGACTCAGGACCTGCCAAGTCTTCTACAGGGGCATGTCAGTGATGACACCCACGTGACACCACTTTTTAGCATGTCACAAAGAGGCTGGTGTTATCACAAACATAAAACAAGTCCTTAAAGCAAATGACACAAGAAAATCTTATCAGTGAAGGGGGATTCAATGGAATAATGCAATTACTTGTGACCTCAAAAAAAAAGAAGCTATTTTTCTACAGGATTTGTTTAGAAGTGACCTTTTTGAGAAATATTTTACTCAAGTGAAAAAATGTCTGTTCTACTCAAGATACCCGAATAACTCTTTCCTCTACAATGCACTTTTTACACCTGATTTTAGGTTAACTTATTAAACCAGCAATAGTTGGAGAGATCTTTAATGGCAGGCATTCTGACATTAACCACTGAAATTTTTGAAATCAGGTAGGTTTGCAGCACGCAAATTAGGCTGCTCAAGATATTCCAAAAATAGACCTTCCTAAGATGTAATGACTTGTCAGAGCAAGTTATGGCTACTATACTGGGACTGCAAGAAGTCTGATTGGTTAGCTTGGGTTGCTTGTGTTTTTTCCATTAAGTTCCATGATTTATAAGTGAAGACATTTAGCAAGCTGCAGGAAGGCTCATTAAAGCCATCATTACTGCAAAGTTCGGCATGTATGTAAGATTTCCTTTGTTTAGTTCAAGTAAGTCCAAGACAAACCTCTAACTAAACTGAAATTAAATCTTGTGCATTGTGCTGTAGCAAAATAAACATTTGCTTATTTGTGACAAATAAGCCTGAGGTCACAAAGGCCTTCATTCAAGGTTTTTGTGACCCAAATGTTAGACTTGTCAATAAAAACTTTAATGTCAAACTGCCACTCATCCCAGTGACCTGCTCTGATAGGAAATGAGTTTTATCCCCTTGTCCCACCCATAAAACTGATCTTGTGAACTTTCCAAACAGCTCATCAAATCATCACCTGAATAATGTAAAAAAAACAACCATTACACAATACACCTCTGAAGCGTTTAAATGGCTAATGAAAAGATAAACAGCTGTGACTAGTTGTGATTTGGCCTCAGGGGTGGGGTTTTTGAAACATCTACTCAAGTCACATATAAATGCAGCAGTACTCATATGTGGTACACTTAGGGACTGTCCGGGTCAAACTGCTGTTAAACCATGGCAAAGCGCTGGTGTGCCACATCTTTAGTGGCACTAGCACTGCTAGGGTGCTTAGTTGGCACGAACGTTGAAGCTCAGGACTCAATCTGGCAGAGGTCTGCACCACAGATGTCAAAGGGTTCTGCACCTCCGCAGGCACCACAGGTCCTTCCTCGTCCTCCACCACCAAAAACTCCTCAATATCCTCAGCCACCACAGGTCCAACTTCTATCACCACCGAAGGCTGATCCGTACCCTCAAGTGCCACAGGTCCAACCTTCTCCACTGCAGAGGGTTCCTCAGCACTCTCAGATACCACAGGTCCAACCTCCTCCACTGCAGAGGGTTCCTCAGCACTCTCAGATACCACAGGTCCAACCTCCTCCACTGCAGAGGGTTCCTCAGCACTCTCAGATACCACAGGTCCAAGATCCACCACTGCAAAGGGTTCCTCAGCACTCTCAGATACCACAGGTCCAACATCCACCACAGCAGAGGGTTCCTCAGCACTCTCAGATACCACAGGTCCAACCTCCTCCACCACAAAGGATTCCTCAGCACTCTCAGATACCACAGGTCCAACCTCTTCCACCGCAGAGGGTTCCTCAGCACTCTCAGATACCACAGGTCCAACCTCCTCCACCACAGAGGGTTCCTCAGCACTCTCAGATACCACAGGTCCAACCTCCTCCACTGCAGAGGGTTCCTCAGTACTCTCCAACATCACAGGTCCAACCTCCTTCACTGCAGAGTTTTCCTCATCATTCTCAGATACCACAGATCCAACCTCCTCCACTGCAAAGGGTTCCTCAGTACTCCCCGTCATCACAGGTCCAACCTTCTCCACCAAAGAAGACTCAATATGATAGAGCACCACAAATTCTTCCATCATGGCCACAATTCCCTCAATATTCTCCACCACCAAAGGCTCCTCAATATCCTCAAGTTTCAAAGGTCCAACCTGCTTCGCAACAAATGCTTCCTCAGTATTCTCAAAGACCACAGATCCAAGCTCCTCCAGCACCACAGGTTCCAAAATATACTCAAGGGCCAAAGGTCCCACCTCCTGCACCATCAAGATTTTCTCAGTATCCTCAAGCATCAAAGTTTCCGCAAGTATATCCTCGAACATTTCCTGATTTTAAGTCTCCCGAAGAGCCGCAGGCCCCTCAACCACATCAACCATATCAACCTGAGCAAACATATGAATCGCATCAACCATATCAACCTCAGCAACCACATGAACTGCATCAGCCATATCAACCACATCAACCACATCAACCAGTTCAACCATATCAACCGCATCAACCTACATCACCACAAGAACTTTCCATTTACCAGCCCAGTGCACCAAAGCAGCCTTCTTTCCAGAGTTGTGACGTGGCCGAGAGCCAGAGAGTCCCATGTGGACCTCCTGATATTTCTGCTGCCGAATGTGAAGGGATTAGCTGCTGCTTTGATGGTCGACAGTGCTACTTTGGAAAAGCAGGTAGGTTTTTGACACGGCTATTATTGTTCACCAAACAACAACCAGAGTTGCTTTTAGTTGTTCTAGTTGTTTTTGTTCAAAAGTATGATTCAGATCCAGTAACTTTACAATTGAGGCCAATATGTCACCTGATTTATCATCCTTCAGCACAGCAGAACAAATTATTTAAATTATTCTTTCATATGCTTGACTTTGATAACCTTTCCTGAAAAAAAAAATAAATAAATAAAAAAAATCAGATCAATTATAGTCTAATTTTGTTATTCAGCCATGTTAGCATCATGGCTCTGGCAATGGCAATATTGTTCATGCCACCACTTTCATACAGAGTGAAATATCTTAAAAATATTGGATGTGTTGTCATGAATTTTTGGATAGCTATTCAGGCTCCCCAGGGGATGAATCCTAATGACCTTTCCTCTGGTGTCTTGATCAGGACACAATTTATTTTTTTTCAATATCTGTAAAACTGTCATTCCTGTCAGCTTTGGCTGCACTTTAACTGGTGCTAGTCTGGTGCTAAAGATGTTTAAACTGTCATTATGAGTATCTTAGTATAATGATGTTTGCATTTGGCTCATTGCACAGCTAAAATAAACTCTCAAATAGTGAATCAAATCTTAGTCTTGTTACATTTGCTTTGGTCAATAATTTGTAATCTCCCAACTTATCAATACCTGTTTTTGTTTCAACAGTGACTGTCCAGTGCACCAAGGACGCCCAGTTCATTGTGGTAGTGGCCAGAGATGCCACTCTGCCTAACCTTGACCTCGAGTCAATCTCACTGTTGGGACAAGGTCAACGCTGTACACATGTTGACTCTAATTCAGAGTTTGCCATCTACCAATTTCCCGTAACTGACTGTGGCTCTGTTGTCATGGTAAGACCTTGATTTTCTCTATTTTCCAACCAATAAAGACAGCGTTGAAAGATTGTTATCCCATTTTATGTACCTTTTGTAGGAGGAGCCTGGTGTTATAATCTATGAGAACAGCATGTCTTCCTCATATGAAGTTGGGGTTGGGCCTCTTGGAGCCATTACCAGGGATAGCAGTTATGAGTAGGTGATCATTTTGTAAAGATGTTTGCAGTGTCAAAATAAAAGTTTTGACCAAGAAACTTAATGTCAGTTCTTTTTTCCAGTGTGCGCTTCCAGTGTAGGTACACCGGCACTTCTGTTGAAACTGTGGTTGTTGATGTATTGGATATCCAAGAGCCTCTTCTACCAGTTGCTGCTCTGGGACCCATCAGAGTACACCTGAGACTGGCTAACGGACAATGCAATGCAAAGGGTTGTAATGAAGGTAAGTGTATGTTAGCCTTGCAGCATTGCTGTGTTCGTAGATCATTTGATAATGTTTGCTGTCACATTGAATGATATCTCTGCTCCCACAGTGGATGTGGCCTATAGCTCGTTCTACATGGAGGCAGACTATCCTGTGTCCAAAGTACTGAGGGACCCTGTCTATGTGGAAGTTCAACTCCTCGAAAGGACAGATCCCAACCTTGTCCTGACTCTTGGTCGCTGTTGGACAACCACAAGCCCCAACGCTCACAGTCTGCCCCAGTGGGACATTCTGATAGACGGGTAACAAATCATCAGTTTACACTGTAATTCATATGACAACATGTTCAGTTTTTGTCATAGATTTAATGCAAAAACATTGACTTCCTAATTCATTTTAATTTCTGTGTCATCACGCTAAGCTCTTCTGCTTTCCATCCAGGTGTCCATACAGAGATGATCGCTACTTGTCCACACTGGTTCCAGTTGGTCCCTCCTCTGGTCTAGACTTCCCAAGTCACTACAGGCGTTTCATTTTCAAAATGTTTACATTTGTGGACCCCAGTTCAATGGAACCCCTAAAGGAACTGGTAATGAGAAGTATTATAGTTGTATATATATATATATACAGTATAGACAGAATATTTTTGTATTGCTCTGCCAACACTGTTTTCCCCTTTCAGGTGTACATTCACTGCAGTACAGCTGTTTGCTCTGCTGGACTGGGACACTCCTGTGAACCATCATGCTTCCGAAAAAGTAAGAGATGAGTTTAGAATCTGCAGAATTCAGGAGCAATGTGCACTTTAATCTTACCATGTTTGTATGTCTGTCTGTAGAGAGAGATGTCAAGGCTGTGGACCGGGAGACGTCAGAGCCAAAAGTTGTGGTTTCTGTTGGACCTGTGATCATGAGTGCACCTGAGCCGTAGACAGCACCGTGTCGAGCTCAAGAATTTGGCTGGGAAGTTTTAGTAAAAGATTTGGGACATTAACATGGTTCAGTTACTAATGGTAAATGCACGTATTTGTAAAGGTGTGCTGCAGGAAGATCGCCAAGTTACTGTAGTTATGTTTGCATTCAATATAACTGGCCATGATGTGCTTTAAAAGCTTACTTACTTAAACGTAAAACACACTTTTACAGTCTAATGGAATTTTATCCTGTCAACACTATGTCAACAAGGTGTTTAGTGGTTTAATTGGCAGTGTTTGAGGAGGTATTTAATGGTGAAGTTGAATTGGACTGCAATATATTAAAAGTGTTTCGATTATTTTGTCAACCCTCATTTGCATAAAGGAGGCAAACAGAATATCATAAATGTCTCTCAATATGATGAAATTCAGCACAATACCACAATTACCTACAGGATAAAAATAAGCATATAGTTAAAGGAACTCCTGTCTTACTCTGTCCTACTGTCTGTCATTTTTCTGTCAACAAAGATAAATGTAAAATGCATTTTAAGATTCACAAAGATATTATATGGATTAGACTGCACAAAAGTACCTTATTATTGGTAAATCATGTTCTTCCAAATTGCAAGAAAATGTGTTTGAAAACATCACTCGAAAAGACTCAACAACAGAACAGAACAGGAGATACAACAGATGATCTGAAACAATAACGCATTACATTATATTTGATTATTTTTCCGGGAATCTGTGCTATTCTAATAAAGATTCACTGTTGATTTTAATATTGAATTTTTTTTAAGAATGACGGGAATGACCAAATGATAAATAAAACAAATCATAATTAATTTTTTGTTTAATGTTTTCTGGAGATGAGTCATAAGTGTTGTATTGGACCTAACTGTCCTGTCCTCAACAGAGTCTATGAACAGTATTTGTCAGCAAACACATGAAGTGTCGACACAGTAACAAAAAGATGATAGCGGCAAAATGAAAAAATGTTTTAATTTTGATTAAATTTATCCTGTACAGTCGAGGACCCTTTATATAGGGCAAGTCATACATTAGTACCACTTTGCAAAAATACATGTATAATACATGCTTGAAATTGTACTTTTACTCGTAAAAAGTATTTTCAGCAAAATGCAACTCTTTATACTCATTATTACTCATTATAAAGAGGGCCAACTTTGTGTGTTCATTTATCACTACATGCTTGAGTAAATTGTGTGATTTAATCTATAGATGCATCGTATTCATTGTGTTGTGTTATCATATATTATGTATATAAAATATTAATCTGTGAAGGAACTCGTGACTACAGCTGTCAGGTATATTGTGGAATAAACAGTATTTACAATATTGCTGTCCAGAAGGTTGTTGTATAGAGGTATAAGGTTGTAGCACAAAAGACTTAAAGTTAAGTATCATATTTTGTTCTTTATTCACTTTCTGTGGAGAAGCTCCAGGGCTTGTTTTGACATAGCATGCTCACCACCACAGTCTGTCTGTGTCCTTCAGCCTAGAAAGAGACTTGTCACAAGTTCTAAGTTCAAGTGAAGCTGTGCAACTATGTAGAAATAGTGTGAAATTTATTTTCGGGTGGATTTCTCTTTAACAACATGGATCTTACCAGCTATGATGCTAAAAAAGTTCATTTTCTGGAAGATTGTATGAGTTCTGTTCCCAGAAAGAACTGGAAAAAGGGGTCAATATTTTAACACTATGATTCTGCAAACTGAATAATTTCCAACTGATTGTGATAATCAGTAATTTAAACCTTCGCTAAGGACTTCAAATTTTCTTTAAGGCGTGTTATAACTGACATTTTAAAAACATTGTACTTTAGTAGAGGAGACCTTTGAGATTATTTACAGCTATGATGAAGTGTAATCACAAATTTGAACTTTCCATTGTTTGTTTTGTCATTTTCCTTAATTTTCCCTGAGAGATATCACTTGTTGTGTGACATCCCATCTTCCTCCTGTAGTGGAGCATCAGACAGTGTCATAACACCCAGCAATAATTGTTATTAGCTGAGTAACGTATGCCAGATATACAGTAATGTTAGCTTAAAAGCTAAGATTAGCTGTCTTTCTTCATAAATGTCAATTAGATATCCAAGGCAAATTACATTATGTCTGAAATTTTGGTCAAATCTAGTGCATGATTGTCCTGGACAGTGTGCGTGATCTAATTTTAAAAGCTTTAGCATACATCATGTTAGGCGATTAACAACAGCCAAGTGGTTAGTGAGTTATCAGCTAGCTAATTATGTATAGTACTATTATATTCAGGGCTCTCTACAATATTTTTATGGACACGTGTATTGAGTTAAAAACAATTCGGGACACAGTTCAATTTCAATTAATTTTCAGTTTAGGATTTTAATGCCATTTTGCCAGTGTAAAGACTTTAAGGGTGTTTCTCCTTGCTTTTCCAAAATCAAAAGAACAAAAACAGAAGTGTAAGGAATGGATTAGACAGCGTGTTATCTGCTATAATTTATCTACAGTAGTAACTTCCAAAGCCAAGGAACACATTATTAACTAACTACACTGTATTATAGGTTTACAGGACACGTGAGAAAGAGCCCCTTTGACGATTAGAGCATCTCTTGTGGGTATTGCCTCACTGTGTGAAGGCAGGTGCTGGATGCTATCAGAGTCTAGACATATATTAGCTGTTCTGTCCTGCTCTTTTTATTGGATTTGGGGAAACTCCAACAAACCCTGCCAACACTGCCTGAGATAGCATTATCAAACAATTAGTGTCAGGCCTCATTCTAAAAGCCTTTCCTCCTCTTAAGTTAAAAGTGAAAAGATGAGGCTTGAAAAGACGGACAAGAATTCAATAAGTCTGATCTTACATTTTCCATATTTATGACAAACTGCCTCTACACTGCATCCAAGAACAATTCTGTCTCTTATTTCCATTCCTGCTACACTGATCATCTATTGGTGAGGATGCTGGCAGTGTGCCTGGGACATGCAGCTTTAGCGTCAGTCTGTTGGTGCAATATCATGTTTGTAGCCATCAAGTGTATGTTTAAGATTCTCATTTGGAATTTGGAATGGAATTTAAGAGAAGAAATGTGAGTAAGGCCGAGGAAGGAAGCTTATCATTTTGCACTTAAGTGAAAAATATCAATCTTACTGTGGACAGAATAGAGTCTTGTTTGCACACATTAAGTCAGTCTTAGCATAAAAAATGTTTAAATAATGAAATGTAGGTACATGTAAGAAATCTTTTTCAGTGTTCAAAATGTCCCATCACACTCTCACACAAACATTCCATAAATCAGTACCACATAGTGAGATATTCACATTTTAAACGATAAAAGACTGCTGATGTTGACTCAGCAAAATCATATGGACCAAGTGGGAAGTTAGTTTTCAAATTCATTTAGAAAATTGATTTAGCTGTAAGTATTTACAAAATGTCATATTATCATCATTATTACCCCACACCATTGTACAATCAGCAGTTACTATAAGTAGATAATAAAGACCTGTACCTTTTTCATCTGTTACCTTGTTAGCTACAATAATTATATAATAATGTATAGGCTCATATCTACAAATGTCTTCCTAGACTTACAGATGCATTTATGCTGACATGAAACTTGGTGGCATGCTTGTCTTGCAGTGGATTTAAGGCTCTCTGTTTAAGAAACTTCAGCATGGATATTTAAATAATGGTAGTATGAGTGAATATGCTCATAATAGGCTACACAGCAGTGAGGCAATCATACACAGACAGGCAGTTTGGGCTGAAGTGCATATTATCGCAAACTGTTCCAGATTCAGAGGAAAGATCAATATGTTTGCTATCATGCACCAGCAAAATAAACATTTGATGACAAACAGTGAGGTCACACAGACCTTTGTTAAAGGTTTTTGTGACTTGTCAAGAAATACTTTAATGTCAAACTGTCATCCACTCATGACCTGATCCGATAGGACACGTGTTTTTATCCTCTTGCCCCACTCATACAGCTGAACTTGTGAACTTGCCAAATGGCTTATGGAATCATCCATCACCTGAATAATGTGATAAAACATTACATAATACTCCCTTGAAGCTTTTAAGTGGCTACTGAAAATTTAGGAAGCTGTGATTGGTGATGATTTGACCACTGAGGTGGGGTTTTAAGTCACATATAAATGTGGTAGCACCTGTCAGTGGTACACTTGGGGACTGTCCAGGTCAAACTGCTGTTGAACCATGGCAAAGCACAGGAGTGCCACATCTTTAGTGGCACTAGCACTGCTCGGGTGCTTAGTTGGGACAGAGGTAGAAGCTCAGGACTCAATCTGGTCTGCACCACAGATGTCAAAGGGTTTTGCACCTCCACAGGCACCAAAGGTCCTTCCACCACCATCACCACCAAAGGCTCCTCAATATCCTCAGGCACCACAGGTCCTTCCACCACCATCACCACCAAAGGCTCCTCAATATCCTCAGGCACCACAGGTCCTTCCTCGTCCACAACCACCAAAGGCTCCTCAGTATCCTCAGCCGCCACAGTTTGCTCCACGTCCACAACCACCAAAGGCCCCTCAGTATCCTCAGGCGCCACAGATCCCTTCTCGTCCACAACCACCAAAGGCTCCTCAGTATCCTCAAGCACCCAAGGTCCAACCAGGTCTACCGCCAAAGGCTCCTCATTATCCTCAAAGATTCCATGATTCTCCACAGGAGCCGCAGGTCCCTCAGCCACAGCAGCCTGCGGTGCCACAGACAACTTCTGTGAAAAGGCCAACTGCTGTGACGCAGCCTTCTGTCCAGAGTTGTGAGGTGGCAGAAAACACAAGAATCCCATGTGGACCTCAGGATATCTCAGCTGCCGGATGTGAAGCCATAAACTGCTGCTTTAATGGCCAACAGTGCTACTTCGGAAAGGCAGGTGAGGTTTTGAAAAGACTGTTGTTCTCTTCAAAGACAACTTTTTTTCTGCACTGTCAATGGAGTATGCAAAAAGTTTAAGCATGATTGTACTTTAAGAATAATCTTGTAAAAAGGCTTCATGTTTTTCACATTTAGTCAATAATATCTAATCTTTCAACCTATCAATGCCTGTTTTGTTTCAACAGTGACTGTCCAGTGCACCAAGGACGCCCAGTTCATTGTGGTAGTGGCCAGAGATGCCACTCTGCCCAACCTTGACCTCGAGTCAATCTCACTGTTGGGACAAGGTCAACGTTGTACACATGTTGACTCTAATTCAGAGTTTGCCATCTACCAATTTCCCGTAACTGACTGTGGCTCTGTTGTCATGGTAAGACCTTGATTTTCTCTATTTTCCAACCAATAAAGACAGCGTTGAATGATTGTTATCCCATTTTTTGTACCTTTTGTAGGAGGAGCCTGGTGTTATAATCTATGAGAACAGCATGTCTTCCTCATATGAAGTTGGGGTTGGGCCTCTTGGAGCCATTACCAGGGATAGCAGCTTTAAGTAGGTGATCATTTTGTAAAGATGTTTGCAGTGTCAAAATAAAAGTTTTGACCAAGAAACTTAATGTCAGTTGTTTTTTTCCAGTGTGCACTTCCAGTGTAGGTACATTGGCACTTCTGTTGAAGCTGTGGTTGTTGATGTATTGGATATCCAAGAGCCTCTTCAAGTTGCTGCTCTGGGACCCATCAGAGTACACCTGAGACTGGCTAACGGACAATGCAATGCAAAGGGTTGTAATGAAGGTAAGTGTATGTTAGCCTTTCAGTATTGCCATGTTCGTAGATCATTTGATAATGTTGGCTGTCACACTGAAAATCTCTGCTCCAACAGCGGATGTGGCCTATAGCTCATTCTACACGGAAGCAGACTATCCTGTGTCCAAAGTACTGAGGGACCCTGTCTACGTGGAGGTTCAGCTCCTCGAAAGGACAGATCCCAACCTTGTCCTGACTCTTGGTCGCTGTTGGACAACCACAAGCCCCAACGCTCACAGTCTGCCCCAGTGGGACATTCTGATAGACGGGTAACTAAAACACCAGTTTACAAAATGTTGGATCTTTGTGAAAGTACGCATTGCTGTCAGGTCTGCACACTGAGAACTCATTACAATCTTCAGAAATCGAGAGTCTGATCAATAATAATTTTTTTCAAGCCAATACTGATATCAATATTAGAGAGTTTTAAAAATCTGTAAATGATGCATCAGCCAAAAATCGTCTAAATTAGGATTTTAAAGAGCAACCAAGAGCGGGATAGTGAAAGTTGAAAAATAAACTTATCCGTGCTCTTTGTGGTGGACTAACTATGAAATGGTGACACTGTTTCTAAATTGCCTCAAACATATCTTTGACATTTCTGTACTGCAGCTTCTTACTACCTTTTCCCCAACATATATACTGCAAACAAAATGTTGCTGATGAGATAATAGGTGATAATGTCAACACCCGTATTATCACCAGGCTGCAATAACACAGACTTTCTAATTCAATTTTATTTCATTGTCATTACCTCCATCCAGGTGTCCATACAGAGATGATCGCTACTTGTCCACACTGGTTCCAGTTGGTCCCTCCTCTGGTCTGGACTTCCCAAGTCACTACAGGCGTTTCATTTTCAAAATGTTTACATTTGTGGACCCCAATTCAATGGAACCCCTGAAGGAACAGGTAATGAAAAGTATCATATATATATATAGTATAGACAGAATATTTTTGTATTGCTCTGCCAACACTGTTTTCCCCTTTCAGGTGTACATTCACTGCAGTACAGCTGTTTGCACTGCTGGACTGGGACGCTCCTGTGAACCATCATGCTTCCGAAAAAGTAAGAGATGAGTTTAGAATCTGCAGAATTCAGGAGCAATGTGCACTTTAATCTTACCATGTTTGTATGTCTGTCTGTAGAGAGAGATGTCAAGACTGTGGACCAGGAGAGATCAGAGCCAAAGGTTGTGGTTTCTGTTGGACCTGTGATCATGAGCGCACCTGAGCCGTAAACAGCACCGCGCCAAGCTCAAGAATTTGGCTGGGACCATTAAGTAAAAGATTTGGGACAGTAACATGGTTCAGTTGTTATTGGTGTGAAATGAAAGACATTTATTGTCTGAAGAGCCAAAAATGTGCTACAGGCACAATGAAATGGATGTATTGTAGTAAAATCTGTATTAAAGACATATTGGCTATGCTGTGCTGTAAATACTTTATAATTATGTGTGTGCTTAGTATATTTTTAATGTTGGTGACATTCTAACAAGCCGGAAGCATTGGCAGTAAAAATATTTAACTTACGATTTTAAAATGACTCTTCTTTAGCAAAACGAAACACAGTAGACATTTCAATAAATGTTGATTGTAAATAAAAGTAGCTATCCCATTTAAATGTCCTGATGTCATCTCAGAATCAAGTCATGACCTCATAACATTCATGAAATCTTACCAGCGCTCTGTCTGTGTCGCCTTGGTCAGCAGACACACTGATTACTGACCAGACTTTTAAGTGTATTAATGAAATCCATTAATGAAATCCAACATTTTAGGATAAAGCTTTATCTTGTGAGAGGTTGTAAAAGGACTCTGTCTTTACTTTTGGTGCCAGAGGTGATTTAGTTTTTGCAGCTTTAATTGTAGTATTTTAAACATGGCATATAACGATATGGTACTTTATTAAAACAAATTGTATACTTGTGCACTATATACAGTACACTGAATGCAGCATCACAAAGACGTTATCAACTGTGCACATCTTCACAAAAACAATCTTACGTGATTGATGTAGGCCTCTGATGTTTTTTATTTTATTTATTTATCTATTTTACATTCACAGCTAGAGCATTAATGTGAACTCAAGAACACCATTAAAATCTCTATGGTCTGGACACTTTTTTTGGAACAACGAAGACCCTAACAGTACAGAAAAGAGTTCTTCTGAAACCCCACATCTGTATAGGTAGAAAATAAAAGAAGCAATTAAGTCCTACTATTTGCAGCATTACTTCAACTCTCTTAAACTACAACCCCAACTCCACAGAAGTTGGACACTGTGTAAAAGCCTGAGTTCCTGCGCTTATGTCCTTATGTCCTTTGTACAATCATGTGTTCACAAAGTGGTGAACCTCACTCCATCCTTGCTTGTGAGCGATTATATATTTATTAATATATATCAACATATAATAATGTAGTGAAATTTTTATGTTCGAGTCATTCAAAACAAACCTTATGAAGGTTTATATACTGAATGTTTACTTAAGATTGACTTTATTTTGTAACTGATGGAACACAATACATAGACAACCTTCAGCATGTTTTATTTAAACAAGTTTTGAATGTACTATTGCCAAGTTTAAATAAATTCTCATTGTTCAGTAAACCAAACAATCTGCAACACTGATAAAAGCTTTGAAACATTTGTTTTGCATCATACAAGGCTCAAATGGCATTTTACAATTAAAGATAGGTTTACAAAAATGCCTGTTTTCAATCAAATGTGCTTTTACAGGTCTGTCACCTTAAAAATGTACACAACACTTGAAATTCTGAATGTAATGTCAAGAAAGCCAGCCATCAGATTCCTACAATGGTAAACACAGCGACCCTAAGTGATGTGGAGGAGCATTAGCTGAGAGCTAAAGTGTCATCATTACGCTTCTGTGTCCAAAGTGGCAGCTTTATTTTTCCAAGGAGAGATGTTACATATCTCATTTACTTTGATTTGATGGTGACATTATCCCACGTCACAGTAACTATCAAAATATAGATTTAGTCAAAAGAAGTGTCTTCTATACAATCAAATGAAAATACTCTTCTATCATGACACAGTATTTATTGCAGTGAATCAGATTCAATATCAAAAGTATGAGTTGCCTCCCACTGAGCTGAGTGTGGCCACCAGAGGGCGATGCGACTTCAGAAGAAAATTTAAACTGTCCCAAAGATTCACAAGTGAAATATCCACAGCCAGCAAGAGGTTGAGATATTAAACTGGACTGTACTTGTAACATCACAGCTCTGATCAGTCGTTTCTGTTCGTTAGTGAATCCTGAACTCAGATTTCTAACTGAACAGGAAGGTGATTTAATCGCATTACTCATTTTCTGGCCAATGTGTTTGTCAGTTGACGGTGAAATACTTCCCCAATCTCCCAGAAACTCCTCCTTGTCAGTTATTGATCAATGATTGTCTTGCAAGTGAAATTTAAGTGCATTTACACCCCGACCTTTCATCCTCCGGTTCCAAAGTTAACTAATGTGACAAATGTAACAGTTTGCAGTGAGAAAACAGTGTTGTGGCTTCTTATCAAAAATGAAACATGGACATTTTATTTGAACAATTTCAGGCACGGGTGATAATTGTTTGGTGTGTTTTTCTTTAACAACAGAGCAGGAGAGTCTTTGTTAGTTCTTGTTTTGTAGGTCCTTTCCATATACTTGTATGAATGTGGGTTTACCATCGATCACATAAAAAAAAACTGAACCTAAAGAAAAAAACAACCAAAAAACAAAGCACAGACCCCTCACCAAAATGTGTGCACGAAACGTTTTGAGTCCTCTGTTGCTCTTTTCCTGCTCTTGAATGTTAAACCAGGCAAACACAGCGCGAGCCATGTGCGCTCACACTCTGCCTCTCCACGTCAGTCAGACTTGTCTTTCTTTTTGCCTCCTCCTACAGGAACCTTGCTGGCCACCGCAGAGCCGACAGCAGTCACTCCTCCAGCTACGGCACACACTCCTCCTTTCACCAGCCCCACTCCCATGCCAGGCACGGCGGCGACAGAGCTGACGGCGGTCTTGGTGATGTCCAGGCTCTTTCCTCCTATCCAGGCCACACCGCCCACGGTTGCGCCTAAAGCTCCCCTGGTGGCACCGTACAAGCCCCCCGCCAACCTGCCGAACATGCCTGGCTGTGTCTGTGGGTGGTCTTTGTTGTTATCTGATTGAAAACAATAGGAGCAACATTTTACGATTCAATACGTCACAAATAACAACAAGGAGAAAGAGGACAGAAATGCTACAAACTAGGGCTACAAGAATTATTTACATTTATCTGATCATTTTCTAAATTAATGGATTGCTAAACCTGATGTTTCCAGACACAAACTAGAACAGTCTGAGCCTGTCAGTGGCAAAAATGAGCACTTTTAGCGGGCTTACACTGATGATGCCAACCGCCTGGAGGGGTTACATTGCAGCAGTTTCGTGGCTGCAGTGCTTTCACTAAATACTGAAAAAAACTTAATAAATTGTTGTCTCCATCAGTCACTTTGACACAAAAACGTGACAAAATAGGGTCCATAGTCAACGGGGGACATTCAAATCGTCTAGTACACATGGACCAGCACCGATTGGAGACTGCACACAACATCACTTCCATTGATTGAAAATGAAATGTAGGTCAAGCTGAAACGAGTGCATAATTCAACAACATGTTAGAGGACATTATTGTATTTGTTTATTTTGTAATGTGTAGGTATGCTGATCTTTTAAAACATGTTTATGTTTAAATACAAATAGTATGTCTCTCTCGTTATAGACTTAATGTGCCAAACTACATATTTGACTATTTTCTAACCAAAGTCCAAAGTCATTTTTGGTCCATTTTGACAGATCTACAATGAACCAACTGTTTCAGTTCTACGATCATTACATTTTTTTAACAGCTCTGTTTGGCTCTTTCAGTTTAACTGATTAGATTTTAATTTTATGGGCTGCTGAAATCAAACACAGTGCACTCCTGTCAATACTGTAATCTGCTAAAATGCAGAAAAGTCACAGTTAAAATGTTTTTGGCGAAGAAAGGACACGATCATAGCAGCTGACTACGGCAGAAACATCTCATCACTAAGTCAAACCCATAATCCTTTCATACAGTTTGGCCCACATCTCGCTCTCTGACTGAAAACTATTCAACAACACACCCTCTGAACACATGGGGGTGAATAAACAGAAAGGCCTCACTGTCAAAGGACACTCGCGACTGAACGTACCTGCAGCTAACGGCTCATCGTTGAGGTATGCAGGCGTATCCTCAGGCACCTGCTCCGCCTGACTCATCTCTCTGGGAAAATAAATTACCAAAGAGACAGTGACATGATTAACACGGATACACCATAGGGAAAGATATGGGAGGAGGGTCCATCCTGTACCAGCTTTCCTCCTCCTGTCTGTCTGTTGTGATGTAAACTCTGTTCAGGTCTGTGCCCGTGCATGTTGCTGCATATTTGTCTGCTTTTATTCCTGTCTTGTATGTCAAGATGGCAACAGCTGAAACATGACTTTTGTTCGTTTTTGTTTTTTTTTTATCCCTTAAAATGTGCATGGAGATGAACTCCTGGTTCACCTTGTTCGAGTTGGTGCACATGCGAGCTGATTTAATGTGATTGTGATATGCTTAAGCCCTTATTCAAAACAGACAAAATGTCTACAGGTGACAGTCTATAGGTGAGGAATGGGGCTGCAGGAGCTACACAGTGTGTAAAGAAAATAAAGGAGCTTGCTTTGGGTGTGCTGCTTATCCTCAAACAAGGCAGACCTGTTCCCGGGGTCACAGCGGTACAAGTTCAAATGGCACTGAATTTATTAATGATGATTAAAAAACAAAAACGACTGATACTGAAGTAGTATGAAAAGTAATAAACACTGACACAAGCTGATAGTGTAAAGGACTGAAGGAGTCAATGATGCCTTGTTAATAAAGTGATGAAATCTGCTCAGACAAAGACGAAATTCAGCCATTGCGTTTAATGGACAAAGGAAAAGCCACATTACTCCACAGTACGCATCTGCCAGCTGTGGTGGCATTTAAGTGATGGGTAAACAACAATATCAGCCCGTGTATCCTGGTTAGCTTTTACATGAAATGTGTTAAAAGAATATCTGGCTGAAAGCTGGACGTACAATGTGAAAGTTATGGTGAAAAAATGAGCTAACAAGCTGCAGCTTAGCTACGTTAACTTAAGCTATCGTGAACCTAAAGGCAGCTAAAACACGACAGACACGGACGCTTCCTTAAAAGTTTGAAAAAACCTGTAAAATTTAACTTATCAAAATTGTTGCCGTCTCATTGTTAAATGTCGAATAGATTGAACTTCGTGGTCCCTTAACTCGTCTGTGTGGTTGTTTTGCCTACAGACGCCAGAAGATAACGTTAGCTTGTTTGTAGCATCTTCTGGCCGAGGCATCCAAACAGACACGTCACCCCCGCAACACAAAGCATCGCTTTCATGTTTTTCACCTTAAATCGATCGATATTTAGCAGTATTTCTTTGACCTATCTGCCCCGCGGATAGTGACGGTCATAGGGGCTTTCATTGGGGCTGGTAGATCAGGTAACATGCCTCACTTTTATCACACTTAACGCTCGCGGTCGTGCTGAAGTTGTCATGGCTGACTCCTCTTAACTGAACCCCAAATAACATTCAGCTCCTCTGGCTCTTACCTTGATCTGTAATGCAGACAGGCTGAAACACGACGCGTGGGACTTGATATTAAGCGACCCAAATAACGCTCAGGATCCGGGACATGTACCGATGTAGCTGCTCCTGGTTCAGCTCCGCTAAATTGCGTTGTGCCTAATATTTTGGAGCAGCAGCTCCTGAGTCTCCACCCATAGAAACATCCAGGGGTTTACACCGTCCGCAGCCTGGAGCTCCAGCTGCTGGTCGCCTGTACAAAAACGTGTGCAATTTAAAATGTTTTTTTTATATTTTAGGTCACTGTTTGGCACGCGCAAACAGGGGATTTGGTTTTCAAATTCTGGTACAGTTTAAACGTTTTGGTGATGACTAGGAAGAAAAACATCCCCTGCTGTTTGGGTTCCACATTCAGACTTTATTTCAGGGTGAATTCATGCATATGCGAAGGAAAATGAAAAGATGAAGGTTTGTTTTGAACGAACTGTAACTCTGGCGGGAGAATTCACTGAAACCCCAAAACCCCTTAAAAAAACAGAAAAACTAAAAACACCCCCAAAGGGAGAAATGACGCACATCCTGTTTTTAAAATCTCCAATCGAAGATCGTCTCTTTAGTAAAGCGATGTCACGGCACGGTTAAAAAAAAAAAAAAAAAAATCAGGCCACAAACAAAGACCCCTTTACACAAGAAACTAAAATGTATTTTCATGGGAAGAGCACACAGAGAAGGAAGCTGCTTTGTGGCAACATTTCTCATTGAAACGATCAGGGCTTTCAGGCGCGAGCTGCTTTTATTTGACTTCCTGTTTAAACATTTACATGGTGCATATTCCTGATCAAAAAAACATATTTGACTACATTATATGATAACAGCTTGATTATCTCGTTATCTCGAGATAACAAAACTCTTTTTCTTGAGACAATGAAATCAATAACTTGTGATCTTGCGCTAACTCCATTAAAGGTTAAAAAATGACTGCAGGCATTGGCTGTTCTTGTTGTCAACTCCTTCCTGATCTGATTTGTTTCTGTTCCCCAACATGTCTGTCTGTTTTAGAGAGGTGTCAGGTGTTTCTATTATTATGTCTACCCCATTTATATCAATGAGTGTAGGCTGAATAACAGATGTTGCTGTCTGAAAATGCTTTTCAACAGCACTTTCAACAGCTAATCCTCATATTTGTGTATCTGGAACCATGAAAGATGACTGATGATTATTAAAATAGTTGCAAATCAACTAATAATTCCAGCTGTACTTGTATATACTTTTAGGGTATTTCAATTTCTATGCAATTTCTCGTGCAAGAAATTGTAAACTGTCAGACTTTTATGGTGAAGTTAAAAGTTCTGCATTTCCCCTGTGAAGTAGTGGAGCTTACGTTAGAAAGTGTTAAGAAAAGAACAGGTTCCAGTACAAATACCTCGAATTTGTACTTAAGTACAGCACTAATGTAAATGTACTTGGATCGTCAGTGGTTTCAGGGTCCTGGTCCTGGTGCATGCTTCCTCATTGTCAGGGTTAATGGGACCCTGCGGCTGGGAAGCGGAAACACAGAACCACGTGACTCCAGCTGTGTTTCCCGCCTGTATTCGTAATGACTTATTTAGGACCCGGAAACAGCAGCAGAGTGACAGCTCGCTCCTGTAAAACCTGCGCTTTAGACAACGTGTGGATAAAGTTCCTGTATTTCAGAAGAAGGAGACATATTAACTGCGCCCGAATCGCTCCGGACTGCAGGATTAAACCTTTAGTTTTATGCTGAAGTTTCCTTTTTGGACGTGAAACATCCCAAGTGGCTCAGCAAAGTCGTCGCCGTCTGTGCAGCATTGAAAAGGTCCGCCGTCTGGACAGACAGGTAGCCAGTGATGTTAATGAGCGCCTTCTTATAGCGTTAATTATTATTATTATTATTATTATTATTATTATTATTATTATTATTATTATTATTATTATTATTACCAGAGAGGGGGTGGGATGCTTTCCTCCACCGTCTGATAACAAATATAATTATTCCCTCCAGATTCGCCCGCATCTATCTGTAAAAGAAGTTCCCAAGTATTTGTTATTTTACTAAATAGTCACAAAAATATTATAGTGAGACCATCTTCAGGAAGTCTTTTTACCTGGCTGACACTGCTCAGTGTGAGGAGACAGCTGATGAAAAGGTGTCATGCAGGCCTCTCGGTTTAGAGGCCCCCCCGTCCAAAATCAGTTTTTCTCCTTCTTCCTTCGCCTGGATGTTGAGCTCACGTTAAATCTCACGTCAACGTGTGCAGGTATAAGCAGGGCCTCGTGACGTCATCTTGTGCCAGTCATGGTGCAGCATACAGTTCAGCCAGTGTGACGTGGAGCTGAAAGCCTCCAGGTCACACACAGAGACTTTTTTTTTTTTTTTGGGGGGGGGGGGGGGAGAATAAAACATATTAGCCTATTAATAGATTCAGGTAATTTTACAGTAATAATCTCAAAACACATCAGACATTATTCTCTGGAGAGTGTTTACTGTCTCAGAACCACTCAGTACATGCAGCAGGTGCAGCTGGTCGTGTGCACACACAGCAGATGGGTGTTATCTTTAAATTAATTGCTTAATCTTAAACTTCTAAAATCTTAAAAATAGTTACATCCACCGTGAGATTTCTCACTGCGTCTAATCGGCATCTAAAACAATGCATCTTATAGTGGTGTGTGAGAGAGAGACAGGGAAAACCAACTTTTGTACTCAATTATAAAAATAATAATGAACTTTCTGCTCATCAGGGAATCAAATCCCTGTCAGCATAATCTACTTAGCATGCAACATTCCCATATTCTGTTTCTGTGACGTGTTGTCTTGTGATATGTCTGTCCTGGTGACACCCAGACAACTGGCTGCACATTGACTGTTTGCAGATCAAACAGGGTTGATAACAGTAATAATGATGAGACTCTAAACAGCTGATCAGGTTTGGAGAAGGCAAAAGTTGCTGATTTTCCAAAATGATGGTTTTCATATGTAATGACATTTTGTTTCCAGTAGGCGGCAGTGCAGCCTCACTGTGTTCTCTCCTTGTGCAGCAGTGGAAAAACTTTGAACATCCAAAAGCAGTCATTATCTTTTTTCTTTTTTTTTTTTTAAATCAGGAATTGGTCAACCATAGTTACACACATCATTTGATGCATTGTGTCCTCACTGACATGCTTTGCTAATAGGTGATGGCCCCTTTTGGTCTAAAGGTATTGTGTTTTCTGAAGGCCTGTTCTGTAACAAAGACCTCGCCCTTTTGATTTTTGACATTTTCTGTATCTGTACAGTCACCACAGTTTCAAGATGGAGATCCAAGATTGGTGTTAGCGATTCAATATCTGACCAAATGTGAAGTATGGTCACAATCTCCCCTTCTGTTCCCAACATATGGTATTGAATAATGGCCAGAAAAGTGTTTTTGCAGAATGTTATGATGTTGTGGGGATGACGACCTTTGACCTTTTGGATATAAAACATCATCACTTCATCATTTTATCCTTTTGTGTGAAATTTTTTTTGACTTGTGTACTCTTATGGCCCAAAATGTGTTTTGTGAGGTCATGGTCACCTTTGACCTTTGACCATCAAATTCTAACCAGTTCATCCTCGAATCCACGTGAATGTTTGTGCCAAAAGAAAAAATTCCCTGCAGGCTTTCCTGAGACATCAGGTCATGATAATGGTACATATGGACAACTTGGAAACATAATTCCTCCGTCCACAGCTGTCGCCTGCGCCGAGACGTGACACCTCAGTGACTTTGATGACCCCGACAGCCTTTATTTTTACATTTAAGCTTCTTGTTTTCTTGTATGTCACCATGTGTAGTGTTATGAGCGGTGTCTTAACATTTTGTCACGGCGCAAGCTGACACCTCATCCTTCCAGGAAGCATTGTGGTTGTACAAATAACATCACATCCTTCCTGTGATTGGCTGATTGGTGTTTAATTTAGGGCTGGTTAGTCCTCAGAGGAGTAACAGGACAAGTCACTGGTTAGCCAAAATTAGCTCTCCACCACCCTCCTTCCTCTCTGTGCGCGCAAACAATATACTCACACAAATTAGGACTCGCTGCTTTGTGGCGGTTGAAAGTGCAACAAAGATGCTACACAGACGGATATGTCATTAGTGAGCAGGTGGGCTAGCAGGACCGAGAGCTGCTGCCACACCAACTAAGTAATGAAGAGGTTTCCATGGCGACCAGGCTGCCTGTTGCCATCCCTGTGTTTGGGGGGGGGGGGTATCAAAGTCAGCTGTCCTCAATTCTGCTGTAAGTGGAGGGTTAAATGCTGGGGTTGCAGGGGAAAAGCCCCTCATTAAACTTAACCAAATCCTTTAAGACACAGCTGACAAGTCGATCCAGAGACGCTTTAACACAAGATTGTCCGCAGGTTCGGGCTGTCCGCTGGGACAGGAGACGAGGATCTGATCTTTGATGTATCAGCTCCTTTTTCAGTGAAGCGTTTTTGGGTTTGTATTTCTCTGAAATCGTGTCACCAGCTTACATTATGGCCAGAGTGACGTCCTCCGCTCTCATGAAGACGATAACGCAGGGACGCTCTGAGGGACATTTTCACGCACGATGTTCCCTTAGGAAGGATGAGGTGATTAGAATTAGGTCGCTGAGACCTCATAAAACGTGTTTGTGGGTATAAGTCAGGAAATCCTCTGCTAATTATGACAAAGTACGACCAAAATTTCACTTAAATATCTCATCCGATAAAATGATGAAGCGATGACATTTTATATCCAAAAGATCAAATGTCACCTGCACTGTCACGTCATAATGTTCTGCAGAAACATGTTTCTGGTCATTATTCAGCACTGAAGGTTTGAAGGTGTGTGTGAATCATCCATGTTTTACAGTTTGTAGCTTCTTTGCAGCAGCGTCCTCATTTGAATCATTGTCGTCCACCTCGACTTCATTGGCTCTGCTGATTTTGAGCTTCAGGTGATCGTCATTGCCTCATGTGACGAAGTTTTCTGTCAGTCTCTGTAAAAACAAACAACCGTCAATGAGCAGCGGACGTCAACGAGGAGCATTTGTTTCATTTTTGATGTCCGGACACAAACCTTTTCCCGCTGCTCTCGGCCGGTGTTTGGCTTTTGGTCGCAGCCTCTTAAGCTGTTAAAGGATTATCTGTTAGCTTGACTTTCTGGGTGGTAACGGTGAGCGCCGAGGTGTGCCCAGTGTTGTGGGACCATCCTAATTAGATAACTGTAACCCTCATATGAGCGGCTGCACTCCTGGTGGTCCCATACTGGGACACACTGGGACTCACTGGGAGACACTGGGCTCAGTTTTTTGAGTGTGGAGAACAGGCAGTGTAAAAGGCCAAGCAAAAGTGTGTGTGTGTGTGTGTGTGTGTGTGTGTGTGTGTGTGTGTGTGTGTGTGTGTGTGTGTGTGTGTGTGTGTGTGTGTGTGTGTGTGTGTGTGTGTGTGGTGGAGGGGGGGCCACTCAAATCCTTTCTAAGCCTTTTGTCATGTATACAGGGATTTATTTGTCATTAAAGAACAGTAACACATTTGTGCTACAATTAGGTCTAAGTGGACATTTAAAACACTGAAGGGCAGTTTGATCTCTCAGAAAATCAGCTTGGTGCACCTGTGCATTGGACTTTTTTTATGGAAATATATATATATAAAAAAACCACAATATAATTTGAACCTGTCCTTGATTTTTGCATTTTGCTGCTCTGTTTTCAGTGGTTGCTCCCTGTTTGCCTGAAGACTTTCTCTGGAGGAGCTCCCATGTTCAAGTTTCTCCTCTCTTAACATTTTCCCAGGAGTCAAGTTGAATTTAGTAAATCCATAACATTGTGTTTTGTATATTTTGAATAACTATATTGTAGAATTCAATACTACAATACGATAAGCAAATGCACACGGCATTAAAACTGTCAATTTTCACACCATGAAACCGGTGTACTGCCGCAACCCCAACGTGCAGGACGTTTTCTGCAAGTGTAACTTTCCCAGATATGATCGGGGTCTGATCGTGTGGAGGTTTTGGGTCTGCTGCTACATCCATTAATAACTGGGCTGGTGATTTATTGCCTGTACTCAGCAGCGTCTTTTTGAGAGGAGCCCAGACAAAAGCCGAGACCCTTGCCCTCCCGCTGTTTTTAATAGTTCTTTAGGATGTGCAGGGGACAAAAAAACCCCACAGTGGTAATGTGGGGGCTTCAGCCTTTTTAAGGAGACAGAGTGAAAGAAGATTGAGTACCTAAAGAGAAAGTAGTTTGGAGATTTTTAAGATAGTTTAAAGTTTTCTAGAAGTGTGTATTAGTTTCAAGACCGATGCTCGTTTTCTTTAAGTGTTCACGTTTCAGTTAAAGAAAAGCCTTGAGACATCATCGTCCCTTCGCTTCATATTCCAAAAAGGCTGCTGTGTTCTTGTCATGTTGCCACTCCAGTGACCCCTCCACTCGGCTCCCGTCCCCTCCGGAGGGCGATAAGGCACTGCTGGAGAAAAGCTCGTCTTATCTCCCCGCTGCCCTCTGAAGCAGTCGTGTTTTATGGGTTGTAGCTCTTTTGTTTGCTTATTCGCTGCCTCTCCCTGATCACTCACACTCATTCCTCATGGAAGTTGTTTGAAGGCCTAGAATAGCTTTGGAAAAGAAACCCCCTCCTCTCCTCTTCTTCTACTCCTCTGTTCCCTCTTTATTGAATCCCGCCTCCGTATCATTTATCTCTGCACCCCCTCCTCCTTTTTCCTCCGTTTGAGGGGGCCGTTAGGGGGCATCCTCTTTTCTCTCCCAGCTGGGTTTGTTGACACACAGTCAATCTACGGTTCCCTTTCACCTCTGCCACCCCTCTTTTTAACTCGCACCCCCAGCCCACCCCTCGACTCTACCCTCCGCTTTCCCTGAACAGTAAAGCTGCCACAGCTGTGGACTGTATTAGCATAGCTGCTGAGGAGCAGAGGGGGGTTGCTAAATATATTGCAGCCATTACCTTTTGTTCAACAGTTGACAGTTTTAAAACATTTCAGCCGCTCTCTGTGTAAAGGCACTGAGGAGAAAAGGATGCCACGATGATTTCAGTGTAACAGCTTTTTAAATATGGGACACAGAAGACGGAGGGAAAGGAGGGAGAGCAAGTGGAAATCACTGAAAACAAGCCGCTATCTAATTAGCGTGGTTAGGGGAAAAAAGAGGGAAATTAAAAGAGAAGCACGATTAGAAGTTAAACATTATTTTCATGTCCGACATTTGAATGTCATTTGGACAAATGAGGCTTTGAGCTGATGGCACAGAGGGAAGGAAGCTTATATAAGAGCTCATCAGCCATGAGCCATGTTTCATTCAGGCTCAGTAATCTGTTTTTCCTCCTGTCAACAGGTGTTGGAATGAACAGGTCGAGGTCCAGCTGGGATAAAAAAGCCCCCCAGCCTCCGGTCACCAGAATAACTCGCAGCTCCAGCTCCCAGGCCAGGCACAGCGACCCCCTGCAGAACCAGGACTCCAGGCCAGGTCCGTATGGAAAACAACGAAAGAAGCCGGCGGACTCGGCTTTGGCACAGGACCTCAGTCTGATGAGTGTGAGCGGACAGGACGGCGTGCCGATGAGGTGAAGACACATTACAGGACCTTTTTTACTTTAAAAAAAAAAAAAAAAAACAGACACCAAACATGAGAACAGAAATCAGGGATTTTTCTCAAGATCAGTGATTAACAAACAGAAAAAACATGTCTATTTGTAAGCACATACAGTTGTATACACACATTGGTACATCCATGAAACAAAACGACACATATAAATCATCTGGTCTGAGGGGAAGCAGTCTCTTTGGAAATTTAAGTGTGGTTTTAAAATAAGCCACATTTTTCGAATGTATGCTCAAGTATAACTCTAGACATGATTTCCTGTCTGTGATCCACTTCAGAATAAGACTCTACAGCCACACTAGTGTGCCAGTCTGTCATGTAGTTACTGAGATATTTCACAGGAAAAGTGGAACATTTGACCTGCTGGTGGCACTAAAGCAAAAATGACTCCTTGGCATCCTTCCACATCTCTCGTGTCACCTGGGTATTTTTCCCTCATATCTTTGTTGAAGGCCAGTGTTGGTGCTCATGCAGTACCTCACGAAGTCAGAGACAGAGTTTCTATCAAGGAAATCAGCACATTAATTCTTTATGTATTCTCTAATTTGCGAGTATCTGCAGAGAATCCTGTTTGGGAAGCTCATGTCTCCATGATACTTTAATTATTTAATATAAAATCATTTTGTTGGATCATGTTATGGGATGGGGATGTTTCATCTGTCTTTTCTTGCCTTGCTCTCCAGTAAAGGACAGATGTCCAAACGCAGCAGTGAGCCTGTGCAGGCTGCTCCGTCCTCTGGGTCCAGACCTGATCAGGGCAGTCCGATGGCCTCTGCTGCAAAGTCCTCATCCCGGGGCGGTCTGGCCTCTGTGGCTCGGCTGGTGAAGCTCGGCCGCTGTAAGAACGTGGTGGTGGTGGCAGGAGCAGGAATCAGCACAGCCAGTGGCATCCCGGACTTCAGGTTGGTGTCTCCTCTTTACTGCTGTACGACTCTTTCAAAAGAGATATTAAACCCTTGAAATGATTCAAGTCGCTGACCGTTACCTGCTCTGTAATGAAAGCATCACCAGGAAATCCCAACATGCGCATGTCAAAATGTCTGTACCTTCTTTCAGAACTCCAGGAACAGGTCTTTACGCCAACTTGGAGAAGTACAACATCCCTTATCCAGAAGCTATTTTCAACATCGACTACTTCTCCAATGACCCGCAGCCTTTCTTCTCCCTGGCCAAAGCTCTGTATCCCGGCAGCCACCGACCCAACTACATACACTACTTCATCCGCACGCTGCACCACAAAGGCCTGCTGCTCCGAATGTACACCCAGAACATTGACGGACTGGAGAAACGTGAGTGAGATCTTACAACGTGTCACTGTTTCGTTTCCTTAATAATAATAATAATAATATTTGATGACTTTCTCCAGTGTGTGGCATTCCCGATGACAAACTCGTGGAGGCTCACGGTAGTTTTGCCACCGCTTCCTGTCACCTGTGCTACACTTCGTACCCGGCTGAGGAGGCGAAGGTACGTCCGACCCCGTGGTCAAACATGATTCAAACTGAAGACATAATTCCCTGTGTTTAGTAAAGCTTCTGTCATTTCCGTGGTTTCCCAGCACGCCATAATGAACGACAACGTGCCCACATGCTCTTTCTGCGCTGCAACCGTCAAACCTGACGTTGTGTTTTTTGGAGAGGACCTTCCTCAGAAGTACTTCCTCCACACTCAAGACTTCCCCAAAGCGGACCTGCTGATCATTATGGGCACATCTTTACAGGTAAACACTTTGAATGTCTGCGTCAGTACTTCAGATGGGTATTTTGTGTCCTCAGTTATATCTGAGCAGAGCTTCACCGTTCCAGATTGAGCCATTTGCCAGCCTGGTGAACACGGTGCGCTCCACTGTGCCACGCCTCCTCCTGAACCGCCACGCCGTGGGTCCCTTTGAGAAGGTCCCTCTGCGGAGAGGAGACCACGTGGAGCTGGGTGACCTGGAGCACACAGTCAGGAGGTTTGCAGAAATGCTCGGCTGGAACGTTGAGATTGAAGAGCTGATGAGGAGTCAGGAAACACCGGTGGGTCCCATCTTAAGCTCTGCACGTCGTAAAGTAGCGTGGGATCATGGGAGTTTTTGTCTTCATTGTTAAACAACCCTCATTGCCAATGAAAGTCTGTGTGACGTGACTCAGGCAGGAATGAGGTCATGTTTTATAATTTTATTCACATTGGGTTTAGTCACTGTGACGCTTTATCTGCTGTTTTCCTGCTTCGCCATTGACGGAAGACCTAATGAAACACACCATTACCATGAATGAAATTATGGGTTTCTGGCTTTGGACACTGTTGAAAACATTTGCGATGATAAAAGTACACAACCTGAGTTGTTTTTAGACATTTCAATGTGGAAACGTTACATATAGTGCTTTTCAGAGCACTTAAACATTGCATTCCTATATCATTATCAGACATTGGACAGATATTGTCCTTTTTATTCCACGCATTCTCCCCTCTTTGCCAAAACCTGGTACCTGCATTACCCAGAATGCATCTGTTATACTAGTAGCAGCTAGCTGGGGATCAGTCTCCATTCAACTTCACACACAGTCAAGAGCGTTTATCAGATGTCTTGCGGCTCCTTCTGGAGGCGCAAAGGACTTAAAAACCCTTCTCATGCATGCAGTAGTTCTTCCCATCAGACTGTGATGTGGAAACTATGTAGAGGTTATGACATTTTCTTTCTATGCCAACAATCTCCCTCTTTGCAGCAGAGCATCCCTACATTGATAAGCAGCCCTCCATCAGTGAACGTCCAGACGCCGTGCCAGAGCAGAGGAGCCTCAGAGCCTCCAGTTAGGATGGACACATCCAGGTCCAGACCAGGAGCTCCAAGAGCAACCAGCAGTGGCGGCGAGGAGACGGACTCCGAGACGGACAGCAAGAGCTCCGCCTCCTCCTGCCAGAGCAACTGACGCTGTGAGACAGTGTCCCATTCAGACTGTTCTCCTGTTCACTGAACACGCATGTTACTGTTCAGCTGCTCGTTTTCTTCTGCTGGGAAATGGAAATAATCTTACCTCTTCATCCATCCACAAGTCCATTCAAGCTATGTTCATATGTGAATCCAGACATCATTTCAAATGCAGTTTATCAAGCTCAACAAGCACATTTAAAGCACTTATTATTGAAGGAGGGTCCACACGAAACACTAGTACATCAATGAGCCCTGTAACAAAAATTCAGAGGTTTCCTCAGGCGTTTTTTATGTTTCATGTCAGTAGACTTGTTAGTGTTTAATATCAGCACAACACTGTATTTTAAGCAATATTTAATAAAGTATTGTGTATTTTATCTTAACTGTCCATGGTTTATGAAGTACAGGTCCAGAAATGACAGCTATTCTTATGATTCAGTTTATTAACATTTCAGTGGAAGCCTCACTACATAAAAGAAGTGTGTTGCTATTTACAGTATGTAAAGAATGTGCAAAAAGAACAAAACTGTTCCCATAACATATTCTTTCTACACGGAGGAGTGATCAACATGCAATTTAGATTCATCCCACTATGATTGTGGAGGGGGAAAAAGAGCATAAAAGAAACACAGTGATCCACAGATTCATGACAAATGACAGAAAAACCAGAAGGCGTGAGAGGAGAAACAGAAGATGGCCACTGAACTGTTTCGATAAGTACGAATGTTGGAACGTTGCAGACGAGGAGCGCTGAAGTTGTTTTTGAGGCTCGTGGAGACCCAACGCCTCACTAAGACACTTAATGTTGCTCTTCCCTTGAATTTATGACACACCAGTATGTCTGAAAAACATCACATGATCCAAGAAGGTGAGTCAAGGTCGAGTCACCTCTTCTGTGCCTGTGTGAAGTCCAGATGATTGAAATATTGGTTTTATTCGTATCTGAATTACTCTGTGAGCAGGCAGTCGTGGTGATTCACAGGTCTGGTGAAAAGTGTGCTCATGATTATTCACTTTTCAACAAGTGAACTGTCACCAATTCCTGTAATAAAGACACATGTTCTCTGGTCTGTCCTCTGGATCAATTATCAGTCATCCAGAGCAGGCTTTCAGGTTAAGAGCCGAATCTGTATCAGCAGAAAGCCATGTCATTCAGTTTATACATACACTAAGACTGGATTTATATAAAATTAGCAAAAATTTCAATCTAGAAAAAAAAACACATCACTGAGAACTGATCATAACATCATGCAGATTTGGCAAGAAGGAGTGTAGATTAGAAAACAATCACTGCAGTTTACAGATTTCTACGTCAAGAGGCAGAAACAATCTGTTTGCTATCGTCCACCGCGTGTGTGATCGTCCAAAGTGTTGATTTTAAATGAAGTCGTCGTCTTGTCCAAAAGCCAACAAGCCCTGAATTCAGAAGGTTTCCTTGGCGACTAATTGGTGTGCAACATTCATGATAATGACACGACCACGCATCGACTCGCTGAGAGCAGCAGGAGAAAAGTACCCACACCGACGCTGCCTGATTCCTAAATATAAATCAATCCTGGTGTCCATGCTGGACAGGCCCCATGGTTTTAAACCAGAGCTACGTGCACTGTTTCACTGATTTCATGTTTACATGTGTGTGTATAATGTGCACTTGAATCATGGAGAAAGAGTGGACAAAATCATCAGGTAGCAATAAAAAAAGAGAAGAAGCCAAACTTAAAAAAGTGAAAAACAAAAGCACAGGTGAAGGAATGATTACTCAGCCTCGAGTTCACTTGTGACATAACAACAGTTCTTTCAGTGAGACACACGATCCAGCAAAAATTATATTATTACCTCTTTTCTCTCTGCTTAGGGAGCAATAAAATAAACGATGAAGGTGCAACAGTAACCATGGAGGCCTCTTATGCGTTATGATGTCACTGCAGAGTCTTTCTGCCACGCGTCAGCTTTGGAGAACGGCTACGACGGCGCCTCCAGAGCTTCCTGTGGCTGCGTCCCAGTTCAGGGCTGGATCATCAGAGGTCACATTACTACACTGAATATGTCACACTTCAAAGGAAACTGACTGACTGTCTCGCTATTTTCCTCTTGGAGGCAATTCAGTGCGGCCCTCTATATCCCACAATCCTTTGCAAACCCCTGAACAGTTAAATGATTTGGTCAGGTGATCCGTCTCAATGGTAAAATTGTGAATTATCGCCTGTCACATTTACCAGATTTTGCATTTGTGTTCAAGTGGTCATCAGTCACTGGTAAATATATCTAACGGACATCAGACATAAACCTGCAAATAAATACAAGTTATGTGGATACTTTTACCTGCGTTCGTTATATGAAACATTAAAACTTGTGGAAATCGGAGCAGAAATTTTCCTGATGTAGATCTTCTGACTGAGGTCTGCTTGACACTCTTTATGTAACAGTAAACGCATCTCATTTAGGCGGGCCAGCCTTCAAATGATCCAGACCTTGAAATGGGACACAGCTTTAGGTGTGTCGGGGCCTTAGCGTAGCCTGGAACCTGTGGCCTGTGTGTGCAGAGCACTAGTCAGAGTCTGATCCTGAGTTGTCCTCAGGTGGATCACAGAGAGTCTCCTCAAGAGGTGCTAACGTCCCGTCGGGCCTGACCCCCATTGGCCGGATCACGTTCTGCCTGTGGACACAAAAGGAAAAGCGTCCCGAGGTTAGATGTGGGACCTCAGTGGACGTGACATGTCTTCACGCATATTTTCAAAGTAAACAAACCTCGTAGACAAAACCCACCTCAGTTCAGTTCAGGACCCTTTGTGTGCACGGACAGTCTTAAGAGGGCTTTCCTCACTACATCTTTACTCTCTTACATCCAGAGCTCAAGGACCCTCTCTCGACAACCCCATTCCCCCCCACCATGGACACTTGCCCCTGTCTGGCCATCCTCCCTGTCCCCCTCCCCTCCCCTCTCCTCTCCTCTCCTCTCCTCTCCTGTGGAAGTTTAATTACAGGATCAGTGCTCAGACTAATCTCCTCAAAGCCACGGCTGCCCCTTCATCCTAATCCAATTATACCTGCACTGTGTGTCACCACTGCCTCTAAGATGATTTATCAGAGAATTATCCATCAAAGATTTAAAAAGGAGCCATTTGCATTCATTTGAAAGAGAATCAAATATCAAATGGCCATGTAATTCCTTCTGATTCCCGCAATTAAAGTGAACTTAACCCACAGGTTAACTTCTGTAAATGGTTATGGAGGAGACCTGTGATGTGGTCAAATCTGAAAATAATAACACATCTCAGAGATGAAACCAGCATAGATGCACCACCAGTCCACACCCTCCCACCACTGGTCAAAGTCAGCAGGTACAATGAGGACTAACAAGACAAAACAAACAAAAACCGGAGCATCAACTCTGCCAATTAGAGCAAAAAAAGAAAAAAAGTCCCTCCACTCCTCCTCCTCAGCAGTGACAGATATAAGAGGGGATGGTGGGTGGGGATGCAAAATATGTGCTAATTGGAGGACCAGTTAAGCATTTAGGGGAGCACATTCTTGCAGGGCTCTGACCGATCTCCTTAGAGCCTGTTCTGAGGAAGCACCTCTCCGTCCTCATCACATCTCCTTTACCGAGGAGGAGAAGAAAGAGGATGCAGCCTCGGAGAGGAATCTTCCTCTTCTGGGCACACGTGCCTCATTACAGCTCAACCCCCTCTTTGGCTCAACAATGACGAGGTCAGCTTTCTTACGTCTGCACATTTGTCCGCCTGTGTCTCTTCTTCTTCGTCCACGTTCCACCCAAATTGCTTTGTCTTGTTATGCCTCTGTCTCAGTCCACTCCCTGTCTGGCCAATGACTGACTCCTCAGCATGAGAAGAATAAAGCCAGGACACACCTGTTATTAAAAAACCTGAATGCGACACATAAAGGAGCCAGTACAGACAAGCAAGCTGTGTGCGCCAATTAGGTGATAATTACCAGAGTGGCTGGTAATGATGGTGCAGTGGCGTGCCGGCAGCTTCCCTTTACTGCAGCTGAATGCTGCAGCGTGCTGGCAGTCCAGGCCTAATTGAAGCCGCAGCTAACGGCGAGAGATTCTTCCTTTGATGAATGGGTTGGCAGGGAGCGAGCTCAGTGTTACCTTTGTACAGGCTTGACTAACTGTAGCCTCTGCTCGCTAAGGAAAGGTCAACACAAATACAACGCGGCTTTTTGCAGAGGAAACAATAAATAATATGAATAATTTGAACAGGGGAAGCAACAGTTGTTCAAACGGGAAAAGTTAATCATCTCCGCCGAGTCTTTGCAAGAGAAACACAATCCATCATTTGTCAAAGGCTTCTGTGGCATCTTCTGTTTGTCCTGTTTGTTTCTTAGCTGGCAGAACATCATAAACATTCTTTTCCCCAATCTTTCTATTGAATGTTCCATTCTATACAGAGGCCAGAACACGGAGCCAAAACATCTTTATGTGGATCTAGATGCAGGTGCAGAGGGTAAACCACTGCCAGGATCTCCCCAGGTGTGTTAATTAGAGGACATGTCTCTCCTAACACAGGTATATTCAAACAAACATCTGGACCTGCATTGGCAGGCTGCACTGGTTCTTCGAGGTCTGTTTTCCACCACTGAAGAGTCAGATGAAGCCGGTTCAAATAAATGAGGGACATGGTTGTTTTACGGCATAAAAAGATTTAAATTATTTCCTTTGTTTTGTTTTTTTTTTTAATCTATACTATTGGAAAACACGGAACTAAATAAATAAGAATAAACTTCAGATGTCTTCTGACCAAGGGGTTTAAGATGCTGACCATGTTATTTAAACATCCCCAGTTCAAGTCTGTGCAGGGACCATTTCATTCTTCTTTCCCCCCATGTCCTCTCACCTCTCTACTGTCTGCTTCAGACAGCAGAGCTCCATAAAAACAAATATGTACAGTGTTCGGACTTTCCTCAGAGTTACGTGCTCTCTGAGTCCTTTCTTCTTTAGTATATTTACCTTGACAACTTGTCGAACATATTGACGAGTTTCTGGGCTTCGTACTCCTTCTGCTCCTCTGTCATCTCTTCAATGGGGTTTGGCATCGGCTCCTCCACGTGACCCGTGATGGGGTTGATGCTGGAACAAACGCACAAGCAAGCTTAACGTACAGCTGATTCATACGTTAAAAATACACACTAATGTGCTGAAGAAGCTGATGTCAGATTGTCTGTGCTTTATCCTGAGCCCTGTGTAGAACACTCACAAGGGTTTTGCAGATTTGTATTCCTCTGTGTCTGAGTCTTCATCTTCAGAGTACTGAGTCTCTCCTCTTCCTCCTGCGAGAAGTCCTCGAGCCACCAGGAGTCCTGCTGCGTTTCCATATCCCGTGTACTTGAGCAGGTTGTCGACTGCAAGACCGCACCACAGACAAACAAAGTCATGAAGCGACACGTGAATGTTAATGTGCCACAATGAGCTGTGCTGTACCCCCCCTTCCTCCCAACACCTGACCACTGTTTCAATCCCGCTCACCGCTTTCTTTGCAGAGGACAAAGAGAAACTCTGCAGCCGTCTGCTTCACACCCATGTCAACATGTGTCATAAGGCGAACCAGCTTGTTTCTGATGGTGGTGCCGATTTCTGGCCTGATCTTCACATCTTTCAGTGGGGGAAGTACCTGGAGAGGCAGAGATTAGGATCTTGGTGCAAATTCAGTACTTTACTGAGACACTTCTGTGAGGCAGATGCACGCTGTCCAGATTATAGGAGCACATAAATGCACCAGAAATATCATATACTTCATTATAGTCGGTTCAAACGTGTTGGCAGCTACTGTACCTGAGCTTTGATGTATCTGCGGATCTCCCTATGGTGCCTGGATCCTTCAGTCAAAAGGTTGAGCACTGGAGTCAAACCCTCTTTGTAGTTGGAGCCCTGCTTGGAGAGACACAAACCACAGACACTTCACAAGCTGAAACAGTGGACAGATCTTAACCCAGGGGTGAGGAACCTCTGTGTGTTTGACCTGGCCCATCCAGCCATTCATTAATACTAAAAAGCAAAATTGAATAATAAGAGAAACCAACATAAAATATGAGTCCCTGAACGCAACATGCCCACAGCAGTTACATGATCATGGTGCATGTCAAGGAAACAAAAGCAGATGCAGAGTGTTGCAGTTTCCAAGAGAAACAGATGAACCAAAAGACAAGCCAGTGTACCTATGGCAGCTTGTGGTGAGCGAGCTAACAGCTGAGCAGCTGAAACCTCATTCAGGAGGAGTATTTGGGAAGGGGTGCCTTGTTGCTGCTGTGGAGCTGCGAGCACCAGACAAAGTCAAATTGTTCCAAAGTTTCAGTTTCTCTGCAATAATTCACAGGTATGAAGGAAGACCTGTCGTGGAAACTCAGTGACAGTACGTGTGTGTGATTTGGCCTTCACGGTGGACATTAACAAGAACCACTCAGAGCTGAACCTCAAGCTCCAGCAGCTTCTCAGCTCTCTGCCTTCAAATGTGAAATTAAAGCTGTGGCAGGTGCAATTGTAAAGGGGTAACACAAATGTTATAACATCGTTTCAGTTACAACACATGGAAAATTACTCCACTTGTATTACATGTACTATAATACTCTATGTTTCAGTGTTCAGATATATTAGACAAGTAATCAGTCATTTTTAGTGTAAACAATGCTGCCGGTTCAGTCTGTATTTGCAGCAGAGGATGAACTTTACCTTGTCGATCCTTTTTTCCATGAAGTCTAGTAACACCTGGACTGCGTCCATGTTTTTCCCTCCATATTTCTCTTGTCCTCCCTGGATGGGAACTTCGATGAGGACGTCCAGGCAGGACACAGGCAGGTTATTCAGCAGGTTGACGGCATGGCTGGAGCCAAAAAAACAAAACAAAAAAAATCACATACATCTTTACAAAGACTTGTAACAGTCGAGTGAATAAAATCTAATAATAAAAATAACGAAGTGAAGAAGATGAGAAACAGATGAAAACTTTGGAAAAAGAGCTTTTGAAAAAGCTTTGGAGCATTTTGTCTGTATTACTATTACGGTGAATACTGCCAACACCACATATCACAGGTTTATGTCGGTCAATGGGCCAGATTCCCAAAACCAAGACCAGTTCAGCCACACAAGAACATCAGTCACTTATACGTGACACTGTTGAAATTTCAGTCTATGGCCACAGATGCATTAAATTACCCTGAGTATAAGATACTGCTGCAGTATTACAACAGCTAAGAGCATTAAGAAGACGAAACATCTCCTCTGTCCTCTATCAGACCTATCAGTCTTAATTCGCAGTGAGTGGACGGTGGACACTCAGTACTCGTCCAGAGGGGTGCTTACATGCAAATCACAAGGTAGTTTGCCGAGTGATGAGCACTTGGTCAATCTTTGTCCTTTTCAATGCAAATCAGTTTCAAATGAAGTTTGACAGCAGAATTCTAGTAAAATATGAACAGAGGTGAGTACGCACATTTACATGCTGTAAGCTCTAAAACACTGATGCATTTCACAGGTTGCAAAGTGCAGAGCGTCTTCATTCAATGTTCACGGTGTAGCTCACTTAAGGATATTAAACTTCCCACCTGTGTGCTTCCTCTGTTTTCTCCTCCGTCTCAGTCCTCAGCATCAGCAGATGACGCAGGATGGCAGCAATGAGTCGGAACTGGTGGTCATCCTCCTGTCAAATCAAGAATGTACACAAACCTGAAGTCCAAGCAGACGGTTCCATTGTGCAGAGATGAAACAAAAACAATGAGGTAAAAATACTTCTTGGCTGTCCTGGCCCTTGAAGGGCCAAACTGGTTGGACCTTCTCACACACATTCGTGTTACTGACAGTGTGTGAGCTGATGTGTTTTATGAGCATTTCTCCTCCTGATACAGTAATTTAACAAACAGGACGAATGGTTAGTAATAAGGACATTTGGATGTTGTGGGGGGTCAGATGTATTATCTTTGTGAGATAAACCTTTACTGTGGCATAACACGCTCTTACACTCACCTCACCACCAGTGTAAGACAGTGTGAGGTTGAACAAGGCTTTGAGGGCTTCCATTGCTCTCTCATTGTCCTCTGCAGGCATGGGTGGGGCTTGTGGATCTGGACGGGCTGCTTCATAGGGACCAACCCAGCGCACATCCAGGGTGTGCTCCAGCACCTCCGACAGTAGTCTCACAGCATGCCACTCTCTCCTCAAAACCCCTCTCAGATCAGGTCTCAGGGCAGACAGCAGGAAGAGGAGGCGCAGGGAGAACAGGCCCACCTCGTGGTGCCATGTGTGCGCCACACGCAGGCTGGCACACAGGCCGTGAGCCAGCTGCACGTCCACACTAACCTGCTGAGCTGCAGGACTGTTGTACACCACATTGCATAGGCACTTCAAGGCCTCCACCACCACCCTCTCCTCCTCCTCTGACTGTGAGTCTTCCTGAGAGCTTCTGTCACCTCCTTCCTCCTCTCCAGCACGCAGCTTCGCCATCCCTCCCAGGATCAGCATGCCCTCCCTGGTGGCCACAGGTGCGAGGACACGCTTGTCTCTGGACAGGATGCGGAGTGTCTCCAGGCATGTCTTCTGACAGCTGGGCTGCACCTGCCTGCCGAGTACCGTCAACACGCTCTGACACAGCTTCTGAAAAGACACAGGAGTGAGAACATGTTAGATTAAAACATCACTTGATTATCTAATAAGTGCTCAGATAACTCGTACTTACACTCCGCAGGGTTTCTTCCTTTTGGTCAAAGGCGAAGGTGTCACTGTTCTGAAACAGATACAGTAAGATGCTCATTATGGACACAAAACAACACAGCCAGGGATGCCACAGACATATTCAACATGCGTTAATACAGATACACCCCGAAACCAAGAGTAATCCAAAGATATTTCCCAGAAACCTGCGAGAATTAGCTTAAGTCTGCTAAGTTAATATTGCTGTTACACACAACTCTACGTACAGTAACGTAAGCTAACATGATGACTGGGCGGGCGGCATTAGCATTACAGTCATCAAGATATCAAGGTCCTGTCTGCCTCATTTAGAGGTTTAGCGTGATATGTTTAACAACGCAACATTAGATGTAATGTGACAGTGTTATCAGCTTAGCTTAGCTGGCTGGTAGGACGCTTAGCTAACTCAAAGCTAGCTGTTTAGCTAGCTAGCTAATGTTAGCAGCGCCGTTTGTTTTGGGTAAAAACGAGCAGAGCCGCGACTCACCTCTCGATTGTACTGCTGGAGAAGCTTCTCGATGTCCTCCTCGTTGGCAGTTTCAAGCTGCGACAGGATATTATTTAAATCCATGGTGGATATCTGAAGAAAACGGGTGGTTACCTTGCTTTGATGTGACCAATGAGTGTTGTGCAGCTAGCTAGCTAGCTGGCCGGCTGGCTAGCTTAGTGTGTGTGAGTTACAATCAGGTCCGCTGCTGTCAACAGAGGCACAGCCCCGACTGTCTCCATCACCGGCGGGGCTGTCCTGCCTCTGCGCTGGGCTTATTCACTGTTTCACAAGTGAACACTTTTCTGTTTATGTAATTACTCCAATGAACAGTCTGGTGATTATACTGCATAATATAAGAGCGATCACACACACAAATCTCCTCAACTTTATAAGGCTGTACACCTGTTCACCAGTTTTATACTAAACTAAACATTTAAAGAATGAAAAAACACGGGGGTTTGTCTAAATAACAATAATAATGATAAAGAAAATATGCAATTTTGATCTGACAAGAATGCTGAAATCAGTATGGAAGGAAATCTGCAGAGAAAACATATATCATCCACACGATATTAATCTGATGACTCTTTTTTTTTTTTTTTTTTTTTTTTTTTTTGTGGCTTATGATGCAGAAGTTAAAATGAGGGAGGCAACCGTGAGCCTGTCAGAGGTTTTGGGTCATCACAGTCCCTTTTGGTGTCAAAATGCTTTTGTTTGGGATAAGTTTGCCTCCGTATTCTTCTCTGATGGTCACATCTGTTCAGTAACTCTTGCTGAATGAACATTACTGCTTGCATTTGTTTAACAGCCGGGTGTTACTGACTCAACAGTGCCTGTGAAACAGACCCATGAAAGGCCCATAAAAATATATTTATTCATGTACATTTGTGCTTATTTGAATGCAAAATATATCCGTATAACTCTATGAGGCTTTATGAAGCAGTAGATATATTACTCAGCTGAATCTGAAATGTCTTATTGTTTTGTGGATGTAGATTTTGTGAGCGAGGCAGTGATGCTGCAGATCTGTCTGCACAGAAAAAAGCACAGCTGGGCAGCTTTCATGCACAGACTCAGACTTGCTGGAGCCACTTACAGAATCTCCAGAAAAAAATATCTCTTTGTGAATCAGTGCTGCTGTTCACATCATTAAATGGGATCAGGACATATTGTGGCTGCCTCACATGAACATCCTCCAGTGTTTAAACCTTAGTTGTTTCCTTGTGGAGTTTTCTCTGTTTCCATGTGATCGGTCTAAACACATGATTCTAAACTAGCAATAACTGTGTGGAGTATCTGTTTTGAACCTCAAAAAGGACCTCCATGACCCTGAACAGGAATATTTTTACACTGGAAAATGAACCCCTGGATGTGTATTTAGTGTTATTTGTAATTGATGAATTCTATTTCTGAATTTTGCATTGCACAGCAAATTTAAAAATATGAACCCAGTTTAAAACTTGAAAGAATATTTTTCTGTTATTTGAATCTCATATTTTCAGATGCATCTCTTGATTTTTCTTTCAGAAAGAAATCCATTGTGCTTGAATAAGTGTTATTGACTTATTTTAAAGCACGTAACTGTCTTTAAAAATAAAAAGGGAGGTGCTTTTCATGAGAACTGTATAAGCAGTGTTTTGGTGATATCAGAGATGAAACCCACTGATCTGGAAGAACATGTTTCTCACAGCTGACAGTGATGTCCTCGTGCACACCCTGGACCACCAATCTTCGTCTGAAATCTTCAGCGGATATTGATATTGACACTCAGGTCAGGTGATTAAATCACAATAGTGGTTTGCCTTCTTTTTTTTTTTTTGCTCTTAACAGAGTTTCTGCATTCAAAGTGTTGGTTGTGAATTCTGTAGGATTTCGAAGAGACACAGCCCAGAGGATCTATTTTCTAATAAATACAAACCTCGACGGGGGTCGGAGGTCAAAGGTTACGGGACTGAGGTGCAATGACCCCAGCACAGCAGGACATTCTCTCTATAGAAATGTAATTCTTTCTGCAGTGTGGCCCTTGTGCTGCGGCCCAACCCCCCACCGTGTTGTCCCCGCATGGAGAGAAGTAAAAAGACGACTCCTGGAAACGCTGTTGCTTTTCAAACATCAAAATGTAAAGTACAAAGTACTGCTTTTTTTTTTTTTTCAATAACAGCTGTGTTATAGTCACATACAGAGAGTATGGAAAGAGCAGTGCTGAAGAGATTCATGTAATTTAAGACTCTCTCATATTAGTGCTTGATTCTAAAATAATGTGTTAACAATTGTGTTAATATTTGGAGACATTTTGTCATTTGGTGGACTTTTACACAGAGAGAAAAAAGGGAGACAATTTGACAAACATGACTCACTGTTTTAAGTTTTGAAATTATTTATGTGGCAACATTTTTTGCACATACACATCAGCTTCAACTGCAATAGTTTAACAGTCACCACAGATGGTTTCCAGTGCTTTTATTTACAGAAAAGTGACTAGACTTCATGTTACTGTACACTTTGATATTTTCCCTTTTTATAAATACCCATAGGGTAATAGGTCCTCAGTAGCTTTGAGTGCATTATAAAACACACAACCCTAGGTTAATGTGTCTTTTACTAACCATACAAAACAGAGAACAAAGTACCAATTGTAACATAGAAAATAAAGGATACACCATGTTACAAAGTTAAAGAAAATACTATATATATATATATATATATATATATATATATATATATATATATATATATATATATATATATATATATATATATATATATATATATATATATATATATATATATATATATATCACAGGAAAACAGCAAAAAAGATTGCGGCAGAATACACTCGCACAGTTGTTTTTGAATCACAGCATTCAACCATTAAAAAAACTAGCCAAGATGAGGACACCTGAACACAATGATCATGGTCTTTCATGAGTTTATATGATGCTGTATGTTTTAGTCTTTGTGCCACTGTATGTAACTGGTGTCCCAAAAGAACGTTAAGGCAGTACAGTTCATCCACATCCTGCAGCAAACAAATCTGCTGCAATGAGTCCAACGACAAGATGCTGTGCAGTGCTGAGCAACAAGAGGAGACAGCGGTGTCACTGAGATTGTACTGGTGTCAGTAACAGCTTACAGCACCCTGATCCGTCAGTCACTGACAAAACCGACTGAGGGTTGGCGGGATGATCTGCGCGCTGACGTGTGAGACTGATGAGGGAAACTCTGGCAGAGGTGTACATTCCTTAAAACAAAGGCACAGCTTGGCAGCAGCATTGCACTCTTAAAATGATTTTGCTGCAAGTTTTGACAATCTACATGATTTGAATTGACATTTTTTCTTCCTCCAGCAGTGAGCAAAAACATCAATTCTTGGATACATTTCATTAAACCTCCGCACAAATGACACCAGAGCGATTGACGTAATGAGTCTTTTCCAATTGTCAGTACATCCACACCACGATTCCTATTACCTTGCATTGGTATTCTCCACTCCCTGCTCTTGTCTTTTTGATGTACTTAATTGGTAGTGTTCAGAGGCTTTGCATCCACCAGTTAGGCAGGCCCGGGGTGTGTGCACTGCTCTCCAAAGCAGTGTTTATGGGCTACTTCGCCCAGCCTGTGGTGGCCTCTCCGTTGATGTAGGCAAAGCCAGGGAAATGCTGCGAGTGCTCGTACTCTGAGTTCCTGCGTGGGCCCAGGGGAGAGTACATGTCCCCAGAGGTGGCATAGCGGGATGAATGCATAGGTGGGCTGGTGTAACAGCTGTTAGCTGGCGACACATCTGGCCACCGGGGGGCAACGGGTGCAGGGTGCAACCGAGGAGTGCTGCCCATCAAGCAAGGCTCCATTCGAGACATCTGGCCGTTGAGCTGGTACTGCGGAAGAGAAGAAGAAGAAGTGGGAAGAAGTTACGGTGATGCGAGCATAAAATATGGAGCAAATATCTGAATATAATCCTCTTGCAAATCCTTTCTGGCAAACGCTGAAAACAATATAAAGACAATATAATTATTGTTTGACCTCATCAACTTTATTGATTTTTGTAAATATCTGCTTATTCTGAATTTGATTCACCAATAAGTTTCAAATAAGTTGGGACAGGAGCAACTAAAGACTGAGAAACTTGTGGAATGCTCCAAAAACACCTGTTTGGAACAGGTGTTAGTATCATGATTGGGTATGAAAGGGTCATCCTGGAAAGGCTCAGTCGTCCACAAGCAAGATAATTGTTATTAATCATAAAGCTATAATTGCATTTCCAAAAATGCCAGAGTATTCCTTTGATGTAGATCAACATAAACTAGCCCCAGGTTGAAGAAACCCAAAAACTGCCAGAACACCTAAGTGTCATCAGCAGCAGCTCCAGCCCTGCTGGTGTCACATTCGATGCTGTGTTCGCCCTGTAGAGTTGGGTGTGAACTGACCCTGCTGATGGTAATTTCCTGTCAAGGGAAATTGCTTCCCATGTTGTACCACAGTGGTCAAAATAGAAAATGAAACCACTTAAGAAAATTAGAAATCATCAGAAAAAGTTTTCCTGTGTTATTTTTGTTGCCTATGGTAACTGAACCCAAACGGGCTAAATCTGCCTGTTGATGAGAATATTTCTGACAGATGGGAATCCAACAAAGTTTTGTGTTCGTCCCGCTCCATCCCCACGCTCTGACACAGACAAAGTACAGGCATTGTGCCCGATTTAAGCTCAGACAAGCTTAAAAAAAAGTGGAAGTAGGACCCTTTTCCTTTTTCTCACTAAATATAAACACGACAGTCGATTCCATTATAAGGGATCACGGCATGGAAAAAGACAGTCAGTGCAGGTCAGAGAGCAGAACAGACGGCTCAGCTGCCTCTTGTTCACAAGCAGAAAAGAGACCATTGAATAACAATATTTTAATAAACGCCCCCTTGCCCTGCTCTGTGGCTACTGGCTCTAACAGATGAAGAGACTATTGAGAGCTGGAAAGAGGAGTAACAGAGCAGGGCCCCTCTTGGCCCTGGCTGAGCCACCTTTCACTGTCTCCTTCCGCTGTGAGGAGCGGGTGATTCGGGGACTTTTAGAAACACTGCGACCGCTGAGGCCCAGCTGATCTCCTCCCACTATAAAGGCAGCGGAGGCTGGAGGGCCCTTGACAGGAAATTACCATCAAAAGAGTTAACTCACACCAATCACAGCACGAGCTGTAACATCAGCAACCCCATCTCATCCCAATAACCTTTTTCCTCATGTTTAATCTTCAGTCTTCCATTTACTCTCTTTAACAGTTTACATTGTCTATTAACATCTACATATTTCTGTACATATTGTGGATGCAAACAGTTTAGCCATTAGTTGCTGTTCAGACATACACACACTCATATTCACATCCATTTTGTTTTTGTTATTTGACTAATGTGACACTGAGTCTCATCCCTTTCTGTGGACATCAGCACAGTCTGCAGCCTTCACTGGACTGTGACAACATACACCGACTCAAGTCCTCGACTTATGTACAATTTTGAGGTACTTGTACTTCAGTATTTCCATTTTATGCCACTTAAGACTTGTATTTCACTTAATTTCAGAGGGAAATATTAATCTTTTTACTGCACTAAACTTACCTGACAACTACTTTGCAGATTAAGATTTTACATAGCGTATATACGACTTTATAAAATATATTAAACTGCTGTAGATTAAAACAGTATGTGACAGTATGTAAAGTAGTTACATGTAAATGTTGGTCCACCTCAACCAACCGCAACTGTAAAATGCACCTCATATGTCATGTATAAATAATATGTCGAGTTCCATAAGGGACTCAACTAAATTCGTTTTAAATGCTGAACACAAGTTCTTGGGTGGCTGGGACTGACCTGTGCAGACGACCGGTGGTAGGCAGAGTAGTGGAGGGGGGCTGGGATCGCTGGCTCATGGGCCAGACTGGGATACTGGCTCTGGATGGAGTGAGGATGCTGGTTGGTGTAGCTGCCATAGTTGTAGCTACCAGTATACCTAGAATAGAGTGAGGACAATTTATTCAAGAAATCCTCTAAAAAATGTTTCCAAAATGCCTTGGAAATGAAATTTAATACTGAAATCATAATTACCCATGTTCCTCTCTGTGGGTGTAGACTGGCATCCGGTGGGTGGAGGACGGAGGTGGGACTGGAGCGGTGTTCCTCATACAGGACAGCTGCTGTCCAGCCTCTGGAGTGGAGCCGCCTGCTGTTGTCACTGTGTATGTAAGGGACCAGGTATATGACTGAACAGCGCCTGGTAGACACATATATGGACACAGAGACAAATGTGACGGCATAAAGGAACTATGTGCGGCGAGATCTCTGCTGATTTCAGATGTTTGTGTGTGGCTGTGAGGCCTGTCTCACCTGTGGTGGAGGTGACTCCAGTGTACTCCGGGGACACGGCTGCTGTCGGGGAGCTGGCTGAGGAAACGCCCACAGACTGGACTGACCGGGCGGGAGAGAAGGCTCCTGGAGACGGGGAGGTGGGGGTGGTTTCCGTCAGCGTGAATTCCTCCTCTCTCTCTGCTGAAGTTGTCAGGAGAGGACAGATCATTATACAAAAGGGATATCGTGTGAATTAAAGTCTGCGTTTACTTTGAGAGGGTTGAACTCTTTGTGAGGCGTAGCTGATTGTGTACAACACATGTCCGAGGGCAAAGCATGTGTGCACACAAGACAGTGACAACACCTGATATAGAAACAGCAAGGAAATATTCCAGTGTACATTTCCAATCAAAGGCATGGATGGACGCTTCAAACACTCAGATGTACTGAAGCTACAATTCACACTTCTATGATACTGTGCGTGATGATGAAGAGAAGTGACTTGTGTCAGTGTCACAGTAATTATCTTGGGCTAATATGAGTAAAAACCCCAGCAGAGCATTAAACACACTGACACAAGATCCCAGTTTCTGAAGAGTTTCTGGCTGAACTGATCTTATGCTCCCAAAAGTCTCATGACTTCAGTAGTTTGACGTTTCAAGCCATAAAGTAAACACTTCTACCTCAACCATGTTTTCTAAAATAAATGAGCAATCACGGATTATTTTCATTACTAAATAATGAGATGATTATTTTTGCAAATGTTAGGAAATTGTTAAAAATGTACATCAAGCTGGTGTCTTCTGGTGTCATCCAAAACAGTCCAGAACAAAAGCTATTTAGTTTATTATAACAAAGAAAAGCAGCAAATCCTCACAATTCATGAGCTGAAATGTTTGGGAATGTTTGGGACTTTTACTTGAAAAACAATGAAAAAAAGAACAGTTCAAAATTATTGGAAATTTCCAATGACACAATCTTTTTGCAACTGTGCTGTCATTGATTATTGATTAGACCAGGGATGCTCCAACTGATTTTCTCAGTCCTGATACCGACAGCTTTGGGTGTCAGCCATTATGGACCACTGATCCAATACGAGTGTTTAATAAAGAGGCTCACTGTGTGTACGAGACTATTAAATACTGCTTTTCTAACCGTGTGAAACAAAATGTAACAGATAAATAGAAATTAACTGCATTATTATTTATTAAATTAATGACCAGTTATGTGAGCCAGGATCGGACTGATATGTGATCAGTATCGGTGCATCTCTGGTCTAGACCTCTAGGCAGTGGTCTCACCTGTGCTGCCCTCTCCCTTCATGGCCCTCATGAGGTCGTTGGCTCTCTCCTGGCAGTGCAGGGACTCCAGCAGGTAAAGCACATAATCATCAAACATGAGGTGGATCAGGTGGAAGGACCCTGCGCACAGATAGACAGGATGAGTTTTACACAGAGAAAGAAGTCTTAACTGTACAAAAGACTCTGAGGGTGTGTGGAAGTAACTGTGTGCTGAAATGTTTTGGACATAAATGATGAAGACCATTAAGACAGAAGCATCTCTAAAAGCATCTGAGTGATGACATCACATCCTGCAGACTGACAGGAAGGCCGCTGTTATTAAAAAGAAGTGAGCCAGATTTTTTCCGTGTACCGAGTCAGTGCCAGAAATATGTCAGCTGACCCCGGGGTCGTGCGGAAGATGAGACCTTGGCATGTGAGGGAGTGGCACAATTGTGTCATTGTGCCGGTCGCTGCCGCCGCCGTGCGCATAATAAACACTTGTGGCTATTCAGGGGAGCGGGGTGTAATACTGACCGGTCATAAAATGGAAAAGACAGGCACACACATCGGGAGAGGGGAGGGACGGCTTTTGTTAATTAGCTGTTTGTGCACAGAGACCTGCTTTCTCAAAACACTGCAACCAGCTGTGTCTTTGATATTCACAGACAGGCCCAAAGGACACAAGTGGAGGAAAGACAAGTCATTTTCTTTTCTTTCATTTTTACAGCTCTTCACTTATTGCTAACCTTGGCTGTGCACAACAAGCAATTAAAGCAGCCATTTTAGTTGTTTCTCCTCTCTCCTTATTTCAGACTTGAGATTCAAACAGCAGAGGAAATCTTGAACCTAAACGGAGTTTAGAAATGTAGACTAGCTTTGGCCGTCAGTGGTGACACAGATATACAACACTCTTCAAAAAAGGCTGGGACACTGTGTTAAAGTCAGTTTGTGTTCCTGAGCCCATGTAGTAATCTCCTTTATACAATCATGTGTTCACAAAGTGGTGAACCTCGCTCCATCCTCGCTTGTGAATGACTGAGCCTGTCCAGGATGCCCCTTTCATACCCAATCATGATACTATCACCTGTAACCAATGAGCCTGTTTACCTGTGGAATGATCTTTAGCCGAAACTTTGCAGGACATCTGTCTATTTTGGTGTGACTTTGATTTTTCAAAACTAGTTACAGTGCGATATTCATGATACTTATCATTTATGAATAAGGAAAGATGGCATGTTGGTGTTTAGTACAAACATATCGCATCATCAAAGCAGATAAATTCTGCATTAAGTGAAGCAGAAATACAGAAACTGTAGAAACAGCCACGTTTAAGGTTCTCCTTGATCTCCATGTTGTATTGCTCATCAAATGCTGATTTAAGGTTTCAGTAAAAAGTCTATTTCTGATGGATGATTATAAAAAGCTTGGGCTGTGTTTTAGCACGGGAGGATTTATTATGGCAGATTTTATTTGCAGAGCATGTGACAGAAGACAAAGCTTTTTGTTTGCAATGTAAGAAGTTGTGTTTTTATCTGACAAATGTTTCACCATTGCAACGGTATTTTTCAAACCTGTGTGGTGTGGGGCCTTGCGTGTGCGGGACATAACCCTTTTTGCATGCTCATGAAGCACCGTCAAAGTTGTGTATTTCCCATCTGGCGCATTCAGGAATGATGACAAAGCATTAGCAGCTCACCAAAGCTGGGTGCGCTGTGGAGGGTCATATCCCGGATGACTCTGGTCCCGAAACACGACCACATCAGCAGGAACTGTTGGGCCACCTTCTTCAGGCACCCGGGCCTCTTGCCTGCCACCTAGAGAGAACATTTCCATGAGAAAAGAGGGGGAAGGGTTGGGATGCCGGGGTAGAATTAACCCCTAGGTCCGCATTGGGGCTTAACCCTCAGGAACGAAAAACATGTCAACAAGTCAACTATTTAATTTGCCCCCGGGGACACGCCTTCCTATTGAACTATTGTCTGGGCAGTCCAAGACGTTGCCAGGGCGACCAAATTTTACAAGCCCATATCTGGCACATAATGGACGCAAATGGGAAGCTTGAAGACATCATTAACTGGGAGGATTGCAACGTAAGTGCCTCTGTGTAAGAAAGACACGCAGAGACGAGTGGCTTCCAGCCGCAGGTGTCTCTTTAAGGGCCAAATAATCAGACTTCTGCTGCGCAAACACTTCAAACGTTTAGTTAAAAAGACTTCTCGCCATCAAACGTGGAAAATAGCTAAGCTTCATCAGTGCAACATCAATAAAGGACATCATTACTACTGCCTAATGCAAAAATGCTGAGTCATACTGGGCTTAAACACCTGTGTAAGCCCAGTTTTTGCTGTCTGACCTTGACAACACAGCGGTCCACCATTGAGTCCAGCCACTCGATGTACGCCTCGATTGGAGACTGCTCCTCCAATAGACGGTCAAACTCCTGATACACTGTGACAGGAGGGACAACGTCAGGTTACGTAACATTTCACATCACTTGAAGGCTGACAAACAGATAAATTTAGACACAAACGATATCTTTGTGCAACAAGTTCTACGCATCAGTGACCTCCGACCCTGTCAGGACTGATTCAGAGGCGTGAGGCTGCAGTGAATTGGAGATGCTCCGCAGGGTGTTTCAGAGGAGAGTGAACTTGTTTAACCTTTTGGTCTCCATCATTAATACTTTGACTCTGCTGGTCGTGGGAATGTGTGTTGTTTGTGTAGAGGTAGAGTGTAATTCCCTGTCTGTGTTAGACTGGAATCATCTTAAACGCATGGACCTACAGTGGATAATAAGCTGCCTGTGCTCCTCTTGTGAGTCCTCCATGGTGTAAAGTGTCTGCTTGGTGATGCTGTTCAAGTCCACATTCCTCCAGTCCTCCAGCATTTGAAAGGTGATGTCGGCACTGTTTATCACAGTCCGCGACGCCTAGGACCAGATAAATCAACATTATTACTTACACAAGCATACCCATATTCCTTATCAGCTGTGTTTCCTCATATGGATTTTATTAAAAAACATGACAGGCACCTGACATAGATGGTTTAAGGATGTTTGTCGCTTTAGAATCTGAGAAAATCTCCTGGATACTGGAAACAAAAAAGGAGAAAAAATGTGGTCAATCCCGTGCCATCATTTGAACTTTCTGTGTTCAAAATAAAAATATCATGATGACGAGATGCGATTTTATACTTACATTCAAATTTGATATTCCTCAGGTTTTCTGGAAGGTCGTGAAGTGCTATTTTTAACCACTCATCGAGCTGTTTGGCAAATTTTCGAATAACCTGAGTCAAACTGTGAGGGTGAGGGAAAACATAAAGTTATTTAATACCTGAGACACCATCAAGCAGTTATTTTCATTACAGATTAATCTGCTGCTTTTTCTCCTAAATAATTGATACGTTTCTGATCTATAAAAACAGGAAAAAATCCAATCCAGAATCCAGTTGTCTTCAAGTTACTTTTTTTGTCCAAGAAGAATGAAAAGAAATTTAGCTCAATCTGATGAGGAAAAATGAGATAAGGTGAAAAGCTACAGCATAAGGCAATAAGTGGACCTTGAGTTCAAATACTGTTTCCAAGCTTCAGCTTTTAAAGTCCATGGTGTTATTAATAAGAAAAAAAAACAGACATTACTGTTACTGCAGCAGCTAAAAAAAAACTACCATCCTACCCCGTATTAACAGCTGACAGGAAAATGGTACAAAACGCACTCATTTGAAGAGTGAGGGTCACAACACGTGCTCACCTATCAGGTAGTGCTTGCAGGACGGTGGGCATCAGGACCCCAGAGATAGCCTTGTAAAGGATGGAGTCACAAACGCCCACTATGTTCACCACCGTGGGGGAGCCGAGGACGGGGAGCATGTGGGGTGGCATGCCCTGCCAGAAGTGCAGCAAGAAGCTTTGGACCTGAAAGCACCGCACACAGCACGAGATTCAGCATCACAGGAATTAAAAGTTCAGCGACATGCAGTCAAACTTTCTGCTGGAACACATCTGAAGTGTAAAATGGTTTAAAACAGAAGAAACGTTGCCTCGTCAAAGTTGGCTCGAATGACAGTGTCCAATATCCTCTGACAGTGTGTTCTGTACATCATGATGAAGGTTGACACCTGTGGGCAACAACAGAGTATTGATGTCATTGCATCACAAACTTAGTGGCTTTTCTCTCCTTTGGTACGAAAAAACAAGAAAATAAATCTTGTACAAAGCAAGTGAAGCAATAAATACATGTTACAGGTCTAGGCTGGAGCAGAGTGATATAAAACGAGCTTTAGAGATCAGCAAAACGCAAACCATTTAAAATCATGGCCCCTCTTTAAAAGCTGGACAGCTAGTGCCTGTCCTTTGTCCAATGCTAGATCTTATTATCTCCCCCAAAAGATTAAGAGTTAGTGAGGAGCCAGCATATAAATCCTCAAGGTCCCTCTCTAAATGCAAACCCAGTGAAGGTCCCGGGGCAGATAAAAGGCTGGAGCCAGAGGGGGCGCAGAGACGATGAGATGGCAGGGAGAGGTGGGAGGAGGGGGCTGTAAGGATGGACTTTTAAAACTCCTGTTTACCCTCTCTTCTGGCAGGCTGGCAGGCAAATTTAGGTCTTTGACATTTGGAAACTCTGGGAGGAGCGTCCCCAGTTTGGAACGCGGTGAATACGCCACTGTCTGCTTCGTGACCTCTTTCTTCCCCGTCTCGTTCACCCATGCCGCTCCCTTCTTGGAGTACATCACGTCATAATACTGAGAGGTCTCCTTCACCGCGATGCCGTAGTAGTGGTACCTGAGGAGAATTTTAATTTAAAAGGTTTATTACAAGCAGGAGGATTATGGGTTAAACCTGGAATGAGAAACAACCCATGCACATTTAATAAAAATATAACTATTTGTCAGAATTTGTGATAAATTTGTTAAAAAAAAAGCTAATATCAAATGTGATAAATTCTTTGTATCAGGTAAAGAAATGCACTTTTTTCATATAAACTCAGAAACTGTGGGCGACAATGGTTAAAGTGTTTGTGTATAATATGCAGGTGGTTCATAAAAGACTAAAATCAAACCAACTTACTTAGACTGCCCTCTTGTACCCAGTCTTCTGGTAGTTAACGCTGGAAACTGTTGCCTTATGATCTGTTCATTGTGGGAGAGAAAGAGTTGTTGGTGTGTGAGAACTGCAGATATATCCAATTCATCTCAGCCTTTGGCAGTAACGTATGAAAGTAAAGAGAAAGAGTGCGTATTTGTCACTTAGTGGGAAAAAAAAATAGTACGTAATAGAAAAAAGGTCAGGGTTCATTTGACTTCTAATACGCAACAAGTACAGAAGACGTTACTTGTCAGAAATACTGCGTTCGTACAGGATCTTCAGCTCTTTATGAGAAAGTGTTTAATAAAGTTTGTCAGGAGAGAAACATGAAAGTCTCATAGCCGTGTCCACAGGGAGGTCTGTGAGGGTGAAAAAACGCTTTGAGAGCCATCCATTTATGACATCCAGGGGTATTACTTTTTTCCCCCTATATCAACAGTCTCCCCTCATCTGTCCTCCCACCCATCCTCTCTCCTTCTCACTCTCTTTCTCTTCTCCACTCCCTCCTTCTTCCTTTCCTCTCTTTTTGTCCAAAGAGATTGGCTCCTTGGTCCAGCTCCTGGTGCAGAAACTTTAGCAAACAGTGTAGCTCTCCATTGTGTGGGATGAAAAAAGAGGCCAAGCTGTGAAGTTTCTGTCAGGCCCCGCTTGATAAATGAGCAGACAGGGAGGCAGTCCGGGCCCTCTCTCGTTTTTTTGTCCTGAATCAATGAAGCCTTCCTAAAGGACACCCCACACTGCTCCAGCCACTGATCTAACATTCCGCAACATCTCACCCTTCCAAATTTCCTTTAATTACACATTAATCCAGGCCCCTTCTCTTTTTCAATATCTTCCGACAGGAGCTGTGGAGGGGCGGGGGTGGGCTGGGTTGGGGGTTGGGGCCGGAGTCCAGAGTACAGGGGATGGCTGGGGGTAGGAAGGCTGAGGAACTTCTTGGGGTTGTGGGAACAGACGAAAGCACATCTCCTTTGGCTCTGGATTATGTGTTCAGTGAGCGACCGCAGAGCTTTGCTGCTTCACACTGAGCTGCAGTTGATATTACTTCAACAGCAGCCAGAGCTGCAGCACAAAACCAACCCAGGCATGAAATGGTCAGACTGATGCTGATTTAGTGTGTGAGATTAATGCCTTCACAGGGGCTTCAGCATCCCAACATTGTTTTGTAACTTCTTCTGCGAAGTCACTTTGGTTATAACATGTATTAAAGCCTTGAAAAGCAGAGAAAATACTTTGAGCTTTGATGAACCACCCGACTGCACATCCTCTGCTTCGTTAATCAAACATTTTAAACAGAGACATGGACTGCAGATGCTACCAAGCTAATGACTTTCATTTGTTTTCAAGACGTTCAAGGATCATTTTGAGCTACACTGGATGCGGGTGAAAATGATGAGCTGCCAGATTGTTGAACCTTCATCTCCACTTAAATCTCACCTTTCCAAAGCTGGCCGCGTTCACAGGCTGCGTGTCGTGCTTTTCACTGAAGTCTAGATAATGCATGTAGAGGGCACTTCGGGGGATACACACACCTTCGGCAATCTCATAGTTCTCCTCTAGCCTGTGAATGATGATAGGAGTTATTAAATACAGAAGTTTGAGAATTGTTGATATGAATGAGATGAAACGAGAGAACTTCAGTGAGGCATCTTATGATCACGGCGTTTCTGCCAAAAATGATGAAAAATGTGCAGTGATTTAGTGTAAATGTTTAGGAAGCAAGATGACATTCATGTCAGCAAAAATAATATATGACAATATGATGTTAAAGTGCACATTTTATTTACTGAAGAGGGGATATTAGTAAACAGAATGCATATGTGTGTATCAGATTTACCCAATAGGACTAATTTCTATCTGTATTCTCTGGATGAGATAAACTGTAACACACGACAGTCGATGAGGAACAACAGTCCAAACAGAACACTGCATAAAAGCACGCATAATATAATATCATATAATATCATCGTGTACATTAAAGCAGCTTCTATGCTGCACATTCGCAACACGCAATCACATCACGCAGCATAAAGCATCTACACACACATTTAACACTGCAGTTAGCACCAAACAGCTACGGTCTCATCCACCCCAACAGGACTGAATGTTCAGGTACTCTAATTAGCAGACATGAAACATAACAGCCCAGAGATCACTGATCTCAGACATATTACGCCAACATCAGCTGCTTCTGCACAGCTGTAGCACTGAAATACATTCACTGCCTTGAATGAGTTAGGGCCAATGAGAAGCAAATCACAACTCTATCGATGTCTGTGGTTGTCAGTGTCTGTAAGTTGCTTTTTCCTGTGTCTGCTGGATGTGTATGTCGGCAGCTAACACTTGAGCCAGGCTCTGGACTGGTTCATCTCTTATCTTATGTTCCTCTCTGCTATGCTTGGACATATTTCCTCCTCTCACGCTCCTGTCTTTGTGGAGTCCCCCAGGAGTCTATACTGGGTCCCCTTTTATTCACCATCTGCATGCTACCCTGGGCCAAATCATGCATTGACATAGTATTGATTTTCATTGCTCAGAGGATAGTAATCATCTATATGTCCCGATAAAGCCCAGTACCAGCGATGCGGCTTTTATTATTTTCTTCCTTACTGAAATCATAAAATGTGATGTCAGAAAATTGATATATTTTGTCAACGTTTTTAATTATTTATCCTGTTTTAGCTTTTATGTTTTGGATTTTCTTTGCTTTTTGTTCTTTGTTTTGACCATAAAGCATGTTGTAACTTGTTTTAAAAGGTAAACACTTGATAATCCATTAGTTTATCAGTGCTGTGATGCTTTAAATTGGATTATTTTTGCCCCCTAATGGTTCAGCAAATTAAGTATGATTGCACAGTTTGTACCAGGTCACTTCTCTGATGGTCAGAACAGGAAACTGATGTTTTAAGGAGCAACAGATTGATGACAAACAGGTAAATTCAAAGTGTGGACTGGACTTATGGAACACACATGTCAATGTAAGAGCCTGGCCTGTTTGTTTTATGAGCCATGACTGCATTGTTTCATTGAGCCATGGGAGACGATCTCTTCGACCTGACCCAACATTTCCTTTCACTCAGAAAGCTTGAAACTTCTCCTGAATTACAGTCATTGCCATATGGCTATATTGATAAATACATGCATTTTTGAGACTGTAAAATTCACTGATGGTTATTCTGTATTGTTGTGATGTAAATATATAAACCTTGTTTTAGTGAGTGGTCAAACAGTCCTGCGATCAAATGTATTCTTTCTGGTTTAACAATGAAAACCAAATCATCTATCTAAAACTCATCATTACGGTTGCAAACATACAGGTACTGTTTACTTTTACTGTAGCATCCTGCTAAAATCAAAGTTAAATTTATAGTAAATTTCACCCTGCAAGAAAAAAATGCTCACTATGCACAATGAAGTGAGGCCAATTACAGCAGCATTTATGCCGATAATGCTTCTCTTTAAAACGGCACATTGACCCAACTCATGTTCCTCACAGTGGGTTTCAGCCCCCCACAGTGCAGGTTAAATCATTATAAATATTAATTTAAGCCCGTGAGCATGTTTGAATGCTATTAAGTAAAGGGTGTCATCGGTCATGAGGCTATGCAACAGGCAGGCGTATAAACTAGAGGCATGTGTGGGGTTTTACATTCTACAAATGCGGAGGACGTGAAAGATGTGTTGCAGGTCGAAGCCGCTCGTCTTTTAAGGTCTGTCTGTGTGAGATGTCTCTATTGAGGGATGATAAATAAAACATCAAATCTTACTTCACTACATTATCATGATCAGATGCACAATTTAGATTTGAACAAAAGAAAATATTTCTTATTTACTCCTTGTCACTTAAAACACAAAATTTGTTTAACATGAACAAAGTAAAAATGAAGTATTTAAAAAAGCAGCAGACAATGTAAATCTTAGCTCTCCCGACATAAAAAGGCCAGAAAAGACACCAGCGTGTGGACAAACTGACATCCACAATGTCATCTGTGTGTGTCATGTAAAACTACTCAATTAAATGCTTTTGATATCGAATTCGATGGAAAATGATGAAGGAAATCCTGCAGACTTCACCACCACAGACCAGGATCAAGACAACAAGAAAGTCTTCAGTATCATTTTAAACCTTGCCAAATAATATTACACTTAATATTCATTCATTAAAAACCTTTTTTTGCAGGCTGGCTTTATTGTTTATACACTAATTCACAATATTTGCATTTGATTAATGTTGTTTGACATAAACATATGGGACTTTTTTCTTTCTTTTTAATTTTCTCACTTATTTTCACATTTGATGAAAGCAAAAAAAATTTACATAAATGTGTTTTTTAACAACTTACCATTCCAGAGTAGCCGGTGTCGAATGTGGTTTTGAGGCTCTATTGTTTTCTTTTTCTTCATCTGTAACATTCAACACATAAAATCACAAATGTGGCTCCAAAGAAAGCTTACATGACACAAGAATGTGCAAAACACGCACGTCTTTCTGTGCAGACGCGGTTCAACGACATTCATTGTACGCGACACTAACAATACGATTACTGAATGAGGTCCAGGAAACACGACAGCAGTTAACAGTCTGTGGTTTTAGTGTAACAGTGTTGGTGCTGCTTACGTTCATCATTGGACATGTTCCCCAGAGACGTGTGACTGGAGTATCGCTTGCTCTCACTCTCGTTGAGGCATCTTTCAATCCAGCTCTCTAAAAAAGGCACGATGGACCACAGGTCACAGAGCTGGATGCTAACATGACTCCTCTTAGTACAACTCAAACAAACAATTTTATCTTATTTAGACAGACGTGATGGTGAAACGAGGAATCCGGTCAAAAGAACAGGATTCCTAAAGATGTGTCATTTGGCTACACAACAAGCAGAATTTTACAGCAGTTTTGGTGTATTTTTTTTCTTTTTGTACACATTTACTGCCAATCTAAAAATTCACTTTCTTGAGTAAACTCATTTTGTCCTGCAGCTCCTGCAGAGAAGAGCTAAAGCCAAATCTACATAAACAGTGCAAATTACTGCCTATACAGGACACTTTAAATGTCACTAATGTGACAGGGCAAGCTGACAACAATCGATTGTATGGGCAGTGGTGCAGCCATGGCTCTATTTGAGATGTTTTCAGCAGGACGGCAGGAATCCAGCATTGTTCCCAGGGGACTACGAGCATACACACTTGCTTAAAAGAGCCTGTGCACATTACTGAAGCAGTCTGGTGGAATAGAAGCCATTGTCCTGTTTTAATTTCTACTTAGAAATAGCTCAACTGGTGTGCTTTCTGTGACCGAGCAGCAGCAAAACACCAAAGCTTTCATGTCGCAGCAGCCTGACGAGCAGAGTGGAAATCCATTAGAAATTCTTGCTTTTTTCTCGTATTCAGTATTAGATAAACATAATTAAGAAGGAAATTGTTCATGAGTAATATTCATCTTTTATTGTTTGAGTGCAACAAGTTTCATTTATCTGTTCTAATAATAAGCTGCAGTTTCTTTTAACCCAGCCACTTGTATTTAACTGAATGTCCTAAAAGAATAAAAAGTACATTTTCTATTAACTCTGGTGAGTAAAAACTATTATGTAACCTATGGCAAAAAAACTCTGTGCTCTTTTACTTTGGTGCACAAGGTACCAAAATAAAAGTATTTAACCAATTAAGTTATTTCTGAGCTCTTCAACAAAATAAAAACTAAAATTGTGTTATTTATTCATTTTTTCTGCATCTGAACTGATAACAATCACCACAGGAGCTGTTGCTAGCACAGACTGCTGGCAGGACGACCTGTTGGTGCAGACCATGGAGGGATTCAGAGGAGGTCACAGATTTTCCAAAGTTTTCGAAGTTTACACACGATGAGGAGTCTACACCTCGATGTTCGGCACGTGCTGATGGAAAAGGTCAGACTGGAGTTTAGAGTCCCGTCATGGCTGCACAGGAGCAGAAAGCAGAACTCACGGCCTCCGAACACAAGCTCTGACTTTCTATCCTCCAGAAATACAAGACTGGTCTTAATGGCTGTATTTATTCTTATCACCTTTAACATCACTACCTGATTATTGGTCCATTATGATGCCTGTTACCCAGTTAAAAAAACAAACAAACAAACAAAAAACCCTGTGCATTTGTGTCACTTACGGCCTTCTTACGTGTCTCATCATTCACCAACCGTATTTGCTTCTTTCTCCCTTAAAACAAAACAAACAAACAAACCAAAAAAGCTTGGAAATGAAAAAGGGAATCCACTGAAGTATAGCTAATTCTCCACAGAGGCTCAGACCTCAAGCTTCATTTGCCACAGGAACAGATAAGTTGGGGATCTAAATAATTGGATTAAATTTGATCAGCAAGTGAAACGGATGTTCACTCATTTATTAACACACATTCAGGGCTAAACTACTCCACACTGCACCAGCACTCTACAAACGTCATTTTCTTTAGAGTAAATTATTTAGAAATGCTTTGATTTAAGATTTCCATTAATCTCTTTCACTAATTTTAGTAAATTGAGCTGCTTCTCAGCAGGTAAGCAATTGTTGCATAATTTGTTTTATTTTGAAGTCCTCTAATCAGAAAGGACATTAATCATTAATGTTTCAAAAAAACAAATAATGTCCTCACTTCTGCCAGATAAGTTCAATTCTCAATAAAATCAGTTTTGAAGCTGAATAAATGCTTTAGCTTCCAAACTCTGGACTCAAAAAAAGTGAGGAAAAACAAGATAAAAGAAGCCGAAAAGCTAAAAAAAATAAGTGCAGCATGATGTGCACTTGCTGTTTTTATTCCTCTGTTGCTGTTGATGAATAAAGATTTTTTTTAAATTGCTTTAACTGAAAAGAAAAAACCAGCCAGAAGCCTCTTGGCTGAAACATTAAAGGAAATTTAAGCGCTATTTCTCTGCTTTCTTTAGTCAAATGTGTCTGACAACAATAACAGCACGACTCAAAAATGAGTCACCAAACACACTCATTCATAAATAACTGCAGAAATGAAGAAAATGAAATAAGTGACAAAAAAGGATAAAATCAACAGCCGGGCATCCCAACGCAGAGCGACTACAGGCAAAGTTTGAGACTTCCAGAAGAGCAGCAGCAGCTCACACAGTGTTTCTGAACAGAGGCTCGATTTCTCAACACAATCCACACAAAGTGAGCAGAGTTAGGCAGGACTGACCTGTGGAATCCATATCAGGCTCCTCCAGCAGCCCGCAATGCATCCTCTTCCCATCAACGACACTGGCTCCTCCAAGAAAATGGCTTGGTGCACGTTTCCCCCTCCTCAGCGGCTCTCCCCTCGTCTCGCTCTGTGTTTCCGTGACCACTGCCCGTCACAGGAGATGTTGAGGATCTGAGGTTCACCCAGAGAGGGGTGGTGTTGGCGGAGGAGAGGGGGGGAGGTGGGAATAAGGGAGGAAAGGGGGGTAGAGACTCCAGAAATCCAGCGGGGGGAAAGCCAGACCCGTCAAAATGTTTGCTGATGTTTCATGGGAAAGGGGCTGATTTTATAGGAGCCCTGATGGGGACATGTCATTGATAGGCTTGGAAGGCTGATGAATGGCCCCAAGTCAGATGGGGATGTGGCAAGGCTCACTGGAAGTCTTTTGTGGGGCTGTTTTGAATAAGAAAAGCTCCCTCCCAACGAAAAAAAAAAGGAGGCTTAGATCTACGCAGTCCTAACACTGTGGCCTCCTCGTCTTCCATTATGGCATTTAATACGTTTTTATACACCCCAGAGCTCCATATAAACATACATCCCTACACAACCACCGCTCCTGCCTTTCCTTCTGATTTTATCGCCCGTTTCACTCCCCACACACACTTGTTGCCACATTTAGTCTGTTTCTAACCCCATTCCACCACTACACCATCTTAGTGATAACTTTTCCACAGAGTTGACGCATCACGCACTCGCACACACAACTGAACATGCTAAAAACTGCACCAGTGTGAATTTTCTGGTGGAGTTGTCGGCCTCTTTTTTTTCGCTGTGGCAACCTTATTTTTGGTGTGCCTCTGAGAAGAGGGAACGGTCACAAAGGGGGGGAAGTAAAAGTGCAAAGCCCGAGGCTGGGAGGGCTCTGATGGAGTGCCTGAGAGCTGGAGAAGGGAAAGCTGTGATTAGAATATGAATGGAACCACAGGAGAGGGGGAGAGGAGAGGGGAAAGAAGAGGGGAGAGGAGAAAGGCGGATTATGGCTGAATTACTCACCACACCGTGGATAGCAAAGGAGGACTTTCTCTATCAGTGCGCAGGCGTGGACACCACTGCCGCCAGTCACCGACACACCGTGGAGACACCTGGGAGCACGTGTGGGACAGGGAGACAGCAACATCGCATGGGACACTGCACAGGGTCAGGCTTGGTTATAAAACATGTCTGCATCCATTCAGGCTCATGCAGGAGGAAAAAGCTGAGTGACGGGGTCAGGAGGAGAGAACAAACCTGTATCATCACAACAGGAAATCATCCGGACTTGTCTACAAGGACTCTTAGTGCATAAGATTAAAGAAGAAATATAGAATAACACCCACTGACGACACCATAGTCAAAGGCGTTAATGGTGGCTGGTGCACAGCCGTGACCTCAAAGGAGGTTCTAATTAATTTCAGTCAAATAAGGAGAAGGTGGAGTCTGAATCTCTCTTAGTGGACGTCCTTCTTTTTTTCATCCTGTTATCTGCTTATTAGAGCCTCATAAAATAGGACAGGTGCAGCCACCAAAAGAGCCTCCTCCACCCTTCCTATTCTCGCACACTCTGCCTGCACAAACGGATGTGTACTGCTTTTGTTCAGTGAAAAGGCCCCAATTGAGTTGTGTGTGTATGTGTGAGTGGGGGGCACGGTTACGCCACATAGGACATGTTGGTGGTATTAAGGCTTTGGTTAAAAAGAGGAAACCCTAAAGCAACTTTCTCTTCCTATTCACATGAACGAGGGCGTTGCTCTGTATACGTCTATACGTCGACGCTCAACATTGTTGGACTTAGTGTTCAGCTGCCTGCTTATCACATGAAATTCATATGAGTGATCCTCCACCATCGACTGAGAAACTTCAGTCATCACCAGGCTGTAAATAAAAACAAAAGTCCTTTTGATGGCTTTATGATCAGCCAATTAGCTCCTCAGACTCTCATATAAATGCAAATGTGTGGAAACATTTTAGCTGAACATCAAATTTAACATGAGCTGGGTGATGATTCAGTATTCAGATGATGATGAGTTGATTAATGACAATAATGATAATTATATATTATATTAAATATTTGTCCTCCTACAATAGTAAACTGAAGATCTTTGGGTTAAGGACTTAGGAATTGATGAAACTATTGTGGACTTTTGGACATTTCCTGACGTTTTAATAGACTGTTATTAATTGTGAAAATAAGTGACTGGTTCACAGCTAATGGAAATTTTACCCATTTGTTTTCATCCTGAAGATTTTGGTTTCTTATGATGCATTCCAGTGGAATCCATTCATTTCATTACTTTGTGATTATGAATGCATCTGCCAAATTGTGACATATAAGATAACATAAAAAAAAATATCAAAACATCAACAATATTGGCCAACCCTCGTCTGGTGTTTCACCTCTGCTAAGTGCAGATGATCTCCCTCTACAGGCGGACCGTAAGCTCGGGCTCAGTGTATCTGTGCACTTTGTGTCTCTTTCTGATCTGATGAATTCAGATTCTTTAGCACCAGTAAACGTTCGAGGGCTTACTCATTGTTATTAAGTTTTTAAATATTCAGTGAGGACGAGTTACATTTTATTTGTTGAGAATAAATGTCTTTTTACTCTGCTGTTGATGATTGTCATTCCTGCGTGGACACTGATCCATCATTCTCGCCCAATCTGTTTGTTTGTTTGTTTCCTGGGTTGAATTTTTAGACTTATTTATCATTATTGAATGACATGCTGTTCAGTTTGGAGCACATGAACGCACCATAAGGGCTTCATTAGACTTTAATATTGAGATTGTACTTTCAGCTGAATTATCACCCAATTTCCATCCAAAGCAAGTGATGTCACCTTGACGTCCAAACAGTAAGTAACATGATACAACTACCGGAATGGATTACTTGTAGCTCAAGCACATTTGTTGCTTGATTTTTGATAGTCTTAAATATAAAAAACAAAGCCCATGATTCACAGAGTTAAAACTCACAGAAGAAACAGAAGAGTTGCGCTCTGTTCAAGGACTGCTGCTACTTCCTCTATGTGTTATCATTCAGGTTTGATCAAACGCTGGATTTAGATGTGAGTGTGTTTTTATAAAGTACCGATCTTAATATTTACTATTCAACAGGAAATAGTACCACACACAGCAGCTGATTACGAAATAATCATTTTGTGTTTATTATGTACACATACAAAGACAATAATAGTGAGAAAGTAGCAACATAAACGAGACACTTCATTCTTTTGGTTTGTGAATACTAACAAAAACGGCAAAATACTCAGATTTTAAAGCTTTAGTCTGTTTCTTTCTGCTTTTACCAATGACTGTGTTTCAGACTTTGTAAATTTTGGCTGTCTCACTCTAAGCCTTTCACTCACACAGACTGTTTCTGTCCCTGTCCTGGTCACTCGTTGTAGCGCGACAGTTTGAGTCGGGGGATGATGTTCATGGACTGCAGCTCCTGGAACAGCAGCTTGCAGGCGTACGGGATGCGCAGGGAGGAAACATGGCAGGAGGACTTACAGTAGTGACACCTGGAAGGTAAAAAAACAAACTGAGAATCAGACCACAACTGTTTCTGCTCTTCATTGTAAGATACTGAACTATTTCCGCTTTAGCAGTAGCATCCATTACATTGCACACCACTTGGAGGAGTTGAGGCTGAGGCATGTGACCTGAAAACCAATAAATTATTTGAATAATTCAGTGTTGTAGAGGAGAGCTCTTGAGAGTGTGTTTGGAAAGCTGTCACAGTAAAATCTGAAACGACAAACTTTGACCTGTCCTAATGCTGAAACAGTAAAATTCTTCATTTGATGTCCCGCTTGAACTCGTGGTGAACAAGGACCAGGGATTCACACTCGGTAGCCAATCAGAGCCCAGTAACAGGGAGGGGATGTAGGCATGATAAACCATAAAGATACAGATGTTCAATTCTTAAGAAAGATAATATGTGCATTCTGTGAGTTCCAGCTGTGTCACACAGTGCTTCTTCAGATCTTAATCTCTCCATGGACCTTCAGAGAAAACAGATCAGCAGCAGTCAATATGAGCGTACAACTCACCACCCAGAGTATCCCAACAGGCCACACTGTCCACACACGTCCACCTCAAAGGCGTCACTGGAGATCATGAGGCGCTCCAGCAGTAACATACTCGCTCCGTAGCCAATCAGACAGTCACGTTCCATCTCGCCCAGACGCAGACCTCCATCTCTGGAGCGGCCCTCCGTTGGTTGCCTGATAGCGGGACAGTTGTCACATTTAGGAAATGCAAAAGGTGAGACGGGCGACAACAGTCTGTTGCCCGACTGTTACTCCGTGTCTGAAAGCTTGAATTATTTCTATTTTTGACAGAAACATTGACTTGTTGCTGTTTCTCAAATGTAATTATTGATGCAAAATTACAAAATGATAACATGTGAGGCACAAGCTAACTGCAGAAACAACTTCAGAAAAGTTCACAAGAAGCATAATACGATCAATAGAGTAACAGAAACATTTATATAAGAGAGCAACACTGTTTCTTTCTTATTTCCATGTTATTAGAATAAAACCACAGAACGTACCTGGTGAGAACAGCTCGGGGGCCTCGGGCTCTGGCGTGCATTTTGTCGAGGACCATATGCTTCAGTTTCTGATAATACACGGGCCCGAAGTAGATGTAAGCCTCCAGAGGCTCCCTGAGGAAAATCCAGCATCCAACAGAAACATCAAGATACTGCATCAATAAAGTCAACACTACAAAAAAACATCTTTATAGGATACAATTCAATGAGATAAAAATCAGTCTCTTATCAAGTAAAACAAGCTTTAAAAATGATGCTGGAAACATCACGAGGAAGACGGTGCATTCAGGTGTCTCTGGAAAGCTCAGACATCCTAATCAGTTGGCTTCAAAGATGCTCTGGTTTTACAAGGTAACAGTGAGGCAGAACTGTAATCCGACAAATCAAACAAGCTGAGTGGTTGATCCCACTATCTCTCCTTTTGGAAGGAAAAAAAAAAATCATACAGTATGAAAGAAAAGAGCCATGTGAAAGTCTCCAAACAAGACGCAAGCACATCCGCTTGTGTGCAGCCCAGAGAAGCTCGTTCAGGTCCTGAGTAAGTGTGGACACTGTGAAAAAGATCAATTTTACTTTCTTTCATCATGAGAAAAGCTCTTCATCACAAAACTGTTTAAGAAGCAGTTTCACTGAACAAGGAGGAGTTATTAAAACTGCCTGTCATCAGTGTGAGAGAAGGGTTTGTGAAAAGTTCTGTAACAAGCTAGTTTTATTTTGACCAAAGCTGGTTTTCTCACTGTAAAACAAAAAGAAATGAAAAATTGAAAAAAGCCGCTAAGAAAATCAGCCATTAATATGAAATGCTTTGGAAAATGCAGAGCAGTAACGTGATGAGAACAGGAGCTGTGTTTAAAGGGGTGAGACATGATCTTTTATTACCCAGTGATCCCTGAGGTGACGTAGTCCTTGCCCTGGTAGTTGTAGCCGTAGCGAATGAGATCCTCACACACATCCTTCACTTTGCTGCCTCCGAAGGCCGTACCGTAGTGAAACCGGCCGTCCAGGACTCCTGCCTTCCCGGCCAGCAGCTCAATCAACTTTCCTACCTGACGGCATAAGACACACTCTTTAAAGTCCACAAATAAAACAATGTTCACACCATGAAGCCTTTGTGATTTCCACTCTCTCCTGGCACCAAATGTTGATATTGTGGGTGCGATTAGATTACACGTGTACTCCTCGGGGTGGGGCCGGCAGTCCAAGGCTGACCGATTTGAACAATTCCACTGAGGTCGCACCCAGAGGACCCCTGACCCCGTCACATAAAAGGAAACACCTACGCTCATTTCGCTCTCAGGCCACAGAAACATCCTCCCGAGCCAAACATTTCTGAGTCCTTTCCATGACAACCACAGCGAGCAAACACGCTGGCACAGATAGCTTCAGCAGTAAAGATCACTCCAGTTGTTTTACAGTGTAAGGCACAAAAAGCAGGCAGAAACGGGGCCAAGTTTCATGTCATTCGCATTCTGCACCACCCCACGGTTCAGATGTACTGTGCACATTTGATAAAACTTCCACACACACCGCTACAGGCGGCGGCTCCGCTGGCAGCCGTCTCCGCAGCAACAAATATCTGTTTGTGAACGGTAAGATTGCTGCTTAGCGGCGTCAATGGACGTGTGCTCTGGAAGCCAATGATAACCCGGAGAGGAGAGGAACGAGGATAATGAGGGTTTTGTCTCAGAAGAGCCGACGTAAACTTACGAAGAGCGACGGTCAACACAGAGACGAAGGTGATTCAGACTGAGGTCACAGCCAAAAACCAAAAACCACAAACAACAACCGTCTGCTCGGGTTTAAACCAGGCGTTCAATCGCCAAATATTCACCCAAACAGAGGCTGATTAGACCTTCCTGAGAAACAATACACAGAATATTGGAGATGGAATGATTAGTTGATTCATCAATTAACCAACAGAAAATGAATTACTTTGATCATTTATGTAAACAAAATGCTAATCGATGATGATAGTAAACTTAAAATCTATTTTTCATCAAATAGCTGAAGACGTCATCTTAGACTGTCGGGAGGTGAAACAGGCATTTTTCACCATTACAGACAAAACAACGAATCAAATAATCAAGAAGGTAATCATCCAGTTACTCCATGATGAAAACAATCGTTAGCTGCGACCCTAACTGTCACCTTGGGCTCTTTTCTGACATTTTCTAACAATGAAGATGATCGCTAGTTTCAGCCCTCCAAAATATGTTCTGCCACAGCTGTGATGAGTCGTACCGTCATTCTGGAGGGATATCCATGAGGGTTCATGATAATATCTGGACAGATGCCCATGTCAGAGAACGGCATGTCCTCCTGTGGAACGATAAGGCCACAGACACCTGACACACACAAAGACACACATACAGAAAAAAGACATAATAAGGTCAATGCACATGCAGCAGTATGACTGTCCCTTAACTAATCAATCAAACAATCAACATAAAACTTGACAGAATAATGGTGATATTTAATTGATTGTCAAGGTCATTGATCAAAAAAGATTTTCTAACTTTCTGCTGGTTTCAGCTTCTTGACGATTAAACACGTTTCTCAGTTCATTATTAGCAATCTGAAGACGTCTTGGGCTCGGAGAACTTGTGACGAGCATTTTTCATAACATTTAGAACCTAATCTGAAAAATTATACAGAGATTAAAGGAAAATAATCATTTTTTCTGACTAACAAATGAATAAATTCCACTTTTGGTCACACATAAATTAAAGTATACATATTCACCATTAACTCGCTGCTTATTAGCATATAGGTCCTTCATTAAACATTATAAAGCACTTACCAATGCCTTACTCTGGGTGTCTGCGTTATTAAGGGTTAGAGTTGAGTTATTAAGATTGCAATTCATGTACAACTTTCTTATTTACCATCAGCAGGCAGTAATTTGGAGGTTACTGAGGGAAAACTCTTAGTTAATGGCCTAGTAGTTGTAGAATGAGGTCATGCAGAATAAAGCATTACAAAGAGCTTTATAATGACTAATAAAGCCCCCAGATGATATCAATATACATGCACAGTTAAAGGTGAATATGAGTACCTTAATAGAAAGTGTTTTTGTTTTTTTCGTGGTGTGTATTGCTGCTGGGAGGCTTGGTTGGGACCTCACACGACATTTCCATACTCATGTGGACAGACAGGGTCGTCTTTTGACGTGGGGGACGAGCACCCTGGTAGCCAGGAGTTTAAGTGTGAGTGCAAATGTTTGCCGAGGGGCCGAAGCACTCTTCCCTGGCCAGGGTAAACAGATTGTAGGCCCATTTGCAAATGAAAAAAAAAGAGAAAGAAGAGAGAAGAGAAGAGAAGAGAAGGAGAGCAGGAAGTGGAGAAAGGTGCTTAGCTTGACAGGGAGAGCGGGATTACACATCCATGACTTTCAGTTCAACTCAGAGGAAGTGGAGGGGATCAACTGGAGAGGAGAAATTGAATCCGTGCACGTGGGAAAAATTCACTATTAGTCGACCAGTCAGCGACACAGCAGACTGTTGATGCCTTACAGGATGCAGAAACAGGATGTTGACTGGGAACAAGTGCAGCGATTTACTGGAAAGTCATCCAACAGCAGGAAGAAGGGGAAAAGAAAAGAGAAAAGGCGAGCACGGCAGGGCCAGAAGAAAAGGTAAAAGGAGAAAATAAAAAGAAAGAAAAGGCAGTAAAAAAAAAAGAAGAAAGAAGCTTGAATATCGGGGTAAAAGTAGGATGAAAGAGGAAGGAGAGGGAGCAGGAAAGAAAGTGGAAAACGGAGGAAAGGTTGAAGAGAAAGATTCAGAAAGAGAGAGAGAGACACAAGTTTCCATAGCAGACATCCTCGGTGTTGTTTGTTTTGTGTGAAAGTGAATGATGAAAGAGGCATGAAATCAGCAGAGAAAGGCAAGACAACAGCAAGGGTCCAGAGCCCTCCATCACAGCTCATACAGCTCCATGCTGGCGGCTCGCACAATGGGCCCCAACTACTGACAACCCCCTCCACCTCTTCCCCCACCTCCACAGCTGTGTATGTGTATGTGTGTGTGTGTGTGTGTGTGTGTGTGTGTGTGTGTGTGTGTGACCGGTAAATAATTAACTTATTCTGCTCTGCTGACCAGGACTTATGAGACTAGTCATGAGTAGCTGGGAGATCTATCGCTGCAGCCAAATTCACTTCTAATAAAATAATAAAGCCCTGATTCAGGATTCAGTTCAGGGCTCTGCTGAAAATATGTGGACAACAAGAAAATTTGCTCCCCGGTGGGAAAACAAAAGAGGTTTTACGAGCGTTTCTTAATTTTTAAGTCGTGGTGAACACCTCCACATGACTTCAAAGAGCTCTGATAAAAACTATCCGTCTAACAGTTGCACATCTGGGACTTTACATCCAGATCTCCTCCAGCTAACCCCCCGGCGACCCCTCTCTCTTCGTCACTATCTTAGACAGGAGACATTGTCCCACCCTGAGCTGACCGCCCAGTGGCCACAGCGTTAATGAGGAGAGTAAATTATGCATGGCGCCAGTTAGCTTTTTGATTAAAACATCATACTAGGCCTCTATAGGGGAGGTGCTGCAAAACAATGGAGGTTGTAAACACTTTTTCCCCAGTAGCAGCAGAATACTGCTGGGGTGTAATAAATTTGCATAGTCTGGCACCGGACAAAGAGCCAATTAATTGAAAAGAGCTCTTGAAAGATGAGGACAGGGGGGCAGTGACAGAGCAACAGCCACTGGGACTTGACTCAACAAATGCTCCAACACAGAGACAAGCAAAGTTTTTTTTTCCCTCTTCCAGTCATTTACAATCTGCTATGACAGGTTCAAATTCGAGGCTCTAAGCGGTGACGGTGAATGCAATTCTCTGGATTGTGCACATTTCTGTTTGAGCTCAACATGCCGCTCGTTTTAGGGGAGAAGACAGTGTTGATGTTGGCACCTTTCTGTCCGTGCCGGCTGCTGAACTTGTCCCCTATCTCTGGTCTCCTGGTCTGCCTCAGGAGGATCTTGATGAGGAAAGCATCTTCAGCGTTGGAAGAGATCATGACCTTCTCGATGTACGAGTCCGTTGAGCCCTTATAGCTGCAGGAAGAGAAGGAGAGGACGGACAATGTGACTTCGTTTACAGCAGGTGGATCCACAGCGAGGTAACACGAGCCGAGTGAAGATGTGGTGCTGGGAGCTCTCACCTGATGGGCACGTCTCTGTACTGGGGCTGGCCTGGCAGGGTACTGCCCTCCAGTGGTGTCTGGGTGACCGTTGGCATCGACTTGTTCACCAGCACCTGCTTGTTCTCCACTCTCTCACCTGTGCCACACGCAACACACATCACACCAGTTTAGTTTAACAATGCCTTGAAGCCTGTTTATTAATCTCTAATAACAGCTGCTTTGAAACAATGCACACTGTGAGGGAAATAAGCATTCAACATATGAACATTTTTTAAACATTTCCAATGCAGCTTTTCACATGAAACTGAGACCAGACATTGGCTGAAGAAATCCGAACATTCCCATCCATAACAGAAAATCATGTGCAATACAGTGAAACAGGAAGAAAGTACTGAAATATATTTAGTACTTATGTTTCCAATGACAGCTTCAAGAAGCTTCCTGTAAGACGACACTCATCTCTCACAGTGTTCAGGCTGGACTGAGGCACATGCTTCCACACAGGTGCTGGTGAATCCTGACCTTCAGTTCCTTCCACAAATGTTTTATTGAGTTTAGGTCTGTCGACTGACTGAATGATTCCAACACCTTCATCTTCTTCCTCTTGAACCAACTGAGTCTCCTATACAGGATGTTTTGGATCCATGCCTCGTCCTCGTGTTTAATACTTGTTTTCCTTTGTCATTTCACTTAATTGCACATAACTTTTTCATGGATTGGAGTGTTACGCTTTCTCCATTCATGTAGATTTATTGAGTTAAATGCCTGGTCTCTGTTACAGGTGAATAGCTGAAATGGAAATTAAGGAAAAAATGTTGACTTGTTGAATACTTATCTCTCCCCCGAAAAGTGGGTCTCTTCAGCAAGACGGATGGCGTGTTGAACAGTTGTACTAAATGACCATTTATCCAAACTTAACTGTCAAGTAGATTCTTGTTTAGAAGTCATTCCTGATGCCTCTTAATGATGATGATGATGATCAGTACATATCGATGAAACTTTCAATTAAATGTAGACAAGCACATGAAGTGTGCTAATTGGGTTGCTCATTAAGTCGTGGTGTATGTATGGAGTATGACTCATGGAGTCTGACTCCATTGTTGTAATGCTATTAGTCAGTACCAGACTGACAAATTTTAAAGACCCTAATAAATGGAGACTTCAGCCCTTTTCCTGTAAAACAGTGAATCTTTAACTGTGACGTCCAGTAATACTCTACAGACAGGCGTAAACAGGATCAACCAATAAAAAGCTGTCACACGTTTTTAAGGAATCCCACCACTCTGACCCTCCTTTCAAACACTTCTGTCCGGGATCCCTTTAGGAACATTTGAAGTCATAATATAATTTCACGGTGCTTCAAACACCTGAAAAACTGCATGAAATATCAGTAAAAAAAAAACATGGCAGCAGAGTAAACAGTCAAACACTTCACATCAAATCATCCCTCAAATGAATGTATTAGTGTTCAGTGAATCCTGTGGTGTTACTAATAATATAGTCAGTCACACTTATTGGAGCAGCAAAGCATGCTGGGTCTCTTCCAGTCCTGCTGGTACTCACCGGGGGAGCAGATGCCATCAGCATCCAGGATGCTGTGCCTCCAGATGGGCTTCCGTGTGGCAGCATCCAGCATGGGCCCCATCACCTTGTCAAAGGTCTGGTTGGTGTAACGTCGCAGTGTGCACTTGGCGTTTTTATAAACAAGGCAGCGGCCAAATCCTGAATGGAAACAGAGAGATTAGGCTTTCTGTATGCTACCTGAACAGGTCGTTCATACACAAACATGTTGTAAGAGAAGCCTTTCATGAAGTAAAAACACCTCTGTCAAGCGAGGCTTTGTTGAGGACTAAAGCGTCCTCGATGTCGTAGCCGCTGTAACTCATCACGGCCACGGTGGCGTTCTGACCAGCAGGCAGCTTCTCGAAGTCAATAATCTCAATGGTTTTTGTTTTGACCATCGGCCGCTGAGGATACGCCAGCAGGTACATCAGAGTGTCGATACGATTCCTCTGGTTGTAGCCAATTGTACCTGGAGAGAGGAGACATGCAGAGTAGATGAGTGACTAGAATATTTCTGTGAAGCGGACTATGATATGGATCTACTGTATATCATTAGTGTTCATTGTGTATTGTATCATTATATTCCAGTGTCTATGGAGATTACAGGTGTTTAAAGTGTCAGGGCTGCGCCTAGTTAGCACGGTCTGAGTGGAGGAACGGGGAGAGTTATGGCATAAAGCCTGGCCTCCCTGGAAGCCTTGACATTTGTCAGATGCTATTACTTCACAATCAGGCTACAAGCACAGAGTCTGTGATAATGGGCCCGAGACACACAACCAGATTTGCACATGTATAGGGCCGTCCACACAAAACAGACAAGGCAGAGGATATTGGGCCAAATATAGTTCCAGTCAGTGTTTTTGTAATAAAGGGGGGAGGGGAGCAAGGGACGGACGGAGGCAAAACGGTGGGGTGGGGGTGACCGTGGCGCTTACGAATGTTAGCAGGGCCGTTTGGGGAAGTTTTGGTTACCAAGGAGCTGCGGGTGCGCACTCTGTGGTCTTTCGCAGCTGAGCACACTGACCCCCTGAGCACAGCCAGAGCAGACACAATGAATTGCTAATGACACTCTGGGTGACTGGCAGGGAAAGGGCCTCCGCACACACACAGCACAAAAGAGAACCTACGCAAGCGCCCCATGTTTGATGTCCATGCGCATACACACACTGACACACACATAAGAAAAACACTCAATCACACATACAAATGTATTCTGACAAGAAGTAGAGCAGGAGCAGAGTTTTGGGGGAGACAAACCAGCAGGCTGCTTGTATCTATAGTGTTTGTTATTCTAATGTCCTTTTGTATGATTTTAACTTGTGCAAATAAAACTCTAAACTCTGAACCAGCAGATTTAGGGGGCTTAAGAATCGTGTTGATGCAAGATTAAATTACTGTCCGTATCTGTGTTTGTGTGTATGCATGCACAGGGGTAAACACTGCAGCTGTGTGGAGGATGTTTGAGAAAGGATTTGACATCTTCAGTTCAATGGCCTGCCTGCTGACTGAGGCTACCTGCTCAGCTGAGTCTTACCCATGGCCTGCTTGCCCATAGCGCACTGGTATGTGTTCCTGGGTGACTGGTTGTGGTGGGGGTAGGGAATGAGGCCAGCGCACACCCCGAGCAGCGTGAAGGGCTCGATCTCCAAGTGTGTTGTGTCTCTGCATTAGTAAGAAACAAACAAAACACCGGTGGGTTGAATGACATGAACTAATCAGGAGAACCTTGTCCCATTTCCTCAATACATCAGTCCAATCATGTGCTACTCACTTAGATATCATGTGTTCATAAAGGGCGATCTGACAGTCATTCTCCTCATTGACATCCAGGTATTCCACCAGACCCTCGTGCAGAAAGTCTTCAAAGTTTCTGGAGTCAAGAAAAGTGTGTTTCAGAAGTGACAAAATCAAATATTATGGATTATAAAAATCCAAACAGTAGTTCCCCTGACTCCCAGCCTCACCTGTAGCCCTGCGACAGATCTTCAATGTGTTTGTTTTTCACCATCGGCTGTCCCTTCTTCACTATGATGTACGGCCTGATGGAGAACAACAACACAGACCAAAGCACAGTGCACTGTCAAACTACTGATGAATCAGTTTTTACACCAAGAAAAAATATTGGAAAATGGATCAAAATGTCCTGCATGAGAAAATCTGAAAATGTACCATTTAAAGATCTGGATGTATTATTAGAGTGTAAATTTGGACATCAAAATGTGTCCCATAGCGTTTATTTTTTATACTTTTAGATTTTCTTTTTTTTAATGCCTTGTGTAAAAAGTCCAGGTCCAAACTTCCCCACCTGCAGAGACGTCCTCCATCAGAAGAGATGTAGACGCAGCGGTCGGTCAGGTTGGTGGAGATGGACACAAACTCGTTGATGAAACCTGCCCTACGCATCAGTCTGAAAGTGTTGACCAGCTTATGATGATCTCGAATCACACCGAGAATGTTACCTGATGACATAATACAGACAGTGGAAAGCACAGAGATAAAGACGTCAACATATTTGACATATTTAAATAATTATAGAGACACTCGAGAGCTGTTTCCCGCCATCATCTCTCAATGTATACGGCCAACAGTCTCACATGAAGACATATTTTCGTGAAGTCGGTCTAACCATCTTTAAAATGACTCAGCTCTGATTAAAGGGATGTTCTGCTTTTATAATCAGGGGTTAGATGAGAAGACAGATGTGTTCATCTGCTGATTCTGTCATTAACAATGTTGTTGATTTGCAGAAATTAATTTGGCTAATAATCTGCAGCCAGCAGTCTTAGAGAGTGAAAATGTAGATGTTAATTTCTTTGTTCAATAACTTTTAGATGCATTTGTTTCCTGCTTGTGTTTCTCAGTTTGTGTCTAAAGCAGAGCTGCAACTCATGACTTAAGTTCACAATCGATTAATCTGTCCTTTATTATCTTAATTAATCATCATTTATAGAATGTCAGGAGAATAGTGAAAAATCCCTGTCAGACCCAATGTGATGTCTTCAGACCAACGCTGAAATGCAAATAATATGGCGTTTACAAGCGTGTAAGACAAAGAAAAGCTACACATTCTGACATTTCAGCATCAAAACAGCAGCTGATTCGTTTTCGTCTCATCGCTTCAGCTAAACTGCAGCAGCTTATCAAAGACACTGTGGGAATAACAGTAGGAGCATCAAGACAAATGTAGAGCAGATTCTACTTTTGGGTTAAAGTGTGACTTTGAGGCTTTGTGATCATGATTTTTACTCTACGTCCTGTAAACAGTGTCTCATAGGCAGCAATGTGTAATTTGGGTAAATTATCATTCTGTGTTTTTAACACTCTCAACACTTCCACAAGTTTCAATACTGGGTCCTATCTTGTTAATATTTTTATATTACATCCTCTATCACAAACTGTAATGCCCATCATTCTGCAGATGAAACAGGTCTGTGTTGCTTTATTAATGCTGCTCACTCAGCCACTAAAATCCAACAACAAGCCTTTAAAATTCATCTTGCAGTTTATCAATCTGAAATTAGTACTGAATGCAAACAAGACTAAATATGTGTTGTTGTTGTTTACAGGCAGAAATATTGTGGACAATAGTTTGCATATTACCACTGTGAACAGACACAGTATTGACAGTTAGGTTTAAACTTTGATTAGTCGACGAGTTTAGACGTAAGAAAACACCCAGAAAACAATCAACATTTAGCACAATTTACAACCTGGCCTTCATACTTAATTTCCTTATTAAACTGGTCCCATAGTTGTTATTTAACCTGTTGAAACGACGCTCAGCTAACGCTCGAAGTCCCGTCCGCAAACACTGAATCTGGGGAAACTGCTTTTTGTTTCTGTGCTGCAAACATTTCACAACACACATTAGGTTTGAATGTCTCCGTTTTTAACTGTTTCCTGTTGTTTGTTTTCTCTTTAACTATATTGGTGTGTATTTATTCTTTTTTAACTGTGCTCTTCTCATTACTGGAAATAAGGGCATGCCCTCAACGGTTCTTCGAGATTTAAATGCAGGTTGAACGAACGAAAAGATGAAACATTCACAAACTTTAATTGGAAACAAAAAGAGGAGCAGCGTGCATACACAGTATTGTGCTCTGAATGTCCATGGCTGGTGAAAGCAGAGCTCAAGCTGCCTGCAGGGGTTTGTTCATATCGAGTGTGACAGACAAACGGCTGGAGAACAGAGGAGACACTGTGCTCTGCCTCTGTGTGAGGGCACATTTGCAGTGAACACGCTCTGAAGGGCTTTGACACCTGCTGCTACCAACTAATTAAATGGTATGGCAGCTAATATAATTTGACAGTTATCAGTGGCGAGACAAACATATACAGTAATTAAGGGGCCAAGTTCTGACTCAAGAATAATACCTGCTGCTGCCATGAAATTAATGACTTATCAGCCTCCCTGCAAAACACAAAATTACCTTCTGTAAACTAAACAGAATATTTTCCCTTCATGTTCATAAGCAATGCATTCAAAACAGGGAGGATTAGACTTTCGTTTCAAGTGATCTAAAGCAACAGCATCCGCTGTTAATTCTCTCTGTGCTTATTTATTTATTAGACTCTACTGGTGCGGAGGAGTTTTACCATTGAGGAAGACGAGGAAGACGCTGGGGTAGGAGAGCTCCTCTCCACACAGCAGGTTGACGTCTTCTACTCCCAGGTTAAAGGCCAGTTTGATGATGGGACCGTCCTCCATGTCGGTGGTGATGTGGGTCATCAGAGCCAAGTTCTTCACCAGACCACAGGCCTAAATAATATATTGACAGGCAGCGAGTCAACGTTGAGTCAAGATCCAAAGTGTGGGAGCATTTGATTCTTAACTCGGCTGAAAAGGTTGTGAACTGCAACATGTGCAAAGCTGGTCTTGGCTGGCATGGGAGCACATCAGTCAAGCATTTGAAGAGGAGGCACGTTGGCCCTCTGGAGGACGAAGACTCGCCTAGATGAGTTAGCTAGCTAGCTTAATGTTAAAGCCATGCTACTTCACAGTACGTGAGCTGTGACATTTATGTTTTGAAATGTATTATCTCTTGATCGATGAGCTGTTTGTGTGTTATTCATATAACCTCCTCACTGTCAGGTGTGGCTGCTGCAGCTCACTCACCTCTCCCTCAGGGGTGTCAGACGGACACAGCATGCCCCACTGTGACGGCTGCAGGGAGCGCGGCCCGCTGACCTTCCTGGTCTTCTCAAACTGGGAGGAGATCCTGGTCATCATGCCGAGAGCCGAAATGTAGGAGAGACGAGACAGGACCTGGGTCACGCCCTGGCGGTCCATCTTGAATCTCTTCAGAGACCAGTTACCCTGTGGTCAAAAAATCAGCAATTTATTATTACTGTTCATACAACATACGCCCAAATATTAACATCACGCTGCTGTGACTAGTTCTGAGGTGGTGTCAATATTGTTTTAAAAATAAACATTACACATCTACAAAAATGAAAATCTAACCATCAAAGAGCTGAAAGGAAGCTGATAAAAACTAATAATTATTGCTACAGCACCGATTCACCGATTCCTGTTTCATTCATTTTTTTGGTAACTCACACTGCACATTAATTCAGCAAAATAAATAAAAAAGTTAAAGTTCATGTTTGGTTTTGTGAAAGGACAAAAAAGTTGGGCGCTGTGTAAAATGTAAATAAAAAAGTGTTCCAGAGCCCATGTAGCAATATCCTTCATACTTCATACAGTCATGTGTTCACAAAGTGGTGGACTTCACTCCATCCTTGCTTGTGAACGACTGAGCCTTTCCAGGATGTCCCTTTCATACCCAGTCATGATACTATCACCTGTTACCAATCAACCTGTTTACCTGTGGAATGATCCAAACAGGTGTTTTTGGAGCATTCCACATCTTTCTCAGTCTTTAGTTGCTCCTGTCCCAACGTGTTTGAAACATTTTGCTGCATCAAATTCAGAATAAGCAGATATTTACAAAAATCAATGAAGATGATGAGGAAAAATATTAAATATATTGTCTTTGTGCTGTTCTCAACTTTTTGGAATTGGGGTTGTAACTTAGGACTGTTTGTTGTAAATTACAAAATGGTAAGAAACAGATCTAATTACTAGTGCAGTCGTCCAGCACTGTCCACAGAGACTGAGCTGAAGGAGGAAGCATTGCTCAGATTCTTCAGCAGGCCAGATGTTTGTTGGCATAAGGATTAGAAGCAGGTTTCTCCAGGGAACAGGTTTATCCTTTTCATTCAATTATTTCTTGACATACTCACTGTGGATATGGCGTTGACCATGCCGTTGGTGATCTGATCCTGCCGCATGTGCTTCACCACATCAAACTGAGCCGCTCTCTGCTTGGGGATGATCTGGTCAGCGATCTTCTTCAGTTCGGAGTTGAACTTCTTGAACAGATCTTCAAACAGCAGAGACAGAAGCTAGAGAGGACAGAGGGAGACCATCATCGGTGAGGAAGTTTTGGACTGTCATTCACCTGTTGAGTAAGAATTTCACAGACAGTCGTCAGTGTGTCTTCGCACAGCCTGATGTCCTGGCACCCCACATCTGTTCCTGTCTGTAATCAGTGCTGAGGTGCGTTTGCAATCAGATTTAATAACCAGGTGTGCTGGCTCACTGATAAGTCTGACCTGGCCTCCGTCCCAGGTCCCTGTCCTCCTCCGCCAGGCCTACAGGAGGCAACCTCCCTCACAGCCCCCACCCACCCTGCACATTAGCATACATCAAAACAAACAGCCAGCGCTGCTTAAAATTAATAAAGAAATTAAGCTTCCGTTGCGCAGCCAGGCCAATTAGTTGAATGTCAGGGAACCATAATTGGAGAGTGAGGAGATTGCTGGCGTTGTTAGTGTGTAAGCCCCCTATTGAAAGAAGGCTCTGCGCCCTCCCCCCTCCTCCCATCTCCTGCTCCTTATACAGAGCAGGTTCAGGGGGAAATTAAAGGCCTTAAGACAGCAGTAATTACATTATCAGAGCCGGGCCTACGGATTAGCTCAATCGCTCCAGTCAAGGCAGCAATTCTATTGTCACGGTGCTGAAAAATCCCCATGCTTCCACAGCCTCTGGATTTCGGTGCCACTGCATATCTCTCTCCTGACAAAGCCAGGCTGAAAGACAGGGGGAGGAGGGGGGGGTGAAAACAAAACAAGGAAAAACAAAGCTCAGGGAAAATAATGAGAGTCTTATTAAAAGAAGGAGGCAGGAACAAAGATGCAGGTGAGAGATCAGGGCTGGAGCAGCCGCAGCCCTCTGGTCCAGTGCTGTGATCCATTTGCATTAAAGCATGTGAGCATTAGTGGTACTTTTCTATACATGTATTATTAATGAACATAAAGCCTTTTTTGTTTTCTAGTGGCTCTATGAGTAAAGAAAAGGTAGTGAACACCTTTCAGCGGACAGAAATGAATAAACACTGAGGGTGCCTTTGGACGTCAGAGCTGAACTCCTGATTTCCTGTTGCTCAGTGGACAAATGAACAAACTGAACTTCATATTTTTGTCACATAATCACTGAATATTTAATTAAGTATGGCATATGCATAAGCAGTGAAGGAGACCACAAGGTGCGCAGGGGCTTACCTGTCCAGCCAGCTCAAGACGCTTGTTGCCGTAGTAATCTCTGTCATCCACCTTGTTGTCCCCTTGAGCCAGGATCACCCTCCGCACCATCACAGCCAGGTAAATACACTTTGCCCGAAAGTTAAACTCTTTGACCTGAAGACAGAATACAAAATGATTACACCCCGTGGAACATGAAGAGTATAACCCAGGATCCATGTCTGCCGCTTCACGTACGGGAACGTGTGTGAGGATGAGAGACGCCAGAAGCTCTCTGGCCTCCTCCATCTTGGTCTTCTTGGGGCCTCCCCACATGCGCTGTCTCCGCACTTTATTGCCGAGGTACCTCAGAGCCTGAAACACAGACGCAGCAGAGCGGTCAACGGGAGAGTGACGGTTTAAAATAGTTCTGATATTTGGGCCAGTGTGATTCAGGAGTTTCAAAGCGTGCACAGACAAACACACACACACACACACCTGACTCAGCGTGCCTGTGGACCCCTCTATAGATCTACAGAGAGGTCAAAGGTTAATGAGGCTGAAGACTTTTAGTAAGACCACCCACCCTGTCCGCCACTAAGCATAAAAAGAATATAAAACATAAACACATGAACACGTTGAGGACAACCGTGTCGACAAACAAGTTGTCTAATTAAGAGAAATCCCAAAATATGTTATTTGATGAAAGCTTGTGTTTTAAAGTCTGACGTCTAAGTGTATCATATCACGAGGAAGAAAAAAACGACAACAGTCAAATTTGGTTTAGGCAGATTACTTATCATAATCTGATAACAATGTTTCTTAAGCCTTATCTGCCTTTAATTATATAGATTTAGGCGTCATTGTGCACAATACAATGACCCAATGAATACCATGAAAAGACATCATGGAGGCTGGCAGACAGAGGAACATGAGAGCTGCAGCGAGCGGTTGCTAGGAAGCAAATATGGCCTCATCAATGCATCAGTGGTTCCTCTAACAACATAATCTTTATGAAAAACAAATTGGCCGATTGCATTCATCTGTAGATGTCAAAGAAAACATGCAGGCCTCCTGAATAACCCATGAAAAGCATTACGTAACTGGCTGGTAAGACAAAACCTTAGTCATCTGATCACAGAGAGACAAAGAAAAGACCTTCTGTCAACAGGCAGGAGCCGCTTGTTTCTGTGTCTGAACAACATCCTGCTCCTCAGACAAAGCTGAGGGGCATATTATGGCTGACTGATAATTCAATCTCATTTATTGACTTATAACAAACAGGAAGCTGAATCATACTGTAATCACATGTTTTCATGTTATTCTTCCTTCAATTTCTGTTGTCCAAATTAATCACGCTGTCATTTAAAATGATCACATCAAGTTTTTACACAAAAAGCCTTTCCAGGATGCCCCTTTCATACCCAATCATGATACAATTACCTGTTACCAATGAGCAGGTGTTTTTGGAGCATTCCACAACTTTCCCAGTCTTTAGCTGCTCCTGTTTATTTATGCTTTACACAGCATCCCAGCCTTTTTGGAATTGGGGTTATACATGATAAGATGACTGCTGTCATGTCTGTACACTACATATGAATGCGGTTAGCTTAGCTTAGCACAAAGACTGGAAACAGGGGGAAACAGCTAACAGTTGGCTCTGTCCAAAGATAATGAAATCTGCCTAACAGCATCTCTAAAGCTCGCTGGAGTAAAGAGTAAAACCGAGAAGTTGTGGTTTTACAGGGTTATGTGACTTTCTGAGTCTTGTCATCACAGCGAGGTTACTGGGAAACCAGGAAAGACTCCAATTAGTGAGCTTTAGAGGTGCTGCTGGGCAGATTTTCTCACTGTTGGGTAAAGCCAAGGTAGCTGTTTGTACCTGTTTCCAGTTCTTGTGCTAAGCTAACATAACCACACAGATATGAGTGTTATGAAACTTGTCATCTGAAAGTGAGTAAGTGTATTTCCCAAATTGATGGCCTGCTCCTTAAACAAGCAGGTTTAAAAATGCTGGATCCTACATTTCCCATAATTCCTATAATGTAGGAAAATAACAAATTTAATCTATTGATTAGATGGTCCATTTCTGGTATATGCTCCAAAGAGAGTCTCAAGTTCAGGCTGAGAAAACATCAGTTATTTTCTCTTTTACCTCCCATGATGAACTGAAAGTTTATTTTCTCATCATGTATGTTCAATGTTTGTGCTACATTTTCTTCTTGGTCTTCTAACTTGTACGATTTCAACCATATCACACATGGACCACTGGGGTACCTGAGTCTGTGTGAAGATCTGGGCCTTCTGACACTCCTCCAGGCTTGGGGCGAAGCTGGCCATGACGTGCTCCTCCGTGCCGATCATCTGCACGATCTCCTGGTCGCTCTCGACGCCCATGCCCTGAGAGAATGACAAAGAAGGCAAAGAGTGTGCGACAAAACACCAAAGGCCTTTTGGTGAGGTAACATGACATTTTGCTACTAGCAAGGAGCAAGAGGTGAGCCAGCAGGCATCAGGAGAAGAAGTGTGTGTACAGGGAGGGAGAGGTGAGCAGGGAGTCATAAGGTTGTCTGACATTTGCTTATGGAAATGTGAAGCTGTGGGAACTGATTCGTCTGTCCCACACTGGTTCTGAGCTTGTTTCTGCAGCCAAACACAAGGAGAGACAGGGAAGAAGTCACCCAGGACATACAAGTGCACAGCAAACAGAGCGGGCACGCAAACAGTGTCCTGTGGATAATAACTTCAGCTCACAAGTTGACATGTTTGGAGAGATCACTACTCAGAGGGGAAAGAAGTTAATGATGCCAGCTGGCTAAGTGACATTTTCATTGAGAGCAAAGGGCAAGGCATGAGAACAAATGTGACGAAGAATGGCTGAAACGCACATGAACCTACAGGAAAACTCTCACTACATCCACGTATTGTTTACGTTGTGTGAAATCATCTAGTCGGGATGATTCTGGGGACAGAGTTAAACAGATAAAAAGACTCTGGAAACAAACAGAAGTTTATGTTTCAGCCTCGACATAAGAAAAGCAAAACAAACGCAGCTTCAGCCACAATCATCTAGCTGTGTTGTAGCACCCCCTACTGGATGCAGCGCGTGCCTTAGCTGTGTCAGTGCTCCTCCTCATCATCCATTACCTTGAATATGATGGCAATCGGGGCATCCTCTGACAGTGTGTTGTGTCTCAGGTAGAATCTGCCTTGTTTGACAATCATGTTAGTTCTGCTTTTCTTCTCATGAGTGGAGCTGGAAACGAAAACAAAACAAAAGAGATGAAGAGACAGACGAAGTACATAACATGAATCTGTCTTTCTTTCAGTTCAGTTCAGGCAGTTTCAGGATTTTTTTTTAACTTTAGCAGCACTAGAAATGCAAGCTCATTTAACATTGATTGAGACCGACGGTGTGTTTTTGAGCTTTTTTTTTGCAGTTTTGGATGTTTAGCTTGGTATAAATCCATGACACAGCTACACTAGTAATAATCTAATAAAAACACCCTGTTTATAAAAATCTGTCATCACATTGAACTCATGGTTAGAGGAGATGTTGTTACCTGGTGACCGAGGCTCCAACTGCACCCTTCCTGTCCTGCTCGACAATGATTCTATTTTTGGACAGCTGCTCTTGGATCAGAATTACCTTCTCCTGACCTTTCACAATGAAATAACCCCCTGCACAGAAATACAGGATGGTGTAATCACTACCATGAGAATGAACTGATCCTGAGACGGTGAGACTGTGTCACCCCTTGTGTACCTGGATCCAGAGGACATTCATTGAGCTTTGAAAACTCCATGGGCGTCTTTCCTGTGAGAACACAGTTGGAGCTTCGCAGCATGATTGGCATCCTGTGAAAAGCACAAATACAATAATGACAAGAGCGTGTGAGTCAGACCACGTTATACATAATCAGACTATACTGTGCGTGATTGATGACTGTTTTAGAGGAGTTAAGATTAAACACATTAGATTCAGACTGATGAAATGGCTTTTTGGCTTTTGAGGGTCTGAGATGAAGCCACCAGATGTGACACTCTGGGACACAAAAAGACAAACTGTGATACCTTCCAATGGGCAGTGCATTGCGGATGATTCTCTGACTGCCACGAGTGTACTCGATGTCCACCGTGATGGGCGCTGAGTACGTCATGTCTCTGAGACGACACTGTGGAAGCAAACAGGAACGATGAGCTGGAGCTCAACAGCAAACAGAAACATATTTAATTACCAATGATATAAAACAGAGAAAAATGCCAAATTCTCAACTCGATAAGCTGAAACTATCAAATATTTGGTATTTTTGTTTCCACAATTGACAAAAACTGTAGCAAGACAAATACTACTATAATTGCTGCAGATGGAAAACCTGCTATTTTGTTTAATATTGCACCAAAAAGTAAACTCACCTCATGAGGAGATACTGGTCTGGTCACATTGAAGCTTTCTTCCACATCAGGCATCCCGACGTAGATATTGAGGTATCTGGAAGGAAAACATTGAAAAACTCAAAACTGACTCTAGAAGCTGCTTCATGTAGTCACTGGTGTTTCACTGCTGTCAAGACGATGACAGCTCCAGCTTACTTCAGGTACCACATGGGATCCGCGTCACTTGTGATCTTCTCATTTGCTTTCATTATTTTCTTTATCTGGGAAAGAAAACATTCATATTTACATAAACACGCAGCTGTGACGCGCACACACTCACATATTACGGTCGTGTTTTACCTCAACGTTGATGAAATAGTTGAAAGAGTCGATGTGCTGCTTCACCAGTCCTTTCACCTGGACAACACATTGAACGATAGGTCAGAAACTATGAGCGGTTTGTGATGTTTGTAGCACTGATATTCCAGAAAATGTATATCTATTAATATCACAATCTAAAATTTTACATGTCGTGATGGAGGATTTATAGACTAGATGTGGGTCAAATTCAGGCAAATGTTTGGGATGCACAGCAGGTGGATGACAGTGTGTTCTGTTACCTTCAGAAAAGCTGGTAACAGTTTCCATTTTTCCTGTCAAAAAGAAAAAAAATGTATTGAAACCAGCATTTTTTTAGGACTGCTGTTAACAAGCAGTGACACACTTTTGACCCTGCAACTGTTGCTAATTCAAGGAAATGACCTAAACAGCGGTCTACGAGCTGTAACCTGACAAAATGAAAATAAACGTGCCTCTTTAACACTCAAACACAACAAACTGACGCACTGTCTGTGGTTTAGGGGTGTACAGCGCTCCACTCTGTAGTTACAGCTGTTGTTTTTCTGCGCTGCTAGCCACCATGTTAGCTTCTCTGTTCGCGTGGTGGGAAACTTTCAGGCTTTATTTCCTCTAAACTCACCGCTACAGTGTTGACAGGAGCCGCCAGCTCCTGAGGAGTCAAGTCACAAAAATCTCCTCCGAGCACCTCCATGGCTACTTCTACCGTTCAACAGCAGAAGCAGAAACCTGTGCTCATATTGTCAGTGTTGATATTCGGCGTCGGAAGTCGCTCCAACGTGCGTCTCTCCCGTGTGTTCCACTGTAAAAAGTCCGTGCGGGCGGAAACAAAGGAAATGTTCCGCTTCCATTTAAGCATTTTATTATTTTTTTAATTTATTTATTTGTAATTGAGATTCAGCTTCAATCAAATATTTACGTGTTTGCCACGAATGTCAAAACACTTATTGTCTGAAGTATACACATATAATTTAAATGCCAATATATGATCACATTATCCACTTCATCTGGAGCAGTTTCTTAGTTATCGGTTTCTCTCAGCTGTGCGATAACGCCTATCATTTTCCATTTCCATTGTATATACTGTGCATACACTTAGTCCTAGTATTTCTCAAGCGCAATAGCATTTCTCAAGTGCAAAACAACATACGTCATTAGTTTTTTTTTGTCATAAGAATATTAGCAATAGTACTTTTTTATGGCAGTAGGATGTTTATGGCATTTACTATTTTTTTTATAACCTGTACAAATGAACATATACATAGCTTTTAAAAAATATAAAAAAGGGGGTTGTTTCATCAGGTACAGAGGATCTATGTATGTATTTAAGTAAGACTGGTCACCCATCATCACACAAGCAGAGGTGGTAAATTGATAAGTAACCTATATTTAAGCCTTTTATGGGAAATTAAACATTTAAGTTTCATGTGGGTTTGGTTTGTTTGTGTGCACACAGACTTCACTGTCAGCAGCTTACAATTTCACAAAGAAACCATATTATTTTTTTTTTAGCATTAGTCGTGAAAGAGCATTAAAATACTGCTCACACATTAATACATGAAAATGTGACAATATTCCTCACAATTACGACTTAACTAACTAACTAAAGCCAATTACATACTATAATATAATGTGATGGAGTACTGCATCATTGTTCATCATCAACAATTTGAGCATTTCTTCCACATGGAGCTTAATTTGATGCATCCTTACAAAGAAGTGAATGAAATGTCTTACAAAGGTTCAACTTTTATTTGAAAAAGCATCAATCACTTTTACTGAAATACCTTTTCATGACAAATTGATCAAGTTTACAACTGTCCTGATAAAGATTACAGACATTACACATCTCTGTCCTGCACTATACCAAGTAGGTCTGCAGCGTTTTAACCACACTGCATGTGTGCCTCAGATTACATATGAGTATATGTGTATCACTTTGTATCAGAGGATCCTCCACATCAGTGCGAGCGCTGACTATGATGTCTGTTGTTGCTGCTGAGCAGTTTGGGGTACGCCGTCCCGAGGGAGCGTCCATGTCTGACGACCACCAGCTCCATCTGACACTGGTCGATGTTGACCACCACTGTGGTGCTCCTCTCTGTGTTCATGAGGAAGATGATGGTGAAGACCGCCATCTCAAACTCAGGGCTGGTCCCGATGAAGGTGCTGCCAACGGGCTTCACCAGACCGTGCCAGCTGAACTGGAGGTTCAGAACGTGGTCGTCTTGATCGGGCTGTGGACAGATTTGACAAAGTCTGATACACTTGTGGGCAGACAGACAACAGTTTACGTTGGTACAGAAAGAACTGTCTTTGTTTTGCCTGATGTTACACTTACTAAGTCATGGTCCCTGGCCTTGTATCCTTTGTAGTCCAAGTGCGTGTTCTTCTCTTGCAGGTAGAACTGGATCCAGTTGTGAAAACCAATAATTTCCGTTGCAGATTTTGTCTCTCCAACAAAGACATGCTCGAATCCACAGGAATCCAGGCTGGTGAATATTTTAGTTTAGAAATACCACAGAAAACAAAATATTACTTCAAAACAACCACATCATTGTGCAACTGGAGTAGCCTTGATTGCTTTCTGTACACACACTGATTTCATGACATGATGATCTGCTGGTGTTTGGCAGGATGTGTCAGTGTCTCACCCCATGTTTCTTTGTCTGTGGTAGAGGTGGAACCAGATCAAGCGCAGCTGATTCTTGAACTGTCTCAGGTTAGAGCTGGACTTCCCTTTGCTCACCAGGTACTTATGAGCCCGCTGTGGAGGAGTCACATTTATGACATACACATCAACGCAAACCCAACGCTGGCGCACGACAGCTTAGCTCCCATGAATTGACTCAATGCAAAAAACAGGCCTGAACAGACAAAAACATAATTCATGTTCACATGTTTTCATAAAATATAACAGAAAAAATAAACTTGATGTCTTTTAATGATGGGGAACAAAGTTAAAGAATATTCTAATTATACTATCAATCTACTATCTATTAAGAATGTATTAACCTTCAGTATTTGTTGAAAAAGCTACGACATGTATAAGAAATATACACATACTGACACTCACTGAGGAAATACATATTGAAACAATGTTTAGACACAGTACTACTCTTGTATATACAGTGGAGCTGCAATAATGAGTCGATTAATCGATTCGTTGCCAGCTATAAAATCAATCTGCAACTATTTTGATAATCAATTAATCATTTCAAGTCATTCTTTAAGAAAAAAAAATCCAAATTCTCTTATTCCAGCTTCTGAAATATGAATATTTTCTGGTTTCTTGACTCCTCTATGACAGTAGACTGCATGTCTTTGAGTTGTGAACAAAGTTAATTTATTCCCAGAGCTACTTTTTCTTTACTGTGTGCACATTTTATTTTTATTTTTCTCTTTGTTCCTAGTTTAATTGTTTCACGTTATTACACTCTGTCTATTTTTTCTCTTCGATTATACCTGCACTATGCCCAGTCAACAGAGATAGTGACTAAACATCTCACTGCACGCTGTACTGTGTATGAGTGTATATGTGAATCTGATCATTATATAGAAAGAGGAGGTCAGTTTTTTTCTCTAGTATTACATAACATAGCCTAACAGTTGGTATAGAGAAGCCTCTTTATCTTTGATCAAACAAGCTTGATTAAGAGAAAGAGCAAAACACTAAAATGCTTAAATGTCCTCTGAAGAAGATGTCAGCTAGCCATCAGGTTCATCGACCAATCGTGTCTTTCTTCCAAATACAAGTACTGCACGTCCACATTTTTCCACTGATCGTCTTTGGGGAGGCCGCTGAGGCCAATGCAACATTCCACAGCTGCACACAGATGTTTCAGATGGTTTTTCCCTCTCTAACATCACAAAGTGTTCATGTGTTCAGCGCTGCAGTGAGGCAGGCAGGAAGAGACAGAACCCCCTCTGGAGTTCAGCTGCATTCTCAAAACCACAAAATGTAGGAAAGCAGCAAGCCGGAAACAGTCAGAGGGGAACGGCTACTTATAATATATTTATATATGTATATATATTATCTGAGATATTCAGACTGAAAACAAACAGGTGTAAGAAATGAGGTGCAATAGAAACCAGTAACAGAACTGCTGATTGCACATGGCTTGTTAGGTGCAACTGGTTGTAACATATCAAACACACCTTCATGACTTCTGTCTCTAAGATGGCATCCAGGAAGAGATTAGTCTCTGTCAGCTCCTCTGCTGTGACTCGTTCGGCCACGCCTGTGGACCGCTCATAGTTGTCCAGGAGTCCGATGAAGCCTGCGGACACAGATATGAAATTTTCTTTTATCATAGTGAAGTCTGCAAACCTTCATAAAGAGAATTATGTCTGTTGCAGAGAAACTTACGGGACAAGGTGGTTGTGTTCATCAGTTTGCTCTCATTAACGTTGGAGAACAGAGGCTGTGAGGCGTGATCCTGAACAACATGGCTGCCCTGGTTTACATAACCAGCTCTACCCTGGACAGTTCAAACACAGAGAACATCCTTGTAAAAACAGAATGTGAGTGTCGTCTGAATAGGAATACGCTCCATACCTGGACAGAGATTGTGTAGTCTATCCCAGGGGTCATGCGGTTCACATCCAACCTCCACAGCTCATTGAAAATATTGGATAGTTCCTGGTTTACAGCTGGTCTGTTTCATAAAGCCAGGCAGGACAAATACAGAAAAATAAATGTTGGCAAACACAATAAATGCAAAGAAATATTCTTACTGCCTACTGTACCTTGATGCATTCAGTCCACTGAGAAACACTGTAAGGACAAGGACTCCACAGAACCTGTGCAACACACATTTGAAACATTTTCCATAAAAAACAATAATAATAATAATAATAATCAACATCAAAACGTGGGGGGAAACCCTGTTCTGATTTAATCTAGTCTATTGTCTAACAGTAATAAAAAGAATATATGTTATAAAAGCCCCATAAACAATACAATGCAATGCCAAACAATTTGTCCACAGGGATGAAATTCATTTTCAGATTAGTGTTTGTACAAAAATAAAGTTACACACCTCGCAGCCATGGTACCTCTTGCGTGCCTCCACTCCTTCCAGCTCAGACCTCAGCCGAACACTTACTGGTCTCCTTCCAGTCTCCGCCCGCACACTAACTTTCACTGACCGCGCATGCGCACATCTGGGCAAACGCGCTCTGACATCCACGTTTTAATTGCACAACCACCAGAGGGCGCCTTGCCTCATTGATCTGTTCATCAACTAAAGTGACATTTGATCTAACAGTCACATCTCACCTTCCAAATATAGTAAGTACTAAATTCTTCAGTGTTATCACCAGATTTTCAGTCATCTGTTCATAATCTAATTGATTTTTTCCTGTTTTGTCTGCCATTTGCTTTTAAAGAGAGAAGAGAGGGGAGGGGAAGGGGAGGTGGGAGGTAATATGACACCTGAACCCTGATATTGACAAGAGGCAATTTACTTCTTGTCATTAGAAAGAAATTCACGCAGCAATGAATAATGCGTTTTTTAATTATAACACCCCTTGTTATTAGTCTTTCATGGAGATGAAGAGGGTCAATATGAAGTGTGAAATCTTCATGTTAAGGGTAAATATAAACACATTTATTGTTGTTGTCACAGAATCTAAACATACTCAGTATGTAACTATGTCCTAAAGGTTTTTTTCTCTTTACAGATGACCAAAGTTGGGAGAATTGAGCTGTAACTTCAGAACCCCCCAAAAGTGAAACACGTCTCAACAAAGATTTTTGGTATGATCAAAGAGCAAAAGACATGTTTTTAAAAAGGCCAAAACAAGAGGACATGTCTGTCTGGTTTCTACAGGTTATGTCTCACCCCATCAAACTCTGTATTTTCATACTGTTGGACGATCACATCTTAAGAAAGCAAACTGTCAAGATTGTAAACCATGCAAACCACTTTGTGTCACCTGTTTCCTGTTCTGCTTCAGTTAAGTGATCGTGTGAAGTGGGGTCAATTATGTAACTTAAAAAAAAAAAAAACCTTCAAACCTCTTTGGGTTTACTCAGAATATGTAAAAGTCCGACTAAGAGTAAAATTTCGAGGTACAAAAAGGTTAAGGAAGGAGGGGGGGGGGGGGGGGGGGATCACCAAACACACACAAGACCCCCGGCACAGAGACAGAGGTCTCTGGCAGAGGCTTTTCAGCCAAAAAAAATCAGGAGTATCCAGGTAATCTCCAGTGTAATTGGTGATCAGAGAGGCCATTTCAGCAGACTGATTAAACTATTATCATATGTTCAGCCAGTTGAGAAAAAATATTGTTTTACTGGAACACAAAAATATATACATTTATATAAAGATATATACCTCAAACCTGAAATATAAATATGGCTGAATATAATAACCCTTTGTCTTAACTGTTGAAGGAAAATTAGTATTCCTATTTAGGCTACATGCAGATAACAGTTACAGACTTATCTTAATCATTTGGCCATGGATATTACAAGGACCATTGCTGAGATGATAGTTACATTATTTTATTATTTTTATAAATATATAGTTTAAAAAAAAAAGAAACTGTTTCTTTGCCAAAAATCTTTGTCCTGTGTTTTATCATAATCATAATCTACCAACTAAAGGCAAAAATCACAAAATTATTCAATGATCATAATCAAAGTATCGGTATCGGCGATACTAGCCCTGTATTTACTTCGTATTGATTGATACCAAAATTCCCAGTATCGCCCACCCCTAGTGTGGTGCTTCATTTTTCTGTCCTCCCTCCTCTTACATATACTTGTCTTGCAGGTTGCTCAGCTCAGATTTCTCAAAGTGCTGTGATGCAAATACAGAAGAGTGCAAATGATATGCCTTTTCATTTATTGCCTTATCTGTAGTGAAGAATTCACAATTATCCACTTGTTAAACTGCCATATTTTTTAGAACAGATAGTTTCTTTTCATCGTTGCTCAGCGAAATCAGCAACTTTCCCATCATGTCTCTTGTCCTCAGGTGGTGCTAAAGACTCGACCGTGTCCTTTTGAGGAAAATCCAAACTCATTTACATTACTTTATTGATCTTAAAAATGGATAAGAGTAAAAAAAAAACAAACCAACAGTCTGTCTTCTCAGGTATGGCTGAGGGTTGCATTACAACATTATGATTTTGAAAAAACAAAACAAACATTATCTTATCTCACAGATCTGAATACGCTTTTCCAAAAATAACTCTTGTCAGCCAATATGGTTCCATTAAAAATCAATTTACAGTAAAAATAAAATAAACAAGCTCTTATATTAATGTGTTGAATTGCAATACCATGCAATGATATTCTTTAGCCTTTGTACTGGAGGATATGTATTGGTGCATGTAGAATATTACTTTGAAATGTTCAGTGTAGGATAAAATATTCTGTGTGACAATGTCCATTTAATTAGCAAGTTTAGTTCTGTAGAAAACAGCAGCTGTCGGAGTCACTACTTGACACTAACTTCTAAAAATGAGAAACTCTCCCCAGCATATTACTTCTGCATGAAGTACGTCTCTTTTTTCCAATATTTCTACAGTCAGAAGGCAATTTAAAAGACATATATTAAAATCTATATTGGCATATTTTAGATGTCTTTTTTCCTGCTGGTTGACACTTGATGTCAAAGATGCCACTACACAACTGAGTACAAAATATCTCCAGAAACCAGCTGGCAGGCAAGCAGTGGTGTTGCCCTAAATGTTCCATCAGACCAAAGTAACGGAGACAAAGTTCAGGAGTGATAGTGGCTACTGGACTGCAGGCTTCCTCAACACCATCGCTTGAAACTGAAAAAAGAAAGACACTATAATACTTTTGGCTCATCTTCCAATGCAAAACCAAAAACAGATGTGGGAGCGATTTTGGGTTTTGTTGAGACCGGTCTGCGTGTGAGCGGAGAGGGTTGGCACAGAGTTTCATTCACAGCAGCATCGGGTCTCACGGCGCTGACAGTCTCATGCATTGGAGTCCTCATCTGTGACGCTGGGGTTCGGTGAGTTTGAAGCCTCTTTGAAGAAGTCGTCATCTTTCAGCATGCTCTGGTAAAAGCCATATACAGAAAAATAAGAGTCACAAATAAAAACCAGTGTCTGCTTGGACAAGGGCAGTTGAGGACCTTTAGGACTCCTACCGTCAGGTTCTGAATCCCCTCAGAGAAAGCTCCGATCTGTCTCACGGTTCCCTCAGAGTCCTCCATCTGTGAAACAAGAAGCCGCTTTCACACTGAATCAACTGACACCCAGTAAACAGATTTCAGATATAGCGTAGATGCAGTTAGATACATAATTGTTCATGTTTTCAGTGGCATAAAATCATCGCTCAACAGACCCTCTGAAGAACAAGCTCACCTGTTCTAGCCTGTCAAGGTCGTCCTCGTAGATCTGCAGCTCGAAGCCTTTCTGAAAGCTTCGTCCCTTCGGCATCTCCACATCCATCGGACACACGTACTCCTCGCTCTCCTCCTGCTTTTTCTTCCTCAGACTGCCGAAGTTACCAAATGACAGTTTCCTTGGCTGGTATGAACGAGGAAAGAGAAGACGAAAAAATGTAGTACATCAAATCTTCTTAATCTCTTCAGGAGCAGCATGATAGTAAAGGTACTGTTTATATTTTACAGATTTAACAAAACCATTCCAAGCAAATAAATTCTTGTATTTTCTTTCCCCTGGGAACGCCTGTAACTCCTGTAAGAGAACCAGCAGCACTCTCTTTATGCAGTACTCATCAAGAAGCCGTGGCGTACCTTGACCTTAGTGGTGGCAGTAAGCAGAGTGTAGTCTGGGTTTTCAAGACACTCCTGTTTGAGCTGCTGGGCTTCTGAACCGATGAGCAGGTTGAAATGTGTGGCGAGGTGGCGGCGCAGCAGTGTCTTGTTGGGGGGGATGTTCAGCAGCAAAGCCATGGTCTCCACGTTGAACCGTGGTTCCAGAACCTGGAGAGAGAGAGAGGAGGTGTTTTAGGTGTGGACACTTTTAGGAGAGGATCTCTGTTTACACAGGAAGACTGAACACTGTCTCACCATCAGGCCTCCGTGCACACCGCTGCCTCTCAGGTTGGGAGCGTATTCAGCCAGGTCCACAGACCGAAGCCACTCCATCACCCGATGGTTGGTCCACTGGGAAATCTCTGCTGGAGAAATGTTGTTCTATGGACGCAAAGAAAGAGGATGAAAAGAAAATGTTGACAGACAGGTGTGTATTATAAAACGAGTCCATCACACAGAGCAGGCTGCTGGCTGTTACAGTGAACGCACCTCGTCAGATGGCCTACGACGCAAACAGTTGGGCTCATAGTTGTTGAGTCGGAGCACTTGTATAGCTCTCTTGATGCTGAGGTGATGGAGGACACTGCCCACTTTCAGAGAGAGCAGGTCATCCTGAGGGACAAGGTTAGACATCAGTGACTTGATGTAAAATTCAAACAATAAAAGCAAACTTCAGCTAGAAAGTAAAGAGATATAACTTTTGCAGCAAAAATACACATTCCCTGGCAAAGAAGCCTCAGTAAAATAATCACAGTTTGACTTCAGCGCTGTCCCAAAATATGGAGGGTGAGAGCAGGACATCTCCAGTGGAGCTCATCCGACCATCTATGCAATAATCCTAATGTGAGATGGCACCGGAGTCGTCAACCCTACTTATCTGCAGGGTCTGTGGAGCGAGCGCATGTGTCTCGCCAACACTCACCACTGTCATGTAGTGCAGCATGCGACCGTCAACCCTCCCCTCATCAAACTGAGTCTTATACTGAGGGAGACCGATGTCATCCAGCCATCCTGAGAGACAAAGGGAAAGTGTCACGAGAAGGACATCAAGTTGTCAGTCATGTATAAATACCTCCACAAAGGATGTATTGATGTTTTCGGCCTGGCTTGTTGGTTTGTTTGTCTGTCAGCATGATGACAGAAAACTACTGGTTTGCCACATTTGGAACAACACTTTTTATGGAGCTACAGAAACGCAGAAATACGATTCCTCCATGTCACAATGCATATTCACTGGTAGCAGTAGTCCTCTGGGGGGAGCATACACATGTAGTTGCCCAAACTTCGTACAGAAAGCAGTCATTATGGAGCTCTTGGACAGTGGTTTCATGGGAGATCCGCTACAATTGGAACATCGCCACATTTGGAGCAACACTTTTTATGAAGCTACAGAAACGTAAATACACACATGCCATGCAACCAACAACTGGTTTGTGTGCAGGACAGGCTGCTGGTACTCACTTGTTACCCAGTTGTAGTCCAGCTTTCCCTTATTGTCCTCCTCCTCAGAGCCCAGGGCCTGCAGAGCCAGCTGCAGCTTCTTTCTGTGCAGCGGGTGTTTAATTCCCAGCTCCTTAACATCCACAGGAAGACATGTAAGGATTAAATACAACATCCCTCAGGTACTTCACAGTGAGTTCAGCAGCAAGACTACTTAACTTGCCTGCCAGCTTTGCTAAACTTATTAAATTCTTCTGCTTCATCTCACCCTCTCCAGGTCCTGCTGTGAGGCCTGTAGCAGCGTCTGTCCAGAGGAAATCCACACACGAGCCATGTTCACATAAAGGCCGAGACCCTGCTCCTGCAGCCAGTTACACACCTGATCCTTTGACCAGCGTGCAAAGGGAGCATCAACATCACTGAGAAAAAGAAATGAGGACAGAAAAGCTGAAAGTTTCAAAAGCTATACCATTGAAGCAGTATAAAAAGCACACATTGTGAGTATAGTACATGCATTTTTAATGTCTTTGTTATCCCAACAAAGACTGCTTTGTCGAAAATCATCACATGATTTCTGAATTTCATTGTGCACCACAGTTTCAAAACAAGGAAACCACATTGTGAGTCTCATTATTCAGGCTGAATGCACAGACTTACTTGTTGACTCTCTGGAGGTCACGAGACCAACCCAGTCTGGGTCCCGCTGTGGCTCGCACTCCACCCCTCTTGAACTCACCCTCTGGTAGGTTGTCATCTAGGTTAAATGTGGTAGACTGACTCCTTTTTAGCCTTGAAAAATAAATATGACATTCAAGTCCATATATGAAAAAACATCCTCACAATCATATAAAATCAAATACTTGATTAAATACTTCAAATTATTTGGTCATGGATTTGTATTTATACTTACTTATGAGACTATTCTGTTGCATTCTATTCTACACTATTTTGTACTCACTTCCCAAAGAGTTTCTTTATTCCTTTGGATTTCTTCTTGCTCTCTGGGGTTGTGGGGAGTGTGTGGGTGCTGTCACTGTTTGCTGACCTCTGAGGCAGCCCGGCCAGATCCAGGTGGTCGGTTCCCTGTCGCTCTGTTTCCGCTGTATAAGCAAACGCCGACAGAAAATCATCATCATCATGAGCAGCAGTGTGACAGACCTGCAATGATCGACAGTGACGGAGCTGTGGCACATGGCCAGCACAGAGACCCAGAAAACACTCCGACCGACACATGACGTCTCCTAGACCTGGGCAGACTGGGAGGTCATGGCAGTGCGCGTTAAAAGCAGTTCCCTCTCTAGTTTGCATGCATTAGACATGGCTGGAATAAAATAGTTGTATTAGATAAAATGGAAATTCATTAGTTGGTTGGTTTTAGATTTTTAGTGGGAGGCCTTCCAAAGAAAGCAGTTAAGCTGATGACCTGGATCTCAACACAGTTTTCTGTTTGGGGAAGGGATTGACAGAAACACAAGAGAGGAAACAAATACATGCAGGCATACAGACTGGCTGTATGCGGCACATACATCTGTGCAGCAGTGGGTGGTGACAAGGGTGTGACGGTTTAAGCGCTACGGCTACTGACACGATAAAAAGGCGTCAGCTGAATGGATGCGTTTAGAAAAGGCATAGGTGTAGAGTGATACAGCAGATATTCAGCAGGTTCTTTGTTTTCTTCAGAGAACTTCTGCAACCCTACAATGATCCGTGGTCTATACTGTACCTAGCACAGGCGCACTTGCACTCCGGCTGCGATCTTCATGTGTTACAAAGCACACACAACACACGACAGGGCCCAACAGAGAAAGAACAAGACAAAGGGCAGAAATTATGATTGAAATAACTACAGGTTTGGAGAGGTGGAACAAACACAGACACACAAGTGTGCGACACACACGAAAAAGCACATCCACAGAATGAAGAGCATACAACAGCACCGAAACGGACTTCCATAATTAAATGGGGACCACAGTTTGCGTGGGCTGCAAATTATGGTCTTGGTCCATATAGTATATTCCAAGGGAGTGGCTTGGGAAAATAAAAAGTGGTCCATGGTGGAAGAAAAACCTCCAGGAAAAAAATCTCTCTCTCTAGTAAACAGCCATCCAATTCCACAGGAAGCTCAATGCCAAAATAGCACCACTTTGTAGACTTGGCCTTATCTAACTGCTAAATCATGTGCTTTGCTCTTACCAAGATTAGGAGTACTGGCTGTCTTCTTGCCCCCCCGAATCTTGAAGAAACCCTTTCCAAAAGATGACCGAGCTTTTCTCGAACCAAAGCTGTCGTCCTCCGTGGTGGCCGGCAAGGTTGCAGAGGGACTCATGGGCGGCTTCTCGCTGATCTTACTGATCTCTTCATTCGTATTCTGAGAGAAGAAAAAACATCACTCCATTATGGCTGTAATGTTCATACATACTGTCCTACAAGCGCTGGTCGATTACAATAGTTACTTTTACTGTTAAGTTAAGGATGTAGACTGAACACAACATGTGGGATATTCTAAAAGCTACAAAGACTATGAACGCCGTGGTGTCACAAAGTAAAGGTGGGCATTCATGTTTTTGACAGAGTTCACTGAAACAGGACATTTCCCCACATAATCAAAATGTGTAACTTTTACCTTTTCATTATTGCTCCTATCCAGCTGGTCCTGGCTGCCAGTCTTTGTGGTTTCTGGGCTGCTGAAATGACAAACCGTAACAATGCACACTTCACTCATGGTAGTGTAGTGGACTGTCTCCATGAGAGTTTGTCTTGCATGGTCCTGGGAAGCAGCAGTGAGGGGCGAAAAGATATGAACTGCTGATATACACTCTTCTTATTTGTAACTTAAAGAAGACTGATGACACACTTCCTCACACTGTGGCCAATGTGATTAGTCTGATCAATTACTCAAAATAAAATGAATAACCTGATAATCAATTAATTGTTTCAGTCATTTTCAAGCACAAATCTGACTTAGAATCAATTATTTAGAAACTAATCAATTATATGGGGAGCAGAAAACAGTAAAAGGTGAACCCTGTTGCTGTAAGTAGCCTGCTTGTCACTGAAGTGCATGCCCTTAAACTGATGAAAAGATACCACTGTGTTCATTTTAGAACTGGAGTGTGAGAGCAGACTATGTGAGACACACACTGATCACATGAAACAGCACCACATGTACATGGTACTTGTCAAAACTAAATTAATCGGTGAATGTTTCAACAAACTTGCAGTGAATCAATACACGTGAAAGGAGAAGTCTCTTCACACTGTACCTTTCTGAATCTGCTGGTGCAGACTCTGACACGTGTTCTGGATCTGAAGGGCTGGGTGTGGGTGAAGGCTCTTCACTCAGTCCATTCAGGATTTCCAACTATGCACAGATCAGAAGGAAAAAAGAGGACAGAAAACACACTGTTTAAAAATCCAAGTATGCACGACCTTAAAACACATATTGTCCTGAGGCCATAAGAACACAGCGGTCTAATTCTGCACACAGGCTTAGAGAACTGACAGGAGATGTTATTCAATTAATTGGATGTCGAGCCCTTGAACACTCATTTCACAAGTGCGAAATTTCTGTGAGCCACTCGTGTTTTACTGAGCATTTTAGAGATGAATGAGATTTGAAGGTTGAGGGAAAAACTGAACAAAACAAAAAATACTATTCATATTATGCTCCACAAACCTCATCTGGGCTCTTCCTTTTCAGTTGTTCAACATCTGTCACTTCAGGATTTTCTGACTCCACAGAGTTGACTGACAAGAACGCAGTGGATCCATCACCAGGACTCTCGACATGCTCGTTGTCTTTGGTTTTCTCTGTCAGAGAAAATGAATAAGACCCAACTGAGAACAACAACACTGTTGGAAATGATGTTCAATTTGGCATGGTTCAGTCCATCCCAAAGCTCAGAACATGGAGTTTATCTGACATCGACTGCCTCCAGACAGAACTTCAAGGACAGCTTAAATTAAAGTCAAATGAAATTTGATGCAGAAAGCTACAGAACAGTGATGCAAAAACCAACATGTCAGCAAGCTCAGAGCAATACAAAAGGAACTGTGTAGCTAATATGCACAATTAAATATTTGTGGAGGTGGGGTGTAGGGGCTTTGTAGCCAGCACAACAGCAAAGCTCCTTAGGGAGGTCGGAGTCAGGGGACAGATTCACAGACAAGCCGTCAAAGAGCTGGCCAACACCGCCGAGAGGACAAACCATTGGCTGTGGCTAAAGAGGAGTGACACCACCTGGGCTGCTAAGGCAAACAACTAACTGTGGGACACACACCCAGGCTTGATCAATCTGTGGTGAGCCTGCCTCAGCAGAGGGTGTGTTGTGATAAATGGACAAAACACCCCGTGATGCTGAGGTACACAACTGACGATGTGTCCTGCTGGTAAAGCCTTATAGCAGCCATCCACCAAGAACTCCCGAATTAAAAGTGGTGCAAACACAAGAGATTGCAACATCTAGTCCTTGCTAGAACCTTGCTTATTTATTGCAGGTCATATCATCATCACAAAACTGAACAATGTTATCTCATATCACAGATGTTCTTCCTATCGTGCAGGTCTAACGTAAAGAAAAGTTTGAACCATGCGAAGCCCCCTATATTGCTGTTGAGCCCGACTTATTTTAGTGATATTTATGTTGGACATTACATTATTCATCTGCTCTTACTGAGGAGTCATCTCACCTTTCTTGCCTTGTACTGACATCACCATGTCCTGAACTTTCTTGTACCGCAGCAGCGACTGCTTCAGTTCTTCAATCTTACGATCCTGCAAAGGAGAAGACAATTAAAACCAAAGTGAGGCTGATTTGTCAGGGTGGGAGCTCAATCAGTTTGTGTGACCACAACTTGTCAAAAGTACCTTCTCTTCATTGGCTGCCATCAATGACTCAACCGCCTTTTTCATTCTCTGCACTTCCACATCTAGCGAGGAGAGAACAATGATTACAACAACTGTAGATTTCAGGCGGGGTTGGATGATAAAGCTGAACACACAGGGTGTAACTGGAGGATTGAATACATTCACGCCAAACATACAGCAACATGACTGTCCAGTCACATCACAGCCAGTCCTTGACTTCTTCAAGTGTATACACCTTATTCTGGTGTGAGCAGGTATTTCACATACTTCACTTTGGTAGAACATTTTCATCTTTCAGAACACACACTCTGCTAACACTGATGTGTGAGAAGTCAACCCCTAACAAAATAAAGGTACCTCAATGTGATCTCTAACAAGAGATTAGAACACTTGTCAATACTTTTAAATAAAGATTTGAAGACGTTTGAGATGTAGAATGTCAATCTGACATTTTAAAAAGAATAAAAGAAGTGTTCATTAAAGACTCCTGTACAATTGAGTCATGTTGAGGGAGTCCGAACGAAAAATGAAATTGTTCTACATGGGTGAGAGGTCACTGATGGGGGAAGGCACAGATATGAAGACAGCACTCACAACATAGATTTTGTCACACGACACTGAACATGACAACATTACGTGTTAGCAGAGCACACACTGGCTGCTGGTGTGAGCAGTGGAGGATTTAGAGGAGCTTGAGGAGAGGTACTGAGGGGGTAGAGGAGGTGATTATTCTTGGACGACATGAGGCAGGAGGATGAGTGAGCAGCCTGAACGGTTATGACAAACAACACAATTCATTCCTCATTCCTCTTGAAAACACATAGCAGACATTCCTCGCTGCCGTTCCATGTTGGACACAGATACGCAGCTTTGGGACGATCTTGGTTTTGTTCCGAGTCCTTAAAAGGTCGACAACAGACTGGTGATGTGGTGCACTGTGGTCAGGTATTAGCACTCCGATGGGTTATGATGGACAAGCAGAGTTCAGATGGCTCATGCTCGTTCATGCAAACAGGGGTTGGGATGGGTGCAGTAATAAAAGTGCAGTAATAAACACAAGCATAAAAACCCCCCTTACGTTTTTCTTTCAGCCTCTTTCTAAGAGTTTCATCTGGATGAGAGACTGAACAGGACAAAGAATTATGAAACAGAAACTGGTTGGATGCAGATTCTGACTTCTTGTAGAACTAAGCCTGGTGCTTTTTTATACTAACAACAGATACTACCAGTCAATCACATTAAAAACAACCTGAACCTGAGTTTAAACATTGTGCATGCTTATCTTCAGTAAGGCTTGTGATTCGACAAGCTTTCCCACCTCTCTCCGTGGGATCTGCGCTGCTCGAGGCGATGGCTTTGAAGCCTGTCTCATCCTGTAGTCTCCTCATCTCTCCGTCTTTGCCCTCAAGCTGCCTCCTCAGTATGGCTAGCTCCTCCTGTCCAACAGAGGACAACAGTGAGGAGATTTCCTCCATTAAGACAGGACCTCCCCCCACCTCAACTCCACACTACAAACAAACCACAACACAAAGGTTCACAGATGCTGACGTGGCGTGCAGGCACGCAGGCCACACCTGCTCTGAAGGGCAACATGTAAGTGGAGTGGTGAGCAGTGATGTCTGGGGGGACAACAGGAGCCATTATACAAAAAAATATGTTTTAGTGACCACAATAGGAATCAAGCATGGAGACAGACAAATTGTGATTGTAAAGAGGTTTTCTGAAAGATGATCAGAAAGAAAGGAAATTAGTGGGACAAGTGTGAAGAGGGATAAAGAAAGAGAAAAACAGAAGTCTTGCCAACTCAAAAACCCAAAATGAAAGCATACCTGTGGTCTGAAAACTGGAGCAGTCTTACGGAAGTGGTATTTCTGACTACACTTGACTTTGAATTTTCACAGATCAGTAACTTAAGTGATTTCATTGTTTACAAAGTGACATAATTTTGCCTAAACTGAGGAAAAAAGGGAAAAAAAACTTGGAAAACTGCTGCAAACCAGATTTGATTATTTTTTTCCCTTCAAAAATAAAAACAGAAGAGGAGCCAAAGGGAGAGGTCAAAAACCATAATCATACAGCAAGCACAACAGTCATCCTGAGAAAAGCCAACCTTCATAGCCTGGAGTTTGTGCTCCTTCCTCTGTTTCTCATACTGCAACTGGCCCATTTTGATTTTCAGGCTAGAAAGCTTGGCCATTAGCGACTAGCAGTAGAGAGACAAACCAAGGAAGAGAGAGAAAATAGAGATGCAGGAAGTAAAGGATAACAGAAGTCAAGAAGGTGGAATACCCAAGATGGAAACCAAAGTATTTACATTATGAAGCACATCAAATAATAACAAGCAGCTTTACACTCTATGCGTGAAAACTGCACAGGTGCACTTCCTCCTTAAGATATACATCATCCAATACCCTCATGTCCAACGAAGAAGGCATTCTCACGATCAAACAGAGTCACAACAATCATCAATAACTCAATTCAGAATTGAGTTCACTGGTTAAGAACTGGTTAAGTAATGAATTAGACCAAACAATTTTCAGAAGTTAGTCATGAATCATTTTTCATAGAAACACGGGGGATTTAACCTCCCTGTGATAACTCACCTTTGTGGATTTAAGTTTCTTTTCGTACTGTAGTTTTTCACTTTCAAGCTCTGTCAATCTGTACCGCAGTTCATGAATTTCAAGCATCAGATCCTGGAAGAACAGAAAGTGCACATCACAGAGTGGCAATAAAAGAGTGAGCAAATTCCTAAACTACCTGACACTTTAATATCCTATTTCTTTTTCAGCATGGATTTCATGATGGCAGCTCTCGCATTTTACAATTTCAGTTTAAGTTCATTAAAATAAACTGTACACCCATTTCAGTCTACACAACTGGTACAGTTCAGTGTAAACACACTCTATATGACAACTGTAGATGAGTGAAGAGACTGAATTCCTTGGAGAGCAGATGCTTCAAAGCAGCAGCAGTGATAAAACGAGAGGAAGCTGCTTGTAGAAGCGAAGTGATTTATGTGCAGTGAGACGGAACATGCACAGCAGCTTTTTGGTTCCAGTGGGGTGGAAGAGACAGCTACAGCTACAACAATAACATGATGTGTTTGAAAGCTTTCCAAGTGCTCTGTACGCTTCATCTGGGAGCAGAAATCTCCCCATCTATAGTAAACAAATGACATCTTAGTGTTTGTAAAGCCTTTGAGCAGAGGAGAGTAAATTCAAATAAGGACAAAAACAAAGGTAATCCATGCCACACAGCAAGGTTTCTCATGTACAATCACAACAAACACAGCATATTTCCCATGGATAGTTCACTAAATGTTGACGTTTCCTTGAAGTGAATATTTATCTGACTTTTTTTTTTCTTACTAAACACACAGCTGCCTTCAGACTGACAAGAAAATAACAAGTTCCTTTGCCACACAGGTGTTGGACAACATGAATGAGTGTTTGATTAGTGTGTGGGAGAAAATTAAGTGTGTGTGTGTGTGTGTGTGTGTGTGTGTGTGTGTGTGTGTGTGTGTGTGTGTGTGTGTGTGTGTGTGTGTGTGTGTGTGTGTGTGGTGAGAGAAAAGGGACACAGGCAGAAATGAGAAAGAATTCCTGTCCTGAGAATTCGCTCACATACCTCACTGTCCCTAAACCTATCACAGTCAAGTCTGTCCTTCTCCATGGCATTCAGCTTCAGCTTTAGGTTGGACACTTCAGACATCAGTTCTAGCTTCTGGGTCTCCAGTGCCGTTCTGCAGAGAAGCTCCTATAATGACAGAAGGAGATTATTGAGATGCTAGATACACCTAGCACTGTGTATAGACGTGTTGTTTGTCTTGTGACTACTCCCAAAAATGTGAAGGTTCAGTACTTTAAGCTAAAGGCAGACATGGAAGTCTCCACAACTGATAAGGAGCATAAGGAGAAAGCCATGTTACACCCAAAGCTTGTGGACAGGACACAGCAGCACACTGGTAAACACGCATTTATCTAACACAGCAGATGCTCGCTGACAGAAGGTCGTGAAGTCAGATCTTCCAGTTAAAAGTTAGTGTCCCTTCCACACATGTGGTTACCTCACGCGCCAGATGGTTTGTTACACAGAACCATCTGGGAAGTCAGACTGCTTGGAAAAGAGCAGGCACTTTGAAAAAGAAAATACTTGGCAGGTGATTGGATGAACCATCTGTCTATCACCCTCTATCACAGGCTAACTTCAACCATTTAGAACAACAAACCTTGCGATGTTGTAGCAGGACAGCCAGTTGGGAGAAGAGTGAAAACATCTTTCTTTCTTTCTTCAAGAAAAGTCTTCAGTGCTGTCCTTTGCTTTTCTTTCAGTGACGAAATACTCTCCAACTCTGATCTAACTGTTGTTGTAGTAACACCTACGCCAACCTCTTCAACCACTGCTGTTGTTGAAGGAACAGTCACTTCTCCTGCTGTGGACACACCTAAACCACAGCCTCCTGTAGCCTATGTAGTTCATCATAGGATGCTGATTGGTCTGAAACAACTGTTATTTGCCACAAACACATAACTTGAAGCCTGGCAAAACTGATTCTTGGCTTTCTCTACTGAGTGCATCTTGATCTTCAAAGTCTGTCCCGAGCTATATTTCATGTGACATATGACACAGACACACACAGACAGACCTGTTGCAGCATGTCCTCAGTGGCGTTGAGTTTCTCCCGGTGCTCGTCCAAACACAAATCAAGGTCTCGGATCTTCTCTCCCTGAGCCTCCACTTGGTCTGTCAGCACACTCACCTGCATAGATACTGTGTTTATTAGAGATTTGAGTCTTTGTGGAAGTGGTAAGATCATCTAAGCTTTGCGGGATGGATACCTGAAGAACCAGAGACTCCTTATCACTCTCTAGTCGGGAAAGTCTTTCCTGGTAGTGGTCACCCCCACCCAGCGAGATGTGCCCATTGGACTGCAGGGACAGAGGAAAATATGGATCAGACAAAGAACCATAAGAGGAACTGATCTTAGGCCTTTTTAAGGGCAGACAGAAGTAAGTAGCACTGCTAAACTAAAAAACTCAGCTAATCTTAACAACTTTGAAGGTTTCAGTGTGTGACAATGATCTCTGATGCAATGTTTCACATTAAAAGTGCGACTGGCTGGACCGACTTACTCTGCACAAACAAAACCTTACATGGCTCAGAAGAAGGCCCACATTCAGACCGCTGTACACAGAGAGAGTAACAGCATTACACAAAAGCTCTGGCATTTATCTGGCCTACAGCCCATCACTCTCCCAAACACCACTATAGTTCCCAAGAAGTCAGCATGTTTCTTGCAGTGCACTGGCTGTGACATTGGCAACACCAGCATTTCATCTTGCATTCCCACAGAACTCAGCAGAGGAGGATGGTTATGTTTTCGCTTAGCAAACCATCGACAGCTGACGGCAACAGAGAGGAGAACAGCTAACACTGGAGAGACTGCAGCAAAAGAGTAAACACCCCTAATCAGCTGATATGAGGAAGCGGAGGAGGGAGGGAGAATGAATGAATGAATGAATAACATAAGAATAGTCTTACACTGAGCTTCATTTAAATCAAATGTGAAGTGTTGCCGATCAGACCCTTTTTGTGTATTCTCCCCATTGAGTTTTAATGTTGCACACAGAATGAAGACAAACAGAAGCAAACCAGATGTGCTGAAGCCTGTTTACAGCACATTGTGTCCAACCATCACAGACAAAACCTCTGCCATGGTTACACAACTTAAACTGACTCAAACATCGGAAGCATTCTTTCCTTCTCCAATACATCCAGGATGAAAAGGAAACACAATCTCAAAGTTAACTGAACTCAGCAGCAGATATGGCGTCACCTTCATGCTATAGTCCTATATTTTATAGTTATCACTCTGAATGCGTTTGCAAAACACACTCTTGCTTTCATTGAACGATGAAAGCTCCAAACCCCTACCAGCTGCTTTATACTAAAGATCTTAGAGTGTCATGCAGCATGTATGTATCTTTCCTCCATGTCAGGGTCTTACCAGGTGACCATGGAGCCACTCTACCAGACTGTCAGCTGTGGACTCAGGGATCTGGCAGCGTAGGCTCTCCCTTTCCTCTGTGTCCATCAACTCAAGGACACTCCGAAGGTCTTCCAAAAGGTGAAGTGCCCTCAGGCTGCCCATGAAAGGAGACGTGGGCGACTGGCAGTCAAACAGCCCATTGGAGTAGTCCAGAGCCTTGGAGCCTGAGGTACAGAAGCACAACAGGAGAGAGGAACACATTAAAAGAAGCTAGAGTCCAAAGGAAAACAACACAGGTGTACCATCTTGTACTTAACTTATTATTTAGACAGGTTTTACTAAACAAAACTACTGCTTTAATAGTACAAAGAAGAGGACAAGAGAAGGGTTTTTTAGCTTAGGTTCTTACTGTGCCACACAAGGGACAAGACTTCATCCCCTTTTTATGTATACCAATAATACCGTTGTTGCTAAATGGCAGTCAGCCATCATAGGCTGAACTAAAGTGAGTAATTCCAGTCACATTATTTGGAGAGCCATTAATGGCACTGGTTTGACATCCGATCCTCTGGAGCCACAACCAGTGTTTCCAAAGCCCTGTGAAACATTGTAGTGTGAGAAAGGTGTTTCAAATGGTCCCTCGATGCACAATGCAAGTTGGTATTTAAACAAATTTAACAACACTGAGACACTGACGGTCATGGCTACAAGCCACACGGCCTAAATGAGCCCAGAATAAATGCTAAATCCTCTCCGACAGACACAGAGCTCAAGGCATCACATGACATCTATGTAAAATGTCAGCTCTGCAACAAAACATCACAAGATTAACTCTTATCAATGCTGACTGAACCTGGAGGAGTTATATATCAGAGACTTTTTCTGCTTTATGCTTCGACACAACTATTAAAAAAGGGACTGTAACTTTGCGGCATAAATACTACAAGTCATGTTAAAATATGATGTTGATGCTTTGTATTGTAGAAGACCTTTACCTGCTATAATGCCGTCCATCTGCTCCAGGGCAGCTGCCAACATGTCGCTGGCATCGGACATCATCTTCAGTCACTGATAAAGCTGGAAGGAGCAACAAAACTGTCTTAAAAAAAGTGCCACCCTATCGAAAAGAGCCATCAGAATACAGATGTTGCACTGATATAAGACACAGAAACACGCAATGGAGCTCCATAAAATATCAGAAACTGGTGAAAAATGTTGATCAGTGTTTCCCAAAGATCAAGGTGATACAACAAAACTGACATAAAACAGAAAGGAAGTTAGAATGAAAACATCCAAGATTGTTATGGCTAATAACCCAGCAGCATGATGCATAATCACAGTTTAGTCTATGGAATAACAAATCATTGCAGCAGCTGCTCGGTGCGCTTGAGATGTGAATGTCAATTTTGGAGAACAAATCCAGCAGGGCAGTTACAGCAGTGTTCAGCTGTCTAGGCTACAAAGTGCAGTGAAGCTGCTGTTAAGCATGTGATTACAAAAGGTTCCCACCCAGGAATTAGGCTGTAACTGCAGTACATCCTCAACAACCCTGCATGCCTAAAAAAAGGACTGTGCCTAGTAAAATAGCATGTTTGGTGAGAGGTGTTTGACTGTGTAGAAGCGGAGCAATATGCAAGAAGAAGGTTTGATAACCAGGGGTCAATGGCAGCTAAAAAAAAACAACTGAAAGAAAATAATATGTGCTTGCAGGTGTTCGACCCTCTTGAGCTCTATACTGCAGAGATCTTATGTTAATTTTGTCAGAGTAAGACTGATGAATAATGCATTTCAGAATATCAATCAGACCATTTCCGTAAAATATTGGCACAACGAATGTCCTGCCAATGGGACACTGGACAGTCTGTCTGCAGTGGAGTGAAGATACATTTTAGTGTTCCAGTCTTGGACATCTTCCCAAGCAGCATAACAAACCCTTTATCTTTGTTCGGCCGCTTAATCAAAAGGCTCTGCTGTACATTCATGCATGCTGAAACGTGCATGCAGATGCACTCATCTGCATGCACACACACATGCACACTCCTCTTCCTTTAATCAGCTGCCTCACATCCTGGGAGTGCCCGACACTGGGACGCAGCACCGTTTTCAAACTTTATGGAAACCACCCACAGGCTGTTATTTAAGCATTCCTGTGGTCACACTTTCCATTATGTGTAAAATAAGCGTGCCCTAAAACATAAGAAGCGTCACAACACACAGTAGGCCCAGAGGCCTGAGAGGAACCAGCATGCCATCAGTCAGCTCTGTAGTAAACTGCTGAGTGGTTTCAAACAGTAAAATTCTGAATGCGGGTCTAAAAATGCTCCTCTCCGGCTGCCAAGAGTCACTGCTGGTCCAACTTCTTGTTCAACTGAGACAAGCAGACATTTAAAACAGCCAGAATTAATAGTTATTTTCAAAGGGAATTTTACAATGTTCTGCTAGCAGCTTAAAGTGTTCATATATCTAGGTGAGGCAAAGAACTTGCAGAATTGAAAAGATGAATGCAAATGTGCTTTCAAAGGGAACTTATCATGCCCACTGAAAGACTAGCAATGGTGTAAGACCTCGTATCAGCAGTAACCCATCAATGACGTCCTATCAGACAGACATGCAACATTAGATAAAAACACAGAACAGAGACCAATACAATCAGTCCCCCATACAATCAGTCCCCCATATTTATGAACACATCGATGCATGCACACGCATTCAAAAAAATATGACGCTGAAAGGAAGAGAATTTGAATTAGAATAGATGTTTCTAAACAGATTAAATCCTGGGAGGGGACCTGCCTTACTGTGATGTCTCAGAAACTGAATTCATATCGTGGTGGACCCATTGAAAGAAAGAACGAGGGGAATCAGGACCAGCTCACAGCAATCCAACGGTGAATACACAGCAGAAAGCCAGTCTTTACCAACAGATAACTCAGACAGAGTTTGGATCGTGATGACTCAAACTGGAATGAATGCCTGCAGGGCACCCCCCTCAAAACCCTGACTCAGCTCTTCTCTCAAAGAAGAAAGGCAAGTATGGTTTAAGGCTAACACATGGCTTTCAGCAAATATACTTCAAACACACCTAGCCAAGACCAGACATGCTGCTCAGTAACCTGCTGTCCATGTGTCAATTAATGTCAAACAAGTATAAAGACCCTGTCTGAGCACTTCCATGGCATCGTCCTGGAGTCAGTGGACATAATGAGTCTAGAAAGATCTCGGTACAAAGAATGCCTGGGATGCCTTCATGGTATGTGTGTATACGAACACAAGAGGGCTGTCTATCAGGCTTACTAAACATAGGCTATGGACCAGAATAATTAATTAATCAAAAGGCTTTAAAATGAAATGTTGGCATCAGCCTGAAATGAACATTTCTGTCGATATGATGGGCTGATAACATGACAGAGGTGTGTATGTGATGTGGAGTGTCCGAAACAGACAGCAAAGTTACTATTTGGAATGATTGCTCAGCATCTGTCATGCAAGGAGGAGCCAAATCCTACAACACTACAAATTCATTTGCTCACCTTAAGAGCCGTCATCTGGATCATTATGATGAGTTTTTGAGGAATAAAGACAAACGAAACCAGCTAAAAAAACAAAAAATCTGCCAGCAGATATATGCATGTCTCTAAAAGCACTGTATTTTATTTCTGCAACTGCCAGAGAGCAATCATGATAAGAGTACGCATAATAATATCTTGATTCCACTACAGAAGCATCTTGATCTCTGAAGTAAGGTGCAAAAATATGTTTATTTGTGTCAGCAATCTGCCAAAATGAGTTCAATATTGTGCATCCCTGGTGAAAATGCCCCTTATAATAGCCCATGAGGACATCTTTGCTTGCTCTGTTGGACAAATTGTCTAAAATCCAGAAATATTCAGTTAACTATAACATTTGACAAAGAAAAGCAGAAAGTCTTCACATTAGGGCAGCTGGCGCCAGGGAATATTTGTCATTTGTACTTTAAAAATGATGAATCAATTATTAAAATAGCTTCAGATTCATTTTCTAATTGCGCTGATTGTTTTAGCACAGTGTGTTTTATTCATTGTTGAACTAAAAGAACATCATGGACGATATATCTGTACCTGCACTGCATACATTCCAAATGTGCAAGCCTGTTATCAAAGGAGACATCTCAAAAATCCCAACAAGCTAGCATCACTCTCAAAAACAAAGTCTCACTGTCTGCCCTTCTATAAGCACCACTTACACCAACCTAAGACACACAGAGGCGGGTATTGTTCATGGTACTGGGCTATTTTGACTGAGAGGCATGAGGAGACCGAGGCAGTGAAAACTAACTGCAAGGCAACGCTACAGTACACATGGCATTTGCAATAACACCTGCCTGCATACTCTTTTCAGACCCAAAGAGCCTCAGAACAAAACAAAAAGAAAAAAAAAAAAAAAAAACGCATTCAAAAAGCAATCTTGCCCTTTGGTGAAAACAGCCATATAATTCATGGAGACATGCACGGAATAATGAATGGGGGGGGGGAGTGGACCATTATAATGGCTTTTTTCAAATCCTTCAGCTCTGCTTCCTTTAGGCAGGGAGAACCATCAAAACCCATCCACAATGAACAGAGAGCTGAAGAGTTCCTGGGATAAAAAAGAGACCATCTTGAAACTCCCCAGTCCCAAATGACCACTTAACTATGCTCTCGCACACACAGGATGCAGAAAACAAAACAGACGCCTCAGGGCCGCTTGTTTCTAAAGGGGGGAAAGTGTTTACAGTGGCCACGCAACTCGATTTAACAGCTTGTGCTTAAGTGACAGTGGTGGTAAAAAGGCCCTGGGAGAGAGGAATGTACACTCCAGGCATAAATCAGACTCCAGTTTGCAAAATGTCTGCTGTGATCTCACGACAGGGCTGATGTCAATACCTCCAAGTTTATTAAGAATGCATGAAATGAAGCAGTCCGGTCAGCAGGCCGTGTGTCCACTCATCCACCGGGTGCATACACAGTCAGGGACTCCAGCAGCCGCCTGCAGGGCGCTGCTCTGGAATAACCTGCAGCTATTTCCAACCCGAGTGAGCACACAGAACACATCATCACTAATTTTACACCACCAAACAACGAGGCCTATATGAAAACGACACATGGCTGCAGAGCTGAAGGAGCTTTTTTTTTTTCCTTTAGACAAGCTGGAACTAAAAATATGAAGACCACAAGGCATCCATACAATGGGTGATGCAGTGTGAACACACTGAAAAAAACATGGAGATTGAGGGTTTTTAAATAAAGAGCTTCCATGTGATAAAATCATCCAGGAATGTTTCCTGCCCCTATGAATGTATAAGATCATTGCAGCCATTCATTTATGTTGGCCAGCGGCAGGCATTCTTTTCATATTACTCGCAACTGCACCGGCTGTACCTGAACTTGACTTCAAAGTTATTCATCTTTGACATGCATGCAAAAAGAAATAGAGCACTGAATAGTACACAGGTGGTGCAGAGGGTTTGGTTATGGAAATCACAGGAGCTTAAGGTGTAAACAGGACTACAGCACAGTCTTTGGTACTCTCTCTAAATAACTTCCTGGCATTTTATCCCTGGCTTTCCTTAATATCTTACCAACGTGAAACATTTTGAGGGCCAGCCCTGAGTTAAATCACACTTCAGAGAGTCTTCCAGCCTGCGGGGGTCGGAGGGGAACCAGGAGCTCAGACAGTGCTGAGCTGAGGGTCTACGGTGACTGGAGGACAGTCACTGAACATCTGCTTCTCACACAGCTGTTTAGAAAAGCGTTTGAGAAGGGAAACCAAACAGTTTGGAGGAGGTCGACTGGAGGGCAATACAACAGCTGATCACATTTCACAGCTTTGAGGAAAAAAATCCAGACAGCAAACTTCGGTCAACCTCACTTCGTAGACGGTCTGGTTCAATTCACCTTCACCATCATTTTCACTCCAGCAAAGTAAATCTGAGCAGCCAGCACCGCCAACATCAAAACTGATGAAGTGCAGAAAAATGCAGAAGAGGTGGCCTGGGGCGCTGGGAGGAACTCACCACAATGTCTGGCACAGCCTGGAGTTGTGGCAAAGTCATAAAGCGACGTTAGACTGACTTTCTCACATCAACAAAGCTTCTTCCCGCAGTTACCCAGTCCTGCTCTACGGGAGTCCATCTTTGCGAGGTCTGATATTTAACTTTGGCGTTTCTTCCAGATGAAACTGTTAATCAGCGTACCGTCGGGCTGAAGCGGGCTACCAGCGGATAAATGCAGTGAAACCATGGGAACATTTGCTCTCGGTGTTTTCTTGACGGGCTAATACGCAACAAGTGAAATAAAAGTGGAACGTGACCAACTTCTGAAAAAGGGACCGTTAAACTTTTTACGTGACAAAACGCGCTTATTCCCGTGCGTGAGCCCAAACAGCCGTTTGTTTCGACTGGACGTTAGCAACTCCTGAACTGAAGTTAGTGGAAATATTAAAACGCAGGATGAACACGCGCGGATTTACTTACCGAAACTTAGTGCGAAGAGATTCCCGTTAATTCTCCCTCTCTGTTATTTCAAAGAAGTCCACAGTGCTTGTCTTCTGAACTTCTCCGTGCCCACCAGCGCTACCCCAGTCCGTCCGTCCGTCCACGACACTACGCCATGATGTCGGAGTGACAAGATTGCTGGAAAACTTGGGACGTCATGGCTGGAAAATCCCGCCCTGCTGCTGCCTGGATTGGTTTCGGAGCAGGAACACTTTATGTGATGGGAGTCCTGGCGCATTCACAGTACCATGGGAAAAATAGGAGATACGTGTTTCTTGCTGATTGAAACCGTTCGCGGTTAACGTTAGCAATGAGACTACTTGAAAACTAAATTATTATTATTATTATTATTATTATTATTATTATTATTATTATTATTATTATCAGTAGTAGCAGCAGCAGCAGCAGCAGCAGCAGCAGCAGTAGTAGTATAATAATAATAATATGATTATTGTTTGTTTCTTCTTCAAATCATGTAAAACCTGCATTAAGTCTAAAGCAAATACAACAATGTCTGTAAAAATACTGCAATGTACTAAAAAAAAAAAATCGTACCAGTCTTATGTGCAACATGTTACACATTTTTTATTGCTATTATCATTAATAATAATCTATTTATCTGCGTGAAAGCTGGCCAGGAGCAACCGTAATCAACAGTTGGCAGTTGCAAATATGGCGTTGAAAACCTTTGAAAACCACGTTTTTGCAGAAACATGAAAGCAGCATATTCGTGCCTGTGTGTCAGTTGTGAAAAGCTCAGGAGACATCAAGTGGCCCCTGAGTGTAAGTGGAGGGACAAGTATCCTTACAAAGTAGCAAATTACAATGTAAAAACAGCCCAATACAATTAAAACTTTAACTGCAAGCTGAACTTAACCATTTCAAAGTACTCAATACGCAGAATGGATCTTTTCACGTTATGTTACATATTATTGGCTCGTTGTTACTGATGTATGAACATTGTATTACATTAAATTAGTTTTTATGCTATTTGGTAGTTTATAACATGCAAAGTAATTGGTTACTATAGCTGTCTGATAAATGAAGTTAAGCAAAAACAATAAGTGGTACAAAATGGAAATAACTCAAGATTAAATTACAAATAACTAAAGAATATAGTAAAATACGGCACTTGAATAAATGTGCTTAGTTACTTCCCACCACTAGTATGTGTTAAGCATCTACTGTTTGGGCCCTAAACTGGACAGCTGATGTGCATTTAATATCAGGGCAGATGTTACAGGGTCCCAGGCAATCAAGGGACAACATCATTGTAAACTCCCTGTACATTTTGAGTCTGCTGCCCGGTCCAAGTTAATCTGGCCACTAGTGTAGAATAGATATGCAGTAATATAATATGAGTAGGACAAGTACAATTTCATTGTTTTATGTTAGTCATGATGTATTCTATAAGGAGATGCAATCAGACTCAGATACACGGAAATGATCAAAACTACATCAAATGATGCAGCAAGGAAAACACAAGCAAAAACCATAACTAAGCACAGATCCAAACAGCAGAAGAAAAATGATACAAAATGAAGCAACAAGGCAGCAATGAATGCTTTTCATGTTGTGCCAACCTAATAACCCCATATCTAAATGTTCTAGTGCTCTCCAGTGTTTGCCTTGAAGTTACTCAACAGGCTGTGACATAATTTGTCACAGCGAGTGGAAGCTGTGCTGCAGAATGATTCCTGGAAAATTCAATCCTAACATTGACCGGCTCATTTCTCTGCTCCCGGTGAATAGAATACCCCACTTCAGGTCAACCGTGGGTCCCCAAAACGGTGTCCCTCCTCAGGGGCCTCTCCACCTTCACAGTGCTGGGGTCACATTCCAGCATCTCTCTGATCCAATCATCATCCAGTGCTCCCTCTATGAACTCCTCCAGACTGATGACAGCTACAGACATAACAAGGACAGACGGTGAGCACAGACAAAGAGCGCTGTGAGTGTTGATATTAGTGAGAAAGAGCTGAATGGTATACATAAAGGTATACATATGTCTTTATATAAGAGTACAGGTGAAGGATTAGGTCTCTTTTATGTTTAATGGATCCAGCATTATTTTTGATCTTTTTGTGCACATTACACATGCTATAGTTTATCTTCCATTAGATCCAGTACCTCAGCTTTAGGCATGTCCTTGCTTCGTCTCCTCCACTGAATAACAGATTTAAAGACTTCTCCGATGAGTAAATGACATGTGTTTCTTGAGGCTTGGATCACAGAATTGGCATAAAGGGTTTGAGATGATAAGATAAATATATTTACCTTCTTGTTAGGCTGTTAAGCCTGTGTGGTCGATTTATTGAGGGGGAAAAAATACACACTTTGCGGCCTATCACTGTAAAGCTGAGTGTGACATCTTTGTAACACTACACCATGATCTCAAGCAGAAAGGGAAAATAATTTCCTCACCGTTATTGTCTTTATCTAATCGCACAAATATCCTGTTGGTACATTCTTCAGGTGTGAGTGGGTTAGGTTTGATTAAAGCAGCTGCCATGTTCATCTTATAAACGGCCTGCGAATAAAGGGAAACACACACCAGTTGGACTGAAATGCACCGTCTAATAAGGAAGCTGTAATTTTTGAAATGTGCACTAAGTCCTGACTTTTGCTTTGGACAGTTCCACACACACCTGCATGATCTCCAGCATTTCCTCCCTTGTAATGGCTCCGTCTCTGTCTTTGTCATAGAGCTTAAATGACCACCGCAGCTTCTCCACAGCCGAACCTTCAATAAGCATGCTGATGGCCATGACGTACTCCCTGAAATCAACCACCCCATCCTGAAGAAAAGCAGTTGTTGATTGTTTTATTGTTATGATAGAACATAGGCATTGCTGTCCTGTTTGTTCGGACTCATCAGATATACAGCTGAAAGTCATTCAGAGTACTTTGCCTACCCCGTTACTGTCCAATGTGCGGAATATCTGCTCTGCATACTCAGCCGACTCGCTGCCCACTGTTCCATTGCAGAAATGTCTTTGAAACTCATGAAGTGTGATCAGCCCACTTGGACATTCATTAATAAACTTTCTAGGATAAAAAGACAAAGAATACACCTTTTTCAATTCAGAGAAAAGACCAGTTTCAGTTACAGTACACAAGAGGATGTAGAGGCAGTTTGGATGAAGGGTCAGATTTGTAGCAGGATTCTTTTTATAAAGAATTAAGAGAATTAAGGTCAACCCATCCCGAACATGCAGAGATTACACGTGTTTGAAAGCTCGTCTACACCCTGCGACGTGAGTGCTAAGATAATTAGGCCAAATGATTTTGAACCACTGTACAACAACATGGTAAAGTGGAGCTTATCAGCAGTGTGTAGTCGTAGTAGCAGTGTGGAGATACAGCAGGGTGAGAGACACTGTTCCTCAAATGTACAGCACAGATCACATGACAAAATAAATGGAATAAAAAGATTTTTGTTCTTTTTTTCATTTTAGGAAACAAAAAGCCAAGGAAATGCCTTGAAGGCATGTCTGGAAAATAATTAGAAAAAGACACCAAGCAGTTCTTGAACGTTGCTTCACCCAGTATCCGCAGTTTAAGCTGCACGAGTACAGAGTAAGTACAACTTCTCACTGCTCAAACAGGAGCCTTGAACAGTTCCGCTCCCCTTTAATCTAGTTCAAACAGCTGTCTTCTGCCTGAGCACACCACCAGCATGGAGTTAGTTAAAACCTTTTCTGCTGAAATGTCAAAAGCCAAATGCAGTCTTACCTGAACCATTCGTAAAGCTCTGTAATATAAGACTCCCCTCTCGGACAAGGCAAGGTAGCAGCTTGGCCCATTCTGTAACAGAGCAGCAACAGCTCACCTCTGACTTAATATACACAACAAATCCCAGCTTATGCCACGCTTACTTAATTGCACCAACCACTACCTTACCACATTTGACAAATTACACAGTCCTAATCTCCTCAGAGGGGGGCACAAAAAGGAGGGTTGTAATTGGATTCAGTGGAAGGCAAATGCAATTATTCAAAAAGCAGGCTGCTGCCTCTAAATCTACCTCACAGAGAGAGGAAAATAGAGATTTTAAAGTGGCATGAGCTTCAGGAAATGTTTTTAATCCAGTGTTCACAAAGTGTTCTTACTGGCTTTATGGAAAATAGACCCAGTTCCTGTTGAGGGTTAAGTAAACTAATATTTATTAACATGGCAACCTGGGAAGACAGCCCAGACATGCTGAAAGTAGCAGCAATAATGCAATAGACAAATACAGTAAATGCTTCCCCTGGGGCCCGAAAATCAAACCTCATCATCAAAGGATGAACCTATAAAGTGGCAGGAAGTGGTACAATGGAGGCAGTAACAATATAAGCCCAAAGGTTAAGGTCCCTCAACACCAGTCTGTCTTAATTTCCCGAAGTCTATAAATCTCAAAGACCAACAACAAATGATACAAACACAGCATGCAGACACAAAACAGGGCACGAAATCAAAACATAATGTTGCCTAGCTTACAAAATCTACGGTTTTATTTCAAACAGAGACAGAAGCGAAATATGTGACATCTCAGTTGACGCTGAAGTGACGACGATGTTTTAGCTCTCTGGGCTGATTCCAGCTGGAACAGTGCCATGATTGAAGAACTGAAGAACAGAGAAATCAAATAATAATAATACAAAATGGACCTTAAAAAAGACCAGCCTGTGACTATGGCACAAGTCCGTAGCTCTTGTTGTTTAGTTAGGTAGTGAGTGCTGAAGCCAACATGATTCCGTGAACAAGCCTCCACTTCATTTATGATGTGCACAGTATAACACGTTGCATCAAGTTAATCCAATAATACATCTGAGCCCTCCTTTCAGTCCGCGGAGCTGCCAGGTGGGGAGGCGGTCTCCGTAAGCAACACAGGTTTATTGTGTGTCCGAGCTGACATGTCCAAAGGCACTTCGGACGCAGGCAGGAGGGTCTTTGCAAGTTGAGCTTCTCTGTCCACTGGCTCCTCGTAAATTCAAGCATTTGAGAGAAGACAATATTCTTCATGGTTCACAACAAACGTTTCTGTCCTTGAAACAAGTGTTCTCACTGGAAAATCCTTAACAGTCCTCATGAAATGACTCGAGCTTGTGGGCCAGGATACCAGTGTCCACGATGGTGCAGCATAAACGCGACTCAGTTCCATATACTGTATATTTGGGCAGCAATACAACAGATGATGTTTTGACTGATTGGTTTAGGTACTGATGACTGAGCGCAAGATATACAAAGTCCAAACACTATGAACCCAAATCAATGCCTCATCTAATACAGCTGTATTTTAGCATGTTCTGGTTTTTGTAAGACAGTTTTTATAACAAGCCAGCACAATTTTCTTCAACTGAGCCTATGTGCAAAAACATCATTTCTGTATTTCCTGGCATTTACTAAACTTTTCTTTTGAAATATCACTGCAACAATGATCTGGCAAACTTTAGTGATTCTAAATTTTACCTGACATGACCGATACTGCCAACTGGCTGCCACAATTCTCAGAAATGGATCACTATCATACACGACAGGTTACCACATAATGGCTATCAATGTCGTGTTAGTAAAGTCCAAGATAGGCATGGGAAAAAATAAAACTTTACATGAGGTAAATGGTAACGGGATCCATACAACTCAGTGGCTCATTCAAGTTCTCAGCAAAGGTACAAGTCAGCAGTATGTTTTACACCTTTTTCAAGCATGCATGACATGGGAGTGACAATTACACAGGGAGAGAAAGAAAAATCTAGAAGTTATGGAATGATAGCTCTGCATAACATAATCCCTTAAAGAACTTGTGCATGACAATGTTCTGCGCCTCTGACAAGCACATACAACATGACCATGGCTTCTGAAGGACTGTCAGTGCATAATAGTACATGGAAAAAAAAAAAGCAAACAAACAAGAACAGCTGAAGCTATGGTTTACCTGCAGGATTGTAAAGCTGACAAGTGTAAGAACACAGACCCACAGGTGACTCATTACAAGACATGACTCATACCAACGCACGGGATGTAGTGAAGCAGGAGGACAAAATACTGCTGTGGTTACGAAGAACTGTGTCACTGTAAGTTCACATGTGGCGGCTCTGTTCCTGTCACTCCCTGAGTTATCGCTTATACCATCAGACTCGAGAAATCAACCTTACACACGTATTGATAAAATTTCACACATGAGAAATGGGTTTGTTGCGCCACTATTGCTACCAAACCTCCATTTCAGCACCTTTAAAGTGCTGTTTCACTTTGCATGAAGCTGTACTCTGGTGCTCATAAATCCATGAATGCTAAACCTTCAAAACTGGCTGCTGTCCAACAAATTTATGAAAGTGAATCATCTTTGCCAAGAAATGTTAGAGTTGGGGTATATAAATCCAAGGGCAGCCAACACTGGGGCCCTCACATCTATAGAAGTGTACATACTACAAAAAATGGATTTCCCAAATCCAGTTTTTTCCTGTAGATACCAACTGGCGATCATCTCGGAGCTGATAAAGGCCAATACTGATCGTTGTTTTTTGTCATAGCACCTAGTACAGCAGTATTATAGATCAGGTTGATTGCTTTGTAGTGTTGGATCTCCACCAGGTGGCAGCATAATCTATGCTGGAAATGCAGTGTGACTGTACAGTATGAAGTACAGAACCACAAAAAGTCAATCTTGTTGATTTCTTATTCTGTCAACAGGCTCTTAAAGTCCATTCATTCAACAGAGTGGGACAGAAAACTTCCAGAAAGCAATGCAACAAGTAGCCTTCAATAAATGTAGGACAAGTGAAATGCACAGCGTAATCTCTCTCCACCTCCTCTTGTGCAGTGTGCAGGCAGGCAGGTGGGCAGCGTGAAGCAATAATCCAGATCACGCATTTTCACTGAGTGTCAGCCAATAACATCTGGCAGCTGATCAATCTGGGCATCCCAACTAAAAAAAGAAAATATTCTTCCTACGCAAGCTATCCCTTTAAGACAGGTATGGCCTGAAGACGTGGTGTTTGCAATCATACCAAATCTATACATATACAGTATGTTCAAGTCAGTGTACCAGAGAGGAGGTTACTGGACCATGGAAAATGTTCAGATACTGACAAGTTAAGAGGAAAATCTCTGAGAGGTGTGGTGACTCTCAAAGTTTGAGGTTATGGAAGTGTGGTCTGCCGTGGTACACAGGCTACCTACGGCTTGGATCCTGAGGGGTCACAGAGATGGGCCAGGTTGTCAAAGTGTCTTCCTCGCATATCAATTACACATCCAGTACCTATTCAAATAACGACCTTTCAAAAAACATGAAATTGATTCAGTGCATTTTTTTCTTTTTGCATTGTCCCTCCTAACTGTTGTTCAAATGCAGGTATGGGAGAGAAATAAAAGCAGGAATCCCGAGCCATTGTACATCACACCACCATCATTTTTGTTCACAGGTTCCTCAACCTTGTGAGGCCTCCCTCAGACGGTTAACAGACGGTAGATGTAAGGAAAGCAGTGAGGAACAGCGTTTCAGGGCAGGCAGGCCGCTGTAAGGCTTTAGAGGCACATCCTCCTTCTGAAGAGGGGAAGCAAGTGTCCCTTATTGTCGACGATCCAGCTCCCCGTGAGAGCAGCCCCACAAAGACTACACAGCTTATGTGAAAAAGGTTACTAATAAATAAAAAAATGTCCTTAAAAAAAGAAAAAGGAATGCTACGTCTTCAAGCATTCAAGCAGTTCTCGTCATCAAAAAACTGACACTGCGGCCGTTTTTCAGTGTGGTACGACGTCACACTGTGAGAGCAGATTCTATAAAGACCAGTGCATCTCGTCAAAGCCCACATCCTCACCCAAGTTTGTGTCAGTCTCCAGGAGGCTCATGATCACTGCCATGGCTGCTTCATCATTGCTAAGATTGCTAAGACCTGGTCCAACGACGCTGTCCAAATCTAGCTGGGAGTTCTCCCCTGAGGTGAGATGAGGTGACAGAAACAAATACAGAGTAAAGGAGTTATATAAGAAGGAAACTAAATATGGTCCAATGAACAATTTAGAAATAAGCTTATGAACAGGATCAGAGAGAGTACCCATGAGTGATTCTCCTCCTGAGAATGTTGCTCCCTGTGGCTCCTCTTCTGAGCTGGACTTTCCTGGCATCTCCATGTCTGTTGCCTCTCCATTTGGCACCTAGAGACCAAATGAGGAAAGCAAAATTAGTCCGAGCAGCAACATGGCAGGAGTTAAGTCGAGAGGGAAAAAAAAAAAGTAGAAGAATCAGATCTGTTCAGACTTTGATTTTGTTTTTCATCCTTTGGAAAAATACCACCACAAATTCCCAGGAAAAAAAAAATTATTGCTGAGAGATGTTTTTACAAAAGAGCTCATTGAGTCGAAATGCCAGTTAGAAACATATTTCTCTGCTCTCATATCTGCAAACAACCTCTGTAACAAACAAACAAAAACATGAAGGAAGGCAGAAGGCAGTCCTAACTGGAAGTTGAAAAGTAAGATGGACACCTTCAGGAAAACCACTGTTGTGCATGCTTCTTTCAGAATACAGAGAACTACAGAACAAATATGAGGTCTAACTCCAAATCACCAGACAGCACAGAGTGTAGCTTTGCTTTCATTGGGTAAAAAACGCTTTGACTGTATTTTAACCGGTCAGTTCCTAAACCGTGCTCGGACCAGACATATGATTGTTTGCTGCAGATTAAACTATCCAATAGTACATTAAGTAGCTAAAATCAGCTCAAATTCAAGAGTCTACAGTAGTAAAATGCAGCTTACATATTAATGTAGCAGTGCCATTAATCCAAAAAGAAGTAGTAGTAGTAAAACACTGACAGAGACCATTTTACTGCATAATGAGTACTTTTACTTTTTATACTTTGAGTACATTTTGCTGATAATGCATATGGTGCTTTACTGAAGTGAGGGTGTGAAAGCAGGACTTTTACTTTCACTGTGTGATATTAGTATCTCTAGTTAGGTGTAGGGTCGTAACACTTCTTTCATCACTGGTCTTAAGCACATCTAAACAACATCTAAGTTAAGTTACTTTTGACCATCATCAAAGTATTTTCCTATCAGCCGTCAACTCAGCTGTCTGACATTCCTCGGGCCTCACAGCTCTGCGGGGGAACAGTTTAGCTTTAACAGTTACAAATGACATCAAACTCAACAGTTTACGGTGCCATCTTGTTTGATGCCTCTGTGATGTTGAAATGGGAGCTGTCACCAATCTTTTACATTTTTTTAGAGCTGGCTTCTCTGGCCTTCAGGTGCTTTGCTAAATTTGTTGTGTAACACCTTTTGTTAGCACTGCTCTGTTGCATTACTTATATACGGGCTTGCTTGCATCATTTGTCCTTCCTTGTTCACTTGCCTCAAATTATTTCCAAATAGCACACGTACAGTTTTCTTTGACAACCGGTCTTGGAGGCTCCATCTTTAATGAGCTAATGAGCTGTAACAAAACCTGAAATATATCATGGCCTGGTTAGATAAAACAGTGAGCCTGTTATATTCAACCAGAGCAAATGAGATGAGTGAAGAGAAGAAGCACTGAGAGTGAGTGGCAGGAAGCACTGCATGTGGGCACTGCAGCAGTGTGTGGTGTGTGTGCATGTGTGTGTGTGTGTGTGTCATCATCATCATCTCACTGTCAGAGGGAAGAGAGGACAAGAAAGTGCAGCTGGTATCAGTACATTGATAGTGTGGGAAATCAGTGCTTAAAGCGAGGAAATATTCCGATTTGATACGCATTGAAAAAACTGTATTACTTTGTATTTTGACCATTGGTGAGGTTCTTCTGACTTGAGGGGGAGTTTGAGTTGAAATTTCCAACAAGAGCTCAAGCACTTTGACCATATGCTGAAATCCTGTATTCTTTAGACTTTCTCTTTAGAGAAAGCATTTTTTGGGAGGTTGTGTTAATGACTGTGATAAATGCATCTATGAGCAAGGACGTGTATGTATGAAAGACTTACATTGTTGCTGATTTGACTGTGAGTTTGTTGACACTTCTCCTGTGGCAGACTGAACGGGCTGACGCTTCCACTGGAAGGTGATGAGTTCATCCTAAAAGGAACGCCGACACAGACCAACTTAAAACAATAACATCTACACCAACTGAGATGCGCAGCAAGTGCAGCTGTAGAAAGACTCCTGCTTTGATGTATGCACAAAAAAGTCCTGCTGAATCTCTCTCTTTGGAATTTGTGCGTCTCTGTTACGAAAAGTAAGGACATACTCTGTGAGGCCACACCTGTTGAAATCCAGCAGCTCATTGGCAATCTGGGTCCCTATGCTTCCAGCATAGACCATAGATCCAGGTGTGGTGGAGATGCCTGGTATAACTGGAAGGGACTTCTTGCCATCTTCTATTAGAAAAAGTTGAAATTTGAAAAATGTTGGGAATGAAAGGAACACACGACATGTACTTGACAGAGAGTGATGACTGCACAAGCTGCATTGTTAAGTATCACAGGGGATGAGAGATGTCAGTGAGGTACTACGTTTGTAGACTTTTCATTTGAACTGACCTTCAGAAGTTTTGGAATTACTTGACTGTTCAGACTTGTTTCCTGACCGACTGGTTCGACAGTGATCATGCCTTGTCATGGGATGAGAAAACCAGTGAAGCTTTGATTAATACACTGTGTATCTATTTCCGGTGCAAAGATATTTAGGTTATGCACAAACAGAATGAAGTATATACTCACGATATAACTGTGTTAGTTGACACTATGTATTCTACTTCTTTGGTCCATGGATTTACAAAACTAAACCACTGACTCTGCAGAGTGACAAAAGAGCCGTGTTTTGTTTTGAACTTATAGCAGTTTGTCTCTATTTTCTCTTTACTCCGCAGCACTGCGAGGAGAAACAGTGAGAGGATGAGTATTAGGACTTTAAAGTGGAAAATGAAGCATCAGTATCATCTTCAGCCAGAGAAAGCTACAACGGGAGCAGCAGACATAAAATACTGGGGACACCATCACAACATGGGGACCTACTTGAATTTCCCACTGCAGATATATTGTGAATTTAAATTTGGTCTAAATAGGCCAACTTGACTGAAGAATGTAGGTCTCATCTCAGCAGATATTGGGAGTTTACCTTTTCGATGTCTGTCAGCTAACTGCGGTAAGTCGTCTTGATGGAAGTACTCATAGCATGATGTCCCAAGCAATTCTTGGGGAAGATAACCAAGAATGGTTGTAGCTCTGCGGAAGAAAAGGAAGCATGAGTGTATAACATCAGTGTGACTTATAAACATCTACTGTAATTAGAATAAAGTGTGTGCTCAAAGGCAGTGTCAAAGAAAAGTCAATGCAAGACATTTCAAATGTCTCATGGATTATACAGTATGTTAACAAAGCCCAGCACCAACAAACTACAGTACAACCCTCCACCACCCACTTGTTGAAATTCAGTTTTACCTTTGATCGACAAAGGTGAATTTGCCATCCATGGCATAGCGCGTGATGAACTCTGTGGGTTTAACTCGGACTTCTCCATTAACCTGCGGAGATGAATGGGAGTGGACGCGTCCCACCGCCACAAGGCAGCTGAAGTGGGAGCTATCCTGCTTGTCTGACTCGCCCTCCCCAACTGCTCCCAACTGACTGGTTGGCCAGCTGCGCATGTAGCCTGTACAGTGGACCGTGCAGTACTTCTGCGACTCTGTAGGCACATGCAGACACAGATCATAATATACATACAAAAAATGTAAGTTAAATGAATATTAAATGAGTATTCCTTTACACCAAGGGCTTTTGAAGTCTGACTCTGTGGTCAGTGAATATCTAAAGTGTCAGGGAGTGTAAAGTCTGCATGAATTCAGAGAGGTGTTCTATGGGCTACGACTTGATGCCTGTCTTTTTCAGGCACATTTGCTTACATTTTGGCAAATTTGTTGAATAAGCCAGTAGCGGATACTTTTTGCAATGTGCACACTGATGTAAAGGCAACTATCAATGGATTACTTTTAATTCTCAGGCAAAGTCTTTTTTCTCTGATTTCTAATTGTTTTTTAACGTTTATTCTAAATAAATGTCAAAAATGGTGTTTTGATTTGACTGACTCATGAGGAGTCAGGGAGCTAATCAAATTGCACATTTCACTTCAACCAGGATCTTTGCCTCAGGTCTCTCCCTCCATGCCTCCCTTTCAATTCGGCATCACAGTTTAAAAAGGGCTGCTTTACACCAATACTTCTGTTCAATCTGATAAATAGCATTTAACCCTCGAGAGTACAAAAGCGATCTGCTGAATAATCCACTGGATGATTTCCCAACCTTTCTTTTTGGAGGTGCTGGCTTGGAATTCCTTCTCCTCCACTTTGACAGAAATTTTATTGTACTTCATTCGACAGAAGAACGAGCGCCGGGCGCCTGAACACAGCCGCGCTGCACCAACTGGCAGGTCAGCCTGAACCTGCAGACCGGCTGGAGACATGACAGGAGTGTCAAATGTGCTCTCTCTCCCTCTCTCACACTCACACACACACACAAACACACACACACACGCACATATGCATACACAGGCAAACACAGGCACGCACACACACAAATAATTGCTTTACTTTTAGCATCTATTAGCCGTTCACGAGGGTATAATTCAGAAGCCGACAGCTGCTCCTTCACTTTTCCCATGTCCTTTGGGTGTATATAATCAAACAGGCTCTGTCCAATCAGCTCCGCCTGGAGGAACAACAAGCAAATGATCAAACTGACATAAACATGGCTCTCATGCTGATAAAAAGAAATGTCAAACCATTCTGCATCTAAGGCAATTCCTGCTGACAAATAACAAACTGAACAAAGTACACTGACTGTGGACAGTCGACCCCGGAGCACACCAGACACTGAGGCAGAAAAAGCAACGGCTCGTTTCTTGACGCTTATGAACCTCCTTTTACTCCAGTGTTCAAAAAATATGATATATTTACATTACACCGTGCTTCATCGCCAAATAAAAGATTTGCATACAACATCATCTTTGTTTTCATGACCAAAGCAGTCTTGATGATTTCTTTCAAACGAGCATTTTGAACGGCAATTTTTCGGAAAACCTAAATAGATCTACCAGAATTTGTACAAACAGTGGCATTACAATATGAGTCTATTAAGTAAAACTGCAATACATTTAATATTATATGCAACTTAATGTCATATACAAATAAAATATAACAATCGATCTTGTATTTGGTGGGTTCTAGTCCACTAACACTGGTGCAAAGACAATGTAAACCATCTGGTGTGTCCGGGATTTCACGTAAACAAAGATGCTACAGATACAGTAACAAGTGTAAAAGTGTTACCCGACTATAATTTAATATCTTCGTGACAGACTCTGAGACAAAAACCACTTTCCCACGATCACAGCCCACTACAAACAGGAACCCATCTGCAGCCTGCACGACAAAGAAACATGGGGGGGAAAGTAGAGGGATCCAGTGTGATGACATGGTCAAAACAAAAGTAAGAGATCACTGAGTAGATCTGCTTCTTTCTATTTATATATGCAATTGTATTCAATATAGTTTTTAAACCAAATAGAGGCTTTTTAATTGACATGAATATTCAGTGCAATCAGCTTTGAGGAGAACAGCCCAGACAGTGACTGCAATTCAATCATGTGAACAAGTTCAGATCAACTTGCCATTTTTTGTGTGTAGCTTCAAATGAACAGACCCCACAGAAAAGCAGGGGTGTTGCACCACCTTAAGTTTGTAGCCTGATCTGTGGCTTTAAAATGAAATGTTTAAGACATCCTCAAGAGACTGACAGGTTAAGAGCTTAGTTTTTTTAAGATCACTTGACAGTTGAGTAATTATCTTAAAAATCAAACGCGTACTTTATTACAGCAGCAGTTTCTCAAATTGTGGGCACATAAAAAGTCAGATGCCTTTGTCAATGGTGCTTTTACCTTAAGGACAACGTGTTTGAGCTCCTCGTCAGGAAGGAATGATGGTTTGTAGTTGGCTTCAGAAAACGAACTTCCTGAGCCTAAAAACACAGATAAATAAAGTTATGCAGCCAGTGACATTAGGTTTAAAGAACAGTTCCAGTTTATGACAACCTGGATCTTATTTTCAGAGTTTCAGGCGATCAGCTCTGTTGAACATAGATGTTCTCTACTTGCAAAGTTGACTGTTGAGAAGAATTGCTAAAAACAAGGCAGACAAGAAATACCACCATGTGATCAGACTGGTTTGGACAAACCCTCAGGTTAGCCAGACTTATGCATAACAGAAAACTGAGGACAGACAGACAGACAGACAGACAGACAGACAGACAGACAGACAGACAGACAGACAGACAGACAGACAGACAGACAGACAGACAGATAGATAGATAGATAGATAGATAGATAGATAGATAGATAGATAGATAGATAGATAGACAGACAGATAGACAGACAGACAGATAGACAGATAGATAGATAGATCTTCATTGTGTTTTTGTTACAATCGGGAGTCTGCACATGGCGTTTTATTTTAAAAATTCGCTGGAACTTCCTGTCTGGCTTGATCCGCTCTATGCAGGTTGTCATCTGTCAAAAATAGACTCGCTGCATATTCACAGAGAGCTGCTTCTGAAACAGAGAAGGAACACGTCCGATGGAATTGCACGCATTGTCTAGAATGACAGCAATTGGCTCCAGTAGACGCGTCGCAGATGGGACGTGTCCACTATAATTTAGAGGTTAGACTCTGTCTGACCTCCAAGCCCACTGCTAAGTGCTTTGTGTTGAGGTGATATTTCAAGTTTCAAGTACTCCAATGGTACAAAAAATCCCTGACTGCAGAAAGTGCACAGAATGGTGCTCATACCAACAGCTCCAATGCTTGAAATGCAAAGCAACCATCAATAAGTGCATTGAACAATATGGATACAACCCAAAATTGCGAGAATCATGCAAGTACATCAATGTCACCAAAACACTTTTAATTTTACTTATAAATAAAGCGGTTTACATAGTCTGGCCAAACTGTTACTGTTTGTAACCAAATCTGAACGACTGCTGCATGGAACACAGTACTGAGAGTACAAGGTTGCCATAACTGATAAAAATGATGGACAAAAAAAAATAAACAATAAAACCTAAGTTGAAATAAACTATTCCTTGATTAACTGAATGCATCAGCAATGACAACGTCAGGGTAGATTATTTCTAACACCAGTGGCCATTGATTGAGTCAGTACCTTTGAGAGATTTGAGGTGCTGCACAGCCATTCTGAGCACAGTGAGCTTGTCCAGCTTTCGGGACATGGGGTTACAAGTCGGGATCATGGCTGATAGTTTGTCAATGAGATTGTTCATTTTGTCCCGTCTCCTCTTCTCAATTTGGCTGTGCGGTTCCCTGCAGGGACATTAAAGAGGCAGTAATTTAGATGATTAAAATGTGTTTTCTCCTTTACATTTCCAAACCGTCTGTATCAGTGAAATGTGGCACATCCTAAAGGACACAAGCAATAGATATTTTAAGATTGTTAATATTACAAAAAAGTGGAAATGTTATAAATGCAGTGGTGTCAAATATAACCTACCTGAAGCATTTAATTTTGACATGTTGGTCATCTTCATCAGACCTGTAGAACAAAAAAAACACACATTTGAAATGTGCACAAATGCACAATTAACACAGGTCAGCTCTCCAACTACTTAATTAGCACACAGTACCCGTTTTGGTCATCTTCCATATCGGCGTCAGGTGTGGAAGCAGTTTTTCTATCCCTGGGAAGAACATTCATTACAATCAATAGCTATTAGCAAGCATTGGATTGATTAGATTTTATGTAAGACAAATTAGAGCAATCACAGAACTCACTGGCTGTCCATGCTGCCCTTACGCTTCCGGGGTATCTCCATGCTCAAGGACATGCCAGCAGCCGAGGACGGGGTCATCAGGCTGCTCAAAGGCATAGAACTGCATTGGTTTTCCTCAACCAGCACATCTTCTGAAACACACAAGATACCATGAGCTATAACTGGTCATATGGGGCGATAGGACTTTATTTCAACTGAAAGCTTGGCATTGAATGCTGTGAAATCTTCTCAGAGGTCTTTGCCCAAACATGATCACAATATTCTTATTAGGAGCTCAGAAACAGCCCTGGTGAGAAGTCTGCCACACCAATCCTTTAAAAAGGCCTGAGATCAGCAGGAACAGTGTGGATAAGATGGAGACAGAGCACGATCTGTTAATACTGGGATGATGAAGATGCCCAATAAATGCACCAGCCACAAAACATATACATCATGCAGGCATGGGAAATAATAGCAACAGCTCCCTTGGCAATCCACTTTGAAGAAATGACATTTGAATACTATATTACTGATGTTACTGTCAGCGTGAATCGCATGCATGACTGTTTACTAGGATGGGGAACACAAGAAATGTGTCCACTCACTTTCTGTGACTTGAACATTTATGGCACCAATCCTTCGAGTTCATGGATCCCCATTTCATTGGGAACAGCTGCCACATTGCTACAGGGAAACCATGCTTCCTAATGCATGTAAGTCTATCAAGGCAGGAGGTCTGACAGTAATTCAGAATTAAAATCACCATAAATTGCTGAATTTTCAACACATTTTCAAGCAGTTTGGTTTGTTAGAACTTGCAGACGTGTATTTATGATACAGATACTTGGTTAAATTAAAAACACAGATTTTTAAAATGAAATACAGACAGTACAGTTTAAATCTAATAGTAAGATGAACTTATCCTAATGTTATTATTATCTAACTATATTCTTTTTTCTTACAGCATGGAAAAAGGCTACCATGATATATATATATATATACACACATATTTGTTTTACAGTTTGGGAAATAAAGATTTGGTTAGAAAAAAGACATAATACAACACGAAAGTTAAAAGAAGAAAATGAACAACACAAATTTAGCTCTAATCTCATAAACAGTAAGTGTATAAAAAGACTGACGATGACTGATAGATATGGTTAACAGCATTGTACTGATATACAAATGAAGTAAAAATCATCTTTTTTTTCTTTACCATAAGTTAGCTTAACTTGAAATGTTTTTTCACATTATGGTGAGTGGAAAACAGATTCCTCTTGGTTAACTTTTGACAACGAACAGCAGTTTTTGCTCTGCTGCTCGTGCAGGCAGGCTCCAGAAAAGATTGGAGGAGACGCCCCTTAAACAGTGAGTCCTTTTATTGCGTGATGCCCTTGCTGTGGCCAGTGATTTGTATCTACTGCTTTCTGTTTCAGAACAAAGAAATCTTTGATTCTAGTTTTTACTTATTACGTCGCATCCCATGTTCGTTTATGGAAATCCTTAATAAGGGACCAAAACACTTGACAGATTTATAATGTATGATCAATATGAATTTAATGTAAATAATACTGTATGTATGATGATATACGTTAACTGAGAAATGTACTCCTTTGAAGTACTACATTTGGGTGTTTTGTATAGCACAAGGATTTCAAGAAGATTTCTCATGAAGGTTTGGATTCTGTGTGCGACACTAATGTTGTGTTAATCACTGAAATCACCTGCTGCCCACTCAGCTGCGATGGAGACTTGTATGCAGTTTGTTCTCCCTAGCTCATGAAGAATTCTGGGCTAATTGATTAATCAACTAAGCCTTTCAGCCCTGTAGCCAACGCAAGGTAAAAACAATCCATCACAGCCTTCATACAGAGACCTGCATGCTGGCAGTGCCTGAACACTGTCGCTCGCTCACAGGTATCTTTATTATGGTATGCCACAGAGATTATTCAATCCTGAACTGCCTATTCTTTGTTCTGGCAAAACATGACTTAGTCATGGCCTCAGAGGCATGTGAGTGTATGTGTGGGAGAGAAACGTGAGAGCACAGCACGAGACAGAACAAATGCTATCCATGGCGCCTATTTTTAACTCTGCTCCACAGGCCTGGTGACCCAAATAGCCACCGACAGATCACCGACAACCTGATTTTTAATCCTGCTCCCCTGTTGGATTACAGGGTTACAGTGACGGCAACCAGATAACTGGAGGTCAGGCCATACAGGCAACCCCCTGCCAACTACTCTTCCTGCTCACGTGCTCATTAACTTGCTCAGTCACTCAATTCATGAATAAGCATCTGCTGCACCTAAATAAAGCCATGAGCTGCACTGCACTGTCACAGTGACACCACCACAAGGAAATGACAGATTTATATCAACATTTCAAGTTATACTTCCATCAATTTTGAACCGCAGAGTGACTGAGACACATTGTATTACTACTGTCAACATTATTTTTTTTCTGTATTGCGCATTTTTGTCTTATTGTTATTTCACTTACCATTTGCACATTTGCATTTACACTTTGCACATGAACATTTGCACATTTTTACTATTATTGTTATTAGTTATGTCATCTCTATAAAAGTTTTCTGAATCTTAGTCTGAGGTCCTTGGGGTAGGCACTGGAGATCAGAGACGGGAGATCTAATCCAAACTGATCCTGTGGTCTCTGAAACCCAATGAGCAGGTTAGAAATCAATGTGTTGTTTTGGAACTCAACTCCAGAAGCCACATTACAAGTATGACAAGGACAGCATTTTACCACCTAAAAAATATTTCCATTGTTAAATCTATCTGGTCTAAGTCAGATGCTGGAAAAACTGGTTCATACATTCGTCTCCTCCAGATTACTGCAATGGCCTTATTGCGAAACCTCCCATAAAGACTGTGGTACGGTTCCAGCTCATTCAAAATGCTGCAGCCAGAGGACTCACTGGGACAAGAAACATCAAACATATTAGCATTATACTTACAATACTTCACTGGCTTCTGGTAAAACACAGAATTCATTCCAAAATAGTGCCGTCAACAAATCACTTAATGGTCTAAATACTCTCTGACCCGCTCACTGCTTCCAAACCCTCCTAGACACTGTTTACACCTGGCATTAACACGTGTCTTGGATGCGCCGATCACAAGTGGACAGCTGAGACATATCGCCATTCACACCTATGTTCATCATGAGTCCCTGCGTCGAGGACGCATCAGGATGCTTTAGCGTTTACACTACAAAAGATATGTGGTTTCAGACCATCAGAAACTGGTTTCATAACTGTACCAATGATCAGAAGTAAATCTGGTGAAGGTGTCATTTACTTCAACAAAATGCCTGATTGTATGAGATGAACCACAAAAGCAAGCTGAAGACCTGCCTGTTCTCTCAGGCCTGTGGCGAGCCAGGACCTCCAAATCTCTGTCTCACTCTGGGTGGGTGGGTAGATTTATGTTGGTGGGTGATCAGAGGATGAATAATGTTTGTGAAATGTTCCCTTTACATGTATTTAAACATGTGTTCATGTCCTGTTGTATGTCATTCATATCTGTTGTGTGTGAAGCGCATTGAGCTTATGCTGTATGAAATGTGCCATATAAACAAATCTGACTTGATTCACAGTTGTTGAACTTGACATTCAAACAAACCCTCCTCAACCTCCACAGAGTCCAGCTTCATTAGCGTGTCCCTGGCGTGCATTCTGCATTACCAATAACTTAAGTTAATGATCCTGTTGTAGGAGCTTTACTTATTTTGTTTAACTACCAGTCTACAAAAGCAACATCAGGCAGGAGAATATGTTGGAATTGGATGGATCGTATTAGGATTCTAATATTTATGTCTAAAATATGCTTTAAATGGATAAAAGGTTGCTGGCGTTTACATCAGGAACATTAAAGAAAAATGATCTGGTCTCTTAAAAACCTACAGCCCACACTTTGACTGAGTTTGAGCGCGTGGCGTCTATGGCACCATGAATAAAGGGTATAAGATGCTCTTTCAGGTGTTTACTATGAAACTATGTTTACGTTTAATTAATAGACACAACATCCCATTAACACTGTCAACAACTCGTGTTTTTTCGCCTTTGAGGAAGCAGAGCAGACCTCTGAGGTGAAGAGCCGTACAGTCACTGTGTAGGGATCGTGGTCGGCGACATCTGACTTACAGCAACGGTTCGTCCTAGCTTACAATGGACAGCTGGGGCGAGCGACCATGTAGTTAGTTTAACCAGTTAGGCCTAAACAGCACTGAGCATTGATGCCGGTTTAATACACCGTGACATCGGCTCAGTCGGAGAGCATGGACAAAAATAAAAATATCTCAAGTAACAAATTGTTCTGGGCTGTAAAACCACCTCTAACAGGCAGATTTGAGACCGTCTCACCGCTAAACAGGCCTCGCTACTATTGCTAAGCTAAAATTCGCGTAGTTCAGTCGTATAGGTTAACGATAGCAGACGTGACTGATACATTTTAATCATAATTTATCACTGATGGCAAGGTGAAAGACAACGTTAGCCGTGTTCTTCACAACACGATGATATGACAAACAACGTCGTGCAGCGTTACATAAATGGCGTAGAGGGCGAGTTTGCTCCACTGATCTACTGACCTAGTTTTGGAATAGCGCAAAGTTAACGTTACTGTCAGCCGGTGACACACAGCCGAAAACACGCCACAGCGTATCGCTCTTTCTCTCAATCCCAAACCAGAAACACAGGTCGGCTCACCCGGTGTGAGCGTTCAACGTGGTGAAAAGCTTTTTGTTGTGTTTCCATTACCTGCCCGTTCGCCTCCCGCTCTGTCACCGCCGCCTGCCGCTGCATTCCTGGCCGACATGGCTGAAGCCGGAGCCGGTGTGCTGGGGCCCAGGACTCCAATGCATGGATGAGGCGGTCGACGACTAGTCCACAATGTTGCTGTATTAAAAGGGCAGGCTGTGGGGGAGTGGAGACGACGACAGAGTCTTGTACAATTGCCTTGACGGTCCCGTGTGAAGAGAAGAGCGGGGAAAGGCGATGAGTAAAGAACCGGAGGGAAATGCGGAAGACAGACAAGACGCAGTCTCCTCCTACCGGCGCCGCGGAGTCACCGCTGCAGCCTCATCGCTCCTGAGCCCCCGTCTCTACATTGATATATCCCATATTCCCACCAAGAGAAACAGTTCAAAATTGGGAGAAGGCAAATCATTGATTAAAGAAATACATGATCGTCAAAAGAAGAAAAAGAAGTTCGTAAAAAGGAAAAGAAAGGTACTTAATGAGGTAAACTAATGAAAGGTGGATGGACTCACATTCAGTTGCATGAAGACAAAACATAAAATGTATCACAATCCATACTGCCAACAAATATTTGTAATAAACTAGAGCAATCTTTAAAATGCTTCATTTGCCGTCCTCACGTGCTTCATTTCATACACTTCCTTTCTCACCTGGAAGGTATAATCTCATTAAGACAGAAAAGAAAATGTGCATTACCTTGTCACCTTGACTTTGACTCCCACATAAAACAAATTTCAAGGACTGCCTTTTTCCACCTGTATAACATTATAAAAATCAGGCACATATTGTCTCACAACGGTGCAAAAAAAATAAATAAATAAATGAAATAAATAAATAAATAAATAGTCCACGTATTTATTACTTCCAGGCTGGATTATTGCAATTCCTTATAATCAGGCTGCCCCCATTCATTGCTAAATACTCTCCTGCTGATCCAGAATGCTGCAGCACATGTTCTGACAAAAAGGTTTGGAGGTTTGCTTATGGCTCCTAAAGTCTCTAAAAGCAGAATGGGAGCCGGAGCTTTTAGCTATCAAGCTCCTCTCTCCTGGAGCCATCTTCTAGTCTCGGTCTGGGGGGCAGACAACCTCTCTGCATTTAAGAGTAGGCTTGAAACTTTTCATTTTGATAAACCTTACAGGAAGGACTTGCTCAGGCTTGCCTTGGACCAGCCCCTAGTTGTGCTGCAATAGGATTAGACTGCTGGGGGACAGCCAATGCTGCACCCTATTCTCTATTCTCTATTATAAGCTGCGGGTGGCGTACAATGATGCTCTTCGAATTATACTGAGGCTCCCTCGGTGGACGAGTGCCAGTCAGCTCTGTGTGTGTAGTGGTATTCCCACCTTAGATGCTGTCCTAAGGAATTTTATGTTTAATTTTATGGCGAGGTTGGACAACTCCAAAAATGAAATTATTATGGCTTTAACCATGCCTAAAAGGAGCAGCACCAGATATTATTCTGGTTTCTGGAGACACTGACGAGCATGTCTGTATGTATTTTAGGTGTGTGTGTGTTTTTGTCTTGTTTGTTTTTGTTGTTGTTTGTTTGTATTATTTTTATATGGACCTATTTTTGAGTCTGAAATAAAGATTGATTGATTATTCTCTCTCCCTCTCCACCTGTATGCAGTCTTGTCCTATTAAGCCATGTTACTAACCTAGCTTTTTCCCCAGAGTCTTTGTGCTTTTGCATTGTGGTTGAACCTGGATTGTGGATTATGGTTTCATCTCCTGCCGTACTCTCATTATACAATTAGGAGGATCAGCAACTGCAAGGCGTTGGGCTAATTTTAAATTCATAGAAAAGTTGGGCCAACTTCATTTGAGTACACACACACACACACACACACACACACACACACACACACACACACACACACACACACACACACACGCGCGCGCGCGCGCGAAGAATGTGTCCGTTGATTCTTCTCTCGGGCTGTGAGACTTGTCTGCTCCACCCTATATCTTCCTCAAACCACCACAAATGAATGACTGAAATATTCTGTCATCTATACCTCCACTTCACATGTTATACATGTTACATATATACAACTTGCTCCTTTTCGAGTAACTTCATGGCAATATTTTACATAACGTGTGTGTGTGTGTGTGTGTGTGTGTGTGTGTGTGTGTGTGTGTGTGTGTGTGTGTGTGTGTGTGCATAATACATAAATGTATTATATTTCCCTTTGTCACTAAAGCGTTCTTTTCAACTTCGTCATTATTGCGATACTCGAGTGTTCATCTTCTTTCCTATTTAACTTCTAATATATTTTACAGAGTCAATTCCACCTCCAAATTCTTTTTTTAAATGATGTTATTTATTATTTATTATGTTATTTATTTTTGAGCCTTTCTTAGGATTTAAATTGGAGTTGAAAATTGGCTCGCTCATAGCTTTTCCTGTTTAGAAAGGCGGAGGTAGTGCGTGTTCAAGGTTGCAGTAGGACTGCAGCAGCTGGTAGGTACAGTCCGACAAGTAGTTGAAAAGGGCTGTCTGGCTGTTGGGTGTCAGTGCGGTGGACAAGACAACCACGGGAAAAAGTATTCCTACAGTGGTGATTCCAAAATTCACAGCATGTCTCAGACCTTCAGCACAGCGGCGCCACCAACTTCTGAACTGAACCTGTGTAGCTGGAGTCTCTAGCTGCTCAGATTCTGCAGCAGTGGTCTCCAGAATGCGCTCCTCTCTCTGTTCCTGAGGTGAGTGCGGCTGCTCTTTATTTTCAGGCAAAATCCTACATTCTTCTTTGAAATTCATGATGCCATTTAACATCTTCTCCTCTTGCTTTATCTCCCGCTGGCGTTTAAGAGCATAGATTGATCTTCTCATGTCAGTTGTTTGGGTGTATAGCTCTTCTATTAGGTACTGCTTGGAAGCAATTTCACAGTTTTGCTCTGTTATCAACTCCTCTTTATCACGGATTAGTTGTTGAGCCTGGTACTCAAGATCTTTCATAGCTGCCTGGAGGTTTTTGTTCTCATTATTTTCTTTCACTATGACAGACCCCAGTACAGCCAACTCGTTGTCCATCCTCTTATTCTGCCTCCTCAGCAAGTCTTCCTTTTTCCGAAGGTCGCACAGTTGTTGCTTCAACCTTTCTACCAGGTCAACCTTCCTCAGAGATTCGACCTCTTCCTGCAGACCATGAACATCTCTCAATAGATGTTCATACAATGCATGTTTTGTGTCTGGTTTAGATTTAAGCTTGGCCACTTCAACACTATGGGCTTGCTGAGCATCCTCAATTTGAAACTCAAGCTCACACACTGTTGTCCCGAGCTGTTCAATCGTTTCTTGTTTTTTCTTACATCTTGATTGAAGCACCTCCATGTCAGCAGTGAAATTCTTGTTTGTTTTCCAGGAGACTCTCCAATGTTGCCTCCAGCTGTTCGATGTCCATCTGGTTTTTTCCCTCTCAGAGATCTGCGCTGGACCAATGCAACAGTGATATTTTCATGCTCATTGTGCACCCTTTCCTCTGATTGGAGCTTAGAAGTGTGCTTTTGGTATCTTCTGTAGCTCCTTTCCAACTCATGAGCTTGTAGAGGCTCCCATGCCGCAGGTATTTCCTGCTCTTCTGTCACATGCGGTCTGTGCGATCCCTCTGAACCGCACAGAGGCGTGTGGAAATCATGTTGAGACATGGTTGTTTCAGAAAGTTGCTGCTCACAGCCTATGAAACAGATTTACCAACCAAACAAAGTCAGCAAATATAAAAAGGTATTCGTTATTCACTCACTCGAATGACTGCTGTTTCTGAAATGAATCCACCTGAAATAATCTTACTATATGGTGACGTCATCGGTGGGTTTGATCAATGGTGACGTCATGACAATGCGCTAGAATAACATTGAAACTGCAAAATTCAAAAGAAAACATCATAAATATACAGCAAAACAGGGAAATTAGATGCACTTGTCTGGACATGATGAAGATCTGATGGTCACTATTTATTCCGTGCGTAATAGTGTGTAATTCATTTGTCATCACAGTGATCGATACAGTAACCATCCGCACTGTATACCTCTGTGGTGCCTCAAAATAAATGACGGTAAAATTTAAATGTGGTCTAAATTTTGGCCTGTTCTTTTTCCGTATAGATTGATTTCCAAGATTTAAAAAACACCCAAAAAATGATGTTCACATTACGTTTTGGGAAGCAAATGTTGCTTGCTAGGCAGGTATATGAAACAGATGAAGACCCCCGTCCGGTATTCGTGCCCCCAGAGCCTTGTCCTCCTCCACAGCTCCATCTCCTCAGAGGGATGGCTGTGGAAGACAGGTGTAGGCCTACAGCAGCATAATGGGCTTCGCTGTGTGCTTCTAGTTGTCTCTCTCTGTGTGAGACGTCTGAACCTCCTCTAAGTTATTCAGTTTGAACATGCGTGGCCAGCAGCAACACGCTGTCAGCTCTGGGCAAGCTGCGCACACAGTCATCGCTGTGGGGAGACGACACATGCACTTCAAGCTGTCATGTGCTCGGGCTCCCTTCTGACTTATTTTTTTGAGTTTTGGGGGTTGCCACAGTGTGCAACGATCGTCCCAATTGCTCCACCGTCAGAAGTTCATTGCGTGAGCATGTGCACTATGCGCACCTGCACGCCATGCAAGAGCAATAACAGTGAATACATACAGGCCAGTGAAGTGGATTTCACAGGGAGTAACAGAACAGGGGTCATGTTAGTTGTGTATTGTGTTGGTTTGACGTTGGTGCTTACAAGTGTGTGTGTGTGTGTGTGTGTGTGTGTGTGTGTGTGTGTGTGTGTGTGTGTGTGTGTGTGTGTGTGTGTGTGTGTGTGTGTGTGTGTGTGATAGACTAGTGGGGAAGCCCTGGTGTTTAACCTCTTGCCAGCAGCCCAAACAGTCTATGTTTAGTATGCTGGGGGGTCTTTAATCCAACTACCCTAACTTCATGCATGGAGGGAAGCTCACATCCACCGATGCTCTGAGCTGTCACCACAACTTGGCTGGGAACACACATCAGAAGCCACAGAGGACACAGTATAAGACACCACAGAAAAGTCACTGGCAAAAGGAACAGCACCTGGAACAGGTTGAAGACATGGTAGTGGGGCTCATTTGCCCATGGCCTCCAAGAAAAGTGGGATGAGGCAAGATCACTGAATGTCACTGAATGTCCTCTGTGTATTGGTATTCTCATATACTGCAGTGGGCCAACGGGTTGACATGAGCTGTAGCTCATGTCGTCAACTCATTCATTGGACCAAGACAATGATAATCATATAATGGGATGGAGTAAAATAATCACTGATGAGTATATCGCAGACTTGTACATGTGCAACACAATACAGCAAACAGAACAACAGACATATCAACTGCATATAAACTGCTACAATTATTCCACTGATTGATCCAACTATACTTTGAAGAGCACTTGCTTGTGGGTGTAGCTGGACTGTGGAGGGGCTGAGGCTATGCACTAATGGAACCACAACAAACACACATTTTATGAACTGACCTTGATTTTAATATATAGCCCCAACAACAATATGGTGTGCCATACATCAAGACTGAAATAAAATCATTGTCTTTACCATCAAATAGCCTATAAGTGACTATAAGATTTTGGAGAATGATGTTGCTGTGCATTCAATACAAAGATAAAAAAATAAAATAAAATAAAATAAAAATTCTGAAGAAGAGTCTTGCATAGATATATTGGATAGTTACCATTAAAAAAGATTAAATAAAGTAAACCTCATGCATGCATAAGAAAAGCATGTCAATGCATTCGAGAGCTGATTGTAATTACTGTCAAATAATGCTCACAGTGAATAGCTTGGTTAATCACAGAAAATAAAAGCTGTCAAGATATTGTTAATGAGCTTTAATAGTACAGCTGTTGTTTTGTGTTTTACTAATTGATATCTATATTTTGATGGGGGACTGGATAATCCTATGAATTTACAAAAAAAAAAAAAGACTATAAAGTCAAATTATTTAAATTAGGAAATTTTAAGGTATTTCTGTAATATAACATTCAAGTAACTTAAAAAAATTTCCAAATGTCAGCCATTATTTCATGTTAAATAAAGTAATTTACTGTATTTTTACAGTATTTACAGTAATGTAATTGTAGTTTTTCTTCTTTTTCAAAAAAAAAAAAATGGATTGATGCATTTTAGAAAATTTATAGAAAAATATAAATATCCTTGTCACTGTTAGTGCTCCTGCCAACTTTTAACTCAGTTTCAACAGTTCATTTTTTTTTTTCACACCATCTCTAATCAATCAACACTTTGGTTGTAACTAGTAGTGTTGGTTTAGACGGAACTGAATCTTCAACAACATCCCAAAAAATAGACCGCATGTAAATTCTACCGTCATTTTATTTAAGGCACCACGGAGGTATTCAGTGGTTACTGTATCGATCATTGTGATGACAAATGAAATTGCACACTATCACGCACGAAAAAAATAGTGACCATCGGATCTTCACCATGTCCAGAAGAGTGCGTCTATTTCAAAAGAGTAATCATGCTCTCGTCAGCATATCTGAGCTTCTGTATTCACATTTGAAACTCTCCACGTAACAGAGAACAAGACGTTTTCCCTCGAACACTGAGGCTTCCTATGTGTTTTTACGAGATGAAAACAGTTGGTGGTGCCGTGATTGTCAAAGCCTGAAATGCAGTCACCTACAATGTGTGGTGATGTTTTCTTTCTCATCTCACAACATGCCCAAGTGCACCACAGATGTGCAAAGACAGGACACAAATTGACCAAAAGCGTGTTTGGCACGCTTCCGACGCGCTGTCCAGAGCGCGCTTGTCTGGCTGCGCCGCTTGGTTCGCGAAAAGAAAACATCGGAGTCACCTTGTGAGAACAGAGCAACAACCGACCCTGGACCCGGTAATGGATTTCAAACCAAATGCTCTCCACAGAGAAAGATGGGTGCTGATTCTGACGACAAATAGGAGGGACATGGACAGTATCTGAAACATGACCCATCGTTATTAAGGTGTAGAACAAAAAAAGAAAAAGAAAAGAAAAGAAAAGAAAAGAAAAAAGAGGATTAAGTGTTAGAAGACTCTACATGTTAAGCCTATATATTTATGATGTTTTCTTTTGAGTTTTGCAACTAGAATGTTATTGTAGTGCGCATTGTCATGACGTCACCATTGATCAAAGGCTTGGGGACTTCAAAGACTCTGATGACGTCACGTGTCACTTTGGCTTTATAACCAAGAAACAATTCCAGGTGGATTCATTCCATACACAGCAAAGTATAAGGCAAGAGATTTTGTGACTTTCAACAAGACAACTGAGTGAATAACTACTTTATGGCTCAACATAATTTCCACACACGTGCTGCAAAAGAGCAGGAAAAAACTGAATTGAGACTGAGGTCTCAACAAGAAATTGATGATTTGAACATGCACCTCAGACACCTGCAGGAGCACACCTCTGAGCTCCAGCTTGCATTACATAAGGCAAGGGGTGAGGAAACCAGGCTCCACTCAGTGGTAAGGGCACTTGATTTGGAGTTAGAAGATGCAAGGGAAAAGATGGCTGTCCTCACACAAAAACTGCAGTCATTGCAGGCATGTTGCGACTTCGAGAGAAGTCTGAAAGAGAGTTTCAGGTCTCAGGTTACCCTCCTTAAATATATGACAGAGGAAAAAGAAGGACAGATTGAAAGTTTGAAGGATGACATGCGTGAACTTCGAGAAGACAAAGAATTTCTCAGCAAGCAGGCTAAGGACATGAATGCCAAGATGGCCCTGCTCAAATCTGAAATAGACAAAAAACAGGCAGAGAATGAAAATCTGCGTTCAAAGGTTCATGATCAGCAGGAAAATGAGAAACTAATAGTTTCAAAGAATCAGAGCCTGACTGCTATGGTGGCCCATCTTGAATCTCTGACAAAGGAAAAACAAGGACAGAATGAACGTCTGATGGAAGATGTGCATAAACTTCAGGAAGACATGCATGAACTTCTGGAAGACAAAGAATTTCTCAGCAAGCAGGCTAAGGACATGAATGCCAAGATGGCCCTGCTCAAATCTGAAATAGACAAAAAACAGACAGAGAATGAAAATCTGTGTGCAAAAGTTAATGATCAGCAGGAAAATGAGAAACTAATAGTTTCACAGAATCAGAGCCTGACTGCTATGGTGGCCCATCTTGAATCTCTGACAAAGGAAAAACAAGGACAGAATGAACATCTGATGGAAGATGTGCATAAACTTCAGGAAGACATGCGTGAACTTCGGGAAAACAAAGAATTTCTCAGCAAGCAGGCTAAGGACATGAATGCCAAGATGGCCCTGCTCCAATCTGAAATAGACAAAAAACAGGCAGAGAATGAAAATCTGCGTTCAAAGGTTTATGATCAGCAGGAAAATGAGAAACTAATAGTTTCAAAGAATCAGAGCCTGACTGCTATGGTGGCCCATCTTGAATCTCTGACAAAGGAAAAACAAGGACAGAATGAACGTCTGATGGAAGATGTGCATAAACTTCAGGAAGACATGCATGAACTTCTGGAAGACAAAGAATTTCTCAGCAAGCAGGCTAAGGACATGAATGCCAAGATGGTCCTGCTCAAATTTGAAATAGACAAAAAACAGACAGAGAATGAAAATCTGTGTGCAAAAGTTAATGATCAGCAGGAAAATGAGAAACTAATAGTTTCAAAGAATCGGAGCCTGGCTGCTATGGTGGCCCATCTTGAATCTCTGACAAAGGAAAAACAAGGACAGAATGAACATCTGATGGAAGATGTGCATAAACTTCAGGAAGACATGCGTGAACTTCGGGAAAACAAAGAATTTCTCAGCAAGCAGGCTAAGGACATGAATGCCAAGATGGCCCTGCTCCAATCTGAAATAGACAAAAAACAGGCAGAGAATGAAAATCTGCGTTCAAAGGTTTATGATCAGCAGGAAAATGAGAAACTAATAGTTTCAAAGAATCAGAGCCTGACTGCTATGGTGGCCCATCTTGAATCTCTGACAAAGGAAAAACAAGGACAGAATGAACGTCTGATGGAAGATGTGCATAAACTTCAGGAAGACATGCATGAACTTCGGGAAGACAAAGAATTTCTCAGCAAGCAGGCTAAGGACATGAATGCCAAGATCGTCCTGCTCAAATTTGAAATAGACAAAAAACAGACAGAGAATGAAAATCTGTGTGCAAAAGTTAATGATCAGCAGGAAAATGAGAAACTAATAGTTTCAAAGAATCGGAGCCTGGCTGCTATGGTGGCCCATCTTGAATCTCTGACAAAGGAAAAACAAGGACAGAATGAACGTCTGATGGAAGATGTGCATAAACTTCAGGAAGACATGCATGAACTTCGGGAAGACAAAGAATTTCTCAGCAAGCAGGCTAAGGACATGAATGCCAAGATGGCCCTGCTCAAATCTGAAATAGACAAAAAACAGGCAGAGAATGAAAATCTGCATTCAAAGGTTCATGATCAGCAGGAAAATGAGAAACTAATAGTTTCAAAGAATCAGAGCCTGACTGCTATGGTGGCCCATCATGAATCTCTGACAAAAGAAAACCAAAAGACTAAATGCCTGATAGAAGACATGCGTGAAATGCAGAATGCCAAGATAACCCTGCTTGAATCTGAAATAGACAGAAAACAGGCAGAGAATGAAAATCTGCGTGCAAAGGTTCATGATCAGCAGGAAAATGAGAAACTAATAGTTTCAAAGAATCAGAGCCTGACTGCTATGGTGGCCCATCTTGAATCTCTGACAAAGGAAAAACAAGAAGAGACTGAAAGCTGGTTGCGTCGCTTTGCTAAAGGTGCAATGAAAACTGCTATTTGTGTTGGCACAGTTGCAATTTCAGCTATTTCCATTGGTGTTGCGGCCAACTCTATGACACAAAAATGTGGGCCAGACCCTGTCTCTGTCTCTGGAGCACTGTAGTCCTGCAAACCATCTGACCAGGACAAGGTATAAACAAGACACATTTTCAACTCCAATTTAAATCCTAAGAAGAAGAAGAAAAAAAAACAACAATAACAAATATGAATCATGAATGTTTGTCTGCGTGGGTTTACTCCAGGTGCTCCATTTTTTTTCCCACAATCCAAAGACATACAGCTTAGATGGGAATGTGAGTGTGAATAATGACCTTTCACCCAAAATGACAAAAAAAAAAAAATTACAATAAATAATACAATAAAATTATTGCAAAATTGTCTGGACCTTTGTGGATGACTGTGTGTTATCGATATGTGTATCACTGAGAGGTGTAATCAGTGAGTAGCATCAATGTTGTATCAATTTTTAACATGGTTGTTTGTCTGCTGTTGATCTCCCGTTGAGATTGTGTCTCGAAGTGGCTCATGAGTGGCTCTCATGAAATGAGATGAGATATAACTTAATTAATGATTACATCGCATGTAAACATACTAGACTCACAAGCAACAAACTTGAGAGGGTTGAGGGTTGATGGGTGACGGATGAGGGTTGAGGGGTTAGGGTTGAGGGCATGGAAAGAGGGATGAATGGATGAGGGGATGAGTGCACTGATGGAGATCATTCTTCAGGTGAGTTGCTGTCTGCTCAGATATGTGTTTGAAGCTGGACAACAGTCCGATTTAGTGTGGCAAATGCACATCGCAGTGGTTTTTCTACCGCTTGGGAGACTGGACATCACATGGGTCATTTAGAGCCAAGGGCGGGAAGTTACTTACTTAGTTTAGTTACTTTGGAGTTTCTGGTTGGCGAGGGACAGACAGCACCTCAGTTGTCTGAGGCTAAAGGCCAAGAGCGTCAGGAAATGTGGTTTGCTGAGGCAGAGATGGACATTAGGAGATGGAGAGGACATCGGGAGTCTGTTAATCTTTGAACAGATCGCTGTCTGAAGGGTTGAATGCGAGCTCCTGGTCCACAGTGTAAGCTGAGTGATTTGCTGTCATGCTCGTGTCATGTGAAGAGGGGGTCGAAGGGAAAATGAATGAAAACAGGTGAGCTTAAATACTTGTACAGTAGTAGGATGTGTTTATATGAGGATTTTTTTAAACAGATGTTTTCGAAATGTATAAAACAAATTGCAATTAACTGTACATAACATTTTAAAAATAAGTAATATCCCTAAGTTTACTCAAAATGGATTTATAATGGGAAGACAAGATTTTCATAACATGAGAAGGATTTTTGATATTTTTCATGCAAATAAATGCCTGACACAGCACTGCTATCATTTGATGCTGAAAAGGCCTTTGATGGGGTCAAATGGCCTCATCTTTTCAGAGTTTTAGAAAAATTTGGGCATGGGAATAACTTTATTAAATGGGTTCAGGTGATATATAAACATTCTACAGCTGAAATTATAACAAATGTTTCAAAGCCAATAAAATCCGTAAAGGTTCCCAGCAAGGTTGCCCTCTTTCACCCCTACTGTTTACACTGGCAATAGAACCTCTTGCAATAGCAGTGCACTCACATTCTCAGTTTAGTAAAAAAGCAGCAGGGCCGAAGGAGCACAGAATAGTCTTGTATGCTGATGACGGAATTTTAACGATAAATAATACTAAGTCCTCTATACTACTACTTAATGCAAATGAAAGAAAGAACACAATCTCTGAAGCAATTCAGTTTAATGTTGTAGAACAATTTAAATATCTGGGAGTCCAGATTTTGCCTAGGCTGGAACATGTTGTCAGCGCTATGAACCTTTAATGATAGAAATTAATGAGTCTGTTGATAAATGGATGTCACTACCAGTGCCTAGAATTGGGAGATTAAAATTAATATTTTAAAAATGAACATTCTATCTAAATTACTTTAATTATTTCAAAATATTCCCCTGCCACCACCTTCAGACGTTTCCAAAAATTAAAAAAATATTCTTAAGATTACAATAAGAGAGCATTTTATTTATTTAAAAATAAAATAAAATACATTTAAATGAAAATTAAAAACAGAAGCCAGTAGAAGACAATAATTTAGCATTTAGAATGATTAAAATCATTGAGTATATATTTACTTTAAGTAAAAGCTGTAGAAAATAATAATGTTTTCAACCCTGATTTAAATAAACTGACGGTGCAGACCTCAGGTGTGCAGGGAGTGTTCCACAGGTCAAGAGCATAATAACTGAAAGCTGCTTCACTGTGTTTGGTTCTGATTCTGGTAACACACAATAGACCTGTCCCTGATGACCTGAGAGGTCTGGATACTTCATATGGAGTTAATAAATCTAGAATATATTTTGGTCTTAGACCATTTAATGCTTTGTAGACCAACAGTAAGATTTTAAAGTCTATTCTTTGACTCACAGGAAGCCAATGTAGTGATCTGAGGACTGGTGTGATATGGTCCATTTTTCTGGTGTTTGTAAGCACTTGTGCAGCAGCATTTTGAATCAGTTGTAGTTGCCTAATTGTTTTTTTGTTTAGGTCAGTAAAGACTCCATTGCAATAGTCCAACCTACTGAAAATGAATGCATGAACAAGTTTTTCCATGTCTTCTTTGGACAGACATCCCTTAACTCTGGTTATGTTTTTCAGGTGGTAGTAGGCTTATTTGGTAATGAGCTTTAAATGGTTGTTAAAATTCAGGTCAGAATCAATAATTACACCAAGATTTCTGGCTTTGTTGTTGTCAGTGACATGGAGTTAAGGTAAGCACTGATCTTTGATCTTGAGTGAATACACTCACTCAGTGAAAGTAAGGGACTGTAATCATGTGATGACACAGAAATATAAAGTTGTGTATCATCTGCGTAAGTATGATAAGAAATATTATAATGCTCCATAATCTGAGTTAGGGGCAACATGTAGATATTGAAAAGAAGAGGTCCGAGAATGGACCCTTGTGGCACCCCACACATCATCTTTTTTTGTTCATACACATGCTCACCAATTGACACAAAGTAGTTTCTATCTTGTAAATAGGAATTGAACCAGTGTAGTACAGTGCCAGTAAGTCCCACCCACTTTTCCAGTCTGTCAAGAAGTATGTCAAGATCAACCGTATCAAAGGAAGCACTGAGATCTAATAATACTAAGACTGAGGTTTTGGAAGCATCATTATTCAGATGTATGTCATTTAAAATTTTGACAAGTAGGAAGAGGTAGGTTGGGTTATGTTGTATTTTTCAAAAAAATATTCTCTTCACTGGACTGAAATGGAATCTCACGATCTAAAATGACCTCTTCCCTTATGTATATATATATATATATATATATATACTCAGACACAGAAAACAAATTACGGAAACAAACTAAAAAACACATGGTAAGGGTATGGTATGATATAAAAAAAAAATACTTAAACACATTCCATATAACAATATAGTCCAATATGGGCTAATCAGTTTTTTTGTACCAGGAAGAGCAGATGCTACATTTAAATAACGGCACTCTAAGGGACTTAGAATGATCCAGGATCTATATATGGTAAACTAAGATATAATGATGTCCTTTGATGAACTGAGGTCTAAATTTGAGCTCAGTGGAAAACATTTCTTCAAATACCTCCAGATTAGAAGCTTTGTTAAAGCAAATCAAAACAATAAACTCACCAGACCTCAACAATCTCCACTGGAAGAAATGTTGACAAAGGACAGTTTGAGAAAGGGTATTGTCATGGAATGTGAAGGCCAAATGCACAAACCACAAAGGCCAAAAACACTCAAACTCAGCTGTCCAGTTGTTTCAGAAAAAATCTTCTTGAAGGTGTCCAAATAAAGATCTGCAGGAGTCAGAGGTGCGAGGAGCAAAATACTTCATTGTCGGCAATAAGGAGAATAGTTCAGATATGCACAAGGTACAGACCCGAAGGATTCTGACCTACAGTCGTCTGTGTTCTATCTTTTATACTGTTCACCACACAAAGAAGAAGCAGCTGCAAAGACACCTGCACACAAATCATAGCAAAGTCCCAGGAAGCATGCACATGAGTACCATCATACCTTTGCTCAATGCTCAATACAGTAGTGCTACACGATTGTTGTCACAGCTGTTATCTGGTCATCAGTGCTCTGCTTACATCACAACACGATAGCTGACGCATCTGTTTCACAAGTCATTACATGTCTGTATAGGAAAAGATTTATACATCTGTTTCTCAAATCATCACATGTCTACGTAGGAAAAAAATTATACATCTCTTACTCAAGTCATCACATGTCTTGTGGGAAAAATTACACTACAGTATCATATCAGAGTTTTACAGCTTGTTTACATCTGGTTCATCTGAAAGCTCACAATTTAAGTTAAATGCCTGGAAAGAGGACTTACAGAGTGAAATTTCAGATGAAGATTGGAAAACAGCCTGTGCTGATGCACAGTCTAAATCCATTAATACACGCCTAAAACTACAAATGGTTAATGCAGACATACACGACACCAGTGGAATTACAATGATACAACAAAAACATATCAGATATATGCACAAAATGTATGGAACATAGAGGGACACCGTTTCATTATATTTGGGAATGCACAAATATTCAAAAATTTTGGGAAGAGGTAAGTGCCATAATTGAGATAAGATGATTTCAAAACAAATTTTACTGGATCCTAAGCTTTTTTTGTTGGGCTTATGTCCAGAGACACATAATTATAGTAAAAATGAACAAGCGTTTATAGACCTCAGCTTAAGGCTGAAGGCAGCACATATTTGAGAATATATGGAGATCTTTCATCATCATCATTTTGTATCTGCTACAATTTAGTATAGATTACCCTGTGTTAACATAGGTGGAGCAAAAAAAAAAAAAAAGTTAAAAAAAAGTTCTAATAGCATTAATAACTCACACAACTCAGTACAACTCAAGTTTCATTTTAAGTTTAGTGGACTAAACATTTTATATTTTACATTTTGGAGATGATTTTTTTTGCTGTAGTTTTCAAATCAAAAGTTCTTTAAACATATCAGTCAAATTTTATCTATAATGAATGGCACAGGGAATTATCAGGAACATTTTATTTTAGTGAAATTTGTACAGCATTGCCATTTTGTATTTTAACAGCTGTTATCGGAGCTACTGCAATATCTTCAAAGACCTCAAAGGTATAAAACACCAAAAACAGTAAGCTATCATACTATATTCATAATATATTTCTCAAGCATTGGATTAAGAATTTCTCAGCAAAGAAACTGAACAGAGAGGCTCTGGGATACTGGCCGAAATACATTTGCAGGATCTAGACGTGTGTGAAAAATGATACCTTGGACATTAATGTCTGATATCAACAAAAGGGGGTGGGGGGTGGGGGCCCAGATTTACTGAGTAGATTACAATCTTCTCCACTGCCACTTCTGAAGATCTGAAGATCTTGGTGTCTAATGAGGAGACCAACTTGCATCTCCTTCATGGCATCATCCAGTGTTTCACCATGAGACTGAAGAGAAAAAATATCAGAGGAAATTTTACCTAAGCCCCTGAAGTCCTCTGCAGAGATGGAGAACCCGTCTGAAGTGCTACCATTTTAGCAGCAGCACTCCATCACTTCTGATCGCACTTTAGAGGGGCTAAAGTCTGTAGCTTGCAGGGTTGGTCTCTTCCTTTCCCTTTTTTAGAAGCAAATAAATATTGTTTTGGGTTTTTTTTAAGGGAACCAACGAGCCTCTTATTTTCCAGAGTCACTCACCATCATTAACATGACAGGGGCTAAATTTTCCTGAAACACCTTGTAAAAGGTGACAGCTGCCAAAGCCTAATCATTTCTCAGGTTAGTTTTAGTCTCAGAGAGTAGAATGTACTGGTGGGTGATAAGTTTATATACAGTGTATTGATTGTGTGTTGTCTCCCAGAATCACCTGATGATGATGTGTCACTTCCTCTTTCCAAACACTAGATGGTGGGCATGGTTCAGTTAGAAATGGAAAGACAGGGACAACTTTTGTTCAAAATGTCCTTGTACAGTGGCCCAGAGGGTCAAAACACAACAGTATTTCACAAAACACAACAACATTTTACAAAAGGAAAAACCAACAACATACACTTCATAAAACACAACGTCACAAAACAAAACATTTCAGACTACAGAAAAGGAAGGACAGCATGTCTTGTTTGTGATTGGACAGAACACAAGTCCCTGGCCACAGTTCAATGCCATTTCCTGTTTGTATTGCGCATTACTCTCAGCATTTTCTCAGCTCTGTGAAATGCTGTGTTTCAAAAATGTGTCTTTGTGAAATAGCAGATCGACAGATGGAGGGCAGCCTAACACTGTGAACTGAATGGTGTTTAGTTGAGAGTTATGTCTGAAACTAGGGTAATCAGTTTTTTCTAGCTTCAGTTTGCCATTATAATGTATGCATGTGCCTTTTTACCTCACTGCTGTGTGATTATCGTCAGTGCGTTGTACTTCATTAGCTTGAATTAAAATATAATCATTGGAGCATTAGAAGTTTTGCTGGTTGAATTCGATAATTTTGTTCATCTCACAAATGTGTTCATTAATACGTAGACTTATACTCCTATTTAGATCATACAAGCACATACATCTAACTTCAATCTAATTTCTGAAGTAGCCTCTGATTGTAGTGCCACACAGTAAAAAAAAAAAAAGAAAAAAAGATGGTGGTTCCGTTTCCTGTAACCGAGCTGTGATGTTTCTGATATAAAGAATCATTTTTATGGACAAACAGCTGGAGTACTAGCATCAGCCTGAGCAGTTGCTCTGCAACAGCCCATTGCTAAGACAGACTCGTTGGGTTCAGGCCCACACCATCCAGTCTGCTGTTAAATTTTAAAATCTCCCTGAAATGATGCATATTTGATCATGTGTTAAGAGGGAGCCTCACTTTGGAAAATAATGTTTCCCCCCTGCTGGCAACATAAGAAGGGAAACACTCAGAAATGTCAAATAATAACAGTGAAGTCCACAGCTTCATGGCAGCACTTACGATCTTTGTCACTCCCTCATGAATGCAGAAATTGTAAATGGCAGTCATGGAAAAGCGGGAGTGTAAGCCTAGAACTTGATGGCTCTGTCTTAGGTTTCACCTGCTCCCATTTTACATCACAGCAGTCCAGCTATGCCCATCTCTCCTCAATGCAACTTGTCAAGCTCATGCATATTTCATTGTTGGGTTCACTGGGCTGCTATCAGATGAACCTAACTAGCTGAACGGGTGGTGCTGGGGAGATGATGATGATGATGAGCAAGGCGAGGGGGCTGGGTTTTGGGAAACCAGCTACACCTGCCCCTCCTCACCATGGGTGAGTTAAGAGATGGAGAGGAGATCGTAACAGTCCATTCAGTTCGGCTGCAGACAAAAGGGGGCTCACAATGCCGATTGACCAAAACCTGAAATCTACACTTTGATTCACATCTATTCATCATCCTCTAAACTGGATCTTCTGGAAATGAAAGAAGCTACAGAGCCTCTGGCTGCATCATTCTTTGGACATTGAGGAATACGTCCTCATCATCCTCTCCGCACCACACGCAAAGGTGGAGAGGAAAAGTCTTTCTTACTTCTAAGGGACTCGTGGCTGAAAGGTGGAGCCAACGCCTGGTGCCACAAACTCAGTAAGAATGAAAAACAGCTTCTAGTGGATTTTCTCTTCTTTTTTTTTTTTGGGCCTTTCTTGGAACAAAGTGTACAAGTGAGGTATCAAGACACCACTTTGAGATTAAGGGGGAAAGAAAACAAAGACGCAGAGAAAAATGCCTTTTGGTGGGTTAGCAGGTTTGAAGGAGCAAGTGCTTAAGCCTGGGAAGGAGGAGGTGAAGAACACAGTGGGGGACTCCCTTGGAAAACTGCAAAGGTGAGAGGGTGTGTACAGAGAGTGGTGGGAAGGAGGCATGTGTGTGCACAGGATTATCATTTCACTCATTATCCATGTATTGTGTTCACGGTGGAGATTAATTTTTAAAATAACTATGCAAGAACGCTCAGCTGAGAGGGATGAAATATGTGCTGTCGGAGGGATGTGGAGAGGCTGGAAGTGAGCACATTAAGCCCAGTGTGTTCTCAGAGATTCCGACGATAAATAAATATTTGATTCTTGTGCTTGCCAGGCAAAGCCTGTGATGTGATCACAGATTTTATTTTAAGGCGTTAATACATATTTCATATCTGATACATATTTCACAGACTGCTGTGTATGCGCAGCGGTGGTTGTGGTGGTGGGGGCATATGATGAAGATTGTTGTCATTTCAAGAGATAAAGCACTAAGTAGGCAATTTCCTGGAAAATGCATTTTGTGTGCATGCTGTTAATGTGCATGTATGTTTGTCACTGACATTATGAACAAATGGAAAATTGGAGTAGTTTTAGTCTTTGCTGTTGATCAGTGTAGATACAAGATAAGAAAAAAAAAATTGTTTAGTTTCTCTGCAAAAATCATACGTTACATCGTTGTCCAGGAATTCATATATCATATGAAGAGCCAGACATTGATTGGGACTTTGTGCTACTCCAAACACATTCCTTTGATATTTATCTTTACTGTCCAAATAAACAAGTCCAGTTGTGGTGGTGCCAATAGAAAAGCTTTGCCACATTTTACACAATGAGCCCATGAAGTTAGTGACCAGGAGTAAATCTTAAACCCTGACGTGTTGTTTTCTACACATCACATTGTAGATTATACCATTGAGACTGCTTGCAATGTGCATTACAACTGAAAGGGTGTGATATTTTGTGAAGGCGGCTTTTGAATCTGAATGCAGTTCATAATTCATGATGCGGCTATTTGTATGCTGTTCTATGAGACACACCTACCTACCATACTGCTCTTTCAAGGAATCACGTCTACAGTACGTCTGCCGTTCGAAACCAAAACTTTATTTTCCATAGCAATACAATGCACAGAGGATAACGGACAACCCAGTCGTTACACCTTTAAAGACACTTTACTTTCTTTGAACACTGAGCTAAAAAAAGGTCAAGATTTGAGTTCTTGATATCAAAAACATCCCATTTCTGCTCAATTTGTGTCTTGCTGGAGGCGAATTTCAGTGTAAATCCACTTCAGGCAAATGAAAGCAGTTCAAGAGAGCAGGGGCACAGTGAGTGGGGTGGATTCTGGGTAGCAGAGCAGGTGTGGAGAGTGATACATCTGCAATGTTTTGACCTTTTTTACTTGTGTGTCCTGACTTCACCTCCTGCCCTCTGTAAGAGAGCAGATAGACTTATGTTACTGTGCGACTGCTGTTCCCACCTTTTTATAAACTTACAGACAAAAACGGGAAGACTGTGAGGTATCATGTGAGTATTGCTCAAGACGACCTTCAGTATAGGCTTGTATGACTTGCATCCAAATGTATTTTAACAACTGATTGGCACCACTGACAATCACATCCTCTTACTGCATTCCTTTTATTCCCCTGCCATTTGCTTCTTAGGAAAATAGATGGCAGCAATGTAGAAGAAGAGGACAACATTGAGCTGACTCAGGATGGGCGTCCAGTGGTGTCAGCACCACGTCCTGCCCCACTGCTGGACTGCAGCTGTGGTGGTCTGCCCAAGCGCTACATCATCGCCATCCTCAGCGGCCTGGGCTTCTGCATTTCCTTTGGTATCCGTTGCAACCTTGGTGTGGCCATTGTGGAGATGGTGAACAACAACACAGTCTATATCAATGGAACCCCTGTGCTCCAGGTAGCTGGACCTCTGGGTTATTGACTCATCAGGACTTGGCTTAATGTGTTTTTTGGTGTTGCTGTTCTCTTGTTGTTTCTGATTGTGAGGATAGGAGAATTAGCCAAGCTAAATTGTAGCTCATCCATGTCAATCAACTCTTTTAGGGGTGTTTCTGTGACGCACGCAGGTAGAGTATGCCATATGAATGTAGTATGATGGTAAAATGGGCTCATTTAAGTGTACTTCTGTTTTTGTCTCCCTCTCCAGAAAGCTCAGTTTAACTGGGACCCAGAGACTGTGGGGCTGATCCATGGCTCCTTCTTCTGGGGCTACATTGTTACTCAAATCCCTGGTGGTTTCATCTCCAACAAGCTGTTTGCCAACAGGTAAAGCCTGACCACCAATAGTCCTACTGTAACACTGTAATGTCTGTTTTATGTGATGAAAGGATCATGCGAGCACCTCTCCTCATCCTGTGTGGTTAAAGGGTTAAAGCTGTACGGTGTGGTGAGCGGTGCTGATGGAGCAGATAGCAGACCTGTAATAAAAGCTTCACAGGAAAAGAGGACACGTCACTGACAGAGTTAATAATGAAAGATCCTGCCTCTGATTTCTTTCTGAAACACCAGCCACTGGAATATTACAAGTGTCACTTACACACTGTTTTGGAAAAAGAAAGGGAAGGGGGGATGAGGTGAAGAAGAAAAGAGAAGGGAGCTAAGCAGCACTGTGGTGATGAAGAAGAAACTTTTGGATTGAATAGGATGTCTTTATCTCAGTGTATGAAAGGCAGAGGCGTGAGATCTGGCTCGTCATTATAAGGCTGACTGAGATGCTTTGACTGTCAGATATTTGGGGATGTGCTGCCTGCCGTTATTAGACATCTACATGAGCACTAAGACACTAAATAGTGTGTGTTTGTTGTGTGTTTACCTGTTACAGACAGATCTGACAAATATCACAACATAAGTCAGGGTTATAATTTCCTTAGTATATCTGAGGATGTTTCCTCTGAACATCTGCTCTATTTAAAGTTAATATCAGTTTCGTTTATTATGAGAAAATTATAATATATAAAATTATAAAAAAAATATTCCTGGTTATGTTAGTAATTAATCTAAATAAATTAACTGAAATTGTAACTATTTTAACAGTGTCTGCATTTTGCTTATAATCAGTATCAAATGTCACAGTCCCCCCCCCCCACTTAACCTTTGTCCACACACACATGTTGACATTTCAGTATTTCTACAGGGTGTTTGGAGCCGCCATTTTCCTGACGTCAGTGCTCAATATGTTCATCCCATCAGCAGCGAGGGTCCACTACGGTTGTGTCATGTTTGTTCGCATCCTGCAGGGCTTAGTGGAGGTAAGAGAAAAAACATGTTGTTGGCCAAAACAATTTCTTGCTGAGAGTTATGAGAAGATCACTGCAAGTTACGTCTAAGAGCGGAATGAATGTTTTCATCTAACTCTCAGCAAAAATGCTAATACATGTATTTCCCGCAAACTGGTCTTTTAAAGCATTTCCACCTGGTCAGATGTCAATATTTGATGACATCTCTCATATTATCTCCTATTAGGGTGTCACCTACCCAGCATGCCATGGGATGTGGTCCAAATGGGCGCCACCTCTTGAACGGAGTCGACTAGCCACAACTTCATTCTGTGGTGAGTGGTGCCTCCTTCTGCTTCCTCTTGCCAAAGGCTCTAAAACACTCTGCGAAGACTCCTAAGCTCGCTACTTTCCATTGGTACAAACCTGCTTCTCCAGTCCACGCAAAGTCACAGCGCAGCTGATTGGTGAATGGAAGCGAGAGAGCACATTTTGCTTTGCAGATGGAGTCCACGGCTGTCTCCCCTGAAATTAAAATAACCATGTTGCATTAGACTGGTACCATGACAACCCAAGCATCAAAACCCTCTTGCCTCACCTGCATACTCTGAAGGAGCTTCTCCCTCTATTCATGTGAATGAAGTGTCACATTGCTTACTGTCCAAAAGCACTCATGCTCTGCGCTCCGTTCAAAACAACAGTGTTTATGAATGCATCTCATAATAGGAAACACATTAAAACACCCTTTTTGTCACGGCTGTGCCAATGACTCATGTTGACATCATTTATTCAATGAAACTAATGTGTTTCTTTGATCTGTTTGTTTTTATTGAGACACATATTCACTATACAGTGTAGCTTTTTGTGCAATTGAAGGCTGCTGCACTGCACCTACATCTCTGCTGTATAATATTCAAATCTGTAAAATATATAAATAAGAGACATTTGTTAAAGTATGACAATCTCATCTGAGTATTTTGTGCACTTTTCGCTAATTATCACAGACATCTGATGTTTGTAGTGGTGTAATAAAACCTTGACATTGAAATCAGACACCGATTGTTCCCAGGATCCTACGCAGGAGCAGTGATCGCCATGCCTTTAGCGGGAGTGCTTGTTCAGTACGTTGGATGGTCTTCGGTCTTCTACATCTATGGTGAGGTTTGAATGAACATCACAAACATTCCTAAAATCACACTTCAGTCACTCACTCTCATGACAACAATGAAAGCAATGATTTTAAAAATCACCACATAAATACACTTCAGTTTGTGTATGCATCATAGAATGAGATATAATTTGTGAATTCTAGTGCTGTCAATTGATTAAAATATTTAATCGCGATTAATCTCATGAATGTCATATTTGACTCTGGATTAATTGCAAACTAATTGCACATTTTTATCTATTCTAAATGTCCCTTGAATTATAATTTTAATGCTCTTATCAACATGGAAAAGTGGATAGGCTTGCTTTGTGCAAATGTCTTTTAATTGAAAACAACATTTGTTACATTTCACACTAACATTCTCACTTTGAGCAGTCATTCACATTTGAATGAATCAAATCTCACACAATTGAACACTCAATAAACAGATGACAAAAAAAATAAATACTTTGTTAGAAAAAAGTCCCTTCAACAACCCTTTCTAAGGGATCAAAACAGGGTGATCCAAAATAAAGTTGCAAAGTGCACATCATTCTAAACTAGGACTCAGGCTATTGTGCAGTTAAACCATGGCTTAAACTTTCCTTTCTTAAGTTTCCTTTGAACGTGATAGCATTCATATCCCATTGTTATCCATTGTTGCCTGGTTTTGACAAGGAGGCGGTGGAGAATTCGCATTCGCCGTGTGTTTGGCCATCAAGTGGTATTCCAGACTGGATGTGCTGCGGTGATAATTCAGTTCACACCGACAATACACACAGATTGTCAGTCGACCCATCTGAAACTAAACTTTCCATTCAGAATATTGTTCGCACCCATTTCGGCGTTTCACACTTTGCATCCACACAAACCGGTGGCCTACGTTTTTTACAGCTAGCAAACAGACAAGACCAAACACGTGTGTGGGGTCTGTCTATTGTTTTGTTTCCGGTTTACAATTGGATCCTCTATTTTTTCGTACCTTACTAGCAGTGGCCACAGCTTATAAAAAACTACAAGTTCACTAGGTCACAAAGAGCGTTAATCTCACGATAAAAAAAGAAGACGTTTTTAAAATTGATTTGCGTTGCGTATTTTTGACAGCACTAGTGAATTCATGAGTTTTAGAGGTATTTGTAGGAGAATCTGTTTACTTTTGGACAGAGTCAGGCTCACTGCTTCCACCAGATTTCAGTTCTTGTGCTAAGCTAAGCTAATTGGCTGTGGGCAGGAGTTACATATTTACATAAAAGTGGTATCGATTTTCTAACTCTCAGCGAGAAAGCTAGTTACAGTATTTCACAAAATATTAAGTATTTCTCGGAGCTATGCAAGAAATAGCTTTGTTCATATTTTTATCAATATATGACATATTCATTTTATGGGAATCACAAAAAATATATTGTGTATATGTACGTATATATGTAAAATCTTTGATTGGCACACTGCTCTAAGGTAGCTGTGCTTTGTATGCTTTGCACAGTAAGTGTTATCTGACTTGCTGAGTTTGATTAAAATGATTAACACTGACATGAAATTCATACTTGTCAAATGTGTTTTAATAAAAATCTACTCTGGTGCTGCTGTGATATAATCTCATGATTTATTGATGTGAATTAGCATTTTCCTGTCTGGGCTCTGTGATTCATGCCTTGTTCATTTCATTTTAATAATGAAAATTCTTGTGGTCCAGAGAGGGTCAGGCCTTGTTTTAATTAGTCTGTCCTGCCCCTTACAAAGCCTTCACTACAAATATAAACTCCTTTGTCTCCGTACAAAGGAATGCATTCACTTTTCTACCGTTGTCATTTCATGAAAAGGGGTTTTTGGGATCGTATGGTATGTCCTGTGGCTACTGCTGGCGTATGGAAGTCCTGCTGAGCATCCCACAATCACAGAGGAGGAGAGGACATACATCGAGACAACAATCGGGGAAACAATGCACCAAATGAGTGTGACTGAGGTGCGTGAGTGTCCTAAAATCCTAACACACACACACACACACACACACACACACACACACACACACACACACACACGCACACACACACACACACACACACACATAGCATAAACAACATACATTGATTTCTGTCTCCCAATCACAGAAATTCAAGACTCCATGGCGTCGTTTCTTTACCTCCATGCCCGTCTATGCCATCATTGTGGCCAACTTCTGCCGCAGCTGGACCTTCTACCTGCTCCTCATCAGCCAGCCGGCGTATTTTGAAGAAGTCTTTGGATTCCCCATCAGCAAGGTTGGCCTCACACTTTCACTTCAGCTATTCCACTGACAATGACAAGCATCCATAAAGACAGATAATCATTGGGCTGATTTAGATTATGGCTTTCTGAACATATGCCAGACATAGAAATGTGTCTGACAAACTTTTGTGATATGATGAACCCTTCACTATAAAAAAAAAAAGGCATATGGCAAGTATGTGGAGCTGTAAATGTGGTGTGGGGAACCACTGCTACCAGATGGCAGAAGGACCAAGGATCTGGTCCCCAAACCATGTGGGTGTGAAGGACAGGACCTACCAGGAGTAGTTTTCAGTGTCTTACCCCTGTACCTGTGTTTGTGTGCTATGACTAAAGATAAGATTATTCGTACCGCTCTCAATCTAACTTTCACCGGTGGGATACAAATAATCTATTATTCGTTTTGCAATATCTAAGTGAGTCTAAATCAAAGAGAAATATCACTTCATCACCAGTTTAGCCACGACCAACAGCAGCTAGTCGGCCCTCACTTCTTCAGAAAGTGGTTCCTCCTCCTGTTCTCATGAATATGAGTTGACTGCACTCACTGGCAGTGTGGGGCACACCCATGAAGATGTTTTACTCAGCAACACTCTGCCATCTTCTCTCTCTCTTGCCTTCGCCCCCTAGTCAGGGCACATGAGTTTTTTCAAGCAACTGATTGGCTGAAGGCCAAGTACATGTTCTTGAACCTCATTAAAGGAATGATGAATGAGGCAAATCATTTGCATATATTTAATCACCTGGGAAAGACAAACTCTCACACAAAAAGTCTCAGCAGCTGAAAAAACAATTCAAACTTGCAACCAGGCTCAGGACAAAGATAAAGATGGACAACATTAAATAACATGCAGGCTGACAGCAAAGTGGATGGATTGGATGGATCCCTGGAAAAGATTCTGAAAGGAGAACTTAAGAAGTGTGTTAAAAAATACAAAAAAGTATAGAAATGGTGCACTAAAATCACTCTTGAATATACTGGGTCACAACAACCAATGCGTCGATCATCCCTGTGGGTTTAGTGTTTGATAAAGATGAAGATTTAGTTAAAAATGAAGACAGTTGTTGGAGGTGGTTTGTGCTTGTGAACAGATTTTGACACTTGTCACAATGCAGAGATTGCGAGCTGGAGGCCCAGGGCCCAGAGTGGTGAAATTTACTTTGCAAATTTGTATTTGCTTCAGTGAAAAGGAGGCTGTGTTACTGAAATCCAGCCCGCTGTTTGAAAAGACGTATCATCAATCCACAAATGGTCGAATCATGGAATCAAACTTTAAAGAGCTACTTCAGGATTTAGCAGCTGGGAAGGATTTCTACATATCAGGTAATGGAAGACTCATTAAGCGAAGTTCACCTGAGGCAATAGCAGGCGCAGCAGGTGACCGAACTGCAGCAATGTGGAGATGCTGAGAAGCTGCTGGCCACCTTGTGAACTGAAGTGATAAGCTAAGCTCAGAACTTCATTACTGTGGCCCTTTGACCCAGATATTATTTCACTAAATCATATTATTACACTAAATGGTTGTTGTCCATGGATGGTATTACTGGAGTGCTTTGAACATCAAGCTCTGCAGTGTGGTGTTGTCCATAAGGCAGGGGTGAAGAACCTTTTTACTATCAAGGACGATTTCAATTTTTACAACATCCTTTGAGAGCCATACTAAATTATTTAACACGTGTATATCAGGGCTGCACGGTGGCGCAGCAGGTAGTGCGCGTGCCTCCCAGCAAGAGGCAGGTTCGATTCCCGGTTCGGGCCTTTCTGTGTGAAGTTTGCATGTTCTTCGTGCATGCGTGAGTTCTCTCCGGGCACTCCGGCTTCCTCCCACAGACCAAAAAACATGCTCATTAGGTTGATTGGTGACTCTAAATTGCCCCTAGGTGTGAGTGTGAGTGTGAATGGTTGTGTGTATGTTGATGATCGGCTGGCGACCGGTCCAGGGTGCACCCCGCCTCCCGCCCGTTGACAGCTGAGATAGGCTCCGCGACCCCAAAAGGGATAAGCGGCATAGAAAATGGATGGATGGACGTATATATCAGACGAACCTAACTGCTTCTCTTTGGTGAGGTGTCTGATGTCAGATAGTAGAGATGATGATGCTACTTGCAGCTTTCACACTCACCAGCATATTCAGACATCGAGGGAAGATGACCAAATCAACCAAATGTGGGCAAGTCAACAAAATCAGGCAGGCAAAACACATCACTTCTGAAACACTCTCAGTTGGGCATGGGTTAGGGTTAGGAAAGGGGGTTACGAACCGGTGCCCCCTCACGGGGGACCGGAAAGGCATGGGCCATCCCCTGGGGTCCCAACCCCCGTTGACCCCAGGATCGTGTTTCATACTCAACGTACTCTGGGGGGGCAGCGTTCCTGCCTCCCATAGCGGACCTCCGTCCACTCACCCTGAGCTCCATAGCTCATCTCAAAATGTGTTTGAATTAAAATGAAATGTTTTTAAATTTTTAAATTACAGCTGTTTTTCAATGCCCGCTGGAATCTCTGGATAAGTTAATAAGATCTTGCGTATTATTCCTGCTTTGGCTGTTCAGAGTGATATGGGTTGGATTACTAGATCAATAAGGTAAAAATATGACATGAGAAGACCGTGTTTACCTTGCTTAATACGTCAGAAAAGATGGCCAATAAGAAGGTTTTTCTAGTGTAAATCACACAATTCTCCATGGGCTGCTGAGCTACATGCTGTTTTTGAGGAAGCTGAATCACAAAATGTGTATAGTATCTTTGTTTCTAAAGCTTTGAAAAAAATGTCAGTATGGTTTGTTTGTTTAGCATTAACATTATTATTTATGACAATAAAAAAAATCAATAGATCAATCAAATCAAGTATGATCTCCCAACAGGTGGGGATCCTGTCCGCTGTCCCACACATGGTGATGACGATTGTAGTTCCTATTGGAGGACAGCTGGCTGACTTCTTACGCAGTAACAAAATCATGTCCACTACCAATGTGAGGAAGCTCATGAACTGTGGAGGTACGTCGTGATAAACTAGAAGCCGTCAGTTTTGTGATTATTTGTCATGATATTGGAAACGGTATTATGGTGCTCAATAATCAAACGTCAGACATTGTTGTAGATCATGTAGCTCTTTTATAAAAGAGCAAAACAGATTTAAAGGACCAGTGGGTGAGATTCAGGAGGATTCAGCGACAGAATATGAAATGAAAAAAAAAAAGAGTTGAGATGTTTTGTTACCTTAGAATGAACTCTTTATATCCAGCATGTTGTGCTGTCATGTTTCTACAGTAGCCCAGAATGCACAAACTTTTTCATTCTACATTTTCTGCTAGTTTCTGGGCTGCCGTAGGGGAGGATGAGGGGAGGGGTATTCAGGAGGCTACAGTTTGCAGCCTCTCTGCCTTTATGAAGCTGAAGTCTGATTTCTTCTTCCAGCTTTGTCCTTTGATGAACATTTTCTGTTCAGTTCAGGAACTGAAACAGGTGGAGGTGTCCTCGAAGTAACCCCAGATTAATTTCCGACAGATGCTCTGCATTTATTAGAAAGTGTTTACCATGTTGTTTCTTAGACGAACTATTCACTCACAATCTCTGGTCCTGTTCTGTCACAGGATTTGGTATGGAAGCTACTCTGCTGTTGGTGGTCGGCTTTTCTCACACTCGAGGGGTCGCTATCTCCTTCCTAGTTCTAGCTGTCGGGTTCAGTGGATTCGCCATCTCAGGTATTACCCCATCTGCACCAAAGAAACAATTGTGAGTGTGTGTGTGTGTGTGTGTGTGTGTGTGTGTGTGTGTGTGTGTGTGTGTGTGTGTGTGTGTGTGTGTGTGAAATGTAAGACCGGTTTCCTTCATCTTCTGGATTGTGAGAGACTTGTCTGAAAATGAAATGCAGGATTTTTTCCTTTGGGTGTGATGCAGTATACATACTTTAGCCTGCCAAGCCTTGACACAGGCACTGTTCCTGAATATTTTATAAACTGTTGACAAGGCAGCAAAAAAATGAAAATGTATGCGTCTGGATTTAAATCAGGTTCACTTTTACAACATATTAATATGGCAAGATAGAGAGCCTTTATATTGTGAAAGTGTCACTGTTAACTTATAATATAATGATCTTGTTTGTGCTTTGTCCACAGGCTTTAATGTCAATCATCTGGACATTGCTCCTCGCTATGCTAGCATCCTGATGGGCATCTCTAACGGGGTGGGAACCCTATCTGGAATGGTGTGTCCTTTGATTGTTGGAGCCCTGACTAAACACAAGGTACAACACGTTGATTTGTACACTGTTTGCATACATGAACACACTCATTCATCTCACATTTTTTGCTTATAACTGTAACTGAAGATTAATGCCGACGTTCCTTTGATATCATATTCTGTTTGCTTTTAGCTCAAACGCAGAATCACTGCATGTAATATAGCACCTGTCAGTTATTTGTTAATAATTCATAGCCCTGTAAAATTCATCATACACACTGCAATTGTAGTTTTTCTGATGCCATGAGCAAGGCGGTGGATTTACAGCGTTACCTCAGTGGTACATAATAAAACAAGTGTGCTTTTGACAGGAAATTCACTGACTCTATTCGTCTCCCCACAGACTCGTCTGGAGTGGCAGAATGTCTTTGTTATTGCGTCCATGGTGCATTACTCAGGAGTCATCTTCTACGCTATCTTTGCTTCAGGCGAGCTGCAGGAGTGGGCCAACCCTGAGAGCACCAGCGAGGATAAATGTGGCTTTATTGATGAGGACGAGCTAGCTGAAGAGTCAGAGCTCAACAGCCAGAACGCACTGGCCCCCCAAAAGAGTTATGGAACCACCGATGATTCATCTGGTCGAAAACAGGGCTGGAAAAAGAAGAGAGGGGTGACCATGCAAGAGGAGGAGGAACATTTTGGGAATGGCGACTACCAGGACCGGTACCAATGAGGTGCTGTGTGAGGCAGAGGACTTCCAAAAGACTAAAATTCTGTCAAGGTCCAAAACTTGATTTAACAGCTGTGGAGATCTCAGCAACATCGGAGAAGTGATAGGAGCAGCAGCATCGTGTGTACCTCATTTTTGGTCAATACTCCAGTTTAACTGTGATGTGCCGTCATGAAAAAAATCATATGGAAACACCACCTTAAAATCAAATGTAATTGTTATTAGAAAGTCACTGGAGTAAAATATTAAAGAGAGAAACGTCGACAAACACATCACATAATCGGAAACGGAATTGAAATTGAACAATAAATGTAATCTACGCTGACATATACTGTAGACTCATATGAATAGTGTAATGGGAACAAAACCTCAGACCAACATTCATGAACCAACTAGTGCTGCATTCAAAGAACATCAGAAACACATATCAACCCTGCAGCCTGATTGTACTCTGTCTGTGCAAGCAAACATTGACTGAACTTTATGTAGCTTTGAACCATGTGAACAGTTTTTGAAATGTTTTGTGTCAGCTATGCAACGTGAAAAGAGATGTACTTCTGGAATGTAATAATGGGTTTGACAGCAGGCCACAGTGTTAATGTAATGAGCCTTACTGTTTTTTTTTCTTTTTTGCTTGTATGTATTTGTTGTTGTTGAATGATTGCACTCTATCACTGCTTAGCTCGCTCTCCTCATCTCAGCAGGTCTTTGTTCACCACCCATTTGTACGCACTTCTTCCAGCGTTACATCAGCTTCATTATTTGCACTGCTCTGAGCTCATAATGGGACGAAATGGATGGTGAGTTCAGGGCCGATGTTACTCCATGATGCGTTAAGTGTAACTCTATTTATTCTACTAGTGTTCAGTTTTTTTTTTCAGTTTCACAATGTTTGATACATGGAGACCCAGTCTGTTTCTACCAATAATGTACTGTAATGTTTCACTTGAATCATAAACGAGTATAGGAAATTTACACTTACTATTTATCATTACTGTGAAAGAAGAGAAAATCAGTTTTGTACAGTAAATTATTATTGTATTGTTTGAGAGACCATTTATTTAATTTGCACTTGAACATGCTGGAGATGTAATAAACTACATTTCTATTCTGTATTAGGATTGTTTAGAGGCATAAAATTCCTGAAGAGCTTGAAGGGTCTGACTTATTTAGTACTCTGCATCAGGTTATTCAACATTTCATGTTATTTTGTGTTCAGAAAATTATAAATTATAAATGGAAAATGACTAGTTTGTCATCAAATTGTTTAGCAATGTAATGGAAAACAAGACTAAGGCTTTATTCAGAATCGCAAACTACATACTACAGATGAATGCAGTATGCAGTGTGTACACACATACACTATAGTAGCAGTTATAGCAGGACAGGACTGTACTAAAAGTTCCTCTCCAGACATTGATTAACCCCTTAAAACTCATCTCTACTCATCAAAATATCATATTTAGAATTTGTTTCCTTTAAGAATATCCCTTCATGCCTTACACTTCACTGTCACAAGTCACTCATATGTCTTGTAGAATATACAAAAAAACATATGGATATGTTAACAAGGTTAAAAAGTTGATTTTGAGAGAGGTCTTTGAACACAGCAGTGCTTTGAGCTAAATTCTAATGTTACAATATGGCAATGTAGCTACAAGGATCCCTGCTGATGTTTAGCAGGTATAATGCTTGTCATGCTCTCAATCTTAATTTAGCATGTTAGCATGCTAATATTTGCTAACTGGCACTCACCAGCATTGGATAAATTGAATTTTGGACCTGATGATGGTGCTAGATGATAATTTAGAGGATCATGAAACTTATTCATCCACAACTTTTACCAATGCTAGAAATGCCACCCTGCTGAAGTGTTAGAGGAAAAGTCAGCAAATCACCGAAGTCATTAGGATTCATCCACTTGGGACCATGAGCATTTGAAGAAAATTTCACACCAATCATTTTAATAGTTGTTGAGATATTTCAGTCTGGATTAAAGCGGTGGACCAAGGGACACTGCCATCCATAGAGCCATGCAGCTACCATGACTTAAAAAGAAATAACTTTTAAAAGCTGAGAGGAAAAGCTAGAAGTTTCAGCCTTTTTAAATTTGTTTCCACCTCTCCAGCTAATATTTACATTTAAATTATAGCCATAAAGTCTGCATACAGACACGCTGTGCTGTTTATACAGTTTAGGTTCTTGTTATCTTCTGTAGTTACTTAGAATAAGTGGTCTCAAAAGCTGCTTGTTTATATTAGTGGGCTCAAATTGGACATTTTTAAATATTCCAAAAACTGCTCTGTTTCCCATCACACTGTGGTAAACATCCTCTGTCTTATCTGTCTTTACTTGCCTGCTTCATTTTCACCACAGAAGAATTAATGGACAGGATATTCCTCACCAGCGTCAGCCTCACTTCTCCAATGAAAAGACGAGAAGAGAAGAGAAGAGAAGAGAAGAGAAGAGAAGAGAAGAGAAGAGAAGAGAAGAGAAGAAGAAGAAGAAGAAGAAGAAGAGTCCTTTCACTGAAATATACACATACACATGTGTTAAACACTTCAAATGCAGATGCTTTGTGTGTTCATTTGTTAATCTGTGAAGAGTCTAATGAACCCTCTCACACACTGATGAAGGTTAAGAACTTAATTGCCAGTCGTTCTCACAGTTGCAGGCCTTTGAGAGCATGTGGTGGATTATGTCACTTTCCAGGGTGTGTTTCTGTTTTATCATGTGCATGACACTGACAATACGCTCTGTCTGGAATGAGTGACAAAACAAGGTGAAAGGCAGCATCCAATAGCTTCTTCTAACCCTCATCACGCTAAACCACCTGAAGAAAGGTGGTTTAAATGAACCTCATCAGTGCTTGTGAGAGCCTTCAGAACTGTACATGTCACATGTGTCTGCCCCTTTCCAGAGGCCATCACGACCACCTCATTCCTCACATGCTCTCAAACACAGACCAGATTGTCCACAAACAGCAATGGCAAAGGTTCTGTTTATTTCAGAGAGACTGTCTGTTGACTCAGAAGGGCCTCTTTGGATGGAGCAACAACCCATCAATAATTAAACCGCTGGTTTTTGGATAACGTAAAAAAGAAGAAAATTCTGATTCCAATCCATCTTAGGGTACACAGAGACACAAAGGACAGGTACACTGAGGTATGCCAATATAAACAAATCTGGTGTGGGCTGGTACACCATGGCAGTGGCATGAGAAATGGCTTTAATTAGTCGAAGGAGGCATGGGAACCAAAGCCAAAGTCTGCTTTCAGAGCTTTACCATGATCGCTTTACCATGATCATTCTGGTTGTGTATATGAAAATATTATGAGAACTTCAGTGAAAAGCAGACACAATAAACTCTTGGACTGATAGCAACATTAATGAGTGCATGTACGTTGTACGTTCCATGTGTGATGTCTGCGTGGGTGGGTAGGTGGGATTTCTGGTCTGCTGGAGAATTCAGGCAGCCTCTTGTCTTGTTGAGATAAAGAGGGATTTTTTTTGTGTGGGGGGGGGGGGGGGGGGGGTGGAGGGGGGATGACATGGACAGTTTAATTAATAACCACCATCCATTTCTCCCTGACCCCAACTGGTCACACATGGTCTCACTGGAGCCCAGACACAAGCAGCTTAATGTTCATTAGCAAATATCAATTGAATCGCAGCTCACAGCGTGGATATCAAAAACGAGGCTGAAAACGACAAAAGTTAGCAGGCAGGCAGCATTCAGCATCAGCTGGCCAGGATAAGGTAAGAACCATGAAATCAAGTCTGAACATATTTCATGTTCACCGGTGAACAGGTTACTTCTTATGGGTCTGTGGTGCGCCATTCTGTCTGAGTTATGTTTGGCTGTTGTGTGGGTTGTAAGAGTGGACTGGAGGTTTATGAGTGCTTGTGGGTTGCTTCTGGATCTCAGGGGAAATTACACTTAGTTAATGAAAAAAAACATTGGCAGACTACAAAAGTCATGCTGCACATGTGATCGCCTTAAAGCTCATCTTCATTTCACGTTTTACCACATCATGAAATGAGCTGTACAGTACATGCTAACTAAGACTGAAGACTTGCACATGGTATGTTTCATAAAAGTATATTCAGAAAGACAACAGGACAGGAACTGCTCTGACAGGAGGTAGAAGGTAAAGACTCGCTCTTAGTGAGGTCTTGTTGTGGTCTGACCTTCATCCCCCACCTCCCTGCTGGCAGCTTCTGAACATCTCATCCCTGTGTGGGAGAGAAGACCTGTCAGGTGTGCTGATGTAGAGACTCTCAGATGGATGTTTAATTACATTGTGGTTCAGGTTTCAGAGGATCCTGCAGACCTGTAATGGTGTTCAAAAGATCTTCACCACGGTTCACAAATCACACTGTTTTTCTGCTTGTTACAGAAGCGGTCCAGTCCAACCGGTATTTTCCTGAATGAATGAGTGGGTGGGCTCCGACATCAATGTGGTGGGACCACTGGAAATCCCACCCAGCGATGAATTCTCCATCTCGGAGAGCTCCCACTTGTTTGGTAAGTCTGCTCGGCAGGAAGCAGTTCTCAGAAAGACGGAACAAGACTGTAGAGGAGTCTGCGGGCACGCTGTGGTGCTTTGAGCTAAATGCTAATGTTAGCATGCTAATATTCTCAGTGACATTAACATGGTGATTTTTAGCAGATATAATGTTTACCACGCTCACTGTCTTAGATTAGCATGTTAGCATGCTAACAGCAACTATTTAGCACAGCTAAATAGCACAGTTAAACAGGTGAAGTTGATAGGAATGTCATCAGTTAGTTTAATAAAGTATTGGACAAATTGACATTTTGAGAACTGATGATGGCACAAGATGAAAAGTTTGGGGATCACCAAAGTGAACTGCAATTGATCTGACATACAGAAATGTTTGGCCACCCCTGTCCCTCATGAATCTAGATATTTACAAAGCACACTTACTGTAACAACTCAGGTCTGAAATAGAATATATACGTATATAAACAAGCAGGTGCAAAATTACCCAGCAGCTGCAAACATGCATGGATGCACAGATGCACTTAATTGCCGTTCCTGCAGTTTCTGACTGCATGAATCAGATAAACAATACCTTACAGTAGCAGTCAGCCAGTACCAGATCTGGAAATTACTTCACACATTAGTCAGCTACTTGTAATGATGTAAAGAAATGTGTTTCCGTGGTTAATGAGTAGCTGTGGCAACCTTTGCTCCCCTTGAGATTTCTCAAGACAGCAGCAAGCAGCTCAGTATTTGACCTGATGTTCTCGGGTCTTTAAAGGAAGGTTTCCGATCAAAAGGCATAAATGGAATATGATTTGTTAGTTAGAGGCAAAGAACAGACTGATCCACAAAACACAGCTGGACTGTTGGAAGCAGAGAGTAAAGTCTCTTTATAGTTTGTGTGTTTGGTCACAAGGAGATGGCCATGGTCCAGACCAAGTCCTGAGGAGGTCAGTGTCACATATACTTTATAGATACTGTTTTAGTTTTCAGTGTGTCAGTTTGCTTTAATAACACTTGTGAATGCCTGACAATCTCAGTACAGCTGAGGGATTCTTCTTGGAGACAACACATGCTCTTTGAAACGACTCTCATCACCCTCTGTTGCTTTTAAAGGAAATGTCCTGTCATGAATATGCTACACTTGCTCTGGTAATCATCATGAAACAGCTCTATAATCCTGTTAAACACTCTTGTAACCATTTTTCAGCAGCCTCATCTTGTTTGTCGTGGAGCTACATGTGTGTCTAAAAGACACAGTGTGCTCTGTGCAAACCAGTTGTTAATCATTGATGGGTTTACAGTACGTGTTTTGTTACTGACTACTGCTGAGCCAGTTTGTGTTCTAGCAAGCTTCTGCTGAGAAGCACTTGAAATAAAATGTTTTTGTGGAGTTTTTATCATGTTGCACAGACTCTAAAGCCCCTGAGGTAAACAAGATTTCGGGGCATAAAAATATAAGTGACTTGGCTTGACATTATTCAAAACTGATTTCCGTTGTCATTCCTACTGAAGGAACCAGTCTGTGTTACAAAAGCTGCACTAATAAATATTTTCATACTAACAATGGGTTGAATGGCTGCCTGTAATGTGAAAGGGGTCACTCGCAGGGAAGCTCCCATAGATAATTATTTCACCCCTCTGGAATGTGTTTCGACTCATGGTTTTGGTTTTCTGGGCTGCAACTTTGCTCTTTTGGTTCATTCTCTTTGGTCCTATTTGCATCATTTCCAGATGCAGCAGGCAGCTGTTTTTGGCTAAAAGCTTTACAAACGCACTGTATGCTACCTGCCCAGCATCAAAATGTCAAAGTTAGTGACTTGCTAATGAACCTAGTAGCCTCTCGAGCCTAGAGAGTCGTATTGATGTCTTTTGCAGATTTCCAAGTTCTCTGAAACAAAATTGCATTTTTATGAACATAAATATGCAATAGTAATAGTATGGGACAGGAAAATAAATGTGACTTGACATTATTGACTTAGTTTCACTAAGCATGGAGTTCTTTATCTCGAAAGCTGAACTTCTGTCTTGAGGTTCATTTACAAGTTTTCAACCACAACTCATGATCTTCCTCAGGTTGGGTTGGCTCACCTGACTTGGACAGATCTGTCATTATTTGGTTCGATATTAATTCCTTGCAGTGACAACTAAGCTATTGCCATTCATTGAAGAAGGCCATGAGATGCAGTTAAAATGTCAGAAAAGTGGACCTTCAGTCAAGTTTTTTTTTTTTTTTTCATCATCGTCTCCTACTTTTGTCTTAGATATTCTGGCAGACCAAAGCAGTCCTCTTCTGCAGGATCCAGACATCTTACCCTTCACCGGCTATCCCAGCATGCAGTACACATCCATGGAGCCAACCATGTCTTCTGCACCATACTACTCCAATCAGAACTACTACCCTCCATACAATGGAGACGAATGGTACTCACACACGGGGATATATGAACTGAGAAAAGGACCCCTGGAGGTCAGCTATGACGCTGAGATGGAGGAGGTGTCTGCTGTGGTGCCTGCCGTGTGCAAGAGGACCCGGCACATGTCGCAGGCTGGAAGGATCAAAGGGGAGGAACTGTGTGTTGTGTGTGGAGACAAGGCCTCCGGATACCACTATAATGCTCTCACCTGTGAGGGCTGTAAAGGTGAGAGAAAATGCACCGTACCAAAACAAATACTTTGGATTTTATTGTTGCTGAGGTTTTTGTTTTTTGTTTTTTTTATCAACACCCTATGAAACACACACTGCACTTATGTAAGTTCAGGTTTATACTCTTTAAAATAAATGTCCAGACAGACACAGCATTAGCTGTTGACTTTAGGGGCCACACATGACAGGGATGTTCATATTTACAGTCCAAACAGCAGCTGGTGAGGAGTATTTAATACATCAGCATTTGTCATTTGGAATTGATACGAGAGCACTGGCTGTTTGCGCTCATTAGGCCTCAGGGGCAGGTAAGTGACTGTTCTTCTTACTTCGTCAGGAATATGCTTTGGTGCTGCATTTAAGGGTCATGTAATTGTTTTAACAACGATAACTACTTCAGCTGTACACTGTGGCATTCTTCTATTGACTCTATGTTTAATTATGTGTCAGGGACAGGCAGTAAATCCATGCAATCATGCAGTCTGTCAAGCTCAGGTCAGACTGTCACTTCTTGAGCTGAAGACAAGATTGACGCTGATTTAAAGAGAACAAAGGATTTATGGGGAAATATGGGAGGAAACATTACACTTTACAACTCCTCTTCATGTAAAAATGATCTCCATGGTGACAGTGGCGTGGTGGCCTTCAGCAGCTCCTCCCCATGTTTTTATGACACTGAATTTGCTTTGATTCCTGCCAGACCACACAGTGAATGGGTATGAGTGTAATTCCACACTGTGAGGTTGGACAATACCAGGAGTGCAGCAGCTGGCCTGTCCTGCCATTTGACTGAGAATAGGCTCAGGTCTACCTGGTGCTGCTGCCAGATTGGGTTCCCTCTCAGCTTTCTGTTGTACAATGCAGGAGCAACCTGAGCTCAGCTACGCTAATGAATGCCATTCTGTTTAATGTTCTATGTCAGAATGTCTAATAACAGTTCCAAAGTTATTCTGTGTGTGTGTGTGTGTGTGTGTGTGTGTGTGTGTGTGTGTGTGTGTGTGTGTGTGTGTGTGTGTGTGTGTGTGTGTGTGTGTGTGTTCTCTGTGCTCTCTCTGCCTGGAACATTTCCAGCTGGCTATAATGCAATGTCACATTGTGACATTATTAGAACAGTGTGTAACCTATGAACCTATGAGCAACCATTATCTGACTTTATGCTGCACATAGCATGAGTCTGTGGACAGACAGAATTCATTACCTCACTGAAAAGTTGGAGGTTTACAGCTTGTCGCCTGCAGCTCTTCATCTAACAGCTCACTGTGCTGCTCCTTCTTGTTCCATTACTCCCTGCAAACTGTCAAAAATGCTGAAAATGAGTGCTGTCTTGTTTTGTAGATACATTTTTGATGCGCACAGTAAGCACTAACCTCACTGACAAACAAGTTGCATTTCCTATGACTTCTTCATAATAGAATTCACTTCATGTTCTGACAGCTAAATGCTTTTAATGTGAAGCTGCAGCAGTTGGAAATCTTCTGTTTGCATTATCAGTAACCTAATGCTGCATTTTTCGTGGGAATGCTGCCACTGACACCCAGTTTGTAGTACTGCAAATACATAAACATTGCAATACTTTGATCACCATTTGCCAATAGATAGTGACTTGGCAGACATATATTTAAATGAAAATCTACAAGATTCTAACTTTAAAGTGCGGAAAGATTATCTGCAAACTGTTCTTAAAGCAGCTATGATCAACATGTCTGATGACTATGCGTATGTGACTGTACTCATCGGACTGATAATGTTGCACTGTGTCTGCTGGATGTGTACGTGGGCAAATGCATGCAAACTTGTTCACCATATCAATGTAATACCTGATAAGATGTCAGTGTTGTGCTCACTGCTTGTTTCTGCTTCCCCAAGGTGGCAAAAAACAAATCTATTAATGTAGATTTAAGTATAAAAACTACTACAATGTGACATACAGAATGGGCTCTTTCAGAGAGCTGTTTTATAATATAACGTTGAATTTATAATGATGCATGTTATTTATAAGATGAATGCACTTATATGTAAAACCTTAATCAGCAAAGTATGTAGTAAATAGGTGGCATTAATCAAGTTGTATAAAGGACAATCTGCATAGTGAAGCAGAGGTATAAAGCAGTATTAAATGGTAATAATTAAACACTAGTAGCTTGGAAGTGTACTTTAATACAGTATTGAGAGACTGCACTCAGTTACTCTCCACCACTGTACTGTTCTGTGACCCAACAGACCGCAGTGTATGCAGTCCATATCGTTATGATAATGCCTTGTTTTATCAACCACGTTCAGGTTTCTTCAGACGGAGCATAACAAAGAACGCTGTGTACAAATGCAAGAGTGGCGGAAACTGTGAAATGGACATGTACATGCGCAGGAAATGCCAAGAGTGTCGGCTAAGAAAGTGCAAAGAGATGGGCATGCTCGCTGAATGTGAGTATCACTTGATCATTATGAGACCCTTGTCCCTGTTCATGCTAACAGCATGCCAAAGCAATCTTTCTTTTTTACCATTATGCTAAACATACATTTAATAGAAAATTCCAGATAGCAGTGCATAAATGAAACTACTGTGGTAGGTGGGAAGGGGGCTTCTCAAGTGGAAGCATGTGCATAAGATATAAAAAAGAGGTCTAATAATAAGCGAGGGTATTACAACAGGCCACACAAAACAAGAAAAGAATGACAAATAAGAGCAGACAGGAAAGAAAGGCTGTGATACTTAACAAGTCTTACTGCAAGGGAAAACAACGTTAAACAATATGGTGGGGATTTGTGGACATATTTCTACTTACTGTCATGCATCAGTTCAAACTGATGTGCGCTGTCCACATGCAAACACTGTGCTGTCTATTTGTCGAGAGAGGTTGTCGCAGGTTGCTGTGGTGAGCCCTCGTTTTCCATCCCGACACGGCCTGTTGAATTTTACTGAGGGATTGAATGTCACATGTCACACAATAGAAAGGTCCAGCTTCTGTTACTGTTACAGGAATAGAAGCAGCTCAACAGACACCTTAAGCTCCATTTAGGAAAAATGAACGCCTTCAAGGCGTTTGCTGTCATTAAAAGGGAATTTACTATGAAGTGTTTTTTAATACCTGTGGCTATTTGGGAGTGGACTCTTCGGTATTGTGCCGACAGAACTTATACATGGACCATGTACTTTTGGAGTCTGTGGAGGATTATGACTTATTAGGTCTTTTAAGAGATGTCAGAGCTGTCAGTTGAAAAACACAGGACTAGACTCCTGTTGCTCATAAATAGTGCAGCGAAGTTGTGATGAATATTGCAGGGTGGCAGGCATTCATGACTCTACCAGCTGCCGCAAGGGGAGCTTAACAAATTAGACTTATTTGGTCACAGTGTGAAAAGACAGACGCTAATTCAATGGAGAAATTGAATCACTGTGAGGAAAGGATGCAAAGGACTGACAAGTTATAACAAGTTATCATAATAAAGGACAATGATGTGACGTTTTCATTAATGGAAAATGTGCGGGAACAAATATGAAATAAATGCATTAAAATTATGAATAATAATAAAATATCATGACCGAAAGAACTAGATAGCGGGTACAAGCGATCGAAATGGGTTTCCTTAGGAGGGTGGCTGGCGTCTCCCTTAGAGATAGGGTGAGAAGCTCAGTCATCTGTGAGGGACTCGGAGTAGAGCTGCTGCTCCTTTGCGTTGAAAGGAGCCAGTTGAGGTGATCTGGTAAGGATGCCCCCTGAGCGCCTCTCCAGGGAGGTGTTCCAGGCACATCCAGCTGGGAGGAGACCACGGGGAAGACCCAGGACTAGGTGGAGAGATTATATCTCCACACTGGCCTGGGAACGCCTGTCAGAGCTGGCTAATGTGGCCTGGGAAAGGGAAGTTTGGGGTCCCCTGCTGAGGCTGTTGCCCCGGCGATCCGACCCCGGATAAGCGGTTGATGATGAGGATGGGGATAATAATCAAATAAATGATCAAATAAACACATAATTAAATTATGAAAACAGCACAACTGAACGACACTGACATGGAAGAGACAATTTGGCATTATTAAGATTCTCACTTCACTCGTGAGTCTATGCAGTATGACATACAACTTTAATATGACCTCATGTTAAATGAAAATGAATGTTTACAAATGCTGCTGAATAAAGAGCTGTGAGGTATTTAACACACATAGTGAAGCCTTCATCACCACTGGCAGGCCTGCTGACAGAGATCCAGTGTAAATCTAAAAGGCTGCGAAAGAACACCAAGGCCTCCCCGGGCCAGTCGCCTGGAGACGAGGCAGAGGGCACAGACAACACGGACAACAAGCAGGTCACCTCCACCACCAAACTGTCAAAGGTAATCACAATCGCTGCCGTGTCTTTACAGCTTTTCCACTTTCATTTTTGTCCAAATTTGCAGATTCTGTCATGGAGACTGACAACAAATGTGCCGCTGTTTACCGATGTGTTGTTTCTGTTTTCTGTTTATGTCCAGGAAAAAGTTGAAATTACCAAAGAGCAGCGGGAACTCATGAAAGTCATCGTAGAGGCTCACAACAGACATCAAATTCCTCAAGATGTGACCAAAAGACTGGTATATAACCCTTAACACCAGCCAGTGCATCATCTCAGTTCAAAGAGATGCCACACTCAGACCATTTCTTTAATTTTAGACTGAAGTTCATGCAATGACATGTTTCAACCTCTGATGCCACTACAACCCTGATTCCAAAATGTTGGGGCGCTGTGTCAAATACAAATAAAACAGAATGTGATAATTAGCTAATTCTTTTTGAAATATACTCAAATGAAAACAGTACAAAGACTGAATGTTTGACCTCATCAGCTACATTGATGCAAGTTAGGACAGGAGCAACTAAAGACGGGGAAAGTTGTGGAATGCAGGAAAAAAAACTGCTGTTGGTAAACACAATTTGTTTGTAAATGACTGCACTATTTTTTTTATTCATTTTTGCCCCATTTTTTTTTTGGAATCAGGGTTATACTTTATGTAGTGTACCACTGGTGCAACCTTCTGCTGGTGGAGTTTATGCAGCTTGCTCTGTCTTGTCTTTGCTTGTCTGATTGTTTCCAGTGCTGTTTACTCTTGTTGTTTCCAGCTGCAAGACCAGTACAGCACAGAAGAAAACTTCCTCCTATTGACGGAAATGGCAACAAGTCAAGTCCAAGTTCTTGTGGAGTTTACAAAAAATATTCCAGGTATTTTTCCTAGTTTGCAAATCTAATGAACAAATACAAAAAAACACATTGCCTGATGATGCTGTGATGCCTCTGGCAGGCTTTCTCTCTTTGGATCGTGAGGATCAGATCGCTCTGCTGAAGGGTTCGGCTGTGGAAGCCATGTTTCTGCGCTCAGCTCAGGTTTTTAACAGAAAGATGCCCAACGGACACTCACAAGTTCTGGAAGAGAGGATACGCAAGAGTGGTGAGTCAACATGAAGTGAAAGGCACCGTCTGACACCACGCACTCTACTCAGCTCCACCAAAACTAGTAAAACTATGACCTTCTAAGCTTCCATCACCCAAAATAATGCTAATAATTTAAGGTGTGGAACTAGAATATCTTTACTTCTAATTCATGACCTTCAAGAGTCTTGGTCTGTTGCTCAGCAGGCTGCACAAGCAGTATCATGACATTTGTCGTTCCACCTGCAGCCAAGCAGCCAGGTCTAGCCAGATCCTTCAATAATTGATCTGCTTGATGCAGCTTGGAAATGTGTGCTGACCTTTTGATCTCTGGCAGGGTGTAAGTTACACATGCACACACATCCCCAGTGGTTACAGTTTCACTCTGCTCAGGCATGCGTGTGGGCATGCCGACAGGTAAGGAGAGCATCCAAAGCGAACTCAGCTCTTAAGTGGTACTTCAGCACTGTTGTTTCGCCCATGGGAAGGTTTTTCCTCACATTTTTGTTTTTATTTCCACATATATCCCATATCAAATAGTTTACTGCTTGGGGGCTTTAAAATCTCATGTATATGCATGCAAGGTGTCATTATGTCAACCAGGCTGGACAGTTAGACAGACAGCAGCAGTGATGGCAGGAGTGTGTGTGAGTCAGTGGGTCCCTCAGCGCAGCTCTGGTGTGAATGGGGGGATAAGAGATATTCACAGTAAAGGCCAGTCTGCGAGAATAAGGGAGCAAAGCTGTCTGAAGAGACCATTGTTCCTTATCAAAACATCAAGAGTGCTATTGTCCACTTCTCTCCCTCTGAGCCTCGCTGGCATTTCTGAATGCTTGATGATGCGTCCAAGCAAACAGACTCCCTCCGCTAGTTTGAGGAGCGTCCAAAGTAGGAACTGTTGCCAGTGTGCAAGAGCAAACTGAATGCAGACGTTTGAAATTATATAGAGAGCAGTTTGTAAAAATCATGTTTTTTATCATTGAAGAAAAGCAGACTTTCATATTTGTCATTGTGCACTGCAGCCACTCTATTTTAATTTGTACAAACGCATGACCAGGAAATATATGATCAAAGCTGAGCCGAGACATAATGCAGTCAAAGTGCTTCAGTTGCAATCCTCTTGTGGAATGATCTACTTTATAACACTGATCCAAGCCCACATTTTACAGTTATGACTCCTTGTTAACAATTATGGACTAGATTTTATAGTTAAAATATCTTTTCTCTCTTTCAGTTCACTCCATTTCTTCTCTCTGTCTCAGTCAATCACATTAGTTTTGATACCACTCAGGCTCATAAATATACTGAACAGTATATTTATGAATGTTGTCAATGATATTTTACTGAGTCTTCTTTCTTTATGCTGTTTTTTAGCTCTGTTCTTTACCCTCTTCCTCTTCCTCCTACTCCTTCTCCCTCCTCCTCTTCTCTACTTCATCCACAACACTAATACAGTACAGCACAGCACACCTTTGACCCTCAGTTAGCATTTGAACATCATGAGTAATCACTGTGTCCAACTATTGTAGTATTATTTATTTTGCATGACTGCCCTCTGAATCTGAACACATCAGATTTGAGCATTAATTTGTCAAATGTGCAAAAAGGACAAAAATATTGGAAGGGGCAGGTCTTTAACACAGTGTTTTCAGGTTAGTTGTCGAGCTTTATATATGTCATTATTGATTTCAGATTGAGTTTTGTAGGTAGAAAAGAGCACTGTGCATCTGTCTGATGACGTTTGGCCCAGAATCAAGTGACCTGTCATGTTTCTGGTCTGTTTGAGTGAATAGCCCACTGGTTCCCAGCATGGGGGTCCTGACCCCACTAGGGGTCGCCAAAGGATCACAGGGGCTCAAAAGGCTTTCTTGACTGTAAAGGGTGTAAGAAAGCTTTTTTTTTAAGATGATATACAGTCTATATGTCAGCATTTCATTTGTTTCTGTAAATAAAACTGAAGCTTTTCTGTTGTGTGCATTATAACTGCTTATAGGGCATCGTTAAAGTAGTATTGTCTATGTGCTGAAACCACTGTCAGTAATTAAACCGGGCCTTACAGGACAGCTCATTATGTTGTTCACCTTGTCACTGACCCAAATGCTGTACCTGACTTTGTCTTATCGCACCGGTTTTGAACCCATTCACCACAGATGTTTTTGAAAGTTGAATATATTCTTTTCTGGTTTTCAGGTATGTCAGAGGAATTCATCACACCCCTGTTCAACTTTTACAGAAGCATCGGTGAGCTCCACATGGTGCATGAGGAACAGGCGCTCCTCACCACTGTAACCATCCTGACACCAGGTGAGCCGGCGTCAGCAGCTTTCAGTCGTCCAGAGGTATTTTTAATGCCGCTATGTGAGAAGTGGTCATTCTATGAACGTATTGTCACTGTTCACCTCTCCAGATCGGCCTTATGTGAGGGATCAGCAGGCTGTTGAGAAACTTCAGGAGGCCATGCTGGATTTGCTGAGGAAGCTGTGCGTCCTGCAGCATCCACAGGAGCCGCAGTACTTCGCTCGCCTCCTGGGCCGTCTGACGGAGCTGAGAACACTCAGCCACTACCACGCAGAGATGCTCACATCCTGGAGAGTGAACGACCACAAATTTACCCCGCTGCTCTGTGAGATCTGGGATGTGCAGTGATGCAATGGAAGTGAAGAGAGTGGAAACACAAGGATGATAAGATGAACATTTCAACATGCAAGACAAAGCCATGGGTCAACTGCAGTGCATATTTATACCAGATGATGTGACGATCTGGATTTAAATCCCCTCACAAGCAGTTTGCCTTCAGTGTGGCCTGAGCTTGCTGTGTGATTTTTGAGACTTGTCTCATTATTGAGACATTTGACGTAACTTCTTTTTATTGTGCACACCATGTAAAACTTCTTGAAGTCCCAGCGTGAATCATCAGACGAGATCACTGGAAATTCAAGTCATAGACGGTGCTCATGAGACGTGTAAAGCTTAGATTGCATTGAGTTTAATAATGGGTTCATTTATTTTTTATTTGTAAAACCTATAGTACTTGCTATATGTACCTGCTGTAAATACACAAAGGTTGTATGTTCTGCCTCAATAAATAACAAGATTAACAGGAAAAAGGTTGATGTTGGGCCATTATTAAGCTTATCTTCACACCCATTGTTCAGCACAGAGGAAACGACTGGTACGCATGCAGATATAACATCTGTAAATGATGGTCCTTGTTCCCCTTTAATCTTTCTGAAACTTTATCTCAATGAACTAAGATGAAACAAGTTCAAGTCTTCTATTGAATAGCCTGCAAGTATATATGGCACTGTAGCAGAAGTTTTAGTAATAGCAGCAGCACCACCAGGAGCAGTAATGACAGACATTTACCACAGTGTGAGAACTGTCTAATAAAGACAGTCATCAGTCATCAGTTACCACAACCCCTAATTTCAGTGCACACAAAATAAACTTGATTAACAGTGACTCTCCCTTGTAATCAGTGCAACAATGTACTATTAGCATTAGACTTAGGACAAACAAGACCTTTTCAATTCACTGAACTGTATGAATTTATTTATTTTCTTCCTGAAATGTACATAAAACTTCAAAACAGATACAGATATATCTACAGTATAAATGTTCTATAACGTGACTATTTCCACTTACATGACCATGATGTATCTCTAAATCTCATTTTTACAGTAGGCAAATGTTGCATGAAACTATACATCATTTACAAAATATCCTTGTCATGCAATGAGACTTTTTACATGTTAAAAAAACTTCTAAACACAAACCATTTTTAAAAGTAAATGTATGTGTTATTTTTTTTACTTAATCAAAAGGTTGTCATATTTACCATGTCTTACAGCAAACCATGTTGCGTTAGTATCTAGAATTGTATCATAGCACCATCTTGTGGAATAAATTGGCAGCAAATGTTATCCCTATTATTATTCACTGTAAAAAAAAAAAAAAAAGACAAAAAAAAGGCAATAAATGTGTACACTATGCTGACCAAATTGTTTTTGCTTTTTTCACTATTTCTTAAGACCCCATCAAGGGTTAAGACATTTAGAGGTGAGTTCTGTCCTGTGTAGTAGGAGGTGTGGATGTTTCTGCGTCAGGATAAACCAGGAAGCCAGAAAATGTGGTGTACCTGCCCTGGTTGCTGTAGACAGCATAACGCTCATCCTGCTGACTGTACAGCCACACACTGTCGCCCCTCTGGAGAGACAGCAGCAAGCTCTGACTCTGCATCTCCCTCCTCTTCGATGTGTCCTCATCAAACACCATCGCCTGCACCTCGCCCTTGCCGGTCATCAGCTTCACAGAAACAGCCTTGCGAGGGTGCTTCCCTACAGTGAAGGCGAAGAAGTACGCACCCGGGAACCTGCATGTGAACAAGCCTGAGGTTTTGTTGAAATGCCCCCCAATATTGACATATTCCACATCAAAGGTCAGAGGTGGCTTGTCCTGCTGTCTGCTGCTCTGGCCCATGAGTGTGGAGGTCCTTGCCACAGAGAAGGCAGACCGTGGCTGCTCTGAAGCCTGACCTCTGGCCCTGGGGTCAGCCTGAGGGAGGCAGTTTGGGTAGGACAGGCCGGGTGGGGACAGGTGGTTTGTGATGTAGCTGGTCTGGGTGGTGTCGGGATAGACGAGGTAACCAGAGAAGGTGATGTAAGGGCCAGCGTTGCTGTACAGAGCATATTGGGGACTCTGCTGCAAAAGCAGCCACACTGTGTCCATTTCCTTCAAAGTGATCATCACGCTTTGGCTTTGCACTTTCCTTCCTTTCTTGCGGTAGTCATCATAGGCTATAGCCTGCACCTCTTCTCCGTTCTTCACAAGTATCACAGACAGCATTTTCTTTGGAAATTTCCCCACAGAGAAGGAGAAATAATAAGCCCCGGGGATGCGGCAGCGGAAGTGGCCAGTGTCTGGATTGAAGTCCCCTCCAATATTGACCATGAGCCTGTTGAAAGTCACTGCCTTCTGCTTGCCTCCCACTACATTGTTGGTTCGTGTGGCAGAGAAAGCAGAGCGGAGACCTGTTGTCACTGGAGGGGCATGAAGGGGTGAAACTGGTCCAGAGCAAGTCATCATGATGAATGCACACGCCAGGTAGCAATGTGTGCTCCATTTAGCTACAGAAGAAAATTAAAGAAATAACATTTACAGATGATTTAAGTCACTCAGAGTATTAGTGGGTTAGATATGTGAGAAGTTTTTGCTGTACATAACAGAAACAACTCTAAGCTTATAGTTCCCAAGCAGGTGGTTTAGGGGCTCCAAGATGAATCTGAGGGGTCACCAGATGATTAAAGGAATAGTCTGATATTCTTACAGAGAGGTAGATGAGACTCTCATGTTTGCCTGCTAAATAAGAAACTCTAGCCAGCTGATTGGAAACAGGAAGAAACAGCTGGCCTGGCTCTGTCCAGTGGTAAAAAAAAATCTCTAAATGAACACATTATATCTTGTTTATATTTTATATTTACCAGATAAAAATGAGAGTGGTATCAGCCTTCTCGTCTAACTCTCTCAGGAAGCAAATAAGAGTATTTAATGCAGCAACATTTGCATCAAAGGGATAAAAGAGAGAGAAAAAAGTGTTTAATATATTACAAATATCAACTTAAATTGTTCCAGTGAACAAACAGAAAAAGTAATCACCGTTTAGCTGAACTGCTCACAACTCAAATGCTGTGTTTCAAGCAGACATTAAATGTCAGTATCAAAGTAAAGCACACTTTTTTAGATTGAGTCTTGTGTATCAGACTAAGGTTATCTCTTAATGCCTCTATAAAAAAAATCCTCCAAGTTGATGAGGAAGTCTGGCTGAGCCCTGTCGAGATGGATCTTGCCACTCAAATCAAGCACTCTAATGTGGCTGATATTGTCTGTTCTCTCTGTGCACTGAGAGAAGGGACTAGATTAGATGCTGGTTCATCTGTTCCTGTGTGTGTTGAACAATGGAAATTTTTTGGAGGGTTGGTGAGGTGAGGCAGGCCAGAATGCTAAAAGACACCACCGCAAAGGGTAAATGAAAAATGACTTTGAAGAAAATCAGTTATTATCATCATTACTAATATTATTATCATCATTATATCATCATTATTTTTATTATCATTTGAACATTTTCATGAAAATTGCAGCTTTTCAATTATTTTTACATTGCTAGAAATTCTGACTGTTTACACATTAAAGAGCACGACATATTCAGGTTCAGAATTATTATCTGTCTTAAACAAAATTATTAACCATGAAAATATTCCATAACATTTGCATAAATGTACAGAAGTAGATGCATTTAAAATCCCACAAGGTCAGACTCGTCCGAGGAGCTTCCATGACTAAATGAAGTGGAAGTGGAAGTCACCTGAAAGGCACAAAATCAGTAGAAACTACAGGCTCAGATTTTACACCTTGCTGTATCTCCTGTTGCCTGTACATACTTACAAACATACTTACAAAGCACTAATGATAGAGATTTAACCCTAAACTGTTGTGGAAAAAGAAGAAATTTTTAAGAGTTTGGGCATTTAAGAACAGTGTCAAGTGTAACAAATTGTGTTCTTCTTGAGTAGAATTTACTTTTGTGTGACAGTAACGTTAAATAAAGCATGAAAACAATGAATAAGATAAGAGAGTAACTTAAGTATGACAAAATTCAGTACTCTCTATATTGTTTGAAGACTGATGGAACTTGCAATACTCCTGTCATGACAAATTAAAACAAACAAACAAAAAAAACCCTGACATACATTTAATATTTAGTTCTGTTTCTACGCACAGAATTCATGCTTAAAACAAAGTACAGTAATGTCAAACCCACCTGTTGGGCTGAGCTGGGACAGAAATTGCATGCTGGATGTCTTCTTATTTGTCTTCTCATTCAATAAAGTTCCTCTTAGTTTGCTGCACTGCTTATGTCCATGTCTGACATGGCCTGACACCCAAAGGGACAATGCTTTTGTCCATACAGACATGTCAGGGAGAGGAGGAGCTCCAAACCCCGTCCAATCTATAGCTCCATTCAGCCCACAGAGCAAAAAAAAGAGGAAAATGCAGCTGTAAGAAACAATTTTATTGGCCCGTGGAAATGCTAAGTCTAATTCATGCTTTGTTTTGTCTGTAACAGGTACAGTCTGCTCTCATGCTTTATTTGATTCATGCAAAGTCAGACAAAACCATGAAGGCTAAACATGGACAGGGACACATAAAGGTTTGATACTGAAACAAGGACCATTGTCTTGATGGTTTTCCGATTTTTTTTTTAAATTTTTTTTTTTGACAGTGTCCGTGTGCCCGATAGATATACAACTTTACATTCAAAATGAGAAGATGTAAGGAAAAACACGACTTCTGTCTATATCATTTTTCCTTCAAATTTATGAAATTATAAAATAAATAAATACAAATATCCAGAGAATTTAAACATGTAATACATTTCTTTGGAAAACGGCTTGTGGGGTAAATTAAATGTATATTCTTAAAATACATTTGTCTGACTTTGTGACAATATTTGCTTAAATAGTGCTTAACATGAGGAGTTGCAGGGCTGTAGAGGATAATCTGAAGTATCTGTTGGTACATTTTTTCCTTTTATATTATTATATTTAAACACTGTCTGTGATGAGTGCCTTGTTCCGTCAGCTCCATCCATATGCCTCCATCCACTGTCATGACGCGAGGAACCCGGAAGACGTGTGTTCGCTGTAAATGCCAACGACAGAGAGGAGGCACCGAGAGCTGAAAGCCCGCATTTAAGACAAGATGGCAGGACTGCCCCGCAGGATCATAAAGGTAATTATTTCACACTTTAAACAGAAGCACGTGTGACTTTTCTGTCATGGCTGAAACTTAACATCCCCAGCCTCAGGTCCCAGTGCTCTGCTGGTACGCCCGTTTAACAGTTTCGTGAGCTAACGTTAGCATTTAGCTCGTTACCGTTAGTTTGATAAAGTAACTTCCGCTTTATTCCTGTGCCCAGATACACCTCGACACCGTGGGTTAAAAATACACCAGCGCTCTGTAAAAATGGCGGATGAATGTGCTGTGTGCCGGGGTTATCCTTTCTACACGACGTTGTACTTTTTAAGCAGAATAGTGCTCTCAAATTGCTAATGATTAGGTAGCGGCTGACTGAATGGCCAGCTTAGCAGGCTAACTGTGCTAACCCCCGGCTAGTTGCGTAGCTTTGTTTGTATGTATGTGAACACACTTAATAACAAGCTAACGCTAGCCTGTTAGCCTCACACTCCCAGTGTTATACTTTTTCTTTAAGCGTGCATTAGCTTGAGATATTTACCTCTTGTACGCTTTTTATTTTACGCTGTTTAGTTCTTTAGTTAATAGTTAGCTTGCCAGTTATGTTAACTGTTAGTGTCAGAACTTGGTCATAAATGTGGTAACGTTGTAACTAACACACCTATGAAAGTACTATGGATGAAACGTTTGGTGTTTTGATCAGAAATCACTTCCAGTAAAGATTTTTGCCCCTGGCTCTATGGGCCAGCTTCACCAAATGATGTTAACTAAAGAGGTTTTGCTCAGCATACTAAAGGTTGAAGGTTGAAGGAGTTACATCCGCTGGGATGAACTATGTGATCCAGTCCTGTCACTGTCGCCTGACAGCTGACAGTCCCTGTCCTCCAATCTCTGCACCTCCTAAATACAAACCTATAATTACACAGTCTAATGTCATAAATCACAAGTACATTTACCTATCACGACAGCCATTGTATTCAGTGAACGTGTATGTTCTCAAGTAATAACAAAACTACTCCCTCAGTTGCATTTTATTTCTGTCTCTTGACATTTCAGTGGACTAAGTTTTGAGAGGTCCTCTGATTACTTAGCATGCTGTTTGTCTGTGCAGTTTTCACGAAGTTATGCTTTTTCATTTAGGATTGCAACTTATGTTTTCATTATTTATGAATACAAATATGGTAAATTATTCATCACTGGGTCTATACAATGCCAAAAACTTAAATTCCCAGACAACACCAATCCATAAATTTATTATACTAAATTTATCATTTTATGAATCTGAGACAAGCTGACCAGTCTTCTATTTGTGAAGCCGACAAGTGATAAATTTCCATCCAGCCCACCACTTAGTTGATTCTGAAGTTTCACCCCTGCTTAATGTTGGTGGTGCAGGGAAAATTAAGCCCAGTTTGAGGAAATATGGTAATAATCAGAATCATTAGTTGGAGCCATATTTGGAAATTCAGGGGTATTGACAGTTTGTCAGTTCAGTGGAGTTCCATCCTGAAGTAACCTGGTCATTTGTCATTGATTCTTCTTTTATATCCTCGAGAAGTCTTGCAACTTTGTCCTTTTTCTTTGTGACACCCTTACAGTGCTCTCACTGTAAATATGCAAAACAGTCATTCATTCTGTGTATTTATGTAAATGAACCAGATTTGTAAAGGAATAGTGCTCTGTCTATATTGAGTTTTATTAAGGAAGCACAATGGGAACATGAATGGTACCTAAGAGAAGGTTACACAGGTGGGTGAGGAAGCAGACCACAGACCAGTGTTGGTGGGAAAAGGTGGCTGGGCTGGGAACAGTATTTAAGCGGACCGAGCCCTTGAGCCCTCAGAGCGTGTGACTGGGACTGGGAGCCCCTCTCCCGTCTGTGTTTTCACTGCATGGTTTTGTCTGTGGGTTATCAGAAACATTTCAGGAATCTCACTCCCAGCAGCATTCAGGAAAAGAACGTCGAAAACAAGCGTGCCAACTGTGGGCGAGTTTTATTTAATTTCACACACAGTGAGTTATGCTGTTGTTTACTTGTGGCTCTGTTGTAGTTGAGTGTGATGCATATATCACTGAAGGCTGCAGTTCAAACAGGCACCACAGGATACTAGGTTTTTAGATTAGGAAATTAATCATGGGGCCTCATGTAGCCGAATAACTGTATTATCAGTACTACAGTTTGGAAAATGCGGAATGTACAGTGAAGAGTTGAGGACACTGCACTTTATATAATTATGTAAATAGCAGTGAGCTTGAATGTAATTTCCTTGTTAAAGGCATCACTCAGGTGTGTCATTCACGCTGCCTCATGCGTACATCAAGAGATACCAGATCCGTCGTCCCGTTTCACAGAAAGGGTACGTGTTTCTGCAGATCACTTGGCTGTCACTGTGATTTGGGAGAAGCCTCGCTGCAGTGGCTGATGGGAATGGAAGTAATGGTCTCCTGTGGTGCGGTGGCTGAGTCAGTGTCACCTCTAAAAGACAGTTACATACTGCACAGAGAGACTTCAGAATTACAACAGTGAGCCATTATTGCGGTCAGAGCCACCAGGATAAAAGCCAACAAGCAGACTACAGTCCACCTCCTGCGTACCACGTCTGTTGTTAGAATATTAATGACTCACACCTTTTGTATAATAATGGACAAATTTTGCTAATATCAAATGAAAATTGCTAAGGATGTTCATCCTGAAATACAGTTGAGCAGTGTGATATGTACTGTCCACCAGCATGGTTAACAGTGATGCTTGGTACAGGTGTAGATGTCTGTATATCACAGCTTTATTTGTAGCTCTCATAATTAAGCGTTACACTGTGTCCAAGTGTCTACAGTCACTGATGGATGTGAGCATACAATGCTTTCCACCCAGATTCAGTTTTTTGTTTTTCTGTTCTGTCACAGTTACCTTAAGTGAGAAAAAAGGCTTAGTAAATATCACAAGATAACAGTCTTTCCCTTTCAGTCATCACTAAAGTGTTTGGACAAGCACAGGTGCATCCTATTTAATGGCTAGGGTTAGGGTTAATTGTCATATAAAACATACCTTTATGCACTTGTCATTTACAAAAGAAACAGCTGCACCAAGCAGACAGGAATGCAGTTTGGTTGCTCAGCCCCCTCATAACTCATTGTTTGACTTGTGCGGTATAGCAGACACTCTGTGTTGCATGCCTTTTAAAAAACATCTCACTGTTTTCAAGTTGCAGCCCCTCGAGTTCAAAAACATTTCTCCTAACACACATCTCTGTCTGATTATGGCTTTGTGGTGGTTGTGCTGTGCAAAGTGACAATAATACCAGCGTAAAGTTAATTTCTTTCTGTCTTTTTCTTCACCAGGAAACTCAGCGTTTGCTTGCAGAGCCTGTTCCAGGCATCAAGGCAGAGCCAGATGAAGGCAATGCCCGCTACTTTCATGTGGTCATTGCTGGGCCGCAGGACTCACCTTTTGAGGGGGGCACATTTAAACTTGAACTCTTTTTACCAGAGGAATATCCCATGGCAGCTCCTAAAGTACGCTTCATGACCAAAATATATCATCCCAATGTAGACAAGCTGGGAAGAATATGTCTAGACATTTTGAAAGGTACGTCAGTACTCTGTAATGTCACTGTTAATGCTTGGCTAGCTATGTGTGGTATGCATTGTGGTTTACCTTAAAGGATATGCTTTTAATTGAGGGAACATTTGTTTAACTTTGGCTTTAAAGGCCACTTTGCTTCTGTTCTGTCTTTGGTTTGTTCAGTCAGGCTTGTTACTGTAGGAAAGCCTGTATGTATTGAGTCCTGTGATGTTAGGCCTGTGAATGAAGTGAGGGATTTGCCAATTTCATCTTGCTCAAAAGATCAAGGGCCTCTTTCGTTACATGTGTGACCCCAAACTGGGCTTTGTGTCAGTAGTACTGCATATCATGACTGTCTCTCCACTGCCCCTGGTGCCTGAAAACAGATACACTGCTACACTCTTTTGTCCTTCTGCTTTTCTTAGATTTTAGTCTTATTAATCCCTCTGGTTGTCATTTTTTTCCCAGATAAATGGTCGCCAGCTCTGCAGATTCGTACAGTGCTGCTTTCAATCCAGGCGTTACTAAGTGCACCCAACCCTGATGATCCCCTAGCGAATGACGTTGCAGAGAAGTGGAAGTCCAGTGAAGCTGAAGCCATAGAAACAGGTGAGAGCTACAGAACGATCTGGCAGGGTTCAACAGTGGGTTTGTTACACTTTCCATCCAGTGCTTGCTGAGGGTGCTCCCTGTCATTCTGTTTAAACCCAGTATTTCTACACAGATGCAGATAAACATTATACTACACTAATATTATTACTATGACACTACTTGTCAAATTAGATTCCAGTGATGTTTGTGACGAATTGTTTCCGACTTGTGTGGTCCAGTTTCCAATAATTCAACAACAGTGTGAAGTCCGAAAGTCACAATTGATTGAAAAAAGATAGATTTGATAATATCCAACATGTTTTTATCTCACAGCATATTCTGCTTCAATCCACATTTGTTGGTGTTGAGCCTCTTAGACAAAACATTTTCACTGCGCTTTCTGGCTTGCTACACAGAAAGGCAGGGAAAGGGATGTTGGTCAATTTTGTGTGACTCATGTTCATTTCTGTGTCTCTCTTTTTTGTCTTCTTAACATTACAGCCAAGACATGGACCAGGCTTTATGCTGGAAACAAAAATGAAGTGTAGAGGAGCCTAACAAGTCAGATACAAGTGGAAGTGAAGTGTGAACACAACTCCTCATGTTCTGCCAAGACCTCTTCCAACTTCATTTGCATTTAAAGGACACCGTCTTAAATAAATATATATATTATATATATTATGAAATAAACATGAATAGATTGTAAAGGAAAAAAAAACAACTGCTGACAATTGGTGATTTAAATGCACACTAGTAATGAAACAACTCGTTGTTGTCCTAACTCACTACTGTTCAAATGCATGGGCAGAGGTTTTACATCTACTCACCTGGCTTTCTTTGTCCATTGATTTTGAGAGGCGTTTGCCAATTGTTGCTTACAAGCACGTTTAGGGAGGAATAGGGGGTGCTACGTCCCACATTATTGGTGGGGATGAGGGTTTGGGGGTTCTGGAGCAGTAGTGTGGGCGGGGAGGAGGCACTTGCTAGATGTGGTCAATATTGTATACTATTTCTTTTAACTTTGTTTTCTCGTGTCGCTGTTTGTTTATTAAAAGCAGCTAACTACTACTAGCCCACTGTATGTAGACACTCACCTGGAGGTGGACCAGAGTTACATCCTGTGTAAGACAGCCTGGCAGGATGCATATATAATTGTAGCTGTACTTCTTCTTCATGTCACATTTGGCTGCATTCAGTACAAAATAATACGACTAAAACCAAACTGAGCCTTCTACTGTCACATTAACTTTTTCAGCCTCTCTCAGTGTAAACTGCCTGTGGATGGTGTGGGAGAGAGTGGAGGGTAGGGTGGACATTGTGGACCTTTTCCTTAGTTTTAGCACACAAGTTTTATTACCATATCCAGTCTTTTATATGTGAATCTTTCTCACGATTGCCATACTAACCACTCTGCTTCCTCCTCCCTCCCCCCATGTCATCACAGTCTAATGCTACAAGACTCTGGTTTACTCCAACCAATGGCATTTATTTCACAAGGCAGTGACTACCTATGAGCTGTCAGTTGTTTGGTAGTGTGAGGGGCAGCGGGGTGGGATGGGGATCTGTATGAGAGGAGATGTTAGGTTGTAACAGGATCAAACTCCAAAAGATCATTGACAGCTTTGACTCTCAGCTGTCATGACTGGTCTTGGGCTGAAAAGTCTGTATTCAATCACTGTTTGTAAATTCATTCTTTCTATTGAATCTGGGGAGGAAATATTTTCCTGCTCTCAGAATGCTATGAAACAGTCCACCTGCATACTTTTATGTTCTGTAAATAAAATCTGTTGATTAATAAACAGTTGTGTGGGTGTCATTGTTGATGGGATTTGTGTGGCAAATACTGCAATGATCACTGTGAGGCGTTGGTAAGGATGCTCATGGGAAAGGCCAGTGGTGGAAGAAGGAGTCAGAGATGAGATGTTAAAGTGTTCCTTAAAAAAAAAATTCACTCAAGTAAAAATACTGAGGTATTCTCAACAATCTACTACATAAAGTATTCATTATGCAGAATGGCCCCTTTCAGTTTGTTATACAGTATATTGTATATTACATTAGCAGATTCTTATTACTAATGTGTTCAAATGTAAGCAGCATTTTAGTGTAATCTCTTGAATTGGAGCTGATTTATACTATTAAAGAAACTGTTGGGTTGTTAAGAAGAAGCTCTACACCCAGGAGCCACTCCCACAGAAGTCACTTATCAGAAGGGGCAGGTTCCACCTTTATCACTTAGTACTACATGGATTCTGGAAACCTAATGTAAGTCACATCACGGCTCATTTTCAAGTAGTCTAATCAGCCACAGTAAGTTTAATCATCTGGGGGGTGTGAAGGACTTTGTGAGTTAATTATGTATTTTGTATAAAATTAAAGTTTTTAAATTCATGTAGTGGACGATAATATTTCCTTCTGAAATATTGTGAAATAGGAGTATAAAGTAGCAAAATAAAAAACAATTAAATAGTAGTACAAGTACCTCAAACATTGAACTAGGTACATACTTCATTAAAAGTACTTAGTCATTCTCAACCACTGAAAAATGCTGAAACTTCACTAAAAAATATTTATTTTAGGTGCATACTGAAAAATTCTCATTTGATTTGATCAGCAGTCGTTCCCTCGCTCCTTTTAGGCGGACTGTCATTTCATCAGTGTGTGAAGGCTGAGATGGCCCAGTTTGAAGGGCTCCATTGTACAGTATGTGATATTGTCTATTCATTGCACAACTAAATGCACCTTTACATAGATGATACTATTATGTGCCATGATGCTGGAGCGGTGTGCCCTCTCTGGGGACATGGGTCTGGTTCAGTCAGATTGAGCCCCTGATTTTAGTAATTATCATAGCAGAGCATGGCGTGGTCCATGACTTTTCACAAACTGTTTCATCCCATGAACCACAGCACTGCTTTGGATGTGGGTCAGGATCATTCATAAATTCATAATAATAAAGAATTTAAAAATAATGTACGCTCTTCCTTTTAAGCTCTAAGGTTATGAATGTCCATGTCCTGGTTTTGTAGACAGTCTACAATGAAGACATCTAACTAATCAGGCATTGTCATTTTTAAACACCTCTAAACATTTCCACCTTTGAATACGCCCTGTGCTTTAAGGACAGTCCACATCCACTAGAGGGAAGCCCTGAGCTTTACTCCTTCCACACTCAGCAGTGCTTTACAGGCTTCAGCACCTCACTGCGGGAAACATACTGCTGGAGTAACACTGGCTGCTGCGCTGCACTTGGACAGGGTTTGAGGCCGGCGTTGTTTTGTTTATTTGCCCTTAAAACAGTAGGGGACGGCCTAATGCTTCGTTCTGTGGTTAGCTGGGTAATAATGAGAATCCAAGTGCAGCTGGTAAACATTATTTTTTCTCACATGCATCTTGGTTGCCAGCAGCTACTCAGTGCATAGAACTATAACGCAACATTGCTGCAAAAGGTGAAAGGCAGAGTTTATCAATGGACTTTATTTATTTATTTACTTGACTTTGTATTTATCTTTAATGTGTATTTGTTTGATTTTGTTTCTCTATTTATCAGTATTAAAATTGTTGACTCAATTCCCCTTCAAAAATAATTTGATTCCTGTATGTACCGGGACAGACGTGGGGAGTGCTGATGCTGTTATAAGGTTTGTATGCTGTTGAAAAGAGGGGGTGGGTGATGGTATGTGTGTTTGTTGGTAAACTGATAATAAAAATATTCTTGAAGAATAATTTCGAAAATTAAACCCCCTCACATCAAACTACCAGTTTATAATGGCTTGCATTGTTCGTACCTCATACGAAAAGGCATTCAAATCATCTTCAAAGTAGGGTTGAACGGCGCTTGAAAGCAGCATCAGTAATTCCAGGAAACGCATCATTCACGCACGCGACATTTTTAATGATTACTAGGCAACCGTAATGGAGAAAACGGCCGCGCGCGTGGGGATGCCAGCGGTATAAAGACGCTCGACCCGCGCCTGTTATTAATCGTCTAGCTAATGATGAGCGTGAAACTCGGTGTAACGTGGGAGCTGACAGGCAGGTTGTTACGCAGCTCTCAGGTCAGCTGCTAGCTGCTCACCGACCGCAGATGTGAGCGAGTTTATTGAACCATGCGTGTTAACAGCAGCACTAAACCACCATGGTAGGTTGTACAATATGCGACCAGATGCAGTCGGACATTGTCCAGGAGAGAATGGACCGAGTTCACGTGTTGTAACTGGGACTAACTGAAGAAGGAGAAGTTGGGTAAATTTCAGGGGATACGCCGCTCCTGCTCCCCTACTCTCGCAGCCAAAGCCACCTTCTTCAGCGCCTGGGGGAGTCCAGATTTTCGCTTTTCCCATCACTTTTTTTTTTTCTTTTTACGTTTCCTGGCTCTCGACAATTGATAATATAAATGATGAAGTTTAAGCCCAACCAGACGAGGACGTACGACGGAGAGGGTTTCAAGAGAAGAGCGGCGTGTTTGTGTTTCAAAAACGAAAAAGAGGACGAGGTAAGTTTTGTCTGTTGACGTCTGAAGTCGGAGCTTAAGCTGGTTGCTGTGGTCGTCTTGCTAACACTTTATTTTAGACACAGTGCTCCTGCTACTCGCAAACTCTGGCTGGCTATCATACAGAGCCGTCATTCACAACGCAGGCTGCCTTTCGGTTTAATATTGTGTGAGAGTGTGTTCAGGTGTCTGATGTCTTCATTTCATGTGTTGGGCAGAGTGAACAGAACTTTGCCGAAAGGCCAAATATTTGTCCTGTTAAACAGCCGGGGGTCTCACAAGCTGGCACCCACTGAGACCAGCACCCAACAGGAGGCAATCACTTTCAATTTCTGTCCAGGGCGAAATGTAAAGTCATAATTCATAAAAACAAGGCTTCCAACTGGCCAACTGGTGCAAACTATGCTGGCTGAAGCATTGACTGTCCACACTCAAGAATTTATTTGATTACATAAAACTTTAGTGCCACCTCTTGTATGTAATGCACCTCAGCCTGTAAATACCACCTGTCATTATAACATTTTGCATAGACATTCAGTCACCTAGCTGCTGTGTGTTTTCCAACTCACACTGGCATCAGCTGATGGGGTTATTGTACAGGGCAATTTCCATTTCAAAACAGGTCTGTGTGATCACTAATCCTTTGCTGAGGCACCATGCAACTCCAGCACTTTTGCTGCTGCATCTCCTTCAGTATCTCATGTGCAGATGTGCTTTTTATTTTATTTTTTACTTTTTGCTCACTGAACTGTAGCATGATTCCAGTGTGCTGCAATGTTTGTCTTGTTAATTCATATTTAGTCTGTGTTTGACAACACATCAGAAAGCAGGTAGTTTGCACATGTCCTCTTAAAAAAAAGCTTACCTTTAGATTTAAGTAGGGATTTCTATAGTTCAGTATCAAATGTGACATTTTACTACAAATAATAATATAAAATGCATCATGCCTCCTAGCAGGGTAATGTTTCCTAGGAGGAACTTTGTGAATTGTGGACACTAACAGTACAGGCTTGAATATGTCTCTCTATAGGCTTACTTTGCAGCTAACATGAACTCTTAAAATGAGCATGTAGAGTGCAGATATTTTCTAGAACATACAGTATTTTCCTTTTGATAGTGCTGGATGTAAAGCACATTTACTTTGGGGTATTAAGACTGTGTTAACATGGAAGAAGTTAGATACTGGGGGCTGAGGGCTGCGCTAGATCACAACGTGTCTGCCCAGTGACGGCAGACCATCTCAGGACCACATGTGATAGGGGTAGTGGGGTTGCAGGGGCCTGGTTGGGGAGGGGGCTGAGTGTTACACTGCGTGCTAAACACCAAGTGACCTATCAGCTGCAATTTATAGAAACAAGGTGCAGGCACTTGCTGTCCCCTGACAGATTTGCTTTCCTGCCCCTTGTGCTCCCACCCCCTCTCTTCTGTTCATGTGTGACCTATGCTTACAAATGGTAAAAGTCTCTTTCGAGTATTGTTGATTGTACTGGAGAATGAAATGGTCTCCATGCTTATCTTGTTGGGCATTCTCACTGTCTTTGCTGTGATTTCATGTGTCACATTTCATGTGGGGAAACTCTCTGTCAGGTCTGCATAAATGGTTTACAATCACTTCTTCAGCATGTCAGCTTGAGTCCAGAAGGACAGGTCTACAGAAAAATCTGAGTCAGGATGACATGGCATGTTGATGAAATTGCACCTCTCCAGCGCCAAGACCACCTCCCTATGGACTAGTACATGCTGGACTTGAACCAGCAAAGTGAAGTCCTTATGGACTGAGCTGCTGCCCCACTTGGGCAAATAGTATGCTGATATCACAGTTGCAACAGAAATGTAAACTTGTACTGAAAGCTTCATGAGGAGAGTATCGGTTGTAATGCTGTTGTATTGGTTTGATATGATATTGTACTAAAGTTCACATTATTGTGGTCAGTCACTGCATGCAGTATTTGGGTCACTGCACCAGAAACAATAATTCATCTGAAAGAAGTAGATCCCCTACTTATGTTTTTGTGTTAACTTCTTGCCTCATGTATTCATCTCACTTTGTGTGAGTCTAATATCTGTCAACAGTATTTTAGCTGGAATACGATCAGGTGTTGATCACTGTAAAGCTGATGTGGATACGCGCGCTCAAAGCTCTTCCCCACTCTGAACTCTCACTGAGGTGTGTGTGGAGCCTGCTGGGGTCATTAGCCTCCTCTGCTGAGCTCTTTTGTTTTCATACAGAAAGGCAACTGCTGATCCAGTGGTTTTTGAGCGCCTACGTGTTTCACATGGCGTTTGTGTGAAATTGCGCATGCATGTGTGTGCTGCGTGCATTTGTATCAGTGAGACAGCTGCCAGTGTCTCTGCAGCCCCCAGGGCGCTGCACAGATAGTTTATGGGGCAGAGATTCAAATGAGACATGCCACTGCTCTGCAGCTATTAATTTGCCACCTCATTAACATTCGTCATGCAGCAAACCCTGTACACCACATTAATGTGACATCCAGAATAACATTCATATTGGACATTAAATTAATTAGTACAGTGCTTCTAATTAATTTAGATCACTTTATAGAGATCTGTTCTCACTTTTCCAGGATGTCAAAAATCTGCTTTAAAAAAAAACTTAACTTCTGTGGGGACCCTGAAAAAAATCAAAGCAGGAAGATGCAATGGTAGTATTAAGAGTTGGACCAGAGCTCTGCAGAGTTGCTTGTGTTAAGAATAAGTCGTGCAGTCTCCAGAGAGTTTGTAAATGTAAGGACAGAGACAGAGCACTCACACCCACACGCATTTAAGCAATTACATCAATGATCCAAAGCATGTCAACAGCAACCAGGAGCTCTGGGTGAGTTTTAAGATGTAGTAGCTAATTGGTGTGCTAATTCATGATGAGGTGAAAGACTGAACAAGCTCAGTTAATAGTGAGACTGTCAAAAAAGTGTCTGACTGAAGGTCTGTGATAATGTGCTAATCCTTTTTGACATTTGAAAACAGTACAAAGTCAATGTATGTAATGTTTTACCTCATCGACTTCATTGATCATTGTAAACAATTGCAAATGACTGTTTTTATGTACGTTTTGAATTTTTTTGCAAACAGGGTTGTGTCTTATTCTTGACCTGCATACAGAATGACTTACAGTCAAGGTCACACAGCCTGAAGTTTCACTCATCACAGTAATTTCGGTGCACTTGAGACCAGCTTTGACAGCAGTGAAGATGTTGTAATTAGTGCTCTGCACAAATCTGCCATGCTTCCACTATCAGGTCTCAGCAGGAATGCTGACACATCTTAATGCTGGGAAACCTGTGTTGGGGCGTTTGTGTTTGCCTGAAGTGTCTGATATGCAAATAGCTGATTTTTCGTGCTAATTTTTGACCTATTTTTTGTTGTCAAGAGATATTTCAGGAGAAAGCAGTGGCTGCACATGTCCGTGAGAATTCAGGAAACATTCACACGTGAACTTAATGTGGGTCAGTGTGATGCCAGATAGGGTTTAAGGTCAAGTGCCTGCTTCCCCAGAGGGACACCGCGCTCAAAAAAGACCAAACTACATGTGTCAGTTAAACATAGTACACGGCTTCAGTTTGATTAGTTCAGATTAGACTGCTGATTTATCATCTTTTTTTTAATTAATTTATTTTTTTAAAGCTCCTCAAGCTTTTAATGTTTGTTGTCTCAGGACACTTTTCATATAGAGCCAGTACAGACCATACTTTTATTTACAGAGACCCAACAATTCCCTCATGAGCGAGCACTTGGCGACAGTTGCATGGAAAAACTTCCTTACATATGTTGCTTCATCCCCACAGTTATAGTATGTGTGTAAAACATAAATAAAGCAGGATGTGATTATCGTCAAATCCTTTTTGACATATAGTCAATTAAAAACAGTACAAAGACAGTATGTTTAATGTTTTACTGTATGTGATCTACTTGATTTTTGTAAAAATATGCTTACATTACGTTTTATACAGTCCCAACTTTTTTGAAGTCGGGGTTGTAAATCTAAAGGCAGCTGGGTTTTTTGTTAAGTGGATATGTTAGTGCTTTTAATGTAGGAACATCTAACAGCAAACAGCCTGACTAGTTACTCTCATCCACCTATTTGAATTATGTGACAAAGAGCATGTCCTGCTCTGCAGCCCAATCCACACCACACTCATATTGCATTAAGTAAATGCAGTGAATGAATGGCATGACGTGAGATGTCTGAAGCACATCCTGTTGAATGAATAGCACCACACTAAGCTGCCACCAGACACCTATATTGGTGAGGGACTCTAAACTTGGGCACGTCGTTGGTGCGTTTTGGCACCCTGAACTCAGCAGCAGAGAGCTGATGAAGACCTTTGTCCTTGGAAGGTGCTACTGGTGAGCAGCAGTCGACATCCAGACCAGTGGATTGTGCCAGGAGGAGGAATGGAACCAGAGGAGGAGCCCTGTGGTGCCGCTGTCAGGGAGGTGTACGAAGAGGTGAGCCCATCCACTGAAAAAATTAAGAAAACATGCACAGTTACTTGTCATGTAGCTACTGTAAAGCAGCCAGTAAAGCCTTCAAATGTCCATAGTGTTGTTTTTAGTGGTGAATAATTACAGATTGCTTACACTTTACATTACTGCTGACCATTTTCCAAAGCATACTGTATGTATTTAGCTGATCGTCTTCCTCTCAGGGAGCCACTGTTTTCTTTTGTGCTACTACAATATGAAAATTAGCTTTTTTTTTTAAAAAAAAAAAGGGAGTTCAAAATAAAAATGCTGTTGGCCGTAGGGCTTCATTGTTGGTGAGTTCAACTGTGGGAATTTCCAACATTTGAGTTGTGAGAGTCAGCTGATCAGCAGCGGTGCTTTCACAAGCTATGATGTCATAAAATGAAAGTGGAAGATAAACAATAAGCAAACATGGAGATTGTGATAAGGACATTGTGAAGTAGGTCAGTTCATGTGTTCAAATGGTCTCTGTTGTGGAGGTCACCTCCCCAAGACTTAGATGGTGGAATTTGAACTGAAATTGATGCATTGATTAAAAAAAGTTTTAAAACCCACACTCAGGCCAGCATTGGCCTGCATACAAATATTTGGCAATGATGCATAAATGGCCAGTTAATAGTTCTGTGGTTCAGTAAAGGGGGCTGCTGGTAGTTGGCCAAAGTGTTTGGCGTTCATGAGCTGTGAGCTTCTGCCTTGGATAGTGGTGGTGCTGATAGCTTTGAAGTATGGCAGTGACATTTGGGAAGGGTTTCCAGTTACCCACATCCTGTGCCTCTCAGGCCAGACATGAATCTGAATATGGATGCGCTGCAAAACAACTACTTTCGCAAGCTAACAATTCAAAATGTCATATTTTCTCAGGTCGACCTCATGGTTCTACGTGATTCTAATTTAGAAATTTTTGCAAATGTGAGATTTGTCTGTTCTATCAGGCAATATTTACAGTCAATTGTTAGATCTGTTTTTGTATAATCACTGCAGCAATCAAAAAAAGTGTTCTGATGAAAGTGCTAGAAAATATCACTACAAATACGACTGTTGTGGTTTGTTATCCCTGTGTCTCAATTCTATACTACATACTCGCACTGGAAAAGTGACAAAATTACAGACTTCTCAAAAAGGAACGCCTGATTTTTGAACATGTGGTTGATGTACACTGTTTCACCACAATGTACAAAAGAAATCAATTGCAGCTGCTCAAAAATGACAAGAAATTGCAGATTGTGGTTCACCTGCTCCAGAAACAGTTAAGTTTAAAGTATACTGATTTCATGTATATTTGCTGCAAAAACATGTACTTTTAAGATAAATGTAGTAGTACATAGTGAATGCAATCAGTATGTAGTATGGAATTGGGACACATGAACTATCTTTTGTGGCCTTCTAGTTGTTCTTACTGATCCTGGTGGATGTAAAATGAAGTCTGAAACGTACCCCTGGGTTGTCTCTGTGTGTCCTCCAGCCAGCAATAGGGAGATGTTTTTTTTTCCCACAAAAAATTGATTTTACAGCTTACCATCAGTATCTGCTGACTTAGAGCATGCTCTACAAGCTGCCTGACTTCATGGACACACTCTCATGTAGTGGTTCCTAATTTATTTCTGCTTGCAAGAAAAAAGGTTAGAATCAAGCAGCTATCTGAGTTTTCGCACCCTGAAGTGGTTCAACTATTCAGTCTTCTGCAAGAAAAAGCCAAGATGACTGATAATTAATGTAATTTCATGAAGCTGTTTTTCCCCCTCTTTTCCACTCCACTAATCCTCTTAATTTTTTAATTTTGGACATTCTGCTTGTGGTCTGAAAGCCCTGCTCTAGGATACATGTGAGTTAACGTTTCCTAAATTCAGCGACCTTGCTCTTCTGAAATTAAATTTAACACAATCTGTGCATGGGCAGAAATTTATCTCTACTTGTGCGGCATACTTGTGTTAAACCCCTCAGTTCCCTCAGCCTGTCACTCACACTATGTTTAGGTCTACCTGGTCATCTCTGTCATGCTGTCTCACAGGCACATGGCCATGCAGGGACGGTACTAAGGGACAGGGTTTCCTGTCCTAAATGAGACAAATGGTCAGTTGGGAATGTGCATTACACATTAGAACAGAGACAAGCGGTTTCTAATGCCAGGTCACATAGTGAGTGTCTTCGTTGAGCTTTGTTGGCATCAGGAGGTCCCTGTGAATTTAGTTTAAAAAAATTCCAGTAGTGATAGACAAGCACCGTGTGGTTACTCAAATGCTGACGTATTGAATGACAATGATGATTGGTTTTCGTCATGTGTGCAGGCTGGTGTGAAGGGAAAGCTTGGAAGACTACTTGGGATTTTTGAGGTATGTTTGTCAAATTGTCATGACAAATTCTCACTCATAATACATTATATAACGCTGTTCAAAATCCTGTATCAACTTAGCAGGCAACCCCGCTATCGTGCATAAGGTACCTGTTGTACTGTAGACATGCCTCATGTCTCTGTGCTAGTCCTCAGTCAGCCAGGATGTGTTGTTCATGTCGTCTCTAAAAAGAAGCAGTACAGTTAACATCACGTCTTTACTCAATATGAAAGCTTTGCCTGCATTGCATTGACACAATTTAATGCAGTGATTTGAATTAGTGTCTCCATCTAACTCTTAACTCTAGCACAATCAAGACCGAAAGCACAGGACGTACGTCTATATCCTCATAGTGACGGAGACACTGGAAGACTGGGAGGACTCTGTCAACATTGGTATGTCTCTACGCTTCAGTCTCACTCTGTCATCATATTGCTGTCAGTTTTTCATAAATTACCAGTCCATGTGTGTTAGCTTGCAGTCTTCCCCCTCCTTGCATTTGTTGGATCATTGCTGCTTGTCTTTGCATGTTGCAGCCACCAACTATCGATTAGAAGAATGGCATAAAATTGGTAAATTGTGGCACCTGCATGCTCATACTCTGTGTCCTCTCATGTTGTGCATGAGACAAACAAACATGGCGACAAACAAAAACTGCTCCATATTGCTACAACTGGACAAAAAACTCCTCAGAAAACCTCAACGGATTAAACTGAAACATGTATTCCTAAATCATATCATTATGAAGATCATAATATTTTGGAGCCAAATTATAATGGCATACATAACTTTATTCTGACTCAAATTTAAATAATTTTGTCATCTTTTTGATGATTTAAAAAAAAGTCATTTCTAGATTTCAGGTCAGAAGGTCGAGTAAGGGAAGCCACCATAAAGGCAAAGCATTGAGAAAGACCATTGGGCCCCTCCAGTCATCACGTTGTAAACTGAGAACCTTGGACACATAGATGAAGTCAAGGAACCTGATCCACAGTGTCTACTGTCCTAAATGTCACAACAATTTGTCTTCCTTGCTTTTCCCACTTTATTGACAATGTTCTTTTAAACAGCTGAGATGATTAATAAAGTAACTGGTTGGTCGACCCACATAAAATTAATCTGCATTTATTTTGATAATCCAGTCATCTTTCTAGATTAATGCTAACATTTTCTGGTTGTAACTTCTCAATTTTGAGAATGTTGTTCTCTATTTTATTTGATTGTAAACTGAACTTCAAGAGTTTGGACTGTTTGGTTGCACAAAATAAGGTATCTGGAGAGCTCACCCTGGACTAATCGCTAATGAAAATAATCACAAGCTGCAGCCCTGAAATTAATATTCATTTTCCTCATTGCTTTTCTTTTGCGTCATCACTGTAAAATTTCTGACGTTACTGGTTGCAGATTGTGATCAGGCATGTGATTACTACTTGTTCTGGACGTGTTTGGTATTTAAAATCTAATGTTTCTTTGGGGACATAGTTATTCAAAACTATTTCTACCTTGTGTGGAGAAAAGTGGTTGTTATAATTTACTCCCTTCACCCACAGAAATAGAGTTCAGCCTGTTAACAAGGGGGAGGAATGTTTGCTGTGCCCAGTTGTTTTCCAGTTATAGTCACTCACCACAGCCCCCTCCTTACTTGTCCCCTCTTGCCCTGCACGAAGGCTGCTGCTGAGCAGAAAGAGCTCGACACTACAGGTCTAATTTACTCTCCCCCCTCTGCTGAAAGGCCGGCGATGGTGCACTTCAGGGTGTCAACGTGAAGTCTCACACCACCCTCTGATAATCACAGGCCACGCGAAAGGCCTTTACCAAAATGCTGTTTGGAAATGAATGGGAGGAGATGGCTTGAAGTAAAGTATAAATAACTCCCAGCTGACGGTTTACTGGACAGATCGTTTTTGTGGAAGGTGCTTTTCTAGAAAGGTTTAATGCCATGAGCGCTTCATAAACACTAACTGAAGTCTTACATGAATGTCCATTTCCACCCTGCAGCTTTAGTTTAATCTTGAGTGTCTTGTATAATATTGTGGTTTGGCAATTTAAGGTTATTTTGCCTGTTGAGCAATCTCACTCACTGCTCAGTCAGGCATACAGTAACACTGCCAAAGACCTTCAGTGAAGAATATTGGCTTCATCTTGGGTGCTTGTCAGTTTCGTTAACATTACGTCCTTTCTTTAAATTCTTAGGTGAATGCTTAGGTGAATGAGGGATGAGTGTGAGCAAAAAAAAAAAATATATATATATATATTAAAAAAATATTCAGGAGGACAAACGAGATCAATACAGAAGAAAATTCAGAAAATGCTGAAGCGAAAATGATGTACGAATCTGAACAAAAGTGCACAGCTGGAGACCTTGGGGAGACACAGGTAGACACAGATGTGAACGGCGATGTCCACTTGTGATCGGATCACCCAAGACACATGTTGATATCAGGTGTAAACAGGGTCAGTATGCTCAACTCAAGGTACTTGTTGGATTGTCAGACTGCTTCTGAGACCCCTCTTTCTGCAATGTTTGTAACTTTCAAAAGCATACACTCGTGTAAAACTCCAAACCACAAGGTCATAGGGTCAGTCCCAGCAATGGCCATGTTCAGTGTCAATCCATGATTACACTGATCAACAGCGAGAGGTTTGGCGTTGTAGAGTCATATGCTCACAAGTTGCCCTTGATGTTTTTCACAGGGAGGAAGAGGAAGTGGTTCAAAGTTGACGAAGCCATCAGGGTCCTGCAGAGCCACAAGCCTGTCCACGCAGAGTATCTACACAGACTCACAAACACCTGTAACCCCACCTGCAGTCCTGTTTGTAGTCCCACTAATGGCAACACCCCGAGCTCCCAAGCGACGGACAACAACACACCTCACTATGTTGTTTGCTCCACGCAGGGCTCAGATCTAGTCAACAGATAGGACCATCACCGGCAGCAAGCAGTTGTTCAAAGAGGACACCAGGATGGACACACCGCCTGGAAAAGACTTCTGTATTAATTGCATTACTAACGCAGCCTCTTAATATGTACAGTATGGACTTCCTTGAGGTTGATTTGAAACAGATTTTGAGTGGGCTTGAAGAGTGCCAGAATGTTCTCCAAGTATATTTAAGATTTTGTATGTGTATTTTTTAACAACCATCACCAGCTAATTGAGCAAATGTGTTTAGTTTAAGATGGGTTTTCTCAATGTGCTGCTTATCCAATTTAAAGGTCCTTTGTTTTTTAGTCCTTCATGCCGAATATTTGACAAGTGGTGCACCAAGTGTCTGAGTGGTTTCCTGGAGGCCAGTACTGGGAAGTGTTTGCTCTTAGAGGAAGTCGTATCCCTACAGTGAGACTTAGTGCCAAATCATGGCATTGTGCAAACCATTTTGGAGAGGTGTTGCTGCGTGTGTGAATATTTTGTAACAGTTCAGCTTTTTGCGAATTGTTACAACACTTTTTGGGAGTCAAACTAATGAGTCTGGTGACTCATTGAGATGTTTCGCCTAAAAATTGCTGAGAGCAAAAATCTGCTTTGATACAACAAGCGTGAACAATGGCGCTCCTCCTGCAATCACCACCTTAGAAGTACACACTCGATCATGTCTAATCACATGTAACAGTGTAATAAAGATTCACTGAATATCTCCAAACTTGGTACCATACTGAAATGGAGACTTAAATTGTCCTTCCTCAAACATTGAGATATTTGTACATATATTTAATGTTGTTAGGCTGAACAAACTAGACTAGATTGGCACAGTTTAATAAACATCATCTTTTGTATAGTGGAACAAAACGGAATCAAAACTTACAAATGTGCCAAAGAAAGACCACTTTAAACACTATGAACACATGCACTGTTTCATCAGTCCTATTAATGTTTGAGAAAACAAGGAAGCCTTGGTGTTCGAGGAGAGTCACAACATTTTGTGCTGATTCTTCAAAGTGCCTAAACAAACACAATAGTAAATTGTATTTATTTTGTAGACACCTGCACCTAAACTAACTGACTGGAAGCGGTAGCCTACACTCTCCTGTAGACACGCTGTCAAAGTCAAAACCAGTCCCTTATGTTTCTCAGCTGTGCTTGGATTTGAACTATAGGATGTTGAAGGAAACGTGGAATTGTTACGATTGAATGTACATTATTTAATATGTGCTGACTGAATTTATTTATTGATGTTCCATGGGGGAATACCCCTGCCCATCCTGAACAGGAAACTATGACAGGAAGTCATGGTCCGTGTGTAGGCCAGACTTTTTTGTCAGCACCTTAGAAACAGAGCGGATATTATGAGATAAATTCAGTTCATTCACTGTCATTTGGCGCTTGTACTTAATGGAGCATGAGAAAGATCAACGATTAACCCTTTTTTCTATTTGTGCATGCGTGACTGGAATATTCTGCTGTGCACCATCATGTTGTATATAAAATCTCAAAATAAAATAACGTTTTTTGAGCATTCCCACTGCCACATTTTGTTTTTTAAATCAGTGCAGTGGAACATGACAGCACTTTTTATAATGTTAAATTTTGCCAGTTCTGCGTGTCCTGCTTCACCATCCTTTCCACGGCCCGCCCATTCGTCGCTGCTGCCTGAGCTCGGTCAGGTGTTCGTTGTACAGCGACGTAAACTTTGCATTTGGGAAACTGATCGGATTTTGTGTCCGGACAAACACAGACGAGGCCATGCTCAGACGAATACTTCAAATGGTAAGCTTCTGGTGCAACAAAGTCAACCGTACTGCTTTTGTGTGGCTAAAAAGAGTCGTTTTCCTTAAGAGACACAGGCCTATCCATGTCTATTTTCATGGTGGGGACGTACCTTTTATAACACAGCGTGTTGCGGGTGGGCGGGGGTTTTGTTTTTAGCCAACGGGAGTTTCTCGATTGGGAAAAAATTCCGTTACCCGTTACAGCGAAGTGACATATCAAGCGCTCCTTATGTGAGGTTGACACAGCTAGCCATAAAATGCTAACTTGGTTCGGTTGATTGATGCTACCGTTGACAGGGATGTATCAAGCTAGTACATGTCTATAATGCGTTAGTAAACCAATTAGTTAATGTGTCCACATTGCCAGCGTTAGTTGAGTACGGAATCGTCTAGCTAGCTAACGTATTTGGTCAATGAATCTTTTATTTTCACGGTTTTCGTTTCATGTGTAGCTAGCAGTGTTACAGCAGTGGGTTAATTCATCGTCCACTCATCACATGCTAACGCTGACGTTAGCCACACATTGACTGTCGGGAAGTCCAGTTTCAGCTGGCTGACCGGAACACGGAAGAAAATATGCGTTTTAATATGCGGAGTTGTTGCTAATGTTAATGGTGACATGGGTTTAACCAGCTTGTAAAAGCACAAGTGCGATCAACAGAGGTTAGCTACGTAGTTAGCTTCTGTGTATGGACTACATTTACCACAGGGCTTTGCTAGCATTAACTGCATCATTGTGTACACTTTGAAGTCCCGGCCTTGTAACCAGAAAAATCCACCTTTAAACACCACGAATTTAGGTCAGGGTTTGTCAGGCTCGGACTTGTAACCGCGAAGAGATTTTATTGGAAATAAAAACGTTTTATGTGAAGAATCACTGTTTCGTTCCCCTTCACATAAACCTACACATATCGTGTGCATTTTAATTATTCAGACGGTTTCGCTAACAACGCAGACGTTATCGCAGGCTTATAGGAAACAATGTGATTAAATTCTCTCATACACATCTGTCCTCCATGTGGAAAAGCTGGGGAACCACAGGCTTGGTCTGTCAGTTTATGGGCATGAACACTCGAACTGTAGACCACACTACCGAGATAATGATAACAGTGCATTTTATTGCTGTATCATGTCAGAGCTACTCTTATCACCTTTGACCAAATGTGTTTATTTCCACAGTACTAAAACTCGAGATTTAATGGTGAAGGAGGAAGACAAAAATCATGTTGTCATTCTATTTCAAGAGAGTATAATAACGCCCTAAGAAACATTGAAGTTCTGATTTGTGCATAGGACCCATGTTGAATTAAATCAAGTCAAGAATGTGTGTATGTTGCTTTTCTGAGTATAATTTTGCTAAAGTCAGGGTAGTGCTGTTTTATGTATTCAGTTTGTATGAGTTCGATCAAAGGTTGTTCCATGATCTAAGTGCTGAGCCTGCCTTCAGTTCAAAGTGCTCAGAGGTCCCCTCCCAGCACACACAAACCCATGTAATCACTTGACTGTTCATGCACACTATCATCAGTACAAACAGATCCTTTTTGTGAATGGACCACCAGCAGCACACCCATTTCACCTGTTTGTGCGTCAGGCCAGTTGAGTGGATTTGAAGTGACCTGCACTTCCGCCTACTTCCCAGCTGTGTAGTTGATTTATTTATATTTTTTTTTAAGTCAGTCTAACACTTTCTCCCCTGCAATGATCTAATGTATGGGATGTGTTGTTCAATGTGATCTGGCCAGCTGTCTTTCCCCTGACTGTATGATTTGTACAGGGCAGTGGTAATGCATGTATTAACACTGTTAAGAGACAGGAAGCATGTTAATTTTTAAAGTCACATAATGTTTGATAACCACAAAGTTGAACTGGGACAGTATTTTTTTTTTGCAAAAACTACATTTGCAAGACATATATACAAAAAGTTATTGGAAAATAACAGGGCTGGAAGTCAGGTCAAGGATACAAGAAAATTTCCCAGTTAATATGCCTATCATAAGGCCAGTCATAAAAAATGGAAAAAGATATGGCACTGCTATAAATCTCACTGTCCTCAAATACAATTTACTTGTGAGAATAACACGCGAGACCAGAGGCCTGTGGACGCACAGATGGGAGACACTGCTCACACTTTTGCCTCACCAGTCACAGCTTTGTGGCTGCAGAAAAAAACTCAAATGACATCTGGGCTAATTTTTGCCAGTCGTGGGAGAGACTGAATCACGGTGAAAGAAGGATTCTGTGGACTGATGAGATACAGAAGTAGTGGAAAATTTGGCCATCATACTAAATGTTCGACCTAGGACAAACACCATCCCTACCATAAAGCATTGTGGTGGCAGCATCATGCGGTGGGAATGCTGCTCAGCAGGAGGCACCAAAAGGTTTGTGAAGGTAGAGAGAAAGCTGCAAAATGGCTTCGTTAGTGTTGTGGAATGACCAAATCAGAGTCCAGACCTCAATCCAATGAAGAATTTGTGGCTGGACTTGAAAATTGGTGTTCATTAATTGTCCTCATGCATCACGACAAAGCTTTAGCACTTTTGCAATGAAGAATGAAGAAATGTGGACCCGTGTCCAGATGTGCATAGCTGGTGTATCTACATACACTGAAGGCCTTAATCGTAGCTAAAGGTGCTGATGTGTTTTCCATTATCATTACAATCACTGTGATTGAAAGTTGTAAAGCAGTGAAACGTGAAAATAGTCAAAGACAGATGAATAGTTTTTACAGATGTACAACGGCTGGAGGAACTGCAGTGTTAGTTCATTATACTGTGATCTTTAATAAACATGCTTTCAAAAGGAGAACACAGCGACATTCCAGGGGAGAGCTAATCATTCACATGAAATGTGTTTAATGTTAGTAAGTCATACTCAGTATAGTTGTTTTGAGACATGTGAACCAGGACTCTTGTCGACAGCCTGGGCTGCTTTTCTGCGAAGCCGTTTCTCATCAAGTCTATGTCCTCCTCCTCAGACTCCCGGGAAGGGAGGCTCCCAGAACACTGAGTCGGAGCAGCCCAGCACAGACCTGAACCACGATCAGACATCTGAGGTAATGTGGATGCTTGGTTCATCTTCATTAACGACCTGTAGCTTGTAAGCAGAGATGCAGAATTGAAGCCGTCTGATCAGTCTGATGGTGTGTTTCTGTGTTCAGGGCTTCATCTGTCCTCAGTGCATGAAGTCTCACAACTCTGCAGAGGAGCTGTTCAAGCATTATGAGCTGTTCCATGATACTGGAGACCTGCCCGCTCATGTGGCCCCCACTCGGTGAGATATTACTGATGCATTAATTATTGTGAAGAGTCCGATTACATGGTGTACTTGACAAGATTTTACTTTGTGTATTTTTGTGAATGAACTCTTTCTTCCTTTTAGGGAAGACCTTACAATGCTGCGGCAAGAGGTCCAGGACCTGCATGCTTCTCTCAAGGTATGGTCGGGCATCTGAAGCGAACAGGTGTTCGCGGTGGTGTGTAAATGGCCAGTTCATACAAAGACTTGATGTTGTGTGTGTGTGTGTGTGTGTGTGTGTGTGTGTGTGTGTGTGTGTGTGTGTTTGTGTGTGTTTGTGTGTGTTTGTGTTTGTTTGTGTTTGTTTGTTTTCCCCTGATTAGGAGGAACGATGGTTCTCTGGAGAGCTCAAGAAGGAGTTAGACAAATTCCAAGGACAACTGAAGCAAGTAATTCATTCAAGATATTTAATATGTATTATCATAAAATTGGTGTTCTGAATATAAAACTGCTACATGAAATATGATGGCAATGCTTACTCTTACTGTACGTTTCTGTCTGTCCCTCGATTCCACAGAACGATGGGCAGGTGGACCCGGAGGATTCAGGTAGGGGACATTATATTTAAAATAACTGTGAAAAAGATACCGAACGTCGGTTGCTAATGTGTTGTGCTCTTTTGTCAGTCCTTGAAAGGAAGTTAAATGAAGCAGAGACCGAAAAGTTCAACATCAAGCAGATGAAAGACCTGTTTGAGCAGAAGGCTGCCCAGCTGGCCACAGAGATAGTAGGTTAGTGTGGGGCCTGTGAAAATGGGAGGCCTGTGTCTGTGAGTCTGCATCCTTTAACAGCACTGAAGTAGTCTTTTACTGCACCACTGTTTAACTCAGTCCATCCATTGTTTAGTCTTGTGTAAGTTGCGCTCCATTCGTCAGCATTTTGTTTGGTGTTTTGCATTGATAATGTTTTCCTCGAATCATTTTTCACAAGTGAGGCACTTTTTTTTTTTTTTTTAATATTATTATTTTGATATGAATAAATGTTATTGAATCCGACAGACTTAAAGTCCCGCTATGATGAGGAGAAGAGCCTAAGGGAGGCTGCTGACCAGAGGCTGGCCAAACTGACTGAACAGCTACAGAAAGAGAAACAGGAGAATGAGAGACTCCAGACAGAACTGGTACAACACTCACTGAGTTTCTGTTGGTATTTCTTCTCCTCTCACAGGCCTTGAGACATGCTTTGTATAGACCTTTCCCTCCTAAATGTTAGGCTACAGAGTTTGAATGAATAACGGTGAATTAACACCGTGACATTTGCTCTGTGTCATTTGGTGGAAGAATCAGCAGATCGTACTCAGACAATCCCTCCACCTCCGTTACAGAAACATGACATGGAGCTTCATCCAAAGAGTTTATTTCAAGAGAGCTGAAGTGTACTTTAAATTAGAGCTGTGCAGTTGCACTTTTATGTTTTCTGCCCTTAAATGTTTTTAACTGTTCAGCGGTTCAGAGAGGCTTCAAACAGGAGAGCCAGTAGCTTCTCCTCTACAATTTCTTAGATTAGTCTTGGATTTGGTGCTCCGCAGGCACAGCAGCACATTGTTGCCATTGCTCAAATGTTAAGCATTGTTGTGTGCATGTCTGGAGACATCCATATTGTGAGCAGTTCAGTTATTACTAAGAACATCTAGTTTTGTTTTAATACCAAAAAGCCTGTTGTCTCCCCGTGTGCCATCCCAGTCCTCATGGTTTCAACACAGTGCCTTTGCTCTGCCCCCTAGCTACAGCGACCGGGAGTGGAGGATGTGGAGGTGCTGCAGAAGGAGCTGGTGCAGGTCCAGACGCTGATGGACAGCATGACCCGTGAGAGGGAGGAGGAGTCTGAACGCCTCAAAAACCACTACGAACAGCTGCAGGCTAATTACACTACCTCAGAGGTGGGGGACAAACACTAATGTCTTGTCGGTCTCACATACTGATACTTAAACTTTTCTCCAAAGTGTTGCAACATAAGCCGCCACTCTTCCACTCTAAATACTTGTTGTAAGCACGTAAGCATGCAGACGTTACATAATCATCCAGAAGATTGTAGTGTTGATGTGAACTAGTTGTTCTTATTTTAGCCCCTGTCCATTTCACCCATCATTTGCTCAGGTCGCTGCACTTTTCAGTAAGAAAAACAGCTCTTAAGATTCTCATACAAAAATAGCTGTCAAATAACTCGTGAAATGGCTTCAATGTACTGTAGTTATGTCATAGCAGATGGCTTTGTGCCTAATTCTCACTAATTATTTCCTGGTGAATAATTCAGCCTTATATCCTGTATTTTTCATCCAGGGTTCTGTCAGGCAGCACCAGGGCCTGAACCTTTCCCTCTCTACATCTCTGCAAATGGTCTCAGGAGATAGTTTTCATGTTTTTACACATTAAGGAACCACATTGTGAATATTTTGGAAAATTGTCTGGTTTTTGGTAATGTAATAGCTCCCAGGATTAGAATTCAGAAGTGGCTATAGTTGTAGTTCATTACATGACAGTATGAACATGTAGGAGGTGTTGTGGTCAGCAGCGAGTCTCAAGGTCAGCCAATGAAATGTCACCATTGCATCTAAAGTAAGAGGCAGCAGTTAGAGTTACAGTCAGCTTCGTGCAGCAGTTCTGAACAAAAAAACAACCAAACCCCCAGGACACAGTCAGACAGACCAATCATCGCTGATGATTGGTTTATTAAGAGCAGCTTCAGTACTGTTCTAAAGCCTGACTGAAATTCCTCCACCATATTGTTTCCTTTAGTTAGCATTACCATTGAGGTTGGATTTCTTTAGCGGGGGCTTTACAACAGCTGTTTTGAAGGCATCTGGGAAGATGCCTGTGTGCAGAGATGTATTTGCAATCTTCAGGGCGTGACTTGATACACTGTCAAACACCCACTTTAAAAAGGTACATGGTTAACACATGAGGTGGAGGAGTTAGACTCAGTGACAGTCTTGCAGAGCTCAGTTAAAGTAATACAGGCGAATTATCCCATGGTCTTTTTTTACAGGGTTTCCTGAGGTCGTCTGTGTTCACACCAGCAATCAACCAGAGTCGTGCTGGCTCTGATTGAGTTTATTTTGTTAGTAAAGAGTGATGCAAGTTCTTTACAATTTGATACAGAGAACTGTGAATGGGTGGGGGTGGTGCTGAGTAGCTGGTCTATAATGAATAATATTGTCGATTCTGTCAGTCGACGTCTTTAACCTTTACTGGAGGAAAGATGTCACAGTCAAATCACATGAATTTGTGATGAACTGGATTATTTATTCGCTCATGCCAGCAGCATCCTGCTCTGTGTTGCAGATTGGCCTTTGTGCTGTCGTATTGTGACTTACCTTTTGTCTGTCTCTCTTTCCTTCCCCTTCTTCTTCTGCTCCTCACATACTGTATCCCTCTCCAACACACACTCTTTCTTCAAGATTCGTAAGCTGGAGGTAAAATATGTTTCAAAGTTGGCCCCAAATTTGCTTTCATCCTTCTGAGTTTCTCTAAGTTTGAAAAGTTGTTTGGAAATCCGTGTTTTTTATTGGTGTGTTTCATGTTTCCGTTGAGTTTTTGTGCGACTGATGCCTGGTTGTTGCTGATCCATTTTTGGTTTGTTTTCTTCTTTTATGTCAGTCCTTGAGTGAGTGTCGCCTCACTTCTTTGAATTTACACTTAATGGTTTGCAAAAAGAGTGTAACGCGTCTATCTATTGTATTGCAGGTGACCATATCCCAACTAAAAGCAGAGCTGGAGAAGGGTCCACAGGAAGCAGCCGTCTACACACAACAGATCCACCAGCTGCAGAGCAATCTGAATAATTTGCAGCAGCAAAGCCAGGTGACACCAAATGACTACAATTATTCTAGTCATGTGACAGGTTTGCCATTCTGAGCAGATTGCTGCAGGCACAAACATGTCGGCTACAGCATCTGCCACACACTGGATAAGTTGTGTAGGATTTACTTTTACTCCACTTCTGTTAACACTAACATTGCCAGCTGCCCCTCAAGTGCAGAGCACGCCATCTCAGTTTCTGTAAACCTTCCTCTGTTGCTTGGCATCAGGCCCTGTCACAGTCCCCTGCTGTCACCAGGCTTCTTTGGCAACCCAGACATGTTGATTAAAAAGAAATCACACGCAGGCCTATAATTAAACCAGCAGGGGGGGATCTCTTCTCTGCCATGCCAGTCTGTCACTTGGCGTGAAATACAATCACAGGTAAATGCGCTGGTGCAATGGGAACTGGGGAATGGAGGCACAGGGTTCCTGCTAGAGATTAAATCCTCCCGTGTCAGGCATGTCATCCAAGTAGGTTTCGAGGTAAGAGGGGGATACGAGAGCTGCATCTCCATTGTGACGCTCTCCCCCGCCCCACACATCTCGCAACAGGATACCCTGATACTCATCGCACGAGAATGGAGACAAACATGATGAAGTGATGGAGCAGATAGTGAGACACTGAGGATTAGGACTAAGAACAGACAGGTGAACAACAGCAGGGGTTTCATTGGTCTGTAACTTCAGGATTAGAGAGGAGAGACCCAGCAGGGAGCTGTGACAGTGACACAAGAGAAGTACAGCAGCAAGGCCATGAGATGGAAGACGGCTGAACAAAAGAGGAGGCGGAAAAAAGAGAAAGGGTTGTTAATGTTGGCCAGCTGCTGTGGTGGCCTGCAGAGGTTTACTGAATGTCTGTGAAGTCCAGGTGCCCTGTCACACTCTCTAGTTAGCAGCACGCTCCACTATTAACAGCATTTTGTTCTTTATCACTCTGTTGCCAAGTTTACTGCCAACTCTAAGTGCTGTACACACAGCACGGTATTCCAAGTCCCGTGTCATAAAACCCTCCCCTAGAAATGCCATACTTTACTCTTGACACTTGACAGGCGACTGTTATTTTCCATAGCTTATATCACAGGAGGTGTGTGTGTTTGTGCCTTGTTGCAGCTGCTATCACAGCAACCGTTTTAATTTAGTAAAGACCAGTGGTTCATGCTACAGTTAATGATTCAAACAGTTCCTAGTTGACCTCTCAAACTCTGTCAGACTGTATTCTTTTTTGTGAGCCAGCTCCCTCAAGAAAACAATATTTTTGACTCATTTGCTTACTGGCTTTCAATCCTACATGTTTTACCCCCATAATTCCCAAGCCTTTGAACAACCAGTGCTTATCTGCCCCATCTTGTTCTCTCCTCTTCTTACAGAGCCTGTCTGAAAAGCTTGCACGTAAGGAGAAAGAGTATGAGGAACTGGAGGAGCGTCTGGGAGCTGAGAAGGCTGCCAGAAAGGGAGTTCAAGGCAGCCTGAGCGAGAGGGAGCTGGAGGTTCAAGAGCTCCAGGTTCGGGCCTCTGGGGCTGAGGCCTCCCTGCAGAAGGCCCAGACAGAGCTGAAAGAGAGGGCTGAGGAGGTGGCAAAGTTTAAGAGAGAGATCGGGGAGCTGGAGGTGAAGCATGCAGAGTTGAAGGTTGAGAGGAAACAGTTGGAACAGCAAAGGGAAGAAAAAGAGAGCCATGGAGCTCAGCAGCAGACTGAGATCAGTCAGGTGAGTACGGAGGACAAAGATCACACACACAGGTGATATACAGAAGACATACGTAAGAAAAGAAGAACACAACAGCAGCTACAGTGCACCTTTTAATAGATTATGTGGAACGTCATTGGAGGAATGAACACCATTTTATGCTCTGATGATGATAGTGAGTACATTGAGGGTCACAGCATATAATTCATGTCATTTCCATACTCCTCAAACTGTTGTGGGGCCCCTCCAGCCCTCTGGATAGGGACATTGTCATCTTGGAGGAGAGCACATTTACAGTGCTGCAAAAGAACAAGCCTTTTGTGTCCTCATCATGTCAAAAACTGCAGTGTTGTAGCCTGCCCAGCACACTTGGCAGCACTTACAAAGAACCAGTGAAGAGTTGACCTTTGTCTTTGAAATGTACTGACCCTGCTCAGTACATTTCAAAGCACAGTAGTGAGTGACACAAATAACACTTAATGACTTAATTTTCAGATGTTGTGAAGTATTTATCGAGGACGGTAATCAAACTGTACGACTTTGTCTGAAGCACGTCGTTAAGATTTCCTCCTTTTTGTACATTATGACTACAAGGTGGTTGATATGTTAAAGGGGTCCGTCGTGGAGGCTGTTCAACTGTGACCACAGCATGATTCATTGATGAGCACTGTGCTCAGATCAACCATGAAAAAATATCCCAGCAGAAAGAAATCACTAATCATCAATACACATGTGTCACACAGTAAAAAACAGAGATAACCCCAGACCACTTTCTTCAGTCAAGTATCTGTCATATTTCTAGTTATTATTAACTTTGTCTTCTTGTTTCCTCCATCTTAATCCTCACGCCTCTCTCTCTCTGTGCTCTTTCTAGCTGCACGCCAAACTGCTGGAAGCGGAGAGGCAGCTGGGCGAGGTACAAGGTCGTCTTAAAGAACAGAGGCAGCTGTCTGGGGAGAAACTAAAAGACCGCGAGCAGCAAGCAGCCGACCTGCAGCTCAAACTGTCCCGTGCAGAAGAACAGGTAGGCAGCAGATGTAACTTTAATGAGCGCTACAGGGAAACTGAATGAGTGTAACAGAACAGAGAAAAACCAAAACAAGAGCTCATGATAGATGTAATAACAAATAAGTCCAGATCAAATCCTAACAGAGATTGATGAAACTGATAACTATGAAATTGATGCATTTAGGTTAATTGTGAAAAAAAGGTAAAGAAATCAAAGTGCTTCTGTGTTTTGCTTCTTTAGTTGAAGGAGAGTGCCAGTAAGAATACAGATATTCAGCACCAGCTGGAGAAAGCCAAGCAGCAGCACCAGGAGCTGCAGGCACTGCAGCAGAACACGAACGGCAAACTCCGTGAGGCACAGGTACTTTTCACGAAGAAAAGCCTCCGGTAACAATGCTGGAAAGGATAAAGCCAAGAGAGGCCGTGCAGATGATGGTGTTCCATCATGTGATGTTTGGCTTGTGCTTGCTTGTTTTTGATGCATAACAGTACAGAAAGCTGTGACATGGCAATGTTGTCTTATAATGTATATCACTATGAGAAGGAAATTTCATTATTGTGTATAGAGGCTTTGTAAGATTACACCAGATTTTACATAATCCTGATGGCATAACATTTTGTCTGTTCACAAACAAACAAAGAAAACTGGTGCAGTTTGTAGTGTGCCTGTGTGAAAATTGATGGGGTCTCTGTATAAGACATACCTCACACACAGTATGCAAGTCCAAGTTGAAACCAGTGTTTCTGCCAAATGACCCGGTGTGACATTTCTGCTGTGTTGGTTTGCCTTAATGCTGTAGAATGACCTGGAGCAGGTGCTGCGTCAGATTGGAGATAAGGACCAGAAGATCCAGAATTTAGAGGCTCTGCTACAGAAGAGTAAGGACATTGTGAGCCAGCTGGAAGCTGAGAGAGAGGATTTATGTGCCAAGATCCAGGCCGGGGAGGGAGAGACGGCTGTGCTCAATCAGCTAAAAGAGAAAAACCATGCACTACAAGAACAGGTGGGTGCACACACGCACAGACACACACTTTGAAAGGTCAATTTTCATGTAGCAGTTACTTCTCTGGAGTGCAGAATTGATGTGACAAAAGACTAATGTGACCCGCAAACAAGTAAGAAATGTACTGTACGACAACGACAGGAAACTACTGGTCATTTTTGAGCGTACAACCTTTTTCTGTATGTCTGGGTCTCAAAGGTCACACAGCTGACAGACAAGCTGAAGAACCAATCAGAGAGCCACAAGCAAGCCCAGGATAACCTCCATGAACAGGTCCAGGAGCAGAAGACCCTCCTGCGTTCAGCCCAGGACCGAGCCCACACCCTGGAGACCTCGGTCGGTGAACTCACCGCCCAGCTCGCAGACAGCAAGGAGAAAGTAGCCCAGCTGGATGCTCAGGTAAACCTCTATGGAATGTGTTTTTAGTAACGTGAAGTGGTGACATTGATATTGTTTTCCAGATTCTATTCATTGACTTTGTAACAGAACAATTTGTGTGGGTCTGTTTCTCTTCAGCTGAAGGCGAAGACAGAGATGTTGCTATCTGCAGAGGCTGCCAAGGCTGCACAGAAGGCTAATCTGGAGAACAACCTGGAGACTGCTCAGCATGCATTGCAGGACAAGCAGCAGGTTAGGACCTTCTTTGTGCCACTGGTGTTAAGATTTGGCTGAAATGCAGCATACTGTCTGTGGTAACCTACCTGTAACCCTCTGACTTATATGTGTTGTTTTCTTCTTTTCCCCCCTTCACTCTACTCACTTTCCCCCCCTTGTCCTGTGCGCTCTTCCATCGTTTTGTATAGGAACTGAATAAAGTTCAGAAGAAGGTGGAGGAGCAGGTGCAAAGGCTCAAGGAGAGACAGGAGCAATGCACACAGCTGGAAGCCACTCTGAAGGAATGCAAAGACAAAGTAATGGTCTCAGAACAGCGTATAGAGCAGCTGGAGGGGCTCAACAAGGTTTGTGTGGAGCCCTTATTGCAAGTACCTCATAATAGACCATAAGAAGGCTTTTTAATAAATTAATCTGGTGTTTTCCCTTAATCTGACAGAAACTGGAGTCGCAGGTTGGGCAGTTGCAGGCCACACACGACCAGGTGCAGCAAGAAGTGCAAAAGCTGCAGAAGGAGGGTTCCGAGGTTAAACGGAAAGCGAAGGAGCTGCAGCAGTTGCTGGAGACCGAGAAAGCAGGGTGAGATAAACTATACTGGCATGTTAGCTTTAGTAAAATGTGATTAAGACTTACAAGTGAGGAATAAATGCATCTGTAACTAAACCGTCTTGCCTGTATTGCAGTGATGCCACAACCATATGCTAGTATTTTGTTTTTTAATTTGTTCCACTGCATTCTGATGAATTGCCCCCGTAACAAGATAAATGGCTTTTTCACTGCTAAGGGCTACAACACTACAAGAGGAGTTAAAGAAAAAAACAGCTGCTTTGAGTGACATTCAGCAGCAGCTGGAGCACAGTGAGCAGGACAAAGCTGCTCTGAAGGTGACCCTAGACAAGGCGGCCGAGGAGGGAAAGGCGAAGCATGCGGAGCTGGACAGGAAAGCTCAGAGCCTGGCGGTAGACTTACAGAAGGCACAACAGGAGAAAGAGGCTCAAATGAAGGAGCTTTCCTCCATGCAGGAAAGCCTAGGAAAGGCTAATAAAGCTCTGAAAGAGAGTCAGAGTCAACTGGACACAGAGAGGAAGAACCATAAGTCAGCCATGGGAGAGAAGGTAGGTTCAGTAGGCAGCAGTCAAAAACAAAATTACTTCTCTATTTTTCAATTTTGGGAAATTTGTCTTGCAACAAAGGCTAACACAAAGCCACCCAATTTCAACACCAGGGCACTGACAGCATTAATCTGTGTTAATCCTCAGGAAAAGGCCAATGAAAAGGCCCGACAGGAGCTTCTTAAGAGTAACGAGGCCATCACCAAGGCAATGAGCGAATCTAAGGAGCAGTTGGAGCAGATGAGAGATGTAAGCTTCTGGGGGGAAAGAAAAGGAAGATCCCGAATTATTGTATTTGAATGTAACACCTAACGACCTGTTGTGTGTCTGCAAATGCCAGGCAGAGAAAAAGTTGAAAGTGCAGCTGACCACAGTGGAGCAACAGCACTCAAAGACTCAGGAGGTGCTGAAGGAGAAAGAGAATCAGTTGGAGAAGCAGCAGGCACAACTCAAGACAGCCCAGGGGTCCTTTGAGGAGAAGATGAAGAAACTGAAGGGCCAAGTGGCAGAGCTACAGGACGTTAATGTGAAGAAGGCAAGTAACAGACAGACAGACAGACAGACAGACAGACAGACAGACAGACAGACAGACAGACAGACAGACAGACAGACAGACAGACAGTTGTCAACTGTCACCCTACTTAGATGCACTTCCTGTACTGTGAAAGGATTGATTTTAGCTGTGTTTTCCACCGTGTTGTCGTGAAGTAATTTGCATAATGCAGTGACAATCTTAAGTCTGTTTTTCTGAACGTGTGCATTTGACTCTTATCTCCAGGCAGAAGAGGAGAGTAAGCTGAAGACGCAGGTGTCGGGTCTCGGCCAGGAGCTGGCTGCTGAGAAGAGTCGGGCGACAGAGCTGCAGAAGTCCTTGGAACAAAGCCAGAAAAGCCTCACTGAGCTTCAGTCTGACTTCTACGGCAAGGAGTCTGAGGTCTCTGCCCTGCGTCAAGACCTGAAGGTAGGCTTGAAACAGGAAGGGCTGGAGGAGTAGAGGATGAGAGGAGGTGTGGAGGAGGAGAGAAGCTGTGATGCTGCATCAATTTCAGCTAACTGTCAGAGATGTTGACTTGTGACTGTAGGCGTCAGAGGAGAAGCTGAACCTGGCCCAGGAGGAGCTGGCTGCCAACCGAACCCATCAGACGGGTTTAGAGGCTCAGATCCGGGATCTGCAGACGGGCAGAGGCTCGCTGGAGCAGGAGCTGTCGAAAAGGGACCAGAAGCTCCAACAGCAAGAACAAACCTTGAAGGAACTACAGAAGCAGCAGGTCAGACGAGCAGAATAACACACACACGCACACACACACACACACACACACACACACACACACACACACACACACTTTAAAGACTTGATGTGATTAAGTTCAAATATAGTAAACAGTGTTTGCTCACCCAGGGTCAAGTGAAGGAGGAACTGGAGAAGCAGAGGAGTAAAGTGGAGGAGCTGAACAAAGCCAAGAGTGTCCTGGAAAAGAATAACACCAAACTGACTTCTGACTTAAAAGTATTAACAGAGAAGAGCGAGAAGGTCAGTGGCTATTCATAACAAGCAACATCTACCAATGTCTCTCTTTTGGTTGAAAGAGGAATGCACCTCAGAGAAATACTTAATAGTACAAGTGTCAGAGCTGGGCTAATGACTGCCATTTCATGTCCCCCACTGGCTGACATGACCTGCTTCCCATGCCTGTGTCTTATGTAAACAGCTTAACTCAGGGATCCTGCAGGTCATCAGGGTCACATTCTTCAAAGTTATAACTAAGCACGCTTGAGTCGACAATTTGACGTGAGCCTGGATTTTTTTCAGTCCTCGAAGCCGTCTTAAAATTCATCTGAATCCGTTGTCAGAGCAATGACCTCCTAAACTCAGACCTACTCAAGCCTTTTAAAGTTTAACCCCATCTGTGATCTCCTTTTCGGAAGTGACGCACTGTTACTTTCCTCAGAGACAAATATTGTGCATTGAGCCTCGTATTTGTTGCTTTTCAGGAGCTGGGTGAGTTGCGGGAAGCCAAACAACTGTTGATCCAGCAGAAACTGGAGCTGCAGGGTCAGGTGGAAGCAGTACAGAGTGCCCTCAAGCAGGAGCAGAAAGAGCATCAGACCACCAGGGACAGCTGGCGCCAGAGAGAGGAGCAGCTTCTCGCCCAAACCAAGGATGTCCAGGACAAGATGGTAAGATCCCACCAAATTGTTTTAAATGAGTGGATAAAGTGTCGTTCAGTCCCCTTCTGACACCTCCCGTGACATATTCAATGCTTCCTTCCCAAGTTGGCCGAGAAGCGAGCCAGAGAAGAGCAGGTGAAGCGTGGGGAGGAGGCAGAAGCGAAGATGAGTGTGCAGGTGACGGCTCTGAATGAAAACGTGGCCACGCTGAAGAGAGAGTGGCAGGGCAGCCAACGGAGAGTGGGCGAACTGGAGAAGCAGACAGATGAGTTGAGAGGAGAGATCGCTGTGCTGGAGGCCACCGTCCAGAACAACCAGGATGAGAGACGGGCTCTTCTGGAGAGGTCGGTCGATGTTGTCTCCCTTTAACCGAACATGAAAAGCCTTTAAAAGTTTTTGCATGTTCTTGTTTGCTTCTAGAGAAAAGTAGCAAGTCACAGCAAATAGTTGCTGCGAGAAGAAGCAGAATGACTTAAATCCCTACTTGGTAGCAGTTGTGGCTGTTTTCAGAGGTGCTGACTTGAGTCGGCTGCTCAAAAGTGAAGTGAAAAACATAAGCTGGTTATCCATTGTCAGACTTTTGCTGCACACATGCTTTTCAGGAGGCACATTCAGACTATTAAAAGCATTTGCATCCAGTGCAGGCCTCAGAAGTCAGCATGTTCTCAATGTATCTAACACAGCCCTTTAAAACAAGCACTTGCCATCAGTTCAGAGGTAAAAATTATTCAAATCTTCTTTAACGTAAGACTGATTTGTCTCCGTCAGTCACCCTGCGCTGCTGAACGTTGCCTCAGGGTCAGCTTGGCCCACATCTCTTCTACAACTTTAAATTCACTCATTTACAGTCTCAATTTTTAAAGAACTTCATTTCCTTGTGCATAACAAATGATAATTAAAATGATCATGTGAAATTCATTATATATTAGGCCTATTATAGGCTGTTGCATGTGCTGCTGTAGCACGCTTGCAAAGGAAAAAGGTTCAGTTAGAATCTCGAAGAAAAAAGGCAACATGGATGTGAGTCAAAATTCTTTCCATGTTATTTATGCAATAGGTAAGTTTGTATTTGTGTGCGAGTGTACATGTATGATATACATTTTCGGGGAAATACACCTGAATACAGTTCCTTGTTGTAGTGTATACTGTGAAAAGTAAAGGCCCAGAATTGCTGCCAAACCTTCTGTTTTGGGGAAACACATTGTCCACAGTACAGTGCAGATGTTATGTTAGGGTAAGCCCTGAAATAGGCAGAAGATCAGTTGGGACTCCAAATACTGCCAATTCAAAGTATTAATTAACAAGCTATTACGCAGCCATCCAAGTAGTGCTGGTGGAAATCCTCTTTAGTCACCAATTAACAAGCACACACACAAATCATCACTGTCCTGTGGTTGTGCTTCAGGTGTGTAAAGGGTGAAGGTGAGATAGAGAAGCTGCAGGCCAAGGTGGTGGAGCTGAGGAGGAAGCTGGACGACACGACGGCAGCCATGCAGGAGCTCGGCAGAGAGAACCAGTCTCTCCAGGTCAGCTGGGAAACACTCGACGAGTTGAAGAGAAGACACTTTATTGCATTGCAGTGCAAACAAAGTGTGATGGTTTGGTTGTAACTCCGGATGTTCGCGCTTTCAGATCAAGCAGTCACAGTCTCTGACCAGGAAGTGGGCAGAGGATCACGAAGTGCAGAACTGCATGGCCTGTGGGAAGGGTTTTTCTGTCACTGTCAGGAAGGTAAGAACGAAGTGATCTTCAGGATTGATGCTTAATAGACACACATTTAATCGTCTAACCTCCCACCGTTTTCTCTGTGAACATCCAGCACCACTGCAGACATTGCGGAAACATTTTCTGCGCCGAGTGTTCAGCGAAGAACGCCCTCACGCCATCCTCCAAAAAGCCAGTACGGGTCTGTGAGACATGCTTCGAGGAGCTCCAGGGCTGATTTCCCCCTCTCATCCCTTTACCTCCCCCTAACACCCCCCCTCCCTTATCCACTCCCCCTCTTACTACTCCAGCAGGCAGAAGAAGGCGTGTCTTTGTCATATTTTAATGTGCACTATCAAGGACAGACCCTGTGCAAAGACTCCCACCTGCATGTGACTTCTGGCTCTGGCGTGGAGGCACCGGAGCCACATGATGGGAAATTGGTGGGATTGGTTGGGATTGTCTGTATCTGTTTTTGTGCCTTTGCTACTCCTGTGGACTGCCAGAGAGCGGAGACAGTGAGAACTAAACACCATTTTAAGTTCTTTTAGGTTCATATTCACATATCCGTCGTTGTTTGGCATCGCTAGCAGTTTCAAGGTGGTTGCTTTGTATGCTGTGAAATGTTTCGCATCAGGAGGTGTGAGGTCAGTGTGACGCCGCAAGAGTGACTGGGGAAGTAAATATTGTAATAGTGATGTTGAAAATCACTGCTGCCCCACAAAGGTAAATGCAAGTAACTGTACTTTCTGCGTGGAACGACATTAATCTGATCAATCATCAAGAAGTTATCAGTACTGTTGTCAGTGTACTGTGCTGTAGATTTGCAACGTGAACACAAAGGTGTGTTGAAAAAGTTTTTTTCTCTTTTGTTTGAGGAACTTTTGCCTTCAGGAAATGATTATTTGTGCTTGAACAGAATTACATGCTGTCAAAGGTTCATTTGGCCCCACAACAAATCAGTCAGCTGTTTTCGTGTGATGTTTGAGGAGAGGATTTCCTGAGAATATAAAGTAGAGATTTTAAATGTAAGAACATGCTTTATGTTTTTGGAAATTCCCTCTGGGAAAGAGTACTAGGTCCTTGTTGCTAACACTGGGTTGTACAGCATAGCGCATTAACAGTGAAATACCCACAACTTGAGATTTTAGGGTAAAACATCGTTTTCAGTAACAATTCATCAGTCGATTTGTGCACCAGCGATTTTCTGTACAGATCAACCGTGACATCAAATCTAGTTATCGTGTGTTTCCTTTGTGCGGCAGCGTATTTTTTGTATTTGTTGAAATTTCTGTTTTCAACTTAATTTCATGACCAAAGAATGTGTGGAGCAGGAATACAGCCGAGATGAAAACCCTGACTTGGCTTCATAGTTCAGTATTTTTCTAAGCGTCTCTCTGAAAGCTTTTGAGTTTTAAATCACAGGGTCCGACATTTTTATCTTGAACGCAGCATGTACGACGGTGTGAGAGGCTTGTATGAGCAGTCGGTGGTTTTTTTTTTTTGCTGTGCCACGTTTCTCTTTGCGTGCTAAGTTCTGCAAATTATGGTGCTTTCTGCAGACTGTCGACGCAGTCATCGAAGGTGCCTGCATGTTTATTTTCATTTTCCTTTTTTTCCCCTGCTGCTTGTCTCCGCTCAACTGCACTGACTACTGCTGGAGCTGTGTGTGTGTGTGTGAGTGAGTGCACGAGTGTGTGTGAGAGAGACTGCTTCGGAGCAATAACTGTGGCTGTGTGTGTGTGTGTTTTCGTGTTCCGGCCTGCTGTGTTTGTGTGCTGAGATGCGCTCACTGTACGAACGTTGGCTGCTCTGAACCACAGTATCTCTCTGGCACGCTGTTCGGGGACGTTGGTGCTGCTTTCAGGTGCAGCAGTCACTGTCGGTTCTGTGTCAAACCCGTCTGCAGCTGAGGACACTGTAAAAGTGAATTCCTGCTTTGTATAATTTATAATTGTTGACAGATAAGATCTTTTGTGCAATTGTCTGAAGACTGGAGCAGGCGAGAAACACTGTAAGCCAGGCGACAACGCATACTGTTCTGGCATTTTGCAAACAAGCAGCTTGTTTCAGACTTTGGCTTACCAAATTAGCTCTTCATGCTTGTATACTCATTTAAAAAAAGAAGAACGTCCATCTCAGTTGCAGGAACACCTGTTTCTTTTTGTGTTGCATTGGTTTCGTTATGTCTACCTCAGATTGGCACAGGAAAAGCACTATTTCTAAACCGTAGAGATCACAAGTATTGTGTCATTGCCTGCATTTGATCAAGGATTTGTGGTTTATCTATCAAGCTGTACAGTCCCTTAAAACCTAGAGAGATGATTTGCACCTTATTGTATTCTGGGCTCGTCCGTATGAGAACCCAGCCACAAATGTAGGACCACCGACTTTCTACTGGCTTCAGCATTTCTAGCCCAGATGTACTTAACTGCTCATTAATACTAAGGCTGTCATAATTATCTTTGTAAATGTTTGTAATGAGAGAGAAAAAGGAAATATATAACACTTGTGGATGTAGAAACATGACAACAGTGAAAACGTGTGTGGACTCATCAGTGTCTTACTCATTTTGACAGAATCGCACCACAGACCCGTGCACACTGAATTGTGGCTTGCTTCGTGTTGCTGTCAGTTATCATGCATGATGACTTAACTGGCCTGTGGCGTTTTCTCCATGTTTAGAGTCATCATAACTTGATGGTCGTGAAGGTGTGCCTTAGGCCAACGTCTCGTATGTCACTGCTCATTGTTAGTGGGGACACGCACCATGTATTCACCACAGTCAGGGTGACGTCAGTTCACCTGAAGGGACGAGAGAAATCACGTAATTTATGTTCACGTGCACCATTTCATTTTCTAATTCATCACCACGGCAAACCTAAATAAAACCAGTATGTTTCTATCCTGCGGTGTGTTATGTTCTTTTCACAGTGTGTTCCTTAAATGAATCAGTTGCACTTCATAAATATAGCTGCCAAATTCAGCCTTACCCCCCTGGAGTGAAAAAGACCTTGAATTTGAAGTTCTGAGTTCATCCTTGACCTTGGAAACAGCAGTTGGCAAATCAGTCTCACCTCAGGGTCCACGTAGCAGCTGCTCTGGAGCTTTCCATCATATATTAGCACACGATCTTGCTCTGAAGGTGGAGTTTGCCCTGTTGTCATGAAGTTGGAGGTGTTCATTTGTCACTTTTCTCGTCCATGTTGGCTTAAAAATTGAGACAACTGAGCAACGGCCGTCTGCTGATGAAGAGCAGGTGATTACTAAATGGAACTTGGGGTGAATTAGTTTGATCCAAGTCCTTGAATATCACTGAACTGATGAAAATGAAAGATGAAATGATGTGAGTTCCTTTAAAAAAAAAAAAAAAAAAAAAAAAAAGGAAAAACACTCCAGGACAACTTTTACTACGTAATCAGATATTTATTGTACACTCCTGCAGCAGCCGCCCTTAAAGGCAAACATTTAGTTTACAAAATGATCCTAGTGCTAAAACAGTCATTTACAAGACGTCGGGAGACGGTGAAGTGCACGTTGACGGTAGAAATAATTCGGATGGCTTCTGGTGCTGTCGGATGGGTCATATCTGTGAGGACTCCAGCCACAGTGAGGAGCTCTTGACACGTGGCTGCTGAGAGTCCAGCTTCAGCAGCGCCGTCACAGCGCTCTCTATCTGCGACATCCACGCTCTCTGGAAAGAGTCACACAGGGAGAGCAATGTCATCAGGGTCCCCATCCAGCAGCTAATTAGATTAGTTTTGTTAATTCGTTTAATTAGATGGTTTGCTCAGATGATATTGATCTACTTATTTGTGTTTCTTTGTAATGTGTGTTAATATGAGTCATCACTAATTCTGTACTGGAGCTGACAAAACAGCCTACATAACAACATATAAGATTATCCCTGACCAGTCACTAAAACAATTTTCCTCCATTTACAGAATGTACAAAATCACTTTAGAGATGCACATAAGGAGAAATTAATGTAAATTATCCTGTAACATGCAGAAATCTAACAGCTTAACATAAAATGCATTTATAGCCATCCATTTTCTATACCGCGTATCCCTTTCGGGGTTGCGGGGGGTGCTGGAGCCTATCCCAGCCATCAACGGGCGAGAGGCGGGGTACACCCTGGACCGGTCACCAGTCGATCGCAGGGCACAAACACACAACCATTCACACTCACACCTAGGGGCAATTTTAGAGTCACCAATTAACCTAATGAGCATGTTTTTGGTCTGTGGGAGGAAGCCGGAGTACCCAGAGAGAACCCACGCATGCACGGGAAGAACATGCAAACTTCACACAGAAAGGCTCGACCCGGGAATCGAACTGGCAACCTTGTTGCTGTGAGGCACGCGCACTACCTGCTGTGCCACCGTGCAGCCATGCATTTATATTTCAAGAAAAAAATACCATTTCACAGAGTAAATCCTGGCAGATTTCCATTAAGATCTTCAATTATATTAATATATACTTAATGTCATTAAGTAACTTGTGGTAAATTTTAATCACTGAGTGATGAGTGGGTTTATTTAAAAATCCTCTCAACTCACATAAAAAACTGCCTTTAGCAAAACATAGATTTCAAATTATTAGCTTTTGTAATTCTCTGTGAATGCTACTAGTGAAATCGTGTTGATGCTACACAGAAAGCTGAAATTAATGCCGTGTATGATGTTGAACATCTTTATGGCACTATGTACGTACATAATTAACACTGCTGGCTTTTAAAAAACTGCAAGACTCCTGAAACTTCTGGGAAATTCATGGCTGGAGTGAATTTACCTTGACAGACTCTGATGCAGCCTGCAGGATGAATGCACCGATGCATTGCTGGTAGCGGTTCTGGTGCATGACTATGAAAGAATGAGGCAGCCCCGACGCTACAAAGGATGCACAAAATAACAGTTCAGCTGTAAGACACCATACTGGCTGTAAACTGAATGCTCTCAACAAATAATAAGCCAATAATTAAAACAACTGTTGCTGCATTTGACGGTAAATACACTTGAATTTCAATGAACTCAATAAGAGAGATTGTCTAAAATACTGTTATTACTTGAGGCATTGAGCTGATCAATGTTCTTGAGCTGGAGTCGGTCCAGAGAGATGGGTTGATCCAGAACCGTGAAGGTGCACCCCTCCTTCAGCAGCTGATCCAGCTCCAGGTTCTGCGGCAGCCTCAGAGGATTCTGCTCTGGACCGCTGGACTTCTGCACAGGAAGACAGGATGCACAAAGCTGTGAGGCTTCTGCACAGAGCTGCAGCTGAACATGTGCAGTGGTCCAGTTCAGACTGGGAACAGGGTGACATACCTTCTTGTTTCTCTTTATCTTTGTGATCAGCAGGAACTCGTCAAACAGGAACAGATAAACATCAATCAGCTTTGTGTTCTCTAGTAACAAACCAAAGAGAGATGGTGTAAGATTTTGCTCAAATTGAAGCACATGAAATGTGCTGGAGTCATGCCAGCTGTGCACACCTGTGAGCACCAGTTTGCCTTCGTGCAGCAGGCTTCTGTGAGAAATGAGATTCTCCAGAGTGACAGCCTTTAAGAGATGTTTCAGATTCTGAAAGAGGAGAAAACATTTTCACTGTCTGACATGTAAACTGATACTGACAGATCCGATTTTCTGATACCAAAGTAACAGATGTTGCACCGTAAAAGCGAAATGTTTTACTTTTCATATCTCATCGTCTTATCGGCACACATGCTTTTACTGTCAACCAAGCTCTGTCAGACATAAACATTATTAAAAACCGCACACATAAGCAGACAGACCTCAGGGATGAAGGCACGCTTGTCTCTCTCCCACACAGGCAGCCATAGCAGAGCGTCTCTCAGCTGTTTCACCTTCTGGTAGTTATCCAACCATTTCACCTTCCCCTCCAAATCACCTGGAAGCACGGAGGCATCATTTCAATCAAAACCTCTGACTTCAGGATCAGAATGTTAATGACCTTTGATAGTAACACCTTTCACAGTGTGACAACATTTCCAACAAAAGCAGCACTTCATTATCTTGTTGTGTACTCCTGGCTGCTGGCTGCCTGCCTAACACGGGCATGACCGTATCGTGAGAGATTCCAGCACACACAGCTTTTACAGTAAATATCATCCACACCCAGAGGACATTGCCCTACACATAGTCGCTGTGGTTGTGACACTCGTCATCACCTGTGCAGCTCTGTCACACCTCTTTAATAGTTATGGGAAAATATGTCGTTAAAGACTTAAAGTCCACGCTGTTTGGTTGTGTATTGTTTATCTGTTCAATGCAACAAAATGGCATTGAGGTGCAGCACATTTCCCACAGCCTTTCCATCTAGTTACACAGTAAACCGCCTCAACAGGTCTGCAGGAGGAGGTGTGCTGGGAAGAATGAGCGGTCAGGGCTCCTGGCTGCCGGCCAACACATGTTGTGGTGACAGAGATAACCGCACTTACCTCTGCTTAACATGCCTCTTGTATGTTAATGTGTTTGTAAACCACCTGTTGACAAACACAACTGAACAAACACTTGATTTCTGATCGGCTGAGTGACACTTGAAGCTCAGTGGAGCATTCAGCTTGGCATCGGCAGCTGAAAAGATCTGTGGGACGAGCTTAAAGTTATGTAACTAACCCAGCGACAGTATGCTTCTCAATGAGTGAGTGTGCTGATGCAGGTAAGTCGGTGCTGAAATGCTCAGGTGGTGAAGAGCATCACTGTTTTATGCATGTTGTGGAGTGATGCACGGGAAGACATTCAGGGTGGTGGAAGGTGCTCACATATAGATGTGTCCACTTGTTCCGCTATGACCTGCAGGCCTTTGGTCTCGTCCTCCATGGGGCACCTCTTCACGATATTCCGCAACAACAGCGGGTATCGAGTTAGCCTCTGCAACGGTGCCACCAACAGGTCGCGCAGTTGCAGCCTCCGGCACTGCTCCTTCCTCTCGCACCACTGGGGAGAGAGAGGTGGCGAGAGGAGGAAAAAGAAGGAGGTCAGAGGGGTGAAGGGGCTCGTTGTGGTGTTTGTTAGAACAGAGGGTTAATTGGGGGGGATGGGTGGCAAAAAGCGTGTGAAAACAAGTGAGATCTGAGACCGAAACACAACAGAAGGCCCGACAAATACATAAGCGAGATGAAAGGGAAGGTTACACAAGGGACAAATGGTGACATTCCTCTTTGGCAGCTCTTGTTGACGCTGCTGTGTCCTCTCTTACACTTGGTACAGCACTGCCTGCCGCGTTCTCAAGGTACACTGCGTCCTTGCCACTGCTCTGACTCACACTCTCACACTCTCTCTCACACACACACACACACACACACACACACACACACACACACACACACACACACACACACACACACACACACACACACACACACACACACACACACACAGTCAGCTGCTCTCAGTGAGCTCCCTCCTGTACCTTCACGTAAGATCCAAAGTCCTCTCTGGGCTTCAGGCTGTCCAGATAAAGCAGAGCTGTGGAGTAGTTGAGGCAGTACGTCTGCAGGCAGTGGCATATGCTCTCCTGGAAAGCCTGCCAACAGACACAAGGGTTGCACACACATCAGGATACACAGTGCTGGGTCACATCACTCATTAAGCTGCACACAAACAGACCATAGAAAATAGGAAGAAGAAGATGCAAATCTGGGTACAAGCAAAAAGCTTAGAAAGCTTAACCTGTGTGTGAAACATTCTCCAGCTACGGCGAGGTGAATTATTTCTGTCCATGAATATGATTGGTTATTATCATTATTTTATTCTGGAGAGGCTCCAGTGGTGAGAGATGAGACTGACAACAGCAGCAGATAATGACAGTGTTGTCAAAGTACAATTCAAAACAAGCTAATTATTAGTGACAATATAATAATAATAATGATGTATCACATACATATAATAGTGTGTAATTACTTTGATCCAGACTTCATTCAAAATGCTGCTGGCAGACTCCTCACTATGAAGAAGAGGGCATATATAATATAACCCTGATTCCAGCTTCATTACACTGCTGTTTGTATGTTTTACAATCCACTTTCAGATCTTAATCATCACTGTTAAAGCCTGGATGCATCTGGCACGAGTATATAAATGAATGTTTAATGCCATATGAACGTAGTCTGGGATCCTCGGATGGGTCCCTTTGAGAGATTCCAGGATCTAAACTGGAAACCAGGGAAGACCAGAGATCATACAAGCCACATCTCTGCACTTCTTTTACTTTTACTTATATTTAAAAATCTAGTCTAATGTTTTATTGTTTTAATACATTATTTTAGCTTATTCTCACTTTTATGTTCTTTTTACACTGCTTTTTTAATAGTTCAACTATTCTGTTTTTATTTTGCTGTTGTGAAGCAAGTTCTATGTTTTATAGATGCTACACAAATAAAATGTATTATACATATACGTCCACACGCATCCAGCAGACACTTTGTCTGAAAAGTTTGTCCTCTAGTGTGAAATGTTGCCATTGTTTCAAACATCTTATCAATGCAGTTTTCAACTGACTGCAGTCAGTGTGTGTGTGTGTGTGTGTGTGTGTGTGTGTGTGTGTCCACATGTGAGCCATGCTTGCCTTGCTCAGCAGCTCCAGCAGGGTGGGCCCGCCACTGTCAGTAATCTCCAACATGTCCTTGATGACGCGGAGGAGGTTGTTCAGGAAACCAAAGCTCACCTGCAGCAGAAAACGTGTCAAGAGACAGCAGAGCCACACGCTCACCCCTCAGTCACGTTCAGTTTGTTAACAGCAAAAAACGACAGACCGCTAGTAAACAATACCCGAACTAACTCAAACACATCATTTCATTTCACATCACGGCACCAGTAACTGTAGTGTAGCTGTGAGCAGGCTGTGGTCCAGTAAGATGCATCATACATTCAAGTTTTGCTAACTCATGATGAATGAGTGATGAATGAATGACAGACAAGGTCCTCACCCTCTCAGTTAAATCTTGTCTGCAGACTAGAAGACAGCTATGCATGCATACAATTGTTCTTTTTGTGACAGCTGTCAGGTTGCTATTTAGATTCTTGGTGTCTCTTGATCAAGGTGCTCTTGAGAAAGAGATCCCTCCTGGTTAATTAATCAAGCAGTAATACAGAGTCTTGCACAGCAGTATTACTATACTGCTATAAAGGCTGCTGTTGTTTTAACATTTACATAATACACCCAGAAACTAGTGGTAAACTCATGGTACTGATTTGCATCATGTCTCACCAGGCAAAGCTCATTGAGGTTAGCAAACAGCCTCCAGGAGTCGATATCCATCAGGCAGTTCCTCATCTGCAGGTTTGTGAGTGTAGCCGAAAACACCTGCAAGCAACAAAGAAGGCAGAGAGAGAATAGGCTCAGGCCAGCGTTGAATTTCTAATCCACCGCTGCAAAGAATAGAAACCCCAAAGAGACTTTTACGTGAACCTCACTGACAGGAATTCAGTGACAGGAGGAAAAGCAGCAGGTGTTGGGTTTCGTTTGGGTTTGGTCTTTTTATCTGTGGTGCTGTGTGTGTGTATTTGCATGTGCGTGTGCATTATGAGGCTTTGCATGGACAGTCACCTCTTTGAGAACCATGAGCTGATCCAGGAAGTAAACACACTCGCTGGTGAAGAGTTCCCAGATGGCCTCCTGTCTCTTGAAGGCCTGAGGGTCAGAGGTGGCGCTCACCTGGGAAGACTGGTCCCGCAGGAACTCCGCCAGAGAGAAGTCCTGCACAGGGTCGGCAGAAGAGCAGCCATCAGACGAGAGAAAGCTTTTAGAAAAGGCACTGTTTACACCTCAGAAAGTGTGTATAAAACTGTATTCTGTCAGTGAAAAGTTCCTGATACAATCAAATGTATGTCAGTGTGTGTTTATATACATGTGCAGGGTCGACCTGACAGGTTGCTGTCCAGAAATTCAGGTTCTTGCACAACGTGTGTCATTTAAACGCTGCGGGAGCCTCCCTCTAACTGCCGTCCTGTTTTTTCTGAGTCACTCGTTAAACACTGAGATCTATTTGGTTTGGAAATCTGAATCTCTTAGTTGTTCAAACCCTGAGTTTGCTTGGATTAGAAGTCACTGCACAGCCACAACCAGCACGATGATTTACATAACAAACATCCTGGATGCTTCAGGGCTTTTGCTGCTGATAGTGTTCATTTCTCACCTTGTACCTCTGATGGTCACAGCTTCTCCAGTCTTGTATCTGTGATGTTGAGAGATACTTTTCGATATCTGATACTGTGCCTGTCTGCAATTTCCCTTTGGTCTGAAAGGCAAAGGAAGACACGCACGGTCACGGATTTGCTTGCACATTTGTAACGTTTGATCAAATATCTCTCCAAATGATGGCGAGGAAAAGCTATGTTCAAAAACTGAACTAACAGGTTTGGCTCAAGTTCTGCATTTCAAGTGTTGACCAATTACAAAAGGGATAAAAGGAACCACATTAATCTGCTTGGAGAAGTGGGTCAGAGAACAATGTCCAAACCAACAGCTAAAACAAAGCACATCAAAACAAACCACGAGCACAGCATCGGCACTGGGCACACATAACAGCAACTAACAGACAAACAGCACACCTACCGTACTGCGCCTCGAAAAAGGCCACTTTGACTTCTTGGTATCTATAAAAAAAACCACAAACATAAAATACTGATTATCCACAAAAGAACAAGCAAGAATGTGCACTGTGCAACAGCTGGGATTAGAATCAAACAAACGAACAGTGTGTCAGGATAAAAGGTGGTGGACTTGAGGACTTTTGCAAATATTGGAGGTTAAATTACATTAAAGCAGCACAGAAACAGTTCATGTGTTGTCCTCTATCTTTTGGACATGGTGTGTGGTTTTGCACCACCAGCAGACTCACTGGCACTGTGCTTCCTTTGAAGCACCAAGACGCACTGAGTGACTGGAGTAATTATAACTGTTAAAGCCTTTCAGCCAGAGGTCAGACTCTGTGTTTTAGTGCTGTGTGTGTGTTATCTGCCTCTCTAATTAGATTCAGGTATGAATGTGTTGCACACTGTCTTTTTCAGAATAGCCAGGGTTGATGTGAATAATTGTATTTGTGTTCAAGGTTTATGCTGGATTATATTAGACTGTGCTACAAGATGCAATTTATTCAAAATATTCAACTGTCACTGATTACACAACAGTAATTCAACTAATGAGACAGCAACTACAAGGTAATTATACTACTTACGTACTACTATGTGTTAGCCTGTTAACTAAAACATGATACAGGTTGAGACCTTTAGACTTCATATGGCTCAACACCTACACTGAATACTTATAAAAGCATCATAATCAATAAATAAAAAAGGCAACTATTTAGTGAACTTCTTATTTGACGGACAGTGTGAAACAGCTCTGACGCTTACGTTGCTTGGACTGCCATGACAACACACAAGGACACGTTACAGCCAAGCATGATAGCTCATTATGGTATTAACAATCAGTGTAATTGATATTTTGATTGATAACACCAATTGGTTCAGGTGGAAGCGTCACTCAAAACAGGGAGTGGACCAGTAGAACTCTGCTGGGACTGATCGAGTTAAATGGTTCACAAAGTAAAAAACAAGACCATTAAAACTCGATATATATAATATAATTTGACATTTTACCAGAGAAGTTTGAACCATTTAATATGTCAGCTGCTCCATTGGATACGAAAAGGTCTCCTGGTGAAACATCCAATCCGGGCAGGCTGACCACCACGGAGCTACGTCTCCTCTCCTGAAGCCTGAGGGGACAGTAAGCAGGCAGCTTAAGTATGAGAGTAAAAGCTGTGGAGCGAAATAGTCCCAGTCACTGTTTTACCGATTAATATTACTGCTGCATTCATGTGCATGTTGCATTTTACTGCTGTGTTTGTTAAAGGTTGAGTTTTCTCAGCATATAAAGGAACACATGTACCTCATATTTGGACTCAAGTACAGTACATGAGTAAATGTACTGTTACATTGTAAACAGGTGCTGGCTGCCAAACGTACAAAGATGAAACTAGAAGCAAAGCTTGACACTTTCAGAGCTGAGTGTGAGAACCACTACTGTGCTATTGTAAATGCAATACAGCACAAAGAGAAAAGACTTAGTGCAGGCCACAGGAAGTAAGAGAATTCCTTTTGTCTTTTTACATGGTTGAAATACCACTGAAATACCATCTGCATTGTGCAGCAAAAATTGGTAATTAACTTGAGTAGCAGAAACTATAAAGGATAAGTGTTATGTGTCTGGCTTATGCATGGATAGCTGCCGATTAATGGATCACCCTATTTGTGTGGAAGGAGGTGAGCTGTCAGTGTGAGCCAGTTATAATCCTCTTGGTCTGCCTCTCATAGTTAGTAACTGAGGCATGGCTGTGGCTGGAAAAACACAGGCCTGCCTTTTAGCCTCAAGCAAAGCTCAAACAGCCACTGTTCTCAAGTGTTTTGACTTATCCTCGGCTGTTGTACTTAATTCAGGGATTACTGCTCAAAGTGAAAAAAAAAGGACATTCATGTGTTGAAATTAAAAAAGAAATGAATTTCAGCTATGCTATGGAGGTGAGGGTGAATATGCTAACTAAATATCTTAAAAGGGCCCGGTCACATAGATGCTTTCATTTGTTGCAAGAATTAAGAGACTGTGAACAGAGCAAAACTTGATCGGTGACTGTGTGACTCCAACAATCGCAACTCAAACTGTGCCAATGCCAGTGAGAGCCTCTAGTTGTTTAACGTGGCTAATAAGCTGCACAACAACCAGACAGGCTGGTTTTGCCAAAGTTCACTCTGAGCACGCTGACACTCAGCGGGTCAGTGACCCATGTCAACGTGCTGTGGTTTCACTTCTAAATTTTTCAGGGTCCTGCCCTTAAAAAGTAGAGTTTAGGGTTTCAGAGGCAGAGAGAAAAGGATCAGATAAAAGAGAAAAACCAACAGATAGACAGATCAACACACTTTCTGTCTGATAAAGGTTATCAGAACATGATCATACCGTAAGACTGGCTTACAGATGAGGGCTAACGTCCCTGTTTATGATAACAATACAATAAACTGGAGCAGAAGTGCAAACAAGAGGAACAATGCTGGTGCTGGTTTGTCTTTGCCTGCTATCATACCTAAAATCTTCTTTCTGAGACCGAATGATCTTTGAGACTTTCTTCCTCTTACAGCTCGTAATATCCCCTCGAACAGCGGCTGCCTTTCTGCTGCTGCGCCTGCACCTCTCAAGCAAGCGGCAAACGAGACTAACTCGAACGCACATGTAGGCCGCATGGCTGCAGGGCCAACCTGTACACATGGAGGATAAGTCCATCTACAATGAACGGGAACAGCTTTGTTGAGATGTGAAAACACAAACTGTTCCTTGCTCTTCGTCGTGAGATGATGCAAAGATTGATGTATAACCAGGCGGAGCAACAGCAGTAAAACAGACAATAGCAGCAGCACCTGAGCTCTGTGGAGGATATGCGGCTAATGGGACAGTAAGAAAGGCACGATTACTCCTCTAAACCAGGTCAGTGCCTCCTCGCAGTTCATTCCTCGGCATCCTCACAATGACACCCTGTTGCTTTGTGACCACTCAGAAAGCTTTCTCTGTCTCAGCCTCTCTGCCACCGAGAGCACTTGTAAAAATGGGTGTTTTGTTCCTGCACGCCAAGAGAAATAATGATGCCCCAAAACAAAACTGTCCCAACCAGAGGCTCGCAGGGCTCGGTCACTGTAAGAGGCACAGTGCCAGGGTGTAATTACGGGGACAATAGCTGCCTAATTATCCAGTGAGGGGACGAGCCCGGCAGCCCATTAGGAGGGGTGTGGGTGGCAGCGAGAGAAAACAGCCTTAATGAGGGTTTGTCTAGGCCACACATAACCATGGGACTCTCAAAACTTAACCCACCAAGCTTATGCTCCATTAACAAAGACATGACTGACAATGAATGCACAACGGGGCTCCTTAAACCCTGAAACGTCCCATCGTCCTCGCTCATGAGTGTCCCGCGAGCGCATGAAGACATGACGCTCGTGATGCCGAAGTGACAAGCTCAAGCTTCCGTGTTCTGGATACAGAAGCGGCGGAGGCTCACTATGGAAATTAGAGGTGAATCAGAGTGACAAAGAAAAAAAGGTGCACACTGTGGTAAAACTTATCAGTTCCAGGAAAAGTTTTACTACTCTCCTGATATGCGAGCATGCTCTGACAAGCTAGAAAGTGAGGTCCAGGTGGTTTTGGCTATGCTGACACACAGACAACATGCGAGACAGTCCGAGGCAAACTTACCTATTACGGAAATGCTCTTTGTCCTGCAGAGAGAGGAAAATACTGCATCAGACAATGGAAGACCATTACGCATTACAGTAAAAAAACTGAGATGATTCATTCCCTTGGTGCGTCAGTGAGGAGTGGAAGTTACAGCATGAATCCAAACAACATAAAATCAGATAATTTTTTAGTGCTCTCATTAGTGGCAATTATGATATGTTCTGCATGCCATATTAGCACCGTTACTGTCACACCCAGCATGAGAGGGTGCAAGGACCTCCTACTGCTAACGACACCACTATATCGCTTTCAAAGACCTTCAAATTTGAATCAGTGTTTTAAGTGGTGGCTTGGATTCAAAAGCCTCTGATATCTGAGGAGAATGTTGGGACTCTATTGAGAATGTGCTCGGCTGAATACCGCGAGCTGATGAATAGATCTCCCCATTATCTTTTTCCATCGCTCACTGACCCCTCCATTATTGGGTGACTGCTGACTGCGGTGAATAGGGGCCCGAGGAAAGCACTTCCCAGGGCTCTCCAGGCAGTGGGCTTGGTCAGAGCTGTCAGTGCATGTAACTGCTGATTCATTTGCTGTCAAAAGCTTGCATTGTGAGTGACCACCGCAGGAGGCAGGGCAGAATGAGGGAGAGAAGGTTTCCGCAAGGAAGGAATGTGTAACCATTTAATTTATAGATAAAAATCCTCAGCAGACCGCAGCACGTGACTCGTGGTGAGGGTGGGAAGAGGTTTGCAAAGGTGATTAGGGAGGACAGACATGCTTTGATTCAAATTACACAGAATAAGTGGTACGAGCTCACCTGTAGTTCCCGATCAGGAAATCCAAACTTTTTCATGTGAGCAGGAAGAGAACTGTGACACTCTTGTCTCTTGGGAGTGACACCGTTGTCAAACGTCTTTGATCTATGTGATCTGGTTCTCTGTCGGCCGTAGGATGAAATGGGCTGATGACCGGGACACATCTCTCCATCAGAGAGGGGGCTTGCAGCAAGAGGAGACTTGACTCTGTGTACTGGGGACAGGGGGGTTATGGGGGAGGGCGTGCTCTCCGAGGAAGGCTCCTCCAGAGTGCTCCCCATCCTGACAGGATCCCAGGTATCCGTCAGAGGACGCCGAGTGCTCCTCATCCTCCTCAAGGTGGGAGAGGTGGAGATGCGGCCAGGGGCCTGCCGGTCAAACTGGAAGAAAGGTGCTACCAAGCCATCGGTGTCCACTGGGGACGAATGTCTCCACTTGGAGTGTGTCCGTGTGAGATCTATGTGCATTATGACTGGGTTGCTGGTCTGACACTCCTTGTCCTCTGAAGGCCCCCAGTCCGTTTGGGTCTGTGCGTCTGCCACACCTGCGTTGACATCCTCATTTTCGACCCACTCGATGTAACTCCAGTCCAGCTTCTTCTCGACGTCCTGCTCTTTATCTTGCAGAATAACGTGCTTCAGCGTAGACATTATAACCTCAAAGGCATCATAAGTGCAGCAGAGATCAGAAAATGTGTGATCTAATGGTCCGGTTGCTTTGCCTCCTCTGAGTTAAAGTCAGATGATAATCCTGTTGCATTCCAACACTGTTCACACCACTCAGCTCTCAGGCTTCTGCGGGGAAAGAGGCAGAAAATGTGTCAATACCCACAAGCAAGATGAAGCAGACTGAGCACAAACTAACCTCCTCGCTGTCTGATAGGGCGTTTGAATTGGGTCGAGAATGGCCACTTTGCACTGAAGTAGCCTTAAAAAGATAAAGTATAATATGACTCAAATATCTACAGTGCACAGTAACTGCATGTTCAGTCATCTTGACGATGTGGTGAGAGACACAAAGAGCCTAAGGAAGCCATGCACCTTACTTCAGCTCTCCTGTCTCACTTTGCTGTCTGGTCCACTGTGTGTCCACTCATGTTGTTCTCCTCAGCTGACCTACTGCTATAGATATAACACTATCCTTTTTTATGCCTTTGCTTTCCTCCATATTTGGTTAATGTCATGTATTGAAACCCGCGCGAGCAGGCTTTGGACAAACTCGGCACATGCACGAGGCAACAAAGGTGGGGAAAAAAAAAGAAAAAAGGAAGAAACAGTGTATCCGAAAGTTTACAATCAACTGTGCTAAATATCACCTGTGGGGAAGCAGGGAATGCACGTGCTTGGATAGAAACTCATTAAAATTGAAGAAGTCTGGTTCACTTACATCAACCGGTGCCTCGCGACGACTTCAACGACTGGCGGGGAAGTGTGACCCGCGAGAGTCCTGCTGCTGGTGGTGTCGGAAACAAACAGGCTCAACACAAAGCTCATGGAATTAGGAGGAGAAAATCCGTTTGTCCGATCGTGTTCAGTTTTCTGTCAAAACTCGAGCGAGGAAACAGGTCTGTGACGCGCGGAGCGACGGTGGAGTGGAGCGTTTCATTGTCTCGAGCTGCTGGGAAGGAAGGTGCGACTACACTGCCTGTTCACATCAATACTCTCTCTCTCTCTCTCTCTCTCTCTCTCTCTCTCTCTCTCTCTCTCTCTCTCTCTCTCTCTCTCTGTTTCTGTCTCACTCACTCACTCACTCACTCACTCACTCACTCACTCACTCACTGTCTGTCTCTCCCCCTCTTTCTCTCACTCACTCACTCACTGACTGTCTGTCCCCCCCCTCTCCCTCTCTCACTCACTCATTCACTCTCTCTCTCCCTCTCTCACTCACTCATTCACTCTCTCTCTTTCTCTCTCTCTCTCTCTCTCTCTCTCTCTCTCTCTGTAACAATAAGTAACCTAGGAATAAAATTAACTGATTTCTATGAATCTGTTTATGATGTGATGATGACAATGCATTTTCCAGCTACTCAAGAGGAAATTAAGAGTTTAAAAAGTAAAAGAATTTTCTCAAGATAGATAAAAGAAACACTTAATCCTTCAGTTTTTCCCAAGCATTCAGAGTCAGTACATCCAGAGATAAATGGTTTTCACTGGACAAGAAGGGTATGAAGAAGTGTAATCTGAAAAGTGACTAGAGTGGAGTGAAAAGTACAATATTTCCCTCTGAGATGTAATGAGGTAGAGTAGTATAATGTATTGCATGAGCTGTAAATACTCAAGTAAAGTATAAGTAACTTGAGTAAGTGTGCTTAGTTACTTCCACCTCCAGATATAATTGTATAGTTTAGTAGGCCATGGCGGAAGTAGTACTCTGACTGAATTAAAGAAAATACTCTGAAACAAATAGCAACAAGAAAAATACTTATAGTGTCAAAAGTAAAAGTACTTATTATGCAGAATTGCCCCTTTCAGGTCAGTTATTATAAATTACTTAATCCTTAATGCATTAACGTGTAGGTAGCAATTTAATGTTGCAGCCGATCAAAGTAGTTTAATCTGTATAAATACATCATATTTTATTGTTGATCGAGGTGAGTGAGTAATGTGGGTAAAATTGCAGTATTTTCCTCTGAACAGTAGAGGTACAAAGTAGCATAGAACCTCAAATTTGTACATCCACACAACGCTTGAGTACATGTAGTTGGTTCACTTCATCATGCTTATTATAGAGTGAGTGTATATAGTACGTACAGTAGTCCACCTTTGACAGTACTGCAAGGTCAAGCCTACATGTACGAAGCTCTTTTTCTCTCACCGTGCCAAGTTAAAAGTAGTGACTGTTCGGGTCATTGTATCAAAAAAATCATTACACACATCAAGGCTGTAAACATGTTTCATCCGGGCAGCCATAAACCAGTGTGTGCGTGGCAACATTGAATAATTTTACAGCATTAAAAGGTCACGTGATGAAAGAGCAGGTCATAAAATCATGGGCATTTTTCTGGTTCTCAGACGTGAGTCCACGTCCTCTGGTTCCAGTATTCCTATATATTCCTTATATCATTTTTAAACTAGTCACAAGACATTTATTTCATATGATGGCTGTGAAATCTATCAGTGCCCAGTGGCATTTTGTGCTATGCATTAGTCCATATAGATTTAAATGTGTGTCACTGTGTCTCACCTGCAGACTGTGTTTAAGACTGAGGAACCTGTCGTTAGTGCCAGCATGAAAAAGCCTTTTCTGGTCCATTTGTTTGTATTGAACACACGCTCAAAGTCATGGGAGCAGCAAGATTACCCGTTGGTTCAGTTAAGTGAACACTAGGGGGCGATGTAGGTCAGATAATGGGATTCATTGTATAACAGAGCAGCAGTGTTTGACCCCTTTTAGTGTCGATCTCTAGCGCCCCACGTCTCTCAATACAGGTAGTACATTAAAAATGTCCCAAATCACTTCCATCCTTCTTCCTTAAAGGTTTCTGTCACTGCAGGTCATTTAGTTTTTCAGCTCCAGTTTTTCCAGTGAGTTAGGTAACTGATGAGGTAAACATCTGCCAGCTGAGGTCAAAGATGGCACATTCTCCCGGATGATTTCATGTCCGTGTGCCAGGATTAACACACGTTTGGCAACTGGCATATTTTGTGCCTCAGACTTTCAAAATCTATAACATTTTGCACAGAAACATCACCACCACTTTCCTCATCATTGTTGTCATCATCATTGTAGCCCTTGTCAGTGTTTGGAGAAGTATGCAAATCCTTTACTTAGTATTAAAGTATCAAAACAGCAATGGAAATATAATTCAGTACAAGTAAAAGTCTTGCATTCAAAACCCCCGATATAGATGCACTGATGTGTGAGCTAGTTTTAACTACTTTATGTACAGTTTGGTAGTTTGGTCCAGCAGTTCCCAACCCAGGGGTCAGGCCCCTCCAAACGGTCACAAGATAAATCTGAGGAATCATGAGATTATTGGTGATAGGCAGGAAGAAAAAGTTCTGATACACAAATCTGTATTCATTTTTTGGATGTTTCTTTATATTTTGGATAATTTTAGCTCTCTTAGCAGTTGTTTAAATGACACATTTAGAAGGGAAATATCTCTCTGGGTGGGACTGTGAACACCTCAAAGACATCTGATCTGACATCACGTGACAAAATATCGACAATGCATTTTGTAATTTTATCATGAGTGTTACATGTAAAGATCTCATTGGAAAAGTAACTAGTGTGCCTAATTATAGCTGTCAAATCAACGGTGTGCATTAAAAAAATCTTGAAAATGTGACATTTACTCATTTACTGTGTTTTTTTTTCTTGCAAACATGTCTCTGCCAGTCTTGATCCTGTAGCAGCGTACAGACCTTAATGGCCTTGAGTGCAGTGATGAAAAGCAATCATTATGTGAAAACCTGTTGATATGTGATTCAGGATTTCCAGAGTTGTGTTTTCTTCTTGGCATGGTCCCAGCTTGTGCCCTGTTGTTACTTTTACTGTATTTTACAAATATTGCTGCTTGAAACAATTAAGTGTGTCTGATAAGTTTTTGGTACACAAAAAAAAGAAAAAAAAAGTGCAACCCCATATTACAATCCTTAAAAAGTCATGTCCTCCTCCTACACCCAAACATCCAACTGTAGGACCAAGAAGAAAAACAGATTTCTGCCCAGAGGGAGCAGCATGTTATTCTACCATGCTGCTTGTGACAAGTACAGCATTTATTGCAGGTCATTTATAATCTATTTCAGCGGTTTATATTTCACAATCTCCCTTTTGTGAGTTCAGTTAGATGCCACTTAATGTCCATGGAAGTGTTATTATGCAATCTTTCCACAGTCTGTTCTCTCTGTTATGGTCTACTGAGCAGACTTAATGATGCTTTTTGATTTTGCAAAATATCTCTAATATTTGTCAGCTGTCTGGCCTGCAGCTGGTCGTGTTTCCTACGATCAGTTGTGGGTAAATGACTCGTACTTTTCTGGCCTGAATAAAAACAAAAACATGTCACAGAGCGGAATTCGCTCACAGGCCTGACAGCAGCAGTCTCCTCCCCCTGCGGTGGACGCAAGGCTGTCCCCGGTCTGTCTCACATACAGGAAGAAGTTGAATAACTCTTAAAAACACGGCGCTTTCTTTAAGAAGAAGAAGAAAAAAAAAAGGAAAGAAGCGCCATCAGGTTTTTGCACTTTCGCTTCTCCTCGGTCGACTCGCTGAAATGTGGCGCTGGAGGAATGGAGGCGGATCGCGGAGCCGCTGCTGAGCTGGAGGCGCCGTAACGTGTGGATCACTCCACCCGAGGAGGAGCAGCACTCGGTTCTAAATGGGAGACAGATCTGCAGCGTACAGTCAGTGAACATGTCAGAGCACAGGTCCAGCTTCCTCCACATCGGAGACATAGTGTCTCTGTACGCGGAAGGCTCGGTCAATGGCTTCATCAGTACTTTGGGGTATGTTCCTCCTGTCCGCCTCTCACTTTCTACTCACTGGGGAGTCCATATGGATTAATGCTCCTGTCTTACTACTTTCACTTCACATCTTCACCCCTTCTCCTCCTCCTCCTCCTCATCTGTGTACGCGGTCTGTAAGCTGCTCAGGTCTAAACTTCAAGCGTGCGACTTGTGGCCAAGGCCCGTCAGCGCGCAAAACGCTGCTGCTCAGGAAACTCTCCGTTTAAGCAAATGTTACAGGAATGCAAAGCAGCGTGTTCACTCGAGTGATGGTGGTTATAAGCAGACCTTTTCACTGTGGTCCCCAAGGGGGGGTCCGGGGACCAGAGGGCGACACGAGGAGGCGTCAGGTGGGGCGGCCCTCAGCACAGTGAAGGAGTAGCAGTGTTGAAATTCAGTTAAAGTTTGGATGAGGAGTTGTGATCGATTTTCATGCTGCTCACTCCTCCTCACATGCAGCAGAAAGTCCCCCAGTTATGTAGACCATTAGACTGAAAATGTAGAGAGCTTTACAGATACTTTACATATGTGAGTTTGTTGACCCCAAAGAACACTTCATTCTCATCTAATAATCCTATAAGGATACATATTATACACTCGATTAAAGGATTAAACCATTTGTACAACCCAGACTTCAATAAAGTTGGGATGCTGTGTAAAGCAAATAAAACAGGATGTGATCATTTGCTAATCCTTTTGGACATGTTCTCGATCAACAAAAGACTGGGAAAGTTATGGAATGCTCCAAAAACACCTGTTTGGATCATTTCACAGGTAAACAGGCTGATTGGTAACAGGTGATAGCATTATGATTGGTATGAAAGGGGCATCCTGGACAGGCTCAGTCATTCACAAGTGAGGATGGAGCGAGGCTCACCACTTTGTGAACACATGATTGTGTGAAGGAGATTAAAATTGTGGTCAGTAAACACACCTTGTTTGCAAGCGATTGCATGCAGTTTTTATTTCCGTTTTACACAGCATACCAACTTCTTTGAATCAGGGTTCTCTGTTTAGCGTTACATTCATTTTGTAGCATCCTAGCGGTTTTCCGCATTGTGTTTTATAGCACAAGTTATGAAGAGATCTGAGCCAGATGTTTGTGGGATGGGAATTTGGAGCTTCAAATCCTTAATTTCCTGCCAGGTCCAGCCTATGGGCCATCGTTTAAAGTGGTGATTGCCAACCTGGGGGCTGGGACCCCACCAGTGGGTCACAAGATAAGTCTGAGGGGTCACAGGAAAGAAGACATAACATGATAATTTACATTAAATTTGTCAGACTTTAAGGCTTTGCTTTTTTTCTTGTGAGATACTCTTTAGTTGCTAATAACCAATTAAGTGACATTAACTTGTGATGAGGGTTTGCAGGTAGTCCCCTGCCCTCTTTTTGGGGTCCCAACCATAAAGATATTGGTAGCTCCTGCTTTTTATTTTGTGTGCCGTAGCTCATACAGTCAATCAGTTGTCAGCTTGACGTCATATGTAAGGCTGTGTGTGTAGGTGTGATGGAAACTTCTTTTCTTTGTGTCATTCTCCTCACAGGAGTGCAAAAATATATATACATATATACATATATATATATGCTATGAGTGTTGTGTTTGTTTGTTGTTCTGCCTGAGCTGAAAACGTCAGAGCAAGGTGAAATGCCTCAGTGGTTCCGGGTGCGCTCTGGCCTGCGAGCCTGCAGAACAGGCGTGGAAAGATCGACTGGCTGTGAGGAATGAGTGTGCCCCACCCACCTCCTCTCCCTTTCCCTCACCTTCTTCTGATTCTCACTCTTAACTTTGTCTGCTGTAAATTCCTCTTGCAGACAGTAACCGCACCACAGCTGACATATTAAAGCCTCTTCTTTAGTGCCCTTTACTGTGGAAGATCAAAATACAACATGTTAGCACCGCGACTTCCAACCTGGCTTGTATGAAATGGTGTTCCCTGCCTCGCTATCTGCAGGAGTGCACACAGGCAACCTGCTCGCTTTTGCTGAAAAGCTCCTTTAACTGTAAATTGTGAATGTCAGCAATAGCAGCAGCAACACACACACACACACACACACACACACACACACACACACACACACACACACACACACACACACACACAGGGGCTGTAACTTTCTGAAATCCAAAAGTGCAGAGCAGCGATTGTTCAGAGCTCCTGTTGTTTTGAAGCAAAGCAGTGAAGCTCTTATCAGTGCTTCAGTAACGTGTAGTTTGACAGAACAGCTGAAGGCTGAAAGGGTATCCAAAGCAGAAACCCTGCAGGAACCTCCCAGTGCCACAACCCCTGTGAGCACAATGTAACCTCGGCCACACAAGGCTACTCATGCCCATGTTTGCTTAGGATAATCTGCGAGTTCCTCACACACCTTAAATTGCAAACACTCAAAAACCACATGACCTGTGAGTTTCTTTGGAGGTGATCCAGATCCAGATTTGTGACCTTGACCTCTTGCATTGTACGCAGACACTTCATTATCAGAGAGGGTTGTTTTGATGGTCCATGACATTTCTGTGTTTCATAATCAAGCATGAATGAGTGCGATCCTGTAGTGCATACAAGAGAGACAGAGGAAGTAATTCCATATCCTTTATTTAAGTGTGTTTTCCTGTGTGTTTGCATGGTCCATAAATGGTGAAATAATGATCAGATGCATTTAATGAGGAAGTGCATGACTCAGTCATCAGCAGGTTGAAACACGCAATAACAGACGGTGGCTGTAAAATCTTTCACACATGTACGATTTGGTTTTTCCTTAGAAAACACACAACAGAAGAAACACATCAGACCTGCTGCTCTGCATTACATGCTGTCTTGTTGTCTCAGTCCACTCAACACAAGCAATGGAGCTAAAATTAGCTCGTCTGTGTCCAGCCTTATCATTGGTTCATGTTTAACTTGCTTCCAGGGCCGACTCCTGTGCTGCCTGTGAGTGTCAGGGCCTCACTGTTTGAACTGACGCCCAACTCTCTGACAACTTAAGGTTACTTATTTATGAGCTTGAGGGACTTTTCCAGAGAGCCTTCCTGTTTAGCCATTTAGCACTCGATTCTGCTTCCTGTTGGCCTCTATTGTTTCTCATTTAGATGTAGCTCTGATACAGAGTCAGAGGAAATAATACACAGCCTGTGGATCGACACTGATCTGAAGTGCTGTGGCATGAATAGGAAATGGCTCAGCTCACTTCAGCAGGCCTGCCAGCTTTGTATGAATCGGAGGAATTGTGCATGGCATTATGTTTCTCCTCAGTGGACGGGATGAATGGATGTGCTTGTGCACCTCGGCCTTTGGTCCAAACAGGATAAAGGGAATGGGATGATATGGGAGTCTTTGATATAGAAATTCATAGCTGGTGCGATAGAATATATTTCAACAGGATGAAGTTACATTTCTCTGGTTTAAAGCCACCTGTACACCAGGACTAAATAAAGTCTTAAATACAACCTTGAAGGCAAGTTTAATGTCAGATTATTGGATTATTTGGTGTGTTTATAATGGCACCATTGAGGCGCAGCCATGAAACAAGGACAGGAACAACCACTTAAATAGTTCTGATAAAATCTTCCATTACTTTTCATTAATTTCTAAAGCAAATACAGAAAAAGGACTGTTTCACTGCTGTAGCCCAGACCTGCATTTGAGTGACATTGTTTTGCCTGCTTTTGCTCCTCCAGCTCCACCAAACAATGGGCTCTCTGCCACTCCAGCTCTTATGAGCGCCATCACCCTCAGTCTCCTCAGTGCTACTAACACAGGTGGCTGACATGAGTCTTGTTTAACGTCTATTTAAGAAAGCAAGGTTAAAACATGCTAAATAAAGATCTCCTCTTGGTTTCATTTACACCAGTGACAGCTGTCCGATGGCAAGCAAACCTATCTTTACCCACTGATAACGGATGCAGTGTCACAGAAGAATATGTGCTTTTTTTAATGGTCTTTCATGGATGAGGTAACTGAGGCGATGTGAATGAATATCAACCATGTGCACATTTCGCACAGTGTTTACATAATGCTCTTTTGCAGCATTAATTCCTCTCAGGTCTCGTGCATTTACTCGAGATATCTGTCATCAGCTTCATTAGTTTAACTGAATGTCAGTCAAATGTGTGAATCTCACTGATGTGCTGTGCATCGCTAAGTCAGTCAAACATCTCAAGTGTGTAAAATAGTCACTAATAAGCGGGTAAAAGGCTTGGATATGGGGAAACGAGGCACTTATTAACTGGTTGACACCCTTCCAATGCCCTCTAATCAACCCTGCACAGAAACCACTTGGTTTCCTTTGGCGGTGGCAGCGGCCCTCTGCAGCCTGTGCATGCTCCAGTAACCTTCAGTAGACTTCACAGAGAAGCTCAGTCTTCAGTGAACAACGAGCTTCATTTGACATTCTATACACCCCATCTTTATAGCTAATTTTGTATCATTAGATGTATTTTCTGTCTGTGTGAAACCACCAACGATGTTAAAGCCTCAGAAATTTGCATGTCATTTTTACCCCAGTGTATCTGTGTAACCACCTCCATCCACCGCTGGGCTGGAAAGCTGAGATCAAAGTGGCGTTAAATGAGATGACCTCTGTCCAGAAATGTTCAGGGCATCAGTGCAGATACGGGGGGAGCTCTAAGGAGATGGACATGTTGGTGCACCGAGCCCTCACTCTTTTGTATCTTGCCAGCAGAGCTTTTCATCCTGCAGGTGGCCAATCAGCTGTAGGGCGTGTGAGGTTTTGAACGGTGCATTCAAATGATCTGTTTTAATAGCAGTTCCAGACTCTGCTTTGTGCATCTGCATTTGACTGTGATACCACAATTGGACTACGGTTTGCACCATTTTCTTTTAAGGCAAGCGATTTACTGGCCAATGGAACTGTTGCATAAAGGTTAAAATTGCCTGCAACAACAATGTATTGAAGAAAGAATATGTCATCATTTTGTGCTCTTCTCTGCAGGCTTGTTGATGACAGGTGTGTGGTCCAGCCTGATGCTGGAGACCTGGCCAACCCTCCCAAAAAATTCAGAGGTGTGTAGGAATATACTAATAAAACTGGAGCAAGGACACACTTACACACACACACACACACACACACACACACACACACACACACACAAAAAAAAACTTTCAAGGCTGACCAAATTCCTTTCGCTCAATGTTTTTTAACACAACATTGTGGTTCCAGAGAAGGTTTGATGTGTTTAAGTGACTCTGCAGGCCTCTAGTGAGTAAATAACCATTAACCTCAAAAATGCTGCTTCACCACATTAAGACCCTTGAGTGGCGCTGAACCTGACTCACAGAGAGCGACTCTTGTGTGCTTGAATGCCTCTCCTCCTCCTCCTTCTCTCCAGATTGCCTCTTCAAGGTGTGTCCCATGAACCGATACTCAGCCCAGAAGCAATTCTGGAAGGCAAAACAGGGAAAACAGGGAAACAACAACACACAGGGAGACCTGTTTAAGAAGTTACAGGTAGAACTTCTTGTTTTTTTTATCACAATCTGCATCTAAATCTTCATTTTCATTTGCATCAGGAAGTAAATCTTTGTTTCACTACCCAGCATGCAGCAGAACTGGAGCAGAAGCAGAACGAGTCAGAGAACAAGAAGCTTCTTGGAGAAGTTGTCAAATACAGTAATGTCATCCAGGTACAGCCCATCGCTTCTGTAAACACCTGCGGTGCCAGATTGTCTTGAGTCCAGAGCCTTGTTTTTGTTTTCTTGTTTACTGAGGTTGCGTGACTGTCATCCAATCCCTGACACCTTAGGCAATTTTGTCAAGGCCCACAATGATGGTATTTGGTTTCACTCATTGCTCAACACTTGTTTTACGGAGACGAATTAAGGAAAGAAAGTACATATTTAACTGCTGTTGCAACATGCTTTCAAGGCAGTTATTCCATTGTTTAATTAATCAGGCCTTTTGAATAAGCAATTTGTGAGGGCTGGCCTCTAACGCTGGTATAATTTAGCTCTTGTTTGTTGGGTGGAATCAGGAACTGTGTTGTGCAGGATTCAAGCAGCAGCCTCCGGAGCTGAAAAATGAAGCCAATGTGGATGTGCCAAAAACCACTGAATGGCCACTCAGAGGCTGGGTCAGTCCCCATAGACCCCCATATCAAAATGTCCAGCTTTACAGCCTGGTACAAAAAACAGTTTTGATCTCAAAAGTAATTTTCCCTTAACTGTACAGTGGTGAATATTTTAACTTTGAACTTGCTAGCTAACTGCTAGGTTTCAGCAACCAGGCTTCATTCGGCCCGCCTCAGCTCCAGCCATGCTCCATGTCTTCACCCATTTTTGGATTAGCCAGGAGTTTTGCGGAGTCAGGCACTGCCAAGATGGTGACAGCCAGAGCTACTGTTGCTGAGCTTCACAATGGCTCTTGGGTCCATGTTTTATGCAGTCTCTGTCTCTGTATTACACACAGAGATGTCTTCAAATGAGGCCAACGTGAAAGAATTATGAAAGAAACCCTTTTAAATGAAGCAAGAAGGTTCCTTGAGGCTATAACCAACCTCTCCTTCTTTCCCAAAGAGTGGATCTGCTTTTACTCTCGTACAGTTGAGGAAGGTCGCTAAGTACATTAACTCAAGCACTCTACTTAAGTACAAATTTGAGGTTCTTCTACCTAACTTGAATATTTTCTTTTCATGCCACTTTTTATGATGCTTTGCTTTAGATTAAACTACCCGACAGTAAGTATAGCTGAAACAAGCAGTTGGTTAATTTGTAAGTTGATATTGATATTGAACTCTTTGAAGTTATTTGCTTAAGTTATTTTTCATGCAAAAATGCCAAAAAAACTGAGGACTTGCTGCTTTTCCTTTTAATAAATTAAATAATTACAATTTATTTTGAATATTTTTGGTGTTTGGGTCATTGGATAGAACATGCTCTGTGAAAGTGTCCCTTTGGGTAATTATGATGTGAATCTTTCTGAATTTTTACAAACTGGACAAGCAATCAATTAACGGAACAAATAATCAGAAGATTAATCCATAATGAAAATAATCATTCCTGTATGAAATGAATATGATTAGCTTCACCTCAACCAACAAATAAATCCATCTTTAGCATAATTGCATCAGTAATAATGGTATATGAAGTACTACACTTAGGTACTTTTACTTAGTGTTTTCAATGCAGGGCATTTACTCCTAATGAAGTATTTCTACAGTTTGGTATTAGTACTTTTCCATCACTGCTGTTGTAGTATGTTAACATCCTGATTCTTCTCTCAGCTCCTGCACATCAAGAGTAACAAGTACCTGACAGTGAACAAGCGTCTCCCCGCTCTGCTTGAGAAGAACGCCATGCGGGTTTCTTTGGACACGGCGGGGAACGAGGGCTCCTGGTTCTACATTCAGCCCTTCTGGAAGCTCCGCAGCGAAGGAGATAATGTAGGTTCTCTCCACTTGGCACATTTCTATAGATAGGAAGTACTGTATGTGTACAACAACTTGACATTCCTCTCTGTTACAAGTACACCAGATTTCGTTTGGTCTATGAGCTTTTTCATCCTGTACGCTGTCAGTTCATTGTTTGTCCTGTCCCAGTAACATTTCTGATTTTGTCCTTCCCCTTTGGCTTTAGCATCCTATGGTTAAAGGTATTGCTCTTGATTGTGCATGGTGTTTGTGCATTATTCGCTCAGACACAGAATATCATGTCAAAAGCATGGATGCACCAGCCTTCCCTTTGCATGTAGGCCATCAGGTTAGGCTTCAGAGGCATCCAGCCAGTCGTTGCTTTGTGTCTACTGTATATCACTGATTCTGCTTCACTGTATTTAAAATGCTTTGAAATGTTCCAACGTAGCATTGGAATACATGCAATGAGCCACAGTGTGCTTGTGTGTGCGTGGCTGGATAACACGAGATACACTTGACTGTACAGTGTTTGTTATAACTCAGATTTAGAGACTTCAGAGAGCATGTATTATGCAAGCTGTGATATGATAACAGGTAGTGTGCTTTTCAGTCACTGTTTCTCTGTATGCTGCGTTCATGTGCACTCTGGTATGAATAAGCCTGTTTCTCATGTGTAGCCCAGCCTGTTGCACATACTGTAGCTTTTTTTTTTGATATGGGGATGTTTGCAGACCTTAGATAAAGCCCTCGCATGGTTACACTCTTTCTTTCCGTTTGGTCCATTTGAACACTGCTAGATGTTAACCAACCTGTGTCTCCTGCTGGGATGTGATTGTCTCTAATTGGGTTCAAGGTGGTGGTTGGAGACAAGGTGGTGCTGATGCCAGTGAATGCAGGGCAGCCTCTTCATGCCAGTAACATCGAGCTGCTGGACAACCCCGGCTGTAAAGAGGTGGGACTAGTTTGTTTAATCTTGTTTGTATCAGTGCTGAAACGTGCTGTTCATAGCTGTTCTCAGATGAAATCCTGCAGCAACTAGTCACCAAGAACTCCTGTAGCTTGTCTCCTTGTCACTGTTTATCTAATAGTTTTAATGTAATGATATATCATCTTAGTACACAGAACAACATGTTCTTAATGTCTTAAGTTCATGTAGCTCACTCTCTGCTCTCACTCGTGCTGCAGGTCAATGCTGTTAACTGTAACACCAGCTGGAAGGTCGCCTTGTTCATGAAGTTTAGCGACTACAGGGAAGATGTGCTGAAGGGTGTATGTTGTTTTTTTTCTTCTTTCAATCCTCTATGTGCTTCTTCTTTGCATCTTTTTAGCAGAACTGCATGCAGTTTGTATGTCTCAAGAGCAGGCTGCATGCAGTTATCTTGCAGCAGTCTCATGTTTTGTGCGTGTCCTCTATCAGGGAGACGTAGTGAGACTATTTCACGCAGAGCAGGAGAAGTTTCTGACCTGTGACGAGTACAAGAAGCAGCAGCACGTCTTCCTCAGGACCACACTGCGGCAGTCCGCCACCTCCGCCACCAGCTCCAAGGCTCTGTGGGAGATCGAGGTGAAACACAGGAGTGAACCATATCTCTCTTTAATTTTTAGAACACCATCATGCCATTTTATTAAAATCATTGTTTTTAGAACATAGATTTGTCATGCTCTTCTCACTTTTTGGCCTGACTGCAGTTTATGGACTAAGTGGAACTGAAGTATATCTGTGGTCCCTTTTTAGTAACAACCAGCCAGACTGTCCATCAACATCAAATGAAGACCCCACTAAAGTTTGCCCAGCTCAGTTTAAACAAATAAAAACACATAATGAATTGTTAAACACTTAAATTTGCAGTTTTGCCAGAATTCACAATTTCTCACAAATTTATGGCATCATTTCCTCTTTGATTACACATATTTACTGATATGTGCCACTCTGCCACTTTAGTTCTCTGTCTATTGTACTGTAAGTTCCTCTTATCAGCTTTCACTAAATTGAAGTTCCTGTTGTTCCTCTGCTGTTTGCGCCAGAATGTACTTATGTTACCATTATCAGTTGCTGACATGTTGTTGTGTCAGTATGACGAACACAAATTCCTGCTGTGCTTGGTGCTTCAGGATGACGCTGCAGTGAGTCCACACTAACTGCTAAATAACGCCACGCTTCGCCGTTTCATTCGGTTTTGGGAATTGTTGTCACTTAAAATAAGAATGAGCAGTGTCGTAATATCCATACAGGCCTAAACTGAACACTGTGAACAGTGTTTTAAAAGTTCCTCTGCTCTACATCAGACCAGCTGGAGGCAAGCACAGACTGACACTACACCAACCCAAACTGTGGACAAAAGCTGATGTTTCCAGGTGAATAATGCTCTTTGTTGTGTGTGTCCATGCCAGGTTGTGCACTATGACCCCTGTAGAGGCGGAGCCGGCCAGTGGAACAGTCTGTTCCGCTTCAAACATCTGGCGACTGGGAATTACCTCGCAGCTGAGGTGAGATTTACTTGCTTTCATAATTCTGTTATCCTTTGGAGCTGCTTATGATTTGATGGTATGAGTTTAATTATGCTCAGCATTTAGAAAGTAGCTGGCACTAATGCTCATTTTGCCTGAGACACTTTTTTCCATTTTTCAAAAATGGGAGTATCTACTTTTCAGCCTCTGAATAAGTGCAGTTGAAGGGGATTTTAGGGGATGTGCTGTAGGTGGCAGTATTCCCATTGATATGGCCACTATCACCCGTCTTTTGCTGTTGAGCGGTTTGGATTTGGGTGGTGGGGAATGATAATGACAGGATTATGACCACAGCTTTCTAGATTTGAGGTCACTGACCGTTTGGTTTCTCTGCAGGTGAATCCTGAATTCAAGGATAACACGGTGGAGCCTAAAGGAGAGGTGAGTCAGTCCAACAAGTGAATTTAGCTAAAAAATCAAATCACACCTCTCCTCACATTGGTTCTGCCCACAGATTTTTCACATTATTTTCTATACTAAGTTGTATTTGTAATTCAGGACATGCAAAGCAATGCAAATAGATGAGTCAGGTTGCACTTGACTCAAAGAGAGAATGAGTTGGTGAACGGGAGAGAAGATTATATGATTGTGTTAGTGGAGAGAGCAATTATCTCAGCAGTTATTCGTTGTCTGTCCAACTTCAGGCCCTTCTCTGTCTCCTCATCCTTTGGTTATGCAATAGCACCAGTTCTCTCTCACTCACAAAGTACATACACACAGACACACACACACACACACACACACACACACACACACACACACACGCACATGCACACACACACACACACACACACACACACACACACACACACACACACACACACGCACACACACAAACTCTGAATCTATATCTAGACATTTCTTTCAGCTCTTAGCTACCTCGCACATTTGTATTCTGGCAATGCACAGGAACACGCACACAAACTCTCTCAACCTCACACACTTTCTCATGCACATGCTGAATTTCAGACACACAGGGGGCTCCTTACATAACGTCTGGGTGTGGGGGTGCCCTGCGAGAGGGGATGGAGGGGAGGCAGACGTGCTGTCTGCTCTGCTCCACTCGCCTGTGCTAAGCTGGTGGGGTGAGTCACCAGTGGGGGGGGGGGAGGGAGGAGTGGGAGGATAGAGAAGCTGAGGCATGGAGGCAGCTCTGGGGAGCTTCCCATTGACATGCAGAGAACAGTGGGAGAAATTAACCCTCGCCATTATCTGCTGCATCTGCACAGCGTAGACTGTGCCAGCCTACGTACTGCAGTGTCTAACACACCACACAGAGAAGTCATGGCTCTCTGGCTACATTTCTGTGTAATTTGATACCTCGTTAGTGTAGGAAGCTGTGACAGAATAGTTTGGCTCACATCCATCTGTCCTCAATTATAGATGTTATCAACAATTTGGCTTGTTTATTAGTATTTCTGTGAGTATGTGTCGAGAGTCAAGTTGACAGAAATGTGTGCGCTCTGCTTGTTGGTGACATAAACTGACTTAATCGACTAATGGACAGAAAAATAGCCGATAAAGTTATTGTAGTACTTGTGTTTCAGTATCCTTTGTATCCCTCACATGTCCTGTCATAATGTAAAGTGATATATCAAGTATGTGCTGGTCACAGCCTTTTCCTCCTTTATGTTATTATCAGAAACTGAATCATTGGGGATTTTACTATTATATCCTATTTTCTATTGGTGTGTCTATTACCTTCTCAATTATTCTATAATTTTGTCTATAAAATGTCAAAAGATAACAGAAAAATACATATCGTCATTTCCTGTTGTGTCCCCCAATGTGACTATTGTGAATTTTGCATCTCAGATCCAAGCAACAGTTCAAAACCAAAGATGCTCGAGTCACTATCACATATGATAGTAAAAGAAAGAACAGCAGCATGTGAGAGGCTAGAACCAGTGAGTGTTTGGCATTTTTGCCTGAAAACCCGATTTCTCATTTACCAAAAAAGTTGCAGATTCATTTTCTGTCGATCGACTGATGAATAGCTAGTCAACAAAATAAACAATTTGACCCGCTCCATGTCAGATTCATTTCCTTGCAACAGCGTAAACGCGTCTTTCTCCTGTAGACTTGAACATGGAGTGACACATGTAGCGTTGTCCTGTATGTTTAAAGATTGCTGGGAAAATGCATGTCTGAGTATTGATAAATGACTTAACTGTCTGGGCCATGCTTTGAGACTTGTCTGTCTCCTCATGTATGTGTGGGTGCTGCAGAATGAGGCAGACATTGTCTTCTCCAAGAGGAAGCATCAAGCAGCAGAGAAGATTTCTTTCACCCTGGTTTCTGTTCCCCATGGGAATGACATCGCCTCTCTGTTTGAGCTGGACGCCACCACACTGCAGCGGGCCGACTGTCTCGTGCCCAGGTCAGTCGCTCACATGGGGACAACAGCAACACAACACGGGGGGCATTTTTCACTAGAGTTCACAGCACAGAGCACAGCCGTTCTTGTCTGCAAATGTGCCATTAGCGTGAGATAATGTCACTTATTTTGACTCCAAACCATCTGCTTTTGTGAATTTTCCTCAAGTAAGTGTTATGTTGTTGTTTGCAATTGAACAATTTGAAATACACTGACACTTGTTACTGGATAATATCACAGTGGAACTGAAATAGCAGTTAATGGAAGTGTCCCTTTCAATTCCCATAATATACATTTAATATACACGTTTTTTTCTAACAAGATTAAGAGTCAGCCACCCTGCAAGCTGCTCTGTGAGGCTGTACTGAAGCCCAGCGGTGCTTTGAGCAGCATTCTAATGTCAGCATGCTAACGTGTTCACGTGCAAACATGCTGATGTGTAGCACGTATAATGTTGACCATGTTCATATGAGTTTAGCATTTTAGCATGCTAGCATTCACACTGAAAACAGATAACAGCTAAGGTTGATGGGAATAGTGCACATTTTGCAGGTATCTGGTCATAAGTGAGAGTTTTGGACAAGTGAAAGTTTTAACCTGATGAAACAAGATGAAAAATCACTAAAGTTTCAACAGTTCATCCTGAGGGGGCTACGAGTGTCTGCACCAAATTTCATGGCAATTCTTCCTGTAGTTGTGAACATAGAAAACATGACAGTGCTCAGGGAAAAGTCAGGGAATCACCAAAGTCAGCAGGTTTTATCCTCAGGAGGTCATGAACGTCTTTATAAAATGTCGTCGCAAATCATCCACTTGTCATGAAAGACATTGCCGTCGCTTCAGCAGCTAACATGGTTAAAAAATTATAGTTTAAGTCTGAGGCTAACTGACTTACCAAACTAGTTCCAATCAACTGAAAGTCACAAGTCGTGTGAATGACTCATCCCATCCTTCCTCAGAAACTCCTACGTGAGACTTCGACACCTGTGCACCAACACCTGGGTGACGAGCACCAACGTCCCCATCGATGCAGAGGAGGAACGCCCGGTTATGCTCAAGGTCTACACAGACCCACTCACACACATAGACACACAAGGGACACCAACATGTTGCATTATTTGGGAATTTCTTTTGGCTGTCACAACAGATTGGCACCTGTGCCACTAAAGAGGACAAAGAGGCTTTTGCCATCGTGTCTGTTCCCCTGTCGGAGGTCAGAGACTTGGACTTCGCCAACGACGCCAGCAAGGTCCTGGAGTCCACTGTGAGGAAGCTGCAGTACGGCAACATCGCTCAGAATGAGAGGAGGTACCGACACATGACAGGTCACACGAGATACTATGCAGATTTTACTTTGACTTCAACTGACGGTCTTTTACCTTCGTGCATTTGTCAGGTTTGTGACCAAGCTCCTGGAGGACCTGGTTTTCTTTGTGTGTGTGGTACCAAACAACGGCCAGGAAGTTCTGTCTGTGGTCACCTCCACACCCAACCGAGAGAGGCAGAAACTCATGAGGGAACAGAACATCCTCGCCCAGGTCAGTGCGCGCGCACACACACACACACACACACACACACACACACACACACACACACACACACACACACACACACACACACACACACACACAGATACAGATATTGTCTGTATCTGTGTGCAAGACTTAAATTTGATCATATTTCCATGAGTTTGATATAATTACCACAAATTAAGAGGCGTGTTTATCAAGTATTCATGTTTGGTTGGTTCTTCATCATTGACTCCAGATTCCTGTCCTTTCAGATCTTTGGCATCCTGAAGGCTCCTTTCACAGATCAGGGTGATGGTCCGATGCTTAAGTTGGAGGATTTGGGAGACCAGCGCTATGCTCACTTCAAGTACATGCTGAGACTCTGCTACAGGGTGCTTCGCCACTCCCAACAGGACTATCGCAAGAACCAGGCACGTCTGGTCGTCTGCACAAGTCTAATATTGAGCATTCACTGAGTTGTCACCGGGCTCATTAGCATGCTCATTATCACGGGGATGGGGGTCATTTAAGGATAGAGAGGCGGCTCTTGACTATCAGTATAGATTCTGCCAGACTATCTGGAAAAATCTATGCTGGGACCACAGCTGCTGTAATGATGCCCTTAATCAAGAATACTTAGCAGTGCCAAAGCAGTCTTTTAAACAGAAATAATTCATGACAAGTTTAATAATGAACATGAGCTGATATGAGTTTTTAATTAAGAAAAGTCTGTTTTATTTAGAAAGAATAAAATTTACCCATTCTCAGCTCAGTGCATTCATGCACTTTGCTTCCTTGTCCAGGTATGACCAGTGGCTGATGCTACCTCACTTTTAAAGCCATCATTATCAGATACAACTGCATCACTCATTCTGACTTTGGACTCCACTTGCTTCCTCTTGTACTGCATTTTGCATATCGCAGATAAACAATTCCACTGCAGTTAAAACAAGAAGTAAACACTTCTAGCACCTAGCTAGAAGTTGGTTTTAATTTCCTGCTTTTATTCTTGTTCCCATCAGTCTGTTACCTAATACTTCATTAAAGCCTTTTTCACAGAAGGCATGTTGACATGTCACAGAGGGAAAACACACTGATGTAAATAATACAGTTAATGATCACACTGTTATGACTCACTGGGACATTTGAATAGACCCATAGGACCATCATAAATGTTGTTAGTATCACTTGTGCTTCTCTAATATACCAAATATACACGTTGATATACTAGACATAATTGATTATATCTAGTAAAATGTCACACATTTACTGCTTCCACCTTTGAAAGTTTGAAGATTTGCTCACGTTGCATTTCATTACAAATTCAGTATTTTAGGGGTTTTTTTTAGGCAAACTAAGCAATTGCACGACTTGGGGTTCAATAACTTTTAAATGCACTTATTATTTTTGTAATTTTATAAAATAAATGGTTAATTAGTTAACTGATTAATCAGGGAATTCATTGATAGAGCCCTGGGCCCCTGCCCAACAGTCATCATGTTGAGCTCAGTAGCTAACAGGATGGATGTGACAGGTGTCTCTCAGTTGTCACTGTGGGTAACCTCATTTAAATCAGGGTGTTGATTCAGAGTTATCTTGCTGAACAAATTGGGATTTTGGTAAAATGAACACACTAGATGCAGTAATTCAGCTCCTTTTTTATGCTTTTTCTCTTACTCAGACCTTTTGTCTCAGCTTTCCTCCACCACCACTTCCATCAGAAGTGTTTCTAACCATATGTTTCTTGTGCCACGTAGGAATATATAGCCAAGAAGTTTGCAATCATGCAGTCTCAGATTGGGTATGAGATCCTTGCTGAGGACACAATCACTGCCCTGCTGCACAACAACCGCAAGCTGCTGGAAAAACACATCACAGCCAGAGAGATCGAGACCTTCGTCAGCCTGCTGAGGCGCAACAGAGAGCCCAGGTCAGACATGTACACCTCCCAGAGATTACATGACCCAAGGCGACAATTTGATAATAGCAAATATAGAAAACATCTGACCGTGTGTGTGAGAATTAGTGAAAGTTTTTAACAGATGTTCTCCACCATGATGCCATATTTTGTGGTGTTCTATTGGCATGGATAGTAGGTTTATGATGAGCTGTAGTTGTTATTGTGTCCCAGTGCTTCATACATTACAGAAGTAATTAGAGTGATTGGATTAAGAATCAAAAAGATTTCCCACAAAGATTTCCTTCATGTGTTCCTATGCTGCGACATTGTGTGTGTAAAACATTTGTTAAATGTGGTTGTTCGTGTCTGGTCTACTCTTCCAGATTCCTGGATTATCTCTCTGATCTCTGTGTGTCCAACAAGACTGCCATCCCCGTCACACAAGAGCTTATCTGTAAATTTATGCTGAACCCCACCAACGCAGATATCCTCATCCAGACCAAGTGAGTCACACCCTGCGGTATCTATATTTAAAACATCTAAGTCGATGCTGTCATATTTCAGTCGTTCCTTTTTAAACATGTATAAACACGCTTGTACAGCACTCCTTTCGTCCACTGTGCCTCTTGTGAAACCGATACTTTTAGCAGCAGCAGACTTTAATGTGTGCAGTTTTCCTGGTAAATACTTTATGTCACACTCGCCCCTTCTTCCTCTCCACCCCGCAGACTAATCCCTAACATGGAGACCACCCTGGAGTCGTCTCTGATGCAGGAGGAGGTGGAGGAGGAGGAGGTTTGGCTTTACTGGATCGACAGCCACAAGGAGCCTCACGGCAAATCCATTCGCCACCTGGCCCAAGATGCTAAGGGAAACCACAAGATGGATGTAGACATCATCACCTATTACAGGTGACAGTAGCTTTCTTGGCCCATGTGCTTCACCTTCTTCCCCTGGTAACACAAAAATAGCTGAAACGAGCAAGCAGCAGAGTGTGTTTTCTCTTTTCTTCCAGACTACAAAACAAAAATCCCTTCATGTGTTTTTTTTCTTCCCCCATGTCTCTCACCGCTTCTGCAGGTACCAGCTCAACCTGTTTGCTAAAATGTGTCTGGACCGTCAGTACCTAGCCATCAACCAGATCTCCTGTCAGCTACCCGTGGATCTGATCCTGCGCTGCATGTTTGACGACTGCCTGCCCTACAACCTCAGAGCCTCTTTCTGCCGTCTCATGCTGCACATGCATGTGGACCGTGACCCACAGGAGTCTGTGGTGCCTGTACGCTATGCCCGCCTCTGGACCGAGATCCCCTCCAAGATCACCATCCATGAGTAGGTGTCCACATATCTGTGTGATGTGTGTGTTCTGTGCAGGGTGTGATTGCGATTGTGCTTTTCCGCAGGTTTGAGTACGAGTCCACTGACACCTCGAGGGAGGAAATGAAGAGGAAGTTTGCTCCCACCATGGAGTTTGTGGAAGAATACCTGAGAGATGTGGTCAGCCAGCCTTTTCCATTTGGGGATAAAGACAAGAATGAACTCACACTAGAGGTAAAATAAACTCAACATTTTTCAAATACACACTTAATTTCCTCAGTGGCTACTTCAGTGATTTATTTGTATTACGTGTCTCTTCCAGGTGGTGAATCTGGCTCGAAACCTGGTTTACTTTGGTTTCTATAGCTTTAGTGAGCTGCTGCGTCTCACGCGCACTCTGCTGGCCATCCTGGATATTGTCCAGCACCCACTCACCTTCATGAACAAGCTCAACAAGAGCCCCGAGGCTGGTCAGTGCTGCTACACAGTATAAGTGCATTATTTCATTGCATTGGGTCAAATAAAGGTTACGTTTTTATGTAGCGCTTTAAACAGTCGATAAAAAGTTTTAGCTAATGAGTAAAACTGTTCTTTCCTATTTAAGGGGCTAAGATAATGGAACAGGGAGGAGGTAGTTCTATAATTTGGGTAATACAATTAAAAGAAAAGCTAGTAAAAAAAAACATATGATTCAGCTTAAAATTTGGACCAAATGATTTGTCCTTTCAAGTGAAGGACAGATAAAAGCCCAGCATCAGGAGTCTTCAGGTGTCTAGATAGGAAATGTGGATGCAGCAGATGATAAATATATGCAGGAGCATAAAAGCAGAGGAGTTTAGAATTCAGCTGTTAAAGTAACACAGAGCTTGCAGAGGGAGAAAAGAATTGCAGTAATAGTTTTTAGATCTTGTTAGAAGACTTTTTAATGTTTTTAGAGCAGATAAAGAAGCCTGGGTGCCGGTGGAACCAAGTTACAGGAACAGGGACGTGTCGATACGATGTTAGAGATGACTTTCTGCACATCAGAGAGAGAAAGAACAGATCTTGCTCTTGGAAATGATTCAGAATAGATTGCAGCTGGATTGAAAACATCTTTAGGAAATTGTTATTTTTCCTGAGTGTCCAGGCCATGAGGCGAGTAAAAATATAAATAACTCAGGGGAAAAGAAGGAAGGAAACTGAAGTATATGCACAAACAAGTGATTTATGGACAAGTTAAAAAAGCTACAAACAGCAGCAGAAAACAAGCTTCATATAAACAGAAGAAGCTGATTTAGATATATAACAAACAAATGACCATTAATTTAATGCACTAAATCAAACTGTAAACACAAAAACACCATCCCTCCAGAAAGGGAAAAAGACTACTGAACTCTGCTCACGCCAGCATCACGCCAGCAGCACGCAGACTGAACAGACTGAACTGCAGACACACAGTCTGACGTCTCCTGAAAGGCCCGCTGGCCGAGTGGCATCTCTTCCATGTGTTGTATCCTCCAGTTTGAGATGGTTGAAAACAGCTTCCACCAATCACTCACTGCAGCTGCAAGGCAGGGGACGACATGGAGAGCCGCATGCACACTTACACAGGAGAGAAAAAGACACAACACGACACACACAGCAGCACTACAGCACGAAACAGAAATGTTTAACATCGCTGGGAAGAGTTTCTGGGCCACCCATTTCATGTCCTGTTTGACTTTCATGACACATAGTCCACCTTTCACTGGCCTGAGCTGAAATATGTGATCTGTATGATTAGATGCAAATGCTGGGCTTTGCATATGCCCGATGCAGCATGTATGAAGATGAATGTTTCCTCCAGGCAACAATGTCCTGCGTACGATCCACGGAGTCGGCGAAATGATGACCCAGATGGTGATGAGTCGAGGTGTGCCGCACAGCCTCCCCGACAGCCCTCCTTTCCTGCGCTACGGCAAAGGACACCTCCTGCCGGACAATGAGGATGTCATGGTGATGGACACCAAGCTGAAGATTATTGAGATCCTGCAAGTAAGCGCCAACTACTGAATGTACTTGTAGTGATTTGTGGTGCAGTTTGGCATTAATCAACTGTGTGCTTTGTGTTTCCCTGTTAGTTCATCCTGAGTGTGAGGTTGGATTATAGGATCACATACTTGTTGTCCATCTACAAGAGAGAGTTTGGGGACAAGAGCATAACTGACAGCTCTGTCTCGGTGGCGGATATTCCCCCAATGACACGTGAGACTCTATTCTCTCTTAATGTAAATACTACGTGTTCATTTTATGTTTCTGCTGCAGCCTGCCATACCGTACTGACCGTTTCATTTTGTCTCCAGCTTCTGAACCAGACATCGATGAGATTGCGACCAAAGCAGAGAGCATGTTTGCAGGGAGGTAGGTGAAGCTGCAATTAATTTCTCTGCCGCTGATGACGCTGGTGATGTGGTTCTGTGGTCTTTTGGAAAATTGTTGCAGCTGCTTAAAAACTCCCATCTCATCTTCATTGTGCATAGGTGTTCATGTGGATTGACTGCGTGCATATTTATATTTCAGCTCAGAGTTGAGCGCAGTGGAGCTGGATGATGAGGGTGGTCGGACCTTTTTGAGGGTTCTGATCCATCTCATCATGCAGGATTACCCCCCACTGGTGTCTGGCTCGCTGCAGCTCATCTTCAAACACTTCAGCCAGAGAGCCGAGGTGCTGCAGGCCTTCAAACAGGTAGCCAGAGAGCGTGGCGTTAAGCACTTCCTGAGTTAAGTGATTTTTGTCATGGTTGATGTAATCAGTTTGGATTAGGAGGGTTCTCTAAAGGACCAAGTAGCATCTGCTGTAAACTGTCTCACTAAGAGCTTCCTCAGCTGGAGTCTAGAGCGGCACAAGCTCCCATTTTAACGACTCGCTGACTTTCCAAAGTGGTGCAGTGAGACTTCTTGGCAGAGATCCGGTCTCGCACACATTTGTTCTTTTAATATCTTTATGTCTGGTTTCTTTCTCTTCCAGTAACGTGCGTCTGTGTGTGTTTTCCAGGTCCAGCTGCTGGTGTCAGAGCAGGATGTGGAGAACTATAAGCAGATCAAGGCAGACCTGGATCAGCTGCGCCTGACTGTTGAGAAGTCAGAGCTGTGGGTGGAGAAGAGTGGAGTGTACAGCGGTGAAGACCTGGGGGTCAGGCAGGGCAAGGAGCAGAACATCGAGGTACCATCGTTTAATGGTTTCCAGCAAAATTTCACTCTTCTGATTTAGGTGACGTTTATTTCTCTACAGGAAGTTACTGTATTTATCTTAAACATGCCATCAGTCATTCAGCTGTAAATGACTTCTGTGTTTGTTATTAGCGTTCATCAAAGCTGATGGAAAGCTGTTTTTTTTAGCTCAGTACATAGGAACAATGTAATAGTATCTGGCCGAACAGGAACCTGCTGTCAATCTTTGTTAGCCAGGTCTGTAACATGTGTATTGTTTTTACGTCAGTACTGTTACAATTATGCAATGATAAGGATCAGTGCAGACGTTTTCCACCACACTGTGACAAATGCCTGGTAATTAGAGGCTGGATATTGAGGTTATTGCCTTCCAAAGATAATCCTTTCGGTGGGAACATGTAAGAATCATGGCGCTTTAGTCAACTATGTCATAAACACAGAGCAATTAAAATATTTAACACACCATTAAATTTCTTAATGAAATCCAAATTGCTAATTAAGTGTATTACTTAAGTTTTTTTCTTCATGTATGTCTCTTATCAGGAGGTTGTCCTGAGCCCGGTACAGGATGGAGATATTAAACCTCAAATTGACAGCAACAAAGCAAACAACTATAACATCGTCAAAGAGGTGACCTCCATGTCTTTATTTCCAGGTTAAACTTGTCATGTTGTTCTGTAGTGTGTCTGTAATGGAGGTGTGTGTCTGATATTTAGATCCTGCTGCGACTCAGTAAGCTGTGTTATCCCAGCAAGAAGAGTCGCGTGCAGCAGCAGAGGCTGCTGAAGAACATGGGGGCCCACACTGTGGTGCTGGACCTGCTGCAGATCCCCTACGAGACAGTGAGCAACAACCAAAACAGCCAGTTTACTGACTCGTTGCACCTGATGTTTATGTGAAATCTCTGTCTTCCTGTCTTACATTCTCTCTGACGCTATTTGCGTTTATTTTTTTGCTTCTGCCTTTGCACAGAGTGACGAGAAGATGAATGAGATCATGACCCTGGCACACACGTTTCTGCAAAATTTCTGCAGAGGAAACGCTCAGAACCAAGCTCTGCTACACAAACACCTGAACCTCTTCCTCACTCCAGGGGTATATTGATATGACCGCGCTGTACTTTCCGCTTGTTGTCACGTCTTTCCTTCCTGGAACGTCCTCTTTCATATTTGAGCGTGCAGTAGCATGAACAGAATTAGCCTTTAATGAAAAACAGTGAGAGTGAGATATGTTGTCCTCATGTTCAAAAAGAACAGTTTTTCTTTTTTCAGTCAGACAAATGAGTCAGAAAATAATTTTTATGAAGATCTTCTTCTAAAAGACTGAATGGTGTTTCTCCCAGTTGTTGGAAGCCGAGACAATGCGTCACATCTTCATGAACAACTACCAGCTGTGCAATGAGATCAGCGACCGTGTGGTGCATCATTTCGTCCACTGCATCGAAACACACGGAAGACACGTACAGTACCTCAAGTTCCTGGAAACCATTGTGAAAGCTGATGGGAAGTATGTGAAGAAATGCCAGGACAAAGTCATGACAGAGGTGAGAACAGCTTTGTTCTGACATGATAGCTCTCCCAAAGCAACAACCTGAAAAGTGTCTGGTGTCAATCATTGCTGTTATTACAGCACAAACATTAACACTCTCTTTGTGAGGAATACTACTGAAGAGCTCCAATTTCTTATTTTAAGATAAGTACATAGTTTTTCAAAATTACGCCATCTTATAGAGTACACGGATACATAAGAGCCATTAAAGAATGTGCGCTAGTGTGTAGTTAAAGCAGCAGATTACTTCATTAAATTACATATTAATCAGGATAATTGCATTAAGGAAAATTCAGTGCTTTAAAAGCACTGCATTTAACCTCATGTTTCTTTCTTTGGGTGCAGCTGGTGAACGGAGGCGAGGACGTGCTGGTGTTCTACAATGACCGCTCCTCCTTCCCGGTGCTGCTGCAAATGATGGGCTCTGAACGCGAGCGGACGGATGAAGATGGAGCTCTGGCCTACCACAACACGCTGGTGGAGCTGCTAGCTGCCTGCACCGAGGGCAAGAACGTCTACACTGAGCTCAAATGCAACTCTCTGCTGCCACTGGATGACATTGTCAAAGTCGTCACTGATGTACACTGTATACCAGAGGTAAAGGATAGATCATTTTAATAGAAAATATCAATATAGTTTGAGTTTTATGGTATAGATAAATGTTTTGTCACAAATTTTCAGGGTTTTAATTTCTTATTTCTTGATCTCCCTCAGGTGAAAACTGCTTACGTGAACTTTGTGAATCACTGCTACGTGGACACAGAGGTGGAAATGAAGGAGATCTACACCTCCCACCACATCTGGAAGCTCTTTGACAACTTCCTGGTGGACATGTCCAGCGTAAGGCTCTGTCAGATTTAAAGGTCACATGTGTCCGCCTGATACTTTTCTAATGAGGCCGTGTTCTTCAAGATACATCGAGGCCTACTTATTCACTCAATCTATGCACTGCAGAGAAAATGATGGAGATCTGATGCGAGGATGGGATCGTTCAAAAGTTTCCCCCCATTTCATTTTTGCATTTAAGGTGTGCAACACTACCACAGACCGTAACCATGCCGACCCTGCCCTGGAGAAGTATGTGACAGAGACAGTGATGGCCATTGTCAAGGGTTTCTTCAGCTCACCTTTCTCTGTCAACCACTCCAACCTGCAGGTATTGTTTTTCACCTCTGACAAGCAGGTGAAATGTGCCCACAGAGGGAAGCTCACTCACGTCCAAATCCTTTGCCAACTTTTAGCTACTTTACAGTAAAAATATTTGACAGCCGTCTTCCTCCTTCGCTGCACCGTCACCGGGAACCTTCTTGTTTTATTGCAGACATTTGTACCTAAAGCAGCTGCTTGAGGTGTTTTACGCAGAAGGCTGTACTAATGTCTTCTATCAGAGACAATATTGAAGTGTTCCCATCAGGTTTATCTCTGTCTTTCTCTGCCCTAAAAAACAGTATTCCCTGCTCTCTCCCCTCTTCACAGACAAACCAGTCTGTCTTCATCAAGCTGCTCCAGTCTGCTTTCAGGATCTACAACTGCACCTGGATCAACTCACTTCAGAAGGCTAATATTGAGAGCTGTATCAAGACCCTGGCTGACGTTGGTGAGTGTTGCTACTCTGCTTTCCAGCCTTGATTTGAACAATGACAGAGATAGAGGCATTGGCATACATATAATAAAATATATTACTCAAATGTAAACTGATAATTATAATAAATAATTATTGTAAGAGAAAATATTGGTATTGGTATTGGTATTGGTTGTGCGATATGTTTTCATATTCATGCAGTACCACAGACCACTAACAAGCTCTATTGAATCATCTGGGGTGTTGGTGTTTGTGTTGTGTTGAGCAGAAAAGACCAACATTTAACCCTTCATGTTCTTCCCCAGCTAAGGCACGGGCTATAGCCATTCCGGTGGACCTGGACAGTCAGGTCAACACTTTGTCTCTGAAGGTCCATAGCACCATGGTGCAGCGAGCAGCCAAGGACTGGAGGATCTCTGCACGCACACGCCCACGCAAGGAGCCCCTGGGTGGCCCTGACTACAAGAACATCATTGAGAAGCTGCAGGTGCTCACTTTTCAACAAGACTCTGAGTCCACAGCCACGTTAGGCACTGAGACTGCATGTAGACTCAGCAGTGCTTTTGAGATTAATGCCAATGTTAGCCTGCTAACATGCTCGTAGTGACAGTGTGTTCAGCAGGTATTAGGTTTGCCATTTGTACAATCTTAGTTTAGCATGTTAGCATGCTAATCAGCACTAATTTTGAATTTTCAACAATTCATTAGTCAAATTTTACAGCAGTTCATCCCATAGTTCCTGACACATTTTACTTGACAAAATCAAAAATTATCGACGTCATGGTGGGACCATGAATGTCTGTGCAAAATGACATGGTGATTCATGAAATAGTAGTTGAGATATTTCAATCTGGACCAAAGTGATGAACCGACCGACAGGCATTGCCATCTGTAAGGCTGTGCAGCTAGCGTGACTGAAACCTGAAACCTTACACAAACAGCACAGTCCAAGCTGAGAACATGAAGGTTTCCTGTTTGGTCTTCAGTAGTGTGTGTCTGTCTGTGATGCACAGGGGGTCGTGTCTCTTCTGGAGGAGCAGTTCAGCCCGAAGGTTCAGGCAGAGTTTTCTGTGCTGGTGGATGTCCTTCACAGCCCTGAGCTGCTGTTTCCAGAGGCTGCTCGGTTACGCTGCGAGAGCGGAGCTTTCATGTCCAAGTAAGTGACTGTCCACAACATGTGTATGTAACCAAGAACACACTCCTCCCTTATGAAAGCCTGGAGACCACATTTCAAATTGTCAAGCTACAAGGAAGACCAGCAGCATAGCTGAAATAGTGGTTTGCAGCTGGATGAGTTAAAATTTTTGGAAGAAGTAACTGAAGTTCAGGATCGGCATATCAGACAATGACTGGTACTGTAATGCATTGCAATTAATTACTAACTACGTTATATATTTTTTCAGTAGTTCTGGAGGCTTTAGAATTGAGTTGAAAGTGAAGAAACCAATTTTCAAAAAACATTTGAAATTATAAATGAACAACATTACAAACACTAATTTATGCTTAAAATAAAAAAAGTTAATTGACTGTGTCTCCGGTCAAACTACTTAAACTAAAATATTAGATATAAAAAATCAGCTTGATACATCATCGAACCTCCAGGGGTGCTGTTACTCTGCTGCTGCTGTCTGACCTCCCCGGAGAGCACAAAGGGAAGTTTCACCTGTGGCGATCAATGAAGTATTGCTCTGTTTTTACTCGTGAGCCAGTGACTGCATTAGCAGGACACGACTATAAATGATGCAGCTCTCCTCTTGTCATCCCGTCAGACTGATTAAACACACCAAGAAGCTCATGGACAAAGAGGAGAAGCTGTGTATCAAGATCCTGCAGACACTCAGAGAGATGCTGGACAAGAAGGAGTGCTTTCAGGAGTCTGTGAGTACTTCACCCTACCCCTGTCACCCTGAAACACATTTCCAGTCAATTATACGTCACTTTTAGAGTCAAATTTTAGGATTCTACAAGAATCTCTCGTGCTCCCACTCTTACATAAAAAACACATTAATTAAAGGTAAAATTATCTCCAAGTTCACTGTGGATCTAGTCCCGTCTTCAGGTGTCAGCAGTGCTGTACTCCTATCAGCAGTGCAGTGTAGTCCTTGTTTTCTCCCAGGTCTGTCGGCCCAGAGCCCAGACTTCCCTTCATCAGTATGCTGTGGGCCTTTCTATGTTACATAAGGCAGGGAGGCACTTGAGGACACACTCACACTGAGAGGGAGAATAGAAGGGAGGAAGTAAGGGAAGGAGGAGGAGGAGGAGAAGGAGGGGGGCAAGCACTGAACAAACAAATCAATACTGCAGCGAGAGGGGGGTGCAGGAGCCCGTCTCCTGCTGCACCCCCTCTCAGCCAGAGGCCTTGGAAAGTGAATGACAAGAGTTGGTAGAGGAGACTGAGGGAGGTGGCTGGGTGTGCGTGCGTGTGTGTATGTGTTTGTGTCTCCTGAGGGGGTGGAGGGTGAAGGCCAAAGTACAAAAAAATCCGGACTGTAAACACCTTTGGAAGGTTTAGGAGAGTTTGTTCCAGCTGCGTGGCGAGAGGAGGTGACGCTGTGCAATTCACACAACATGAGCTGTTCCGGTCAAGACTTCAGTCAGTGTGCATCAGAGGACAACACCTCCAAAGAATCATCCATTGTTTTTCACAGCCTCGAACTCAGTTTACTGTATTAAAGATTGTGCTGGTGGAAAGCATGTGTTTCTGTCCTCGGACACAGTCATGTGTCCTTTGTCCTTCTAAAAGCTGCTGCTGTTGTACCTGAACATCACTTGTTAAGATGCGTGTATGTTTGTGCCTTTGTCCTCTCCTTCAGCGTAATTGCATTAGTAATACTGTCGAGACTACCTTTCTCAGTGTAGTACTTGCCAGCCAGTGTCACTTACAGCTGCTTGAGGAGTCAGAGTTTTGTTTTCCCTATTTGTGTTTGCGTCTTGTGTCAGTCAGCCAAGCTGTTTTTCGAAAGGCAAATTATTCAACAGTTGTGTGGAACAAGATCAGACGAATTCAAAGTGGAAAAGCAGTCACTTTTTTAAAAGCGGCTCGGCGCATTCGAGAAGCCAGACAGTGCGGTAACGATATGTGAAATGTCAGTTTGTGTAGGTGTGCGTGAGTGTGCTCAAGCATGTATTTGTGGCCTCTCTTTGTCATATCCCTGTAGCCCTGAGCGTGGAGCTGCAGCCTTGCTGAGAGAGAGAGAGAGAGAGAGAGAGAGAGAGAGTGAGAGAGGATTGATGGAAATAATGAGAGAGGGAGAGGCAGACAGACAAAAAACAGAAGGAGAGAGAGACAGAGTGACAGCATAGGCAGCAGAGGTTGGTGGCTCCCCTGGGGTGCAATGAGTGGGTGGAGGAGAGTGAGAGAAAGAGATGGAGGGAGAGTGATCGAGGAAGGGAGGGAGGGAGGCAGGCAGCCATGTGAGGAGCCATGTGAGTGGAAGGGAAAAAAAAGTGGGCAGCGGCTGCAGGGTGAGGGATTGGAGAGAAGCAGAGTCTGCTCAGTCTATGAGGAGACAGGGCAGGGGGTGCGCTTACGTAACAGCCTGCAGTGGCTGAGCCAGCGTCACGTGGACCATCACGTTCTCCCTCCCTCCCTCCTCCTTACTCTCACTCTTCTGTCCGCTCGCTGCCTCTCTCTTCCTCCTTTGCCCCCTCCATGCATTGTCTCAGTCTATCGCATTCTGTCTGCCTGCCCGAGTTATGTTCTCTCTATCTCTCCCCTCTCGCCCCACGCAGGCCCTGGTCTCTGTTTGCCTGGGTCATGCCAGGAGCGCTGGTCGGGCAGCAAAGGGAAGAGCTGCAGCAGTCTCGGCATAGAGACGTGTTGGCTCATAGTGCTGCACTTCACTTGTTTTGGCTGTCAGATAAGGGCAGCTTTATAAATGTTTGTGCTGCCACTTGCCCTCAAGATGTCTCGGGTGAGGGAGGCTTTTAGGAGGGAAAAAGACTTGAAAAAATGTTTTGTGCACACTGATATCTTAGATATTACGTGGGGGAAAATGTGCTTAAAATATGTCGTGCAAATTTGAAATGCTATCTCATCTCATGTCATTTGTCACCTGAAGGATAAGGCCGGTGTTATTATTGACTTTTCTGTCAAATCTCATGAAAAACCCAAGCTACTAATGCATCAGTGTGTCTCAGTACTTCTCCACCTTGTCTGTTGTAACTGAAAATGTACATCTTTAAACACAAACATATCGTTTCTTTAAAAAAAAAAAGAAGTAATTTCTTACATCTCCTGGGCATTGTGTTTTTGGTTTTTGTTTTTACAAAATTTATTCAATCAGGAAAGACTGATGCATTTGTTGAGGATTATTTTCATCTGTGGATTAATACACGTTTGATGCACTGCTGTGTTTTTAAAGCTCTGTGACTGTGTATGTTGACGGATTAAAGAAAATTGATTGTCACGTGCACTAAAATGCTACCAGGGCAGAGTATCATGGTGGCCTCTTGGCTAAGAAGAATATACTATGATTGTAAAGTGCCCAGTTTGATTGCATGTGACGCCCCCCTCTGTTTCCCCTCATTTCCTCTCACCTCTCCACTGTCCACCTTTAAAATATAGTCAAAAATACCTGAAACTTAAAAAATGCCACCATGGCTTTTCCACACAATTTACATGATCTGAACAACATTGACTCGATATGCATAGACTCAAACTACAGTAAACGTGTTCATCATAATAACAGAACATATCACCCAGTTGCTTACAGTTTTTGGATAATAAAAGTCTAAGGCACAACAGAATAGGACTTTGAGACACAGACTTTTCCTATTAGCAGGATTATTTCACTGTTGGTTTAATTCTCTTCATGGGATTATTTGACAATAAGGAAGATATAGAATATTACCAGCCCTGCCCTTTAACACAATAGTTCAAGTTTTTGTACTTGAAACTAAATATTCTCTGTGAACACATGCACGTGCATGTATGTAATGTGCTGTCATGTGTGTGTGCGCACGTAAGCGTGTCTTCTTGTTTACAGAGGATTGAAAAAGCCAGTTATGTAATATAAACTGCTCTCACACTCTCTTTCCTCCCTCACTTTCACACTCATCCCTGTCATTCACACACTGTCTGTCTGTCCGTCTCTGTCTTCCCGTCCCTCTCTCACTCTCTTTCTTTCTTGCTTGCCAAGTTTCACACCACCTGCCCAAGGCAAAGCAGATTTACAGATTACCACCCTCTCAATGCTAAGCGCATCACACGGGCGCATGTAGACGCAAAGCTCCGCTCAGACACACATGCGTGCACATGCGCGCACACACACACACACACACACACACACACACACACACACAGTCCAAGGCATACCGTGCCACGCTGGCTGTCCCTGTGGGAGCTCATCTTGCAGGGTTTTCCCGGTTTGTTGGTGTGCTCATGGGATTGGTGGAAGATGTTTTGGTCTGTCCACAGGGAGATGGTCAGGCGGGCAGAGAGCTCATGGGTACCTATAGTTTGACCTTTGGCTGGACTCTGACACAGCATGCTGAGTCAAGTCAGAAAGTTGGAGTTAGGAAATGTAGAAAATCTGAGTGCCCAAAGGTGTCATGCATCTTCATCCAATGACAAACAATATTAATAGCTTGTGTGGAAATGTATTTGTCATGTGAGTTTGTGCAGAGAGGGTCCTTCCCTCCTTGCCTTCTCTCGCCCTCACTTCCCTCAATCCATCCGTCAGGTGTCTGTTAGTGGAGTATTATGTTTTGGTTTCCATGGTGATGAGGGATTAGCACATGTTGTTTGTCTGTCTGGTCTGGCTGTGACTGGGCACAGGAAGTCTATGTACCCTGTGTGGAAATGCCTTCAGACCGGGAGCACGGTGCCTGCCGAACTTTTTTAGCTCCAAGCCACAGAGGAAAGAGATGGCCTGTAAAAACCACTGGTAAAAATTTGAAATGCCCTGACTTTGTGCATATCAGGGCAACTATGAATGAGATTAATTGTCATTGTGAATAGCGTTTCGACACAGTTCATAGCGTATTATTCGAATCTGATTGTATGTGAGTGAGGTCTCTTGTGCTCATGGAGGCACATGACAGGCGACAGGACGAATATGAATTGTACCTTGTGTTCTGACTGATTTTTTCTAGCTTTCAATTTTGTCATAGAATAACACACAACAGCCCAGAAATGAATAAGAATTTAGTGAATCTCTGCATTCATTTGTATTGACACAGCCAGTGTTGGTCATATCTAAGGATGTGGTTTGTTCTGCTGTTTTGCAAATATCCCTTTAGATGTCTACTTGTGACCTCTGTGCATGTTGTCATCAGCTGTGTACTTTTCCCCATGCCACATTATCCTCATTTGGTAATGTTCGTAAGTGATGCACCAGTAATTTAGATAGCAACTATCTAAAATAATAGTGATCCCACCTATATTAAAGCTGTAAAACAGTTTGTTTGACTCATGGACTGCAAATAGTAAATGGACTGTATTTATATTGTGCTTTTCTAGTCTACCAACCACCGCTTTACAACATATGCCACATTCACATTCACACACAAGCAATTTGGGGTTCAGTATCTTGCCCAAGGATGCTTCGACATGCAGACTGGAGGAGCGGGGTATCGAACTGCTGACCTTCTGACTAATGGATGAGCTGCTCTACCTCCTGAGTCACAGCCTGTTGACTATTTAATTGTGATTGACTGAATTGTTGTGGCATCAATCTCAAACACCAAAAAATCATGTAAAAGGAAAGGAAGGAAAAAATGTACCAGTGGTCAAGAGTAGACGCACACCTACACTGATGGAGAAAACAACTGCGCAATGTTCAGACTCAGAAATGACTCTTGAGATGATTCAATATCTCAGATGAACAAGACTAAGATTCTGTAGCCACAATTGCAGCTCCGTGAGGCTGTACTTAGAACTGAGTGCAGTGGTCAGCATACTAACATGGTAATGTTAAGCAGGTATTATGGTCACCATTTGCTAATTAGCACTGAACACAAGTACAGCTGTTTGACCTGATGATGGCGCTAGATGAGGAGATTAGGTACCAACATTATTAGAATTTCTCCTTTTGGGGAGGTGAATGTCTGTACCAAATTTTATGGCAATACATTTTATAGATGTTTAGATATTTCAGTCTGAACCAAAGAATGACCAACAGGCTAACATTAGCATCCATAAAGCATTGCCTTTGGCATGGTTAAAATCCAAGCCCTCAGCAACACTTAATTTACTGCATGGCGATTTTATTGTGAGGTATTTCTCCTATTTTATCCACGTTGTGCCCATGCACAGCTGCCAGTAGGGAAGACAAAACAGACAAACCTCGCTTGTACCTTGCCAGCTAACTTATCTTCAACATTACTGTCTTCCTAAGAACCATGTTGAGCTCTTAACAATGTTAGTGAATCACATGTAATACTTCCACAGTGAACCGGCCAGCTAACAGTTGGCCTTTTTCTGAACGCTTGTTTACGCCGCTGGTCTTGTACAGTATTTCCCTGAAAAAGTCTCACCAATTGCTCTCACATGTGGACGTAATTTCCTTCCCTGATGTGATTGGTAAAAAAACATTTTATGTGCTGTGCAATTGCAGCTTGAAAACATTTTAAATGATGGCACGTGATGCGTGTCTCCAAGCGTGAGTGTCTTTTTATCAGATGCATGGTAGACCATTGGCCCTGTGTACAAAGCTGCAGAGCCCCCTGTAGTGCCTGCATGTCAGGAAATGTTTCCTGTCCTACAGAAGAGAATTGGAATGAGGAAGAGCGGAAACATCGTGGAAATGGCTAATGTCTGCCTAAACCTTAATTGAACAGCATCACTTAAAAAAGCTGAGCACAGCCCATAATTAAAGTATATTAACAATAATTCAGTTTAGGATTAACAGTAGCTGGACAGAAGTGTAACTTTAGCTCATGTTTACTCACTGTGTGTGCAGGACCTTTGCCAGAGATGTAGAAGTTATGAGGTTATGAGCTAAAGCCACCACCGCCATCGCACATTCAATTCTACTTTCTGCAAATTTGATTTAATTCAAGGAAATTGTGTGTGGAGAGAGGTTAGAGGTTGTGTTCTGCAGACAAATGAATTATCTTTCTTTACATTGCACTCTTTACAGCCCCAAATCATGCTGTGAAAATGGAATGTAATGGAACTTCCTACAGTAATACACTGCCTGCCTGGCCGAAAAAAGTCGCCACCTGGAATTAACAGATGAAGTGATGCACCCATCATGCCTAGTGCCTACTGTACACTCCTGTGGGGGCAGTTCTATGATTTGGGGTTGCTGCAGTTGGTCAGGTCAGGTTCAGCAACGTTATGTGCCCAAAGAATGAGGTCAGCTGACTACCTGAATATACTGAATGACCAGCTTATTCCATCAGTGGATTTTTTCTTCCCTGATGGCACGGGCATATTCCAAGATGACAATGCCAGGATTCATTGGCTCACATTGTGAATGAATGGTTCAGGGAGCATGAGACATCATTTTAACACGTGGATTGGCCACCACAGAGTCCAGACCTTAACCCCATTGAGAATCTTTGGGATGTGCTGGAGAAGGCTTTGTGCAGTGGTCCGACTCTCCCATTATCAATACGAGATCTTGGTGAAAAATTAATGCATCACTGGATGGAAATAAGGGCGGCACAGTGGGGCAGCAGGTAGTGTGCGTGCCTCACAGCAAGAAGGTCGGCGGTTCGGTCCCCGGGTCGGGCGGGGCCTTTCTGTGTGAAGTTTGCATGTTCTTCCCGTGCATGCATGGGTTCTCTCCGGGTACTCCGGCTTCCTCCCACAGACCAAAAACATGCTCATTAAGTTAATTGGTGACTCTAAAATTGCCCTTAGGTGTGAGTGTGTGCGTAAATGGTTGTCTGTCTTGTATGTTTCCCTACGATCAACTGGCGACCGGTCAAGGGTGTACCCGGCCTCTCGCCCGCTGACAGCTGGGATAGGTTCCAGCCCCCCCGCAACCCCGAAAGGGATAGGCGGTATAGAAGATGAATGAATGAATGGGTGGAAATAAATCTTGTGACATTGCAGAAACTTATCAAAACAATGCCACGGCAAATGCTCGTTGTAATCAAAGCTAGAGGCAGACAGTGTAAATATGATCAGTAAATGTTTTTCCACATTATTTTATCAGTGGTTACATTTTTGGTTATCCTGTCATTGAGTCATTTTCTTCTGCTTTGTGTGTAACAAAATGAATGTTATTCACCAGCTATTTGTGTGCCAGAGGCCACCAAATTTGGGCTTTTAGAGGCAACATTTTTCTCTTGGGGAGGGGGGTAGGATCATGCCCCTGGACCCCTCTAGCTGGCTACTTTTTCCACATTGGCTGGCTTCTCCATATCCATGTGGAAAGTCCTGAATGTCTAAGTCCTCTTTATGCTGTCAAATTACAAGTGACAAGACCTCACTGTCCTTAGTGGCAGTGGCAGCCATGCCCATGTCTTCCCACATCTGCCTTAGCTCTCCCACTTCAAAACAGCCGGTTAATGTGACCGCATGTGTCTTGATTTCCTGATTTTGTCCTTTCATGAACTAACCCTCTTGGTGAGGACACAATGATATCAATATGTTTGCATTATGGAAGACTCCAAGCTTTCATTCCCCCCAGCCAGCTCCAAGATGTGAAGGGCTCACTGACACCTTACAGACTACCAACGTGTGTATTAGATAACATGCAACACATTATCATGTACAGGATCTGAAAGAGTTTTAGTGTCATGTGCTGATAACAATACAAGGTAGAGTTTCAGTTTGAAACTGAACAAAGAGTGCTGACTGCAGTTTCTGCTGGGACCGAAATGTTGCTCCCTGATGGTTGTTGGATGTTGCTCAGCCCTCACGTGGCCCTTGGGGAATCTGTTTTTGTACTGTGTCACACTGTACTTGATCAGCGTTCCCCGCTGTTTTCAAAAGACACACACAGACAAAGTCCTCTCAGGTTTCTGTTGCGGGAGAAAGTAACACAGAAAAGAAAACCATTAGCCTTCCCGATTTGAGCCTTGTTTGGGAAACATTCTCCTCCTCTATGGCCTGACTCTCCTCTATAATCGACCTTGTCTGGCCTGAGCAGCTCCAGCGTCCCCCGCCCGTTCCTGGCACCGTCTGTCTTGGTTCACAGGTGGTGCTGCTCTCCGCTGCCTGAGCGAGTTTTCAGACCACCTTAAAGAAGCACGGGGCAGGCTGGTGTCTTTGTCTTTTTCCCCATGCATCTCTCTGGAGTCAGAGAGATCTGCAGACAGCAGAGCTGCGAGGGGGCTGGAGGAGGGAGGGGGAGAAAAGGGGGGTGTAAGGATGCCGGAGGTGGGGATCGGCAGCTCATCCCCAGCTTGGACACCAGAGCCGCAGTGTGGCGTGCCGGTGCACATTTTAAAACACCACGACTGTCTGCTCCTCGCTAGGTTTTGTTTGTTCCTCTCTTCTCCCTCAACCCCCCTCCTCCTCTTACTTCTGTCAGTTCTTCTGCCTCTATTTCTATCTCTCTTTCTCGTGGCTCTTACATCACCTGACTGGAGTTTTTTCTCATCAATGCAGCAGCAAGCAGATGAGTCAGGCTGGGCTGACTCTCCTCTACCGCCATCCTGCCTCCCCTCTCCTCTACTCTCTCTGCAGACCTCGCCAGCAGACTGTATCGCCCAGAAGGGAGGTGAACAAGAGCAAAATCCTGTCACCCAATTTTCAACTCCCCCCGCCGGAGTGTCTCTTTTACTGGTGTTTGAGAGTAGTGCAAAACCAACATGTCCTCTGTCAGTAAAGGAGAAACGTTGAGTCAAACACGATTCAGCCTGCAATCAGTCAAAGAGCGTGTATTTGGATGCCTTATAGAGTGGAGTGCTGAGTTTGTAGTTACACTGAGAATGTGTCTGTGCATCGCTGTGTGGAAAAGAGAGAGGCTAGCTCAATGGATGCTCACCTTCAGTTCAAGAAGTGTGTGTGTCTGTGTGCATGAGTGTGTGAGTGTTTGTGAGACAGTCAGCCAGACAGTGCAGGCAGACAAGTGTCTCTGCTGACTGCAGATGAGATGGAGTGTTTACTGACACAGGGAGCATCAGCTGCACGTGCTCCTCCATATCTTCACTCCTCAGTGCACTTAGTTTGAGGCTTCTCAGCTGGACTGTACCTGAGCAGCGTCCGTGGCGAAGCACAGAGGTGTCTCATTTGTCTGATCTCTCGCTGTCAACGTATTGATCAATTTTTTTTTTCGAAGGGAGCAGTTTGGAGTGTTGTTGAAAATTTGCCATCCATAATGACCAGAATTCTTGATGAATAATTCAGTTTCAGTTTCAGACTTTCTCCTCTTCCACATTACAATTTTGCAAAGCTTGCAATGCACCAGAAATTTACTGTAAGCAGCAACTACTGTAAACACGCTTGCAAAGGCAGCTACACAAATGAGTCATAATATGCTGAATACCAATTAGCAGTGTGTTGGCTTTAATAGAGGTGTGACAGTCACAATAAGGGAACTTGCAAAGGGACAGAGAGGCCAGATAATTGTTGGTGTGTCAGTCACAAACACTGCAAAATTATGTAATGTAATAAAGGGAAGAGGTTAAAAACGTGTGACAGTGAATATTGAGACAGGAAAACTGTATTAACAGAGAGGAACAATGGACTGTCATGATTGATTAATCTGACTGTTAATTTCTTTATTTATAGATAAACCTTTCAGCATGTTTAGATTCCTTGTTTTGTCTGAGCAATAGTCCAAAAACTCAAAGATTGTTAATTTACAATGACACAATGAAGAGAGAAATAGCAAATAGTTTGTGAATCCAGAGCCAGGAAAAGTTGATAAACAAGTAAATGATTATACAATTTGCCACTTAATAATATTGTTGTTATGTAATGTTGATTTGGCAATTGCACACTCACATTAGTCTATTGACGAAAGTGATTAATTGACTAATTGCTTCAGCGCTAATTGAGCAATTTCAGATTGCTGTTGAAACAGTGGTCATGGAGCTAGATCGATGTCTCAGCACCACCACAGTATGAGCTTCGTCAAATCTGCCTTTGCTGCAAAGCTCTGGTATTTTCAGGTGTTTCTGTTTTTTTGTCCACCATCTGTATCCCAGTGGATCCCAGAATTGTCCTCCTAATATGTTCCCATGAAAACCACAGGTGGCTCACTGCAGTCCATTCACCCTTGAGCTCCACCTTTCTATCAATCTTTGTCCATATCCCTCCACTCTGCAGATCAATACTGATGGTGGTGATGTGTCATCTAAACAAGGCCATTTTGAGGTATAGGTTGCCATAGACACTGATGCTGACCCCCCCCCCCCCCAGTGTCTGTACATTCTTTATATGCCGTCCATCCATCCGTCACTCCCTCCTGTTGCACAATAAACATATAGGTGGTGACAAGCACAATGCAAGTCATCCACCTGTCAATCAGTCTCGCACTTCGATTACACAACCACCGCAGGGAGATTATCTCCATGAATCCTTTAATCTCGTTTCTGCTTGTCTGCATCAAATGTCACAAGTGACGTGCAGAGAGGTTGGATAGCAAGAAAATAAATGTAGTCTTTGGATAAATGTGTAGTGAGAAGCAAACCAGTGCCGTGTAATGCAGTGTTTCGTGCAAATACATAAAACATCTGCTGCCACCTTTTGTCACATTTTCACTACAGTGGTTTTGTGTGCATGACATATGAGTTATTTGTTATTTCCTGGTCTTTGTCCCCTCACAAGGTTTGAGTTGATGTCAGATATTCATGTTATGGTCTCATGTTCAAGAGACAAACATCAATGTAAAAGAGTTCAGGAAAGACTGTCACTAATTAAAACAAACCTAAGGCGAAACGAGGTTCACTTAACTTTTTTTCTGCTTTGGCTGTCATTTCTGAATCTTTCATAAATGCTCAGTTCTGATCTCGTTATTGAACAGCGCCATTATTGTCTCAGTAAGAGGCTCCAATTTCTTTGTTGATAAGAACATTGTCATCCGGGAAGCCACCGCTCTCATCAAGAGAGAAATGCATCATGGGATGACAGTGATCATTCCTATTAGGTGTAAAATGAAATCTGTTCTGCCCTCTTGTTTGAATGATTGGCTGGATTTCATTCCAGTGAATACACCACGCAACAGATGTTCTCTTGGATGGGACATTTGTTAACGTGCCTTTCATTTTGATGTTATTTTTATGGTTGTGGCTCACAGAACACGACTTTTTCAAAATGTGTTAAAATGTGAATTTCCTAGTCTGCGGCTGCTACTCTCAGACTGTGTTATGGATTTAACATCCTGATTTCTGTCTCTACAGGGAAACGAGTTGAGAAAGATTCTACTCACACGCTACTTTGGAAATCAAAAGCTTCTCTCCAAGTCAGAGCTTGGGAGTGGAAACAGCTCATCTGGCGGCTTTGTCAAGCCGTCATCCGGAGGTACTGAGAACCCCAAATAAACCCAGTAGACACTGCAATAACTACTCACTGCAGAGGAAACAACAGCAGCTAACATGACAGCGCTCAGCTTCTTAGGAGAAGTGCTGTTTGACAATTGCTGGCAGACTTTGAATCTAGCTAAAAAGATTCCTTAAGCAACACATAAACATATTTAAACATATGTACAACCCTGATTCCAAAAAAGTTGGGACGCTTTATAAAAAGTACATTTAAACAGATTCCAGTCATTTGGAAACGACCTGTGTTTACTAACAAAAGTTTTACAAAATGTTTCTGAGCCCGTGTAGTAATATCCTTCATATAATCATGTGTTCACAAAGTGGTGAACCTTGCTCCTGTCCCAACTTGTTTGAAATGTGTTGCTGGCATCAAATTCAGAATAAGCATATATTTTCAAAAATCAATGACGTTGATGAGGTGAAACATTCAATATATTGTCTTTCTACTGTTTTTGAACATATGTCAAAAAGATTTAGAAAATTCTGCTTTAGGTTTTACACAGCATCCCAAACAGTTGTGAAATCAATGATCAGCAGTCAGAAGTCAGGTTAAATGTTAATATTCATTCTCTGCAGGAGGTTCTCCTATGCTGGACTCTGACAAGCCAGGCAACAGTATAGTGGAGATCCAGTGTCTCTTAGACAACGTTGGGGCATCAGAGCTGGTGATTGACCTCATTGTCAACACCAAGAACGACCGGGTGTTTGAGGAGAGCATCCTGCTGGGCATTGCCCTTCTCCAGGGTGGAAACACACAGATACAGGTGGGCAAAACAGACTCTCAAATCCATTATTTCTGTGCCCATTGATCAGCTGAATCTCTCACACACACACTGGTTTGGATTTATGTTGATAACCACTCTGCCTCCCACCCAGAACTCCTTCTATAACCAACTGTATAAGCAGAAGAAGTCTGAGAGGTTCTTCAAGGTTTTCTATGACCGCATGCGTTTGGCCCAGCAAGAGATCCGAGCCACCGTGTCCGTCAACATGTTTGAGCTCAGCTGCAGAAAAAGGGATGATGACAGTGACGTCAGTAGCATCAGGTTGAAGAAAGGTACAGTTGAGTAATGAATTCCAATCAGTGCACTCCTCCAGAAAGCACCTCTGCTGTCTCAAAAAATGCCTCAAACCACTGTGACAAAAACAAAGCTGAAAGTAAATAAGGAAGGTTTATATAAAGAGCCAGCTTGTGGGGTCATGTCCTGAGCACAGCCGAGCATTTCCATAGAAACAGGACTGGACTGAATGAAAATAGGCTCAAATATAAACTTGAAAACCTTAATGCTTTTCCAGTATGTGTGGTCAACTTCAACTCAGCATTTAGTTTAAACAATAGTTGAGGATAAATCCAGAATGATCTTTGTTGCTCTGCTGACCTCTGTGCAGACTGTTGTTGCTGGTTCCTGCAGTCACATGTCAGAGGCCATGTGACGGCCCACATCACAAGCCTATCAAAAGGCCATTGTATCAAGATTGGGTACTTTCATGCTACAGAACCCCACTCAATAGTTGCCCACTCGTTCGGGGGGGGGTCTCTGAATTTCTTTTTTTAATAGGGGTAGAATGTCATGCCATTGATTATAATAACCTTTCACATGTTTCAAGCGATCTGACTTCCTCCATCCATTTACAAACACCCACCCTCTGCCAAATGTCATTGTTCTGTCCTATAATTAAACAGTAAATCATGCTTTTCATATATATCTTTTTATACCTGCTCCAGGGAAAGACCCGGGCCTTCATATAAGGGAAGACATGCGAGGACAGCTGAAAGAGGCCTCCTCAGTCACCTCAAAGGCCTTCAGTGCCTTCAGAAAGGAGCTGGATCCTGACCTTGAAGGCCTCGGCCAGAACAGTGATATAGTCGGTGCCGAGGAGGCTTTAGAAGAAACTCAAATGAGCCAAGCTATCACAATCATGAAACCAATCCTGCGATACCTCCAGCTGCTCTGTGAGAACCACAATTCAGACCTGCAGGTACTGCCCCCCGTTTTGTGATTTTCCGTGAGAAGCTTGTAGTCCAACGGCTGTTAAATTTACTGTTGTTTTTCTGACTCTCAATCCAGAACTTTCTACGCAACCAGAGCAACAAGACAAACTACAATCTGGTGTGTGAGACTCTTCAGTTCTTGGACTGTATTTGTGGAAGTACCACTGGAGGTCTCGGGCTGCTGGGCCTCTATATAAATGAGAGTAATGTGGACCTGGTTCGCCAAACCCTGGAAACTATCACAGAGTACTGCCAGGGACCCTGCCATGAAAACCAGGTTAGTTTAGAGTTGACAGTATGTTTAATTTAGTCAATAGTTAAGTATGTGATATGTTCAATAAGGTACTGTATTGATACTGTAGCCTGTTAGCTACAGTGCAGTGTATGTGTTAAGGATTACTGCCAACCAGATTTCCTTCTTTCCAGGAAGCTTCAGTCCTCTGTTTTCATGTCAGTGTGTCATCAAAATCAACTTGCACAGACTTCAGATGTGCTTGAGATTGACAGTCAGTCACAATGAACATGTTGTGGATTTGTCAACCTCAGAGATTTAAATCTTACATTCATGCCTTATGTTGTCAGAAAAATCAAACCCAGAAAACACTTAGCAAGCATTAAAATAGAAAAGTGGGTCATTTAAACAGACTTTTAAAAGCTTATATGAATCATCTTTAGACAAAAATATGTCGGCTGATATTTCAACCAGCTGTCACAAATCATCAATATACACAGCACTGATGTTTCAATATCAGTTGTAGTTTAATAGTACATATTACCAACATGTTAAAGTTTTCTTTTATGAGTGTGCGTTTGCATGATTTTTGTTGTTGTCTTATGTGCTATTATGCTAACTACATCCCTCTTTTTTTCCAGACCTGTATAGCCAAGCATGAGTCAAATGGCATTGATATTATTATAGCACTGATTGTCAACCCCATCAACCCCCTGGGAAAGCATCGGCTGGACCTGGTGCTGGAGCTAAAGGTGAGCAGCAGGTGTCTCTGAGAGCCCTGAGAAGCTGTCTGCTCTCCATGACACACAGCCACTGACACAGCATTAGTTTAGCTTGAAAGTAGAAATCACATGGAGTGATTTGGCTCTATAGAAGTCATTATAAAGCACTTATTAATGCCTTATTGTGGCAGAAAACAGGGAAAACTCTTAATTAAAGGCCTTTAGTTGTAGAATCTGGTCATGCATTAATATAGTAGTCATTAATATAATATAATGACTACTTAAGAGGCATTATACTGCTAATATGCACACTAATCAACAACTCTGAAATGTTGAATATATGTACCTTAACACAAAGTGTTACTGATTCTGCTAAAAAATGTGTCTGTCAAGTCATTAAGTCCTGAATAACTGTAAAAACTGTAAAAATACTATTTTGTAGTATTTTTTATTTTTGTAAAAGCTCATTGGTGAAGCCTTGTGTTGTAGAACAATGCCTCCAAGCTCCTATTGGCCATCATGGAGAGCCGTCACGACAGCGAGAACGCGGAGAAGATTCTCTACAAGATGAGACCTACCGAACTGGTAAGTGTGTGTCAGCATGCACACACATGCACATAGAGCTTCGTCCCACCTGAAGTCTGTGTTCAAGTGAGCACACTGTAAGTAGCAGTAACTTTTCATTACTTTTGTGCATCAGGTGGATGTAATGAAGGAAGCCTACGCCCAGGGTCTGGAGAGCGAGGAGGATGAGGACAGTGTTGGAGACAAGATCAAGCCCAAAGACGTCGGACACAACATTTACATTCTGGCACACCAGGTAATAAAAATGCCTGAGCTTGTTTTTGTCTGTGACAGAGGCATTAATGCATTTCCTCTCTCTGTCTGTCTGACCTTCTGCCGACATCAGGGCCCTGCACTGCACTTGTTGATGTGTGTGTGTGTGTGTGTGTGTGTGTGTGTGTGTGTGCGCGCTTGCGTGCATTTGTTACTTACTGGGGACCTTTTCCAGTACAAACACTGACCTTGTCGGGACCAGTAGAACAAAGCCTGGTCTTAATGAGACAAGACGTGATTTCTGAGGTCCTGGTTAATTAAGGTTAGTTAATTAAGTGAGGTGTGAACTGAGGTTAGATTAGGGTTAGGCATGAATTCGTTAGGGTTAGTCTTAGTCCACAGTGAATGAATGTATGTATGTGTGTTTCTGACATAGCATACTTTAGGGGACACATTACAAACTAATTGGGGGGGGGCAATTGGGGACCAATTGGACAAGCCGTCCCCAATTAGTCTCCCCTGTTCCAGTTGAGGAAAAGCTGTTTTCTGGGTCACTAGTTAAGGTTAAGGTAAGGGGTAGGGTTAGGATAAGTCTCCAGGAAATGAATGTAATTCTGTGGAAGGTCTCCAAAAGTGACATAAGTAAGCAAGTGTGTGCGTGTGTGCGTGTGTGTGTGTGTGTGTGTGTGTGTGTGTGTGGCTCCTATCTGAGTGTGTCCGCTGTGCTGAATGATGGAAGACTGCTCTTCTATGAGTGGGTCATGCAGAAGTAAACCACCATTCTCTTTAGTGACAGCCATGGGGTTTACAGAAAGAGAATTACAAAAACTCCATATTTGTTTCCCTGTTTTTGGCATTTTTATTCAATAGGAACAAGTAAATTGAAAAAAGGAGAAGGAAAAACAATTCAAACCTCACGGCACAGTGTCCATTACATTTTGCTGTTACATGACAGCCATCTCTGTTGTGATTGTTGTCCTTTATTATTTCCTGACGCATATTTAAGGAAAACTTTTGATTACATACAAATGCAAAAAATAAAGACAGACAAAAAAAGCATCTGAATTTTTGACTTATGTATGAGATTATCTTACCTGCCAAATAATAAAGGGAAACAAAACACAAAAGGACTGGGAGCTAAAAATCGAAGCTTTACGGTGTTTTATAGCGAGTTTCAGCTCATTGTTTAGCTCTCTGGCCCCCAATTTTACTCTTTTGGATCACTCTCATTGCTCACATAATATAATGTTTGGCTGCAGGAAACAGCTGTTCTCAGTGAAAAACCCTATCTTACACTACCTGCCTCGCACCAAAGGGCGAACCAACACAGTTAGAGACTAGCTGGTGAACATAGTGGAGCATTTAGCAGCTTAAAGAGCTCAAAGTGGCCAGAAACATGACTCCATGAACGACGACTGACAGGAAATGATGCTGGATGTGTAATAAGCAACTGCTATCAAGTCAGGTTTAAGCATCTGATATTACTGAACAACACTATACATACAGATGTGAGAGGAATGTGTAGGGTGCTCCGTCTGCCTTGACCAGATCTCTCTAAATGTATCCTCTGAGCAAGTATGTTCAAGTTCCCCTTTCGAGCGCCATGAAAGTTAATTAAATTAAGTTTGTTTTTGGATCCTAGCTGGCCCGACACAGTAAGATCCTGCAGCAGAGCTTGAGGCCGGGGTCGGGGCCAGGTTCAGGGGTGGACCCCGACAACGAGAAGGACGACGCCCTTCATCACTATGCTAACCACACTGCTCAGATAGAGGTATGCCTCATTTTCACTTCGTTCATTTATCCTCTGAATCTCTTGCAAATCACATTTTTCCTTAAAAAAACCTACAACTGTTAACCTGTCACGAGGATTTACTGGATCTCTGTCTACCAGATTGTACGTCATGATCGTACCATGGAGCAGATAGTGTTTCCTGTCCCCAACATCTGCGAGTACCTCACCACGGAGTCCATGGTGCGTGTGTTCACCACCACCGAGAGAGATGACCAGGGCAGCAAGGTTAACGACTTCTTCCAGCAGTTTGACAACCTCTACAATGAGATGAGGTGGCAAAAGAAGATCCGCAGTAAGTTCTGAATAAAGCTCTTGGAAAATAATGATAGAGGCAGCAGAAGCAGGCTACAGCATGGCCAATCATGATTATCACCCAGGGTGGTTATTGTTATTCCAGAATAAATTGAAGGGCCTGCAGCGTCTTTGCATGTCTGTGCTGAGTGTACTTATGCTTCCTGCTGTGTTTGTGCAGAAAATAAAGCTCTGTTCTGGTTCTCACGCCACATCTCTCTTTGGGGGAGCATCTCCTTCTACCTGGCCTGTCTGGTCAACATCGTTGTGGCTGTATTCTACCCCTTTGGTGATGATGGAGACGAGGGTGAGAATTTCTGATATTTTTTCTTTGTTCTTACTGCTACAAATTATCTCTTTAATGCGTCAACTCTGGGCATGAGTGACAGATGCATGCATGGATCAAACCAGTCCTGGTCATATGGAAATGCTAAAGCACACGAATGCTAAAGATTTGTTGCTTTTCTTTGTCATTTATGACAGTAAATCATGAGTCTTTTGGTTTTGGACTATTGGTTGACAAAAGAAGCAATTTGAAGATTTTCTAGGCTAAACAATGTAACAATAATCAGCAGATTGATCAATAATGATAACTGTTGTCAGTTGCAGCCGTTGTTAGAGCTGGAGCCTCTCTGAATTTGTCTCATGCTTTCCAAACCCATGTTTTCTTTGCTTGTCAAATAGCTCCACTTCATTTTAACTGAACGGTGCGTTATCTCATTAATTCAAATGTAAACGCAATTAATCATCAGTATTACTCAACCAAAAGAAATTTGAGTTTCACAAACAAAAATGTGGAGATGCTGTTAATTTCTCACGTTCCAAAGAATTTACGTCGGCTATTTTGTTTTATTTCCAAGCATATGAAACAGGCAAACAAATGAAACGGGCAAACAAATGACTGCGATGATAAAAGTGCTCCATGGCCGAAGTTAATTGCCAGTTGCTGCAATAGATAATTTGAAAAATATCACTCATTAAAACTATGAAATGACCCTGTGACATTATGAAAGACACATGTATAAATAATAAAATCAGTGATGGCTGAATTGCATTGAGTTGCTTCAGTTTCAGGGTCCTGTTGTTGTGCATACTGACCTGCTGGGACATTTGAATAGAACGTAGCCATTGCTAATGTTATTAGTCACACCTGAGCTTTTCCTGCCATGACAAGTCAATTGTCTGCTGTGAAAAGACCTATTGTTTTTCTGCACTTCATTTCACTGTGTTCCCATTTGTAAACGGCCACCGAGTGTCTCCTGAGGTTATAGTTATTTAAAGGCCCTACACATCTATAACTGCCCTCATAGGTGTGTTCACTGATTTACCTGATCAGAGTTCAGGACAGTGTATGCTTGTAGAAAATGTTTGATCAAATGGTTGGAGCCTCGCTGCCATGTGAACATGTATATGATTCTTTTTCCTTAATGATAAGTGTTCAGGTTTTTCCTGAAAGCCTCTTTCATCAATAAATTATCAGAGCTCTGCAGTTTCCTATTGTGAGCCTCACTACGATGGTTTACAGTGCGACCTGAAGAAGAAGTGGATGGTCCCTACAGACTGCTGTTTGACATTTTAAAGTGTTGCCTCTGCCTGTGTGGTGCTAAGTTATGCTCTTAGCTCAGGTGAATAATTCATTAGAGAAACACCACAAGAGCATTGATGTGTAGTCCCTTGATTGATGCTTTATTCTCCTGTCCAGGCACCTTGTCCCCGTTCTGGAATATCTTACTGTGGGTGGCATTGGGAGTGTTCACTGCATTACTTCCTGTCTTACCCAAGCCGTGGGGCATCCTGTTCTTTCTGGTCTCCCTCATTCTACGTGCCATCTACACCATGGGCCTTGGTCCTGCTCTGTTGTTGCTGGGCACTGTCAATGTAAGTGATGGAAGATATGACCCGGTGTCGGGGGACATGTCCACTTTTGACTTCTTTTAATCCCTGAGCCTTGTTTCTTTGTCTTTCAGCTGTACAACAAGTTAGTCTTTCTTGTAAGTTTTGTGGGCAACCAGGGGACGTTCACTCGAGGCTACAAAGCAGTTGTTATGGACATGCTCTTCATCTACCACTTGAGCTATGCCATCATCTGCGTCCTGGGCCTCTTTGTGCACGAGTTCTTCTACAGCTTTTTGGTAAGAAATGTCTCAGACGTTCCACTTCCATGACACTGTGAGCAGCGTAGCACTTCAGAGGCAAACGCTCTGAATGAATCAATTTGCTGATGACTCACTGATGTTGATCTCCCTCCACAGTTGTTTGACCTCGTAATCCGAGAGGAGACGCTGCTCAACGTGATCAAGAGTGTGACCAGGAATGGCCGCTCTATCATTCTGACGGCTGTCCTGGCCATCTTTCTCGTCTACTTCTTCTCCATCATCGGTTTCCTCTTCCTCAAGGACGACTTCCGCATGGAGGTGGACCGCCTTCCCACACCAGGTCAGAACACTCTTATACCACTTTTACACCAAAATTCGCACATATATGCCGCTCAAAATGCTGTTTAACTCCTTTTCCACTGCCAGCAGACATGTGTGTCACAAATGTTGTGGTGGTTACTGTTTTAGATCTTTTATGAGATGACGATAATGAGATGGAAATGGACTGTAACGAGCTGACAATTGTATCTGATATCAGGGAATATTTGCTTACCAACAAACTTCAACTTGCCTCATCACCCAGATGTCATGTTTCCATCCCTGCTGATCATTTGAAGGCCCTCTGTCTTGAACAGTTTCCACAGTGTGAAGTAGATTTTGTGTTGTTCCTACCTTGGCGAAATAAAAGTCTTGTCATTGACGTAGTGTCCTGGTTTCCTCGCGCTCTAAGACTCCACCCATGTAATTGCAAAGTTCTGGGCCTATCTTCACAAAGCATCCTAAGGCTAAAAGCAGCTCTTAGTGACGTCATTTTTAGAAAAATCTTAGAATCTAAGATTTTTCTTAGAATTTTCCCTTGGTAAGACAAAAGTTATTCACAAAGTGTCTTAGGCCTTAAGAGAGCTCCTAACGTGAAAAACTGTTAGGAGGAGGGAGGAGAACTTTTAAGAATCCTAAGAGTGTCTTAAACAGACAGGGATTGCAGCATGTACCAGCGCTTCTCACACTCGTCTCTCATGCGTAAAAGGAGAGGGAACGACGCATTGATCTGCTGGGCAATGTGCTCCCAAGTCTACCTCTTCCCTTGGGCTGTGATCCCGGGACCCAATTTCCCTCTTAATACTGTTTTATTTTCATTTACGAGCTGTGCCAACAGCAGGCACTGCTCTTGTGTCCAGTGTGGCTTGTTCTTGTTCTCTTTTTATCCATTTCATTCATTTTTTTGGTCATTCTACCAAATCAAACCGCTTTTTATAAGGACGCCAGCAATCACAGGAATTGCTGACAGCTGAGTCTGCGTCCACCAGTCATATCAAATACATTAAGTAGTAAAATTACCAGCATGGACAGTAAACATAATAATAAGCAAATCAATATAATCTGCATGTGAATGAGGTACGTTCAAACATTTTGAAGCTGTGTCACAATTAATGTGATTTTGCTGAGTTTCATCATCATGACATAAAATTAATGTCACAATTACACATTTCTTAATATGGTCCAAGTTATATGATCGGTTGATATTACTGTCCATTCGTGACTAGGAGCGCATTGATTGTAACAAACAATCGCAGCTTTTAGAAGACTGCGTCATACCTAGCAATGGGGTCAACCACACCTCCTTACTAAGATAAAAGTTTCTGTAGCCTCCTTGCTCAGAGTTGCTCTCAGACACTTCCTGAATCACTCTTACGCTAAGATTCCTTGCTAGGAATTTTAAGGCTAAGTTAGGAGCTCTGTTAGAGGATTCAAAGAAGCTTTGTGAATACGGGCCCAGGTTTGATTCCAGGTAGGAAGCTTTTGTAGCTGAATGTAACCTCAGTTAAACTAAAACATGTCCTTAAGTGGCACTCACTGTACTCTCATGAACGTCTATGTGTTGTCTGCGCGTTCTTTTTCTGCTCAAGTAACCTGATGATTGTAGTCCTTAAAGTTAATGAGTTTCAAAGATAACTGCCATGCTCGGGAGTTCGTAGCTCTACATGCAGTTTATATCAAACATTTAAACATTGTTGACAGTGTCCTCTGACTGACACCACTGGTCAGGTGGTGATCTTCTTGCATGTTTTTAGTGGGGGTATTTTAAGGAGGATACCCCAGGTGAACACGAGGAGAACAACACTAAAAACATGCAAGAAGAAGAAGGGCACCGGTCGGATGGCAGCCCACCGCTCCTGGTCTGCCGTGAAGGAAGGAAACCAGGATGGGATAAAGGCAGAGGACAAATTTCACCAAAAATCTGCATGGCGTGTGATGCATGTATGTAGTTGTTGTGTGACTAATAAAGGGGATTGTCCCTCCGATTCTTCTGTCAGGACAATAATCAAAACGATTCTTTGGCTCAAAATGAATCACCTGCACATCCTAGTCAGTCCACCATATTGAATTTGATATTTTTTTTCAACCTTTTTGGATCACAGTTTCTCAATAAAAACTGCACAATCAGTGTTTGCATGTATACAGTCTCCACATGAAGAATTGCACAGCGTGTGCAGTGTACTGCATATACATGCCCAGACACATGTTTTGAAAACCTTGCATAGTGTGGGAGTGTTAATGAGCTCTGGCACTGTGCTCCGATGGTCAGGAAGACAACCTGCTAGCACATGTGCACCTGTTGCATAACCTGGTGGCCGCGCCATCCTGTGTTTTGCTGAATAGAGCATGGCAGACACAGCAGAGCAGTGGTGGGTTATATAACCAGCTGGGCTCACGCCTGTCTATCTGTTCACTGTGGGGTGAGCTGAGCCACAACCGGTGCTCCGTCAAAGCTGAGGAGCTCCCTGTCCACACTGGTGCTGCCTCGGGGCTGTGACCTCTGCGCCCCGCCTTGGCCCCCCTGTCCCCTCCACTCTTCTTCTTCTTCTTCTTCTGCGTCTTGTCTCCCAGCCTTGACCCTTGGTCCTCCAGCTCGTCAGGGAAGGAGGCCCTATTGGTGACACTGTGACCCTGGTGCGCAGTTCTCCTTCTGCCTGTCCGCCTGAGTCGATCACACCCTAGTACAGCTCCTTTGCTGCTCAGGGCTTCGCCGATGTGCAAATGATTTGTTCAGGTTTTTTCAGCAACACTCCACCGCCCACCCAGCAGCTGCTGCCTCAGTTTACATAATGTCTGACTATATCTTTCTTCCTGATTTTATTGGCACTGACGAGAATGAGCGGGAAGGAGTTTTAATGCCAGAGCACAATTTAAGCAGCTTCTTTCATTTGTAAATTCTCAGTGCTGTTATCATTAATCAACCAGACATTTTCTTTTTTTTTCTTTTTTCTGTGTAAAGGAAAAAGGGATTTATTTGGTGAGAAAGGACTTCCTGACTCATGTATGAAAGAAAGCTGTCCTGTGTCAACTCATAAACCTGTTCCTGGTAAGTTTTAGGATTAAATTCGATTTTATTTTATTTTATTTTACTTAATTTTATTTTATTTTGCTTTACATCCTGCCCATTATGAAAGTCCCTGTTGAGTTGACAAGTTTTAAGATTTTGTGATTTGGCCGGGTGTGGGTGTGTATGTGACCTTTCCGGCAGTAGTCAGTTCCTGAAAGGTTACTCACACACAAATGCACACACTGAGACACACACGCGCACACACAATCAAACACTGTTTCTAACACACACACACACACACACACACACACACACACACACACACACACACACACACACACACACACACACACACACACTCACACACAGAGGCGTGCACACAAAGAAACTTGATGAGGCAGAGGGGGTGACTCACACTCCTGTTTGTTCTCCTGCGTCTCCATGGATCACCTGCACCATAGGGGCACACACGTGATCTCATCCCATCCTTCACCTCCTCTTTGTCCTCAGTAGCTCTGCATGCCATTTCCTATTTACAGTATATATACACACACGTGATATAAATAATAGATTACAGAGATTCCATTTTTTCCCTTTTATTTGCACATTTGAGGAGTCGAGGGAGTGTTGACGTTTGAGCGATAATTTTCTGAATTAGGTCAGACTGTATTTGAAAGATGAGTTTTTAGTTCCTTTGATTGAATTTGATTGAATTCAGTTGTGAGTGTCACACACACACACACACACACACACACACACACACACACACACACACACACACACATATATATATATTAGGGCTGTCAGTTTAACGCGTTAATTAGATTAATTAATTACGCTGCAAATTAACACGCTATAAAAATTAACGCAATTAATCATGAGTGGCAAGTCAATGCGCAAGCATCTTAAATTTGGCCCTTTGAGTGACCTGTAGGCTGCAGTGGCAGGTCGCATCCTACCTGCGCTACTAGTCAAAAGCAGGGTGACAACAGACATGGATGCGACACCGGAGAGCGAGGCAAGCCTACTTGGACCTTTGAACGGCAAGTTTATTTATAAAAAGAACAAAGACGGGACTGTAAACAAGAACGCAGTGATTTGTACCTTGTGTAAAAAAGAATTTTCCTATCACCGTAGCAGCTCCAGCCTGAATTATCATTTAAACGCTGAACATGTAGTTGCTGCTAGTGCCGCTAGTGCTACCGTGAGCTCACTCCGCCAACCCACACTTGCTGAGTTAGGAAAACGAATGAGCAAAGCCACGACAGAAAAACTGACAAACTCAATCGCAAAGTGGGTTGCTGCTGATTGCAGGCCGATTTCAATCGTGGAAGACGAGGGCCTAAAAGAGGCGTTTCAGATAGCGTCATCTGAATTTCATTTATGAAGCACACTTCACCAATAAAAATGTGGATATCAAATCTTCTCTTCTTGGTGTATTCAATTGATTAGTCATGCACTACAATTTTGTAATATCCTAGAATTCAAATTCTTTATTTGGGGACCTTTAGCAGATACGAGATTAAAATGCGATTAATTAGATTAATTAATTACAAATCCTGTAATTAATTAGATTAATTTTTTTAATCGTCTGACAGCACTAATATATATATATATATATATTCCCCTGTTATCTGCAGTTTTTTTTACATCTTTGTTACATATTCTGTCTGTTCTCACATGTTGTCGTGTGTTCTAGATGAAGATGATGGGATAGAGCGGGTGTGCGACACTCTGCTCATGTGTATAATCACAGTGTTGAACCAGGGACTACGTAATGGAGGAGGTGTGGGAGATATTCTCAGGAGACCCTCCAAAGAGGTAAGACAACCTCAGAATTAACAAATGAATCCGTTCATTTATTCTGTTTGAAAGGACTTGAATGAATATCATCAGCTTCTGTTTAAGATGTAATGAAATCGCTGTCATGGTGAACATTAAATGATGCATTTTCTCTATATTTTACCTACGTCCGGATCATCCAGGAGCCTCTGTTTGCAGCCCGAGTGGTTTACGACCTGCTGTTCTTCTTCGTCGTCATCATCATCGTTCTTAACCTCATCTTTGGTGTCATCATCGACACCTTCGCCGACTTGAGAAGTGAGAAACAAAGGAAGGAGGAGATCCTGAAAACCACCTGTTTCATCTGTGGTGCGTGCAGCTTTGCGGTTGACCCAATACTGTATGCAAGTGACAGGACAGTGTATTTGAACGAAGCCATATTAAATAGAGCTAATGTCTTGCAGGGTTGGAAAGGGACAAATTTGACAACAAGACGGTGTCCTTCGAGGAGCACATCAAATCTGAACACAACATGTGGCACTACCTTTACTTCCTGGTTCTGGTGAGGGTGAAGGATCCGACCGAGTACACCGGCCCTGAGAGCTACGTGGCTCAGATGATTGCGGTCAGTAGACCAATCAAACCCAGAGTACACACACAGGAACTAGTCTCACAGAACTGTTTGTAATGCAGTTTGTTTTCTGCACATTAAAAGCTGCTCTCCCATCAAAATACTGCAGATAAGTTACCGTGAATCATCTTTATTTTGTGTTTGCAAGGTATACAACAATGTGATACTTCAGGAAATAAAAGGGAAGGATTTGAGACTGCACCGCACTATTTTTTCAGATGACACACAAGTACATAAACACACCCAAGTCTCAAATATTTTATTATTCCAGCAACATATGGACAGAGAAGCACATGCATTTCACCCCCTAATTCATGTCTCAGAGTTGGAATCTTAAACTCGTGCAGCCTTTCTCACTTTGCAGGCTGGCACAGTGTGCTAGACAAGCGTGAGCCACTACAGCAGACGAGTGATCGAAAAAATGAGACTGAGCCTCGAGGCCTGTGCCAAGCATCCCAATTTATTCTCCTCCCCTCCCCTCGCTGCTGGAGAGAGATGGCTCTCTGTGCTCAGGTTGTCTTCACTATGCTGAGCTCCTAACCTGCCGGGACACAGTGTGGTTAAATAGTAATTAAACCCAGTCCAGCTCTATTATCATCAATGCACCAACTTGCTGCACTGACACACAGACAAGAAGTTGAAGGATGTAAGGGCAACTAAAGGTGTTACCGTTAGGTTAATGGATTCAAATGAAGCCTCGGAGCACAATGGCACATTTTGTGATTAACATTTGGCCATGATGGGCATAAAAATGGTGGCATTATAATGAACAATTTGCATAACAAACAGGTGACAGACATTGAATTAATATGCATCAGCAGGTCATCCAGCAGGTCGGGTCTGTGATGCCCAGCCAAAGTATCGCTGCGTGATGAGGTAATGATGAGTCAGGAATTTCTATTAACACCTCCTGATGTGCTGCAGAGCAGAAACACACACAAAGGGGGATCAGACTTGAGCTAAAACTACATTTGTTTCCATTTTGTCACCTCATGTAGTACATAATGTGCTTTATAAAACATATTCTTTTAGGATTCGAATAAAATGGTTGAATAATTTTAAAACTGTGAAAACTTGCTTCCAAATCTTTAGTTTTCCTCATCATCCTCATTAAATAGTCACATCTAAATAGAGAACAATTAAGTTAGTCATTATTTATTAAGAGAACAGTCAGCTTCATCAAGACCGTGTGGGTGTCGTTTGATCAGGTTTGATTGACAGCGGTGAACAGAAGCAAGCAGCCTGAAGTCTGTAATCAGAATCAGATTTAAATGTTGCTAAATTCTGATTGGTCCATGGAAGTATGTGTCACCTGACCACAGACAGAGAAGTTAAATATAGAAACCTGTCATGTGAAATAACAAAAACTGGTCCAACATATTACTTTGTGTTCATCCAGGACCCCGAAACCCATAATAAGAAGCTGATTGGAAAAAAGGTTTCAGCACCTCTAAATGAATATTAAAGAAGCTGTAATGCTCTCAGATGGTAGAGTGGGGCCTTCTGCCACAACTTCACCTACTTGCAAGGTTCATGAAGAAGGGAAAGAGGTCAACATGCACCGTTTTACAAAGATATGATGAGCTTGGAAGGCAAATATTTTTATGCCTCCATGCTGACAGTCATGGACAGAGGCATTATATTTTCAGGTTGTCCATTTGTTCCATTCTCATGAACACAATATCACCAGAACACCTTGAGAGAATTTCATCCAATTTTACACAAACTCATGGACTCAAGTATGGACCAATTAGATTGTGGTCAATGTCAATGTGACCTCACAAAGGTGTTTTTGGTCACAGCTGAAGAATTCAAAGGCTAGTTTGGACTTAATCTCACACAAATGTCTCACAGCAGAAAATGAAGAATTAATGACATTTTATATCCAAAAGGTCAAAGGTCATCTTCACTGTGACATCACAATCCTCTGCTAAAACATTTCTCTGGCCATTATCCAACTTTTTCAGACGCACACTTTGTATTGATTTTAAATCATGGTTACATAGTGTACAGTACAAACAACATGTACAGTACATTCATGACATAACAGTGGCACCCAGCGCAACTGAAGCGCAGCATACGTAACTTAACAAGAATCTCTTTATCCCATGTGCAAAACGTGACAAAACATGAAACAATGTGACAAATGTGACACTTTGGGAACTTAATGGAAGTGTGATACTAAATTGCTAGAGTCCCCCTTTAAGCGACACCTCAACCTGCTCACATGCTGCAAGTCACTCGAGATGAGAGCGCATAGGTGCAGTGAGAGGCTGCAACGGAAAACCTGCTGAATTAGAAAATAGAGGAATCCGTGATGTTGATCTCTGCAGGAGCCTGCTCCATCTGTCCTCTCCACACCGCAGCTCAGGGAAGGCTTTGACTTGTTTAGTAGGGATAAGTGTGTGTTTTTGAGGGCAGGTGGGAGGTGGGGGAGGGGGGCAGTTTGCAGTTTCGGCCTCCGTTTGTTAAGCTTCATCTTTATTCTAATCTCCTGCACTACTGCGCTACAGTTTTGGAGCGACAGCTCAACATGAAGGCGCTGTACTAATAAAAACTCTGCCCTCCCCTCTCCTTGTTGGAAAAGATCTTAAACCTGATGACCTCAACCACACACACACACACACACACACACACACACACACACACACACACACACACACACACACACATTAACTCTCATGAGTGCATCTGGTTGGATAGGACAGAGTGATGTGGTGCCAAGCAAAGAGAGGGATCGTGTTACACTGAGTGTCTGTTCCGCTAGTGTATTGTGCGCGTGGTTGTGAATCAGTGTGCGGGTGTTTGTGTGTAAAATTATGACAGCGACTACAGGCCTAGCAGGTACTGCAGCAGCCACAACGCTGTTACATAACCCATCTCAAGTGGCCTGCTAATAGCTCAGCCCTGCCTGGCACGTGCTCTCCTGTCCTCTCTCTCTCTCTCTCTCTCTCTCTCTCTCTCTCTCTCTCTCTCTCTCTCTCTCTCTCTCTCAAACACACACACACAACCACACGCACACACACAGAGTCACCGAGACGTCACAAACCCTTCATTTACTTTACGACACACATGTGACATGTGTGTAACTGATGCAATCCCTCGACCAGCAGGATAAATTTGGGTGTGGGAAGTGAAAGCCAGCGCTCGCTCCTCCCTTAGTACCACCTCTAAGGTGCCTTTGAGCAAGGCCCTTAACCCCAACCGCTGCAGTGGAGCTGCTCAGGAGCCTGCAGATGAGACTGTGGTCGTACTGAGCAGCTTCCATGTGTGAATGTGTGTTGCCTTGCTGGTGTGATCAGGGCGGTCCTGCTAAAGAGAAGCTTCCTTCAGTGAAAAGTTACTGAATATATGCAGGAAAGGTGTGTGGGTGTGTGTGTATTACTCTCATTGTGAGGACATAATACTCACATACATACTCACAGGAGACTTGTCCTTCTTATCAGGACAAAATGTCTCCATAATGCAAATCATTAGATTTTAGGGTGATGGCTGGGGTTAAAGTGTAGGTAAGGGTTAGGCAAGTCGTGCTCGTGGTTATGCTTCAGGTATATCTTCAGGAAATGAATGTAATGTCCCCAGAAGTGATGGAAACACAGCTCTGTGCGTGCGTGCGTGCGTGCGTGCGTGCGTGCGTGCGTGCGTGCGTGCGTGCGTGCGTGTGTGTGTGTGTGACTGTGGTAAGCAGATTCATGTGGTACACTCCCTCTGTGCTGTGTCGTATCTTGACACTCTTGCTGGGTGTTGTTTACAAGCGACGTCATTCAACAGCCAGAACTCCCTTATTTTTAGCTCGAATTCTTGACCGAAGTGCACAGCACTGCATATGAAGTAAATAATGTATATTACTGTGGACAAACGCAAAGCGCCAAGAGCTACAGTGATGTCTGTGTGACTTTTGTTGTTCAATTTTTCTTGACGTGTGGCGAGAATATAAAAAGCATTACATTGGTGCCACTCTAGCTACAGCTAATTTCACACCAAATTAATTTAATTCTGATGATATTAAATTTCATCTCCAAACTGTCTAAAACAATCACAAGTGTCTGTTATCGCAGCCCATTGTAATTTCTCAAAGTTTCTTTTTTTTCTGACAAGTCCAAAGATATGAAATTACAAGTTGTTTATGAAAAGGAGGAAAGCGAGCAAATCATTACTTAAAGAAACTGTAACCATCAATTGTTCAAGGGTTTTAGTTAATAAATGACTCAAAACTAATCTCGGTTGATCATCTAATGGATCATTCATTCATTACTGAACTTGACTAAACTGGCTGTTTGAGAGGTCTTAAAGAAAATGTTTAGACAACCTTTTTAACAGTGTAAAAGTGTAGATGTATCATATGTAGGAAATGGATTATAGTATCGTCATAGAGTTGCTCTCATCTCAAAAACTCTAAAATAAAGTGATCACTGAATGTAGTACATTTCAGACCTTTTTGAAAATGTAGTAGTATTAGTAGTAATAGTTCAGACAAGAACCACAGTGGGAGCTTTTTCTGGGTCTTGGCTACAGTGTCTGACATCGTTGATCTGAGGTTGTTTCCACAGTATGTTTACAGCACTGACTTTACTGGTGTGTGCCGTTGCTCTGTGCACAGCTGAAGTGCACGGGGGACAAGTACGTGGTGAAACACACGGCGATGGCAGCAGAGTGAGAAGCACATGAATGTCTGAAATTCATGCTCACTGAGGTGTTTAAATGGATCAGCGAAGCAACACTAAAGCCTCGACTCATTCAGACAGCGCAGCACTGCACACAGTGGACCACTGTACAGTCTAACGAACTGCAATGAGACATGTGTGGGATAGTTCAGTTTCAGTGCAGTCATTGTTCAACTTTAACTCTAGAGACCACGCTTCAACTATAGTGGCTGTGCATTCAAACAGGATGTTGTACTTGCGTCGAATAATGTGCTGTAAGTCTCTGTATTGAATCTTTGAGGTTACTTAATCCATCAGCTATAGATGATTTGACAGCATGAGCAAACAAGCACCAGATAGTCCTCGTTGTCAGTGATGCTGAAGCTTTGTCTTTGAGCTCATTGAGCCTCCACTGTGTTTTAGAAGCTGTGAGAAAGAAAACTAGTCTTCTTTTTTTTTACTCTGTCACCCCCTTGATGCCTGAGGCCCAAATTAGCCCAAGATTTTCAGACAAGGTCTTACAGAATGACTCGATTCATACTGTGTAGCTCAGCAACCAAACTTAATCAGTCTAACTGCTTCCCTGTAGCCGGAGAAGGAGAAAGTGTTATAGTCAACAGTAAAAAGTAGCCAGTGTTGAAAACAACCAAAATAAAAGCACATTAAGGAATTAAAAAAGCAAATCTGAGGCACATATATGTGTTACATAAATCAACCCAAAATCTGTCTTCAACTCAGTGATTAAGCCACTTCTTTAAGGAAGAAAAGCTCACGTAGTGTACGCTTTATCAGTGTAACAAGGGTCTAACTATGTGGCAATTTCATTTTAGAATGAACAGGTACAGTACATGGAAAGCCTTCCAGCAGCAGTATGTGTATGTGTATTTGTAATCAGTTAGTTTTCACCAGTCTTCACTTACCTGCCTCAGAGGGCCCCTCTCTCTGCATTTCTAACCCTCAGCTCACATGTCAGTGGAAGGCTGCTCGCTAACATGCTAACATTTTGCATGGTAATGTGTTAAATGCATCGATTGTTTGTTATTTGACTGGAGACTGCAAACTGAATTGCCCTATTTGGGATAAATAAAGTTGTTTGAATTGAATTGAAGTGGAATGCTGAAATTGGAACGGAATGATGCTAAATGTTGCATGCTACATGTGAGACTGTAAACATAAGCATGTTAGCATGCTGTTAAACTCAAAGCAGTCTGACAGAATGCAGCTGAAACTGATGGACTATACATGTAAAAAGCAGATAAATGGAAATAAATGTAGAATGCTTAAATGTACGGTTTAGACTGATGAAGGTTGAGTCAAAGTAGAGCAGAACCTGACAAGCCTGTCTGTGTCTGAGATGAGTTTAGACTGCACAGATGATAAACCCTGTTCATTTAGGCTGTACAATGGCTATTATTTCCTCTGCTGCCGTACGTAGCCTACATACTGTATTTTAGCCCACAAGTGGAAAAGAAAAGATGTCAGAAAAGCAAAGTTTCCTCCTTACTTCTCATCTGCTTTGTTTTCTGGTGAAGTGAACAATACAGGCCAATATAGACTTTTATTCTTGCTTTTATTTAACCTCAAATTACTGGTAAAAGCTGCTTTACAGCGCCTTTCTGTTGTTATGAATATATTGATTACTAAATATGGCGTACATGCTGTTCATTTTAAAGCCAGTGTTTCACAAATTGAAAAGCTAATTCCAGATTTTGGCTGACTTAAACTGTAGAATTAAGCAAGGGTTTGTCAGCATTAGTCATTAGTGTAATAATGATTAGAATATGAGGGATTTTATTTTTTAATCTTTGTCTCCTGGTCCTATTTTCAGAGACAAAGTGAATTTAGATTTGGAGTGGCAATCCCACGATATGTCACAGCCATTAATGTCGCACTCGGCAAAGTGTGATAAACTCATTAATTAAGGAAACAAAAACAAATAACCCACACCCCCCCCACTCCTTTCCACCCTCAGACTCTCCTCTCCTCATGTCCTCTTCTCTGTCCTCGGCATCTCACACTCTGATCAGCTTTTCTATCCCTGTAGTCTATTCTTATATAAGAGTAGGTGGGAGAATACCTCACTCCTCCTACTGGACTTAATGTGGTGCCAGTCAAATCCCACTCTCAGCACCTTTTAAGTCATTTTTTATCAGAAGAACTGGCAAAGGAATATTACATAAGATCAGCTGATGGCAGTCTGTCTCTGTGTAACCTATCTCACTTTCGGAGAGGCACAAGAGCATGCGTGTTGTAAAACACACACTCTTGCTCACAGTCTGCTGCGTCCATATCCATACAGATGCACACCAACAGTACACACACCCACACATGTACAAAGGCAGACGCACTTAAGTCCTATTACATAATGCTATAGGTTTGTTTTGGTCGCTGTTTTCTCATAGCGTCAGATGCAGATGGTGTGCTCTGTCCACCGCACTGCTGGAAAAACATAATAAACTAAATGTCTCAGTTTTGCAGGAGGGTGTGCACGCACACACACATACACACACATAGATAACACTATACTCCCAGTTGTGTTCTCTGTAGACGACAGTGACTCATCCCCACATCAACAGTGTGTTTATGGAGTGGGTGAGAATTGAAATGCCAGTTGCTGTTCATTTAGTATATAATTGCTATGCACAGTATCCAAGAGGCAGTAATGCTGCTTAAAAATTTTACACCGTCGAGGCCGAAACAGAGAGCAGCTTCCACTCTGATGGATTGATTAATATTAAACCTCCACACTGGTCTCCATTTACCAATACCTCTCTGTTTACTCTCCTCCTGCAGTCTGGCTTCAGCTCTGTAATGCTCCCTGGATGTCTATGCAAATCCTCCTTGCCGTTGTCTGTGCCAGCATACTATTGCTGCTGTCTCGCTGACCTGCTGAGTCAGCTCTGTTTCAGCCTTTTAGTCCTTTCACCTTTCTCACTGTCTCTCTCCCTCTCTCCTCCCAGGAAAAGAACTTGGAGTGGTTCCCCCGTATGAGAGCCATGTCTCTGGTGAGCAGCGAGGGAGACAACGAGCAGAATGAGATGCGCTCTCTGCAGGAGAAACTGGACAGCACTGTCACTCTGGTGGCTCAGCTGTCCAGCCAGCTGTCTGAGCTCAAGGAACAGGTAGAGTGCCACTTCAGGGAGTTTTTCAAGCTCTAGTCTGAGCATTGTGGAAGTCTGAAATGAATGCCTGAACAATAATCTTAAACAAAACCCTCTTGTTTTTAAAGGTATTTATCATATTCTTGTTTAAAAGCTTGCTGCCAGCTGTAGCACATAGACTGTAAACTCCACCTGCTGCCTAACCCCGAGAGTACTTTCACCTAAAAACACTCACAAGGCAACAGGTCGGCATCTGCAGTCTCACTTCGCTATCCGTCTCTGCACTGAGATGGATTCTGTCAGACCCTTGATGCTCCTGAACGCAGCACGACAGGTGACTATCGCGTCAGCGATCAACACGACTGAGAGCCGCCAGTGAGCCTCTGGCTGTTTGGATGACTAGCTCTGCTGCTGCAGTGTGACTGATCACTCTCATCACCTGCCTCCCCTGCATGTGATTCCAGTCACAGGCCTGTCCTTGTTCCTCTTCTGCCAGATGTGTGAAAACAGCTCCTTCTGGGGCAGAATCACACTCCAATAAACAAAACAACAACCTCTGCCGACCTCAGTAAACAGTTAAGTTCGTGACAGCTCCCTGCTGGCCGGGATCCTTCATGTAACCCCCTGTAACGACCAAGTTTGTGTGCTGTTGAAGTTCTCTTGAGCAGGATGCCAACACTTTATTTCTGAATCTGTAGTTTGGGTACACTGCAGGCCATTTATTATTTTTATTTTGGTTTCCTGTAGTCTATATTGACTAAAATTGAGTCATGGGGTTAGCAAGGATGCTACTCTGCCTTCAGGATAGACAGTAATTTTAGTGTACGCCACAAGAGGTGAGCATGTTTATGCAGGCCGAACCACAGCTCTGCAGTCACGAGGGGAGGCCTGCAGGTCTCAAACTGTTTCAGATTGAGAGGAAGTTCTGCTTCAGCTCCTCATTACAGCCTCTGCTGACCTCAGCACTTTACATTATCACAGTTGAGATTGTGTTTGTGCGCCTACTGCTATTTTTTTGTGTGGATTTTATAGTTCTGCACAGCATACTCGATTTCCTTTAATCTGCAGGCACAATTTATGGTTTATGAACCAGTGGCCTTCATTTATGACGTCAACACTGAAACCACTGCAAATGTGTTGGTTGTGAGAAACCAGCCGCTTCTGATTCAGGAAACCCCCCACACACACACACTTCTACAACATCCAACATACAGGTCACACTTCTGCACGGTGTCCGCTAATGAAGTTTCCATTGGACGTTTTAGTTTCCAGCCATAACAGCGGTTATGAAAGGAGAGGATTCATCTCTTCAACAACATCTCACTCAAATGTTGACACGCAAATTTGAAAGTAATAACAAAACTCTGTCTAAAGTGACAAGTATTTTTGTGCCTTTCAGTATTTTTTGTCAAGGCTAATCCTGACTCATTTCTTAATGTGCAAAGATTCATTTTGTTTTCGTCTAAATAAATTTACTCGCTCTTAGAGTAAAGATTAAGAGCATCAGTTTACCTGCACTCCAAGTTCTAATAGATAAACCCTTCTCTCTGGAATGTAATAATTATGTATGAACATGGTGGGAACATTGTGTTTTGCATAATAAAGTGCCCACTAAGACAATAACGGCACAAATTCAGCTTTGCATATCATGTGTGTGCTGCATGCTAAATTAAAAGCCACTCCAGGCTGATGTTTTTCTTCTGCCCATCTCCTCCACAGATGACTGAACAGAGGAAGAACAAGCAGAGGCTTGGATTCCTGGGTCCTCCTCAGCCGAACCATCACATCCCGGCCCACTGAGGGGTTAAAGGCTCAGACAGGACCCAGTGGCACGCTACTCAACCGCGGGCTGGTAGTAGAAAACAAATAGAAATGCAGGCACACAACTCCAGCCTTAAGAACAATACATAACAATACATGTACTGAGAGTACACTTGCAATTACTGATGTGGCCGGCAAGTGTTGACACATCATTTTTGACATAGTGCCTTTTCTATGACACATTCACTGCCGTATGGGATACAAACTGTGCCTTATGTCGGCCTAGAGGAGCATTGCTTTTCAGGCTGTACACATGCTCCAACAGAGGAACTCGTCTCTGTGAATGATTGGCCAGGCATGGCACACATCTGCCAGTGTAGTGTTAGTGTGCCGAACTGATTGAGGGAAATGTTAAGGTTAGGTTAAGTCTGTGGATTGCCTTCGTTCCTCAACTGTCTTTGCGCTCATGTGTCAGAGAGCGGGCCGACTGACTGCACAGAGGTCAGTGAATGGCGGTGAAAAGAGAAGTTGGGGTTTTTCTTGCATCACCGATTGGCCTCCAGACAAAGAACATTAAATATTCTTCCCTTTACCTTTTGGATTTCTGATGGTGTTAATGAGAAAATTTACGGTTCAAAACTGGAGTATTTGCATTGTGGAAAAGGAATCATGCTGCCTTATTTGTTAACGTTTCCAAACAGTACATTGCAATTGCTGAAAGTGCACTTTTTAAAAAAAAAAGGGTAAAAATTGAATCTTGTACCTGGAAACATTGGTTAGTCTGGGGTATTATTTTTGCATGCTTTGTTTTTAAAAATGCATTCACTGCACCATTTCAGTTGCCTTTTTACAGATTTCTCTGAGTGTGTAAGTAACAGAAATGTGAAAACCTGTGCAGAACTTACTTGAAATTTCTTTTAAGTCTAAATCTTATATTGGTACCTAATGTAGTACTGACTGAAGATGGTGAGCTTACAATTTTTGTTACAATAACTTGCTCATGTCCGTAGACATGTCAGCTAATATATTTACTGTATCCGCTCAAGTGATCTTCATGTTCTCCTGTTTCTTAACGTGTCATTGTATTAATGTAAATCATCCTCACTAGTCTCTGTCAGACTGCAGTCGATTAAGTCTGAAATTGTGTTTTAAAGTTGCACAAACTGCAGATTACAAGTGCGCGCACTTGATGGTAACTGTTCTTTCACACTTTCCAGTTTTCTGTACAAAGTGTACAGAAAACTATGTGTTTTATGTGGTTGGATGTTGTAATAAATTTGTAACGAGACTCCTTGGCGTGCTTTGTGTCAACAGCTTTCTAGTAGAGTTTGCAGCAGTCCTTGTTGCTGTTGGGGATGAATGAGCACTCCCCCACACTCTCCCTGACCCCTTCTGCACCCACCCACTGTTTACTCACACTTCAACTTGTCCATGAAGGGGAGCACAGGACCTATGAAAAGACAGGGTCAGATTTCAGCTCATGCACCAGGGGAAGTCATCTAATATTAAAAGTAAACTTCACAGATATACTGTGCATGCTGTCCCTCTACTGCTTTTGTTTGCCACATCTTGACTTTTAATTGCGGCTGCTAATTAATAGCTGATAGGAAGAATTTATCTTTTGTTCCTTCATCAGTCTTCGTTGTGAGCTTTGCTGTTATCCAAGTCTAATACTCTTTTTAAGATTTAGAAATGGATAAGATGCAGAAATCTAGAAATATTTTCTAGAACAGTGATTCCCAATCAGGGGTGCTCCTGTCCTGCAAAATAATGGATAGATAGTTGGAGTGGTTTGCTAAAAGTAATAGATTGATGGTTAAATAGTGAGTAATGGGTAGTTAAATGAGTGAATGATGCAGCTCCTGCTAACAGAAGTGGTCATGATAAGAATGCAGACTTCATCAAACTGACCTAAATATTGACAGTTCAGTTGTATGAAGAAATTGTTTGAACAATATCCAATTTTATATAATAAATAGTGTTAAAAGGCATCCAGTTTAAAGTGATTTCAAAGGAACACAATGGAAACATGACGGGTGGTGTTGATGAAGGGTTACTCGTTACTCTGGCTCATCTGACTGGGCTGTGGGTCATTAGACAGAGAAGATGCTGTTCAGGAAGATGAGAAAAAAAAAAGCATTTGAAGTTACTGACAGTGTGTCTGGCTATGCTCAAGGCTGTGTTTTTCCTTTGACATGCAATGCCTGCACTCATAAAGAGATGGAAATCCTTTAGAGGTATGAAGCATTGGTTATATGTAAGCCTGTCATCTGGACATCCATTCACATTGTTGCCGATTTAGCGCTCAGTACTTGAGGAAATGGGTAATTCAAAGCTGTGGCTGCTTGATTGTCTGTATGTTTGTGCTCGTGTAACATATTTGAGATGATAAACGAATCACAGAAAAGGCCTCAGCTTGTCTTTTATCCTGTCCTGTCATTTACCCTCCGCAGAGAAGCCCATCCTTCTTGGCTTTAGTTCGCTGTTTACGCTGGCAGGCCTGCATTTTCTCCTGCTGCCTGTGACAGCCATTAAAATTAGCTCACGCAGTGCCATAATGGTGAGCAGCTGTCACTGCGTAGACAAGAAGGGTAAAGTGCAGCATTACTGGAATGTATTGGACTCAGAGAGGGAAGAGAGGGGAGGGGATAATACCAGGACCATCATTACTGCCTGGCAAAAGTCTTCCTGCCATAGTGTGATACCAAACAAACATGCATCGGTCTGCGTCGCTTCCTCAACAGGCCATTTCATCTGCTGAGATTTATTTAGATGGTTTTGATCATGGAAAGAAAACTTTCAACTTTGGTGTCCACTTACAAAAAAAAAAAAAAAAAAAAAAACTTTTTAGATGACTTGGGGGGTTGGGTTTGGAGGGGGGGTTAGCTAAGAATAATACACAAGATGGTCCGCTTCATTTCATCCTCTGAGGACACAGCGAACCTTTTGAATGCACGTGGGTAGTTTATTATTTACTTTATGAACACAACCTTAGACACATTTGGATCGCAGTCATCTCTTTGCAAACCACAGTGGAGAGGCACGTGCTCAGCCTGTGTGTATTCAGTAGTGAGAGTGAGGAAACACCCAGAGAAGGTCAATAAATACAAGGCAACATCCCAAACACCTCTGTGGCTGCAAGCAGTGCTTTACCCAGTGAGAGTGAGTCAGACAATAAGACTGAAAGGACCAGAACATGACAGCGTCATGCCAGGAGGTTCATTTAGATTTCAACTAAACTGTACGCTTAACTGGATATAAGCTATACATCCTGTATATACACACATCAAACTGGCATTATTAGTTACATAATTACAGCAGTGGATGAGAGCTCAGTCAAGTTGCTGTGAAAGTTGCTGTGATGTGTGTCAATACACATATTGATCTTCTGTCTTCTGTAGTCTCCTCTACAGACTCTCAGCAGCGTCGACAGAATCAACTATCTTCTTTTTTTTTCTCCTTGGAAGATCAATTGACCACACAGAAAGTTGAGGAGGGTGGAAGGTCCCTCCCTGCTGTCATTTTTATAAATAAACATGCCCCCGTGATGACTGGCATGTGACTTCCTGCAAGATTGAGCCTTTGTAGTCGCATGATGCATCAGCATCATAACACTAAGCGAGCACACGGAAAAACAGCATAAACGGGCCTGCCCCCATCACATGTACATGCAGTATGTACAGTGTGAGCTTCTACAGTGTGTGAAATGCATCATAAAACTGGGTTGATAAATCATTGGCTCAATAACACAGCTACTTCTTTTAATATCCTGGTGTGTCTCTGCTTTGGTTGTTATCTGACTGAGCTCCATCATCACTGAAAAAAAAGTGATAATGTATCTTAATTAAAAGATAAAAATGATGAAAGTTATCAAATTTGTTGCCAGGACAGAGCGAAAGCGACTATCAGTTAGTCACTTCGAGCAATCACACTTTACTTGTATAAACTGATAGTTATGATCACAGTAAAGCTGCAGCAATTAGTTGATTAATCAATTAGTGGACTGGAAAAAAAAATCAATCACTTTGATAATCAATTAATTGTTTCAGTAATTCTTCAAGCAAAAATGTCAAACATTTGCTGCTGTTCTTTGCCACTGAAACTATGAGCATATTTCCCAAATTCTTGGCATTTTATAGGCCAAACAAATAATCATTTGGAAGTAATCAGTAGATTAATTGATAATAAAAATAATCATTAGTTGCAGCTCCGGCGTAAATCACAACCGGACTCAGACAAACACAACTCTGTGTTTTGCTGATGTCATACATTAGTCATATGTTTAGAGTCTGCTTTAACTTTGAGATTGACTTATTAATATGGACTCCATTATAATGTGTGTTTTTCTATGAATTATAATGATATGCTGGCCTCATGTTTGAGTGTGGCGCATTTTGTGCAGCATAAACATGGTTATGGCTCGGAGGATGCAAAGACAGAGAGGCTCCTTGATTGTCTTTCTGCTCCGTTTTCATTCTTTACTAACAATAATGCAATTAATCACAAAAGCAAATCCATTCATTTGAATATGAGTGGGGTTTTGGGTCTGAGTTGTCATTCTCTGTCTATTAACTGTGAAAGTGCTGTGACAAAACAGGAAAAAGGAAACTGCACATTACTGAAACAAAGATTTGTATTTGTCACCGCAACCATTATGACAGTCTTAAAAGAGCAAGTGCACTTACTGGCACTTTGTTTTGTCCAAATGAAACTCTCCTTTGACAAACACCACATTGAAGGCTTTTCATCGCTGACAAATGTAGCATTGCGCACTCATCATGTTCTCCCTCTGAGGACAGGTTTCATCTAATTTGCTACGGAAGCTGCCTCACGTTTACCACTCCCTGCTCGGCATGTATAGACTGTAGGTGACTGCGGTTGGCACCTGAGATGAGAAAGAATACAATAAAGCTGCATATGAAAAAGCATTTAAAAGATGCAAACCTAAGCTGTTACGGTTGTTTCATCCCTAATTCTTCGTCCAGTCTGAATGAAAACAACTGAAACACAGTGAGATGATTTAGTTACATGAAGTCCAGCTGCCTGTCTGGAGTCCCCCTTTCCTCACCCCGGCCCCTTCTCCCCTCCCTTTGTGGCTGCAGTGGTTTGACTCCTACAGGCTGTTTGAGTCATGCTGGCTACTGGCCCGGCATCCACCTTCACAAGCCACAGCCCAGTTCAGTCTGGATTCAGTCTTGTAAAGAGAACTCTGACCAGATTGTGTGACTGCTGTCAGAATCTGTTTTTAGTGCGTTAAACTGGACTGTTTGGAGCATTACGGGGATACTTCTATCAGCTGGAAAGTGATTACTTTTCATTGAGGACTTTGCGCAGTACTGACAGAGTTGCATGAGTCCATATATTAGCAACAGAACCAAAACAGAGGTTATTCATGGGAATTATCCACATTATTGCTGTTTTTATGTGTCAACCAGTTTGAAAATACAGCAGACAGCTACAAAGAAAGTTTAAAAACTTCAATATAATGTGATTTCCTGATTGAAATCTGATTGAAAGCACTAAACTTTCCACAAAATTAAGACTGAAACTAATTTCTTACTACTATTTGTTTCTGCAGTTCATAAAAATGTGACCTTTTTAACTTTAAATTTTCCAGAGCTTGAAGCGGTGTCATAACTTAACATTGGTAACCATAATTTGACAACACAGTGATTCAGTGTGCCACCTAAAGCATCACTGGAGCAACTAATTATGATCATTAAACCTCAGAAATTCAAACCACTGGACATTTTGTAAGACCATGTACATTTAGCTAAGTGCATAGAAAATGAGCTATTTTGGTTTTGGTATTTGTAATTTGTCTAAGAGCTATATGTCACAAGAACAACTGTCAAGATAATTAGAAACATGGTGAAAAACTCATCATGGTGGAACACAAATAATTGATTGTTTTTAAAAAACAGACCTGTTGTTTTGCTACTCAAGTTATATATAACATTGAACAAAAGAAGTACAAAGTCACTCATATGGTATATAAAATTTGTGCAAAAAGCCATTATAGTACAACTACCACAAAAGGTTGATATAAACTGACATCAGTGAAAGCACTCGTGCCCAGGGTGTAATCACACAGCCGGCATTATCCCCCATCCTGATCTGTCCGATCAGAGTCATCCCATCAACTCTGCCGTCATTAAACCTTGTGCCACTGGCTGGAGGAGGGGGAGCCGATCTGAAGACCAGCGAAAAAGACCTGGTAACGCTGCTTCCACATGATGAAGAGGCCGACGGCACAGACCACTGCCTGGGCCAGGTTCAGCACGATCTGCAGCAGGAAGTAGAGTGTGAGAGTCCCGGTGATCACCTCACAGTCGCTGACTCCCTCGTAGGTGAAGGTGCGGGCGATTGGGTCATCTTGATCCAGTGTGCACACGCAGTCCTCTCCCATCTGGTTGCAGCTGAAGCTACTGGTCTGTGAGTAGTGGTGACCAGCGAACGCCATGACCAGCACTGAAATGACCAGGCCGATGGTACACAGGATGAAGTACAGGAGCTGCAGAGGGCAGAGGAAAAGTTAGAGGTTGTGTACATTTACTTTGAAAGTCAGAAAACCTTTTCTTGCCTTCAACTCGTTGTGTTTTTTTCTAGGAATCTGGCTCCTGCGTTAGTCTGTCGTCTCATGATTAACCCAGAGTGCCAAAACTGTAGCTTAGAAACAGACGTGCTGGCTCGGTGCCTACGGCAAGTTAAAGAGATTATCCACGATACTACAGGGAAAGGTCTGACCCTCAGACTAGGCGCCCAGCTCTTAGCACAGATGAAATACAGCACATGCAAGCCTGCCCTGCAGCTACAGCCGCTTCCCACCTTTAGTGCACGTCCTGTGAGTATGAACAACAGAGAGTGTCTAAAAATACAGTTGTAAAATGTGACAGAGGCTTTGTGTTGTTTATGCAATTGCACAATCTCAATAACACTAAACCTTCATCTTAATCTGTTGCTTATATAACAGGAGCCCTCATTTGCTGGTGTATTTTGATCTCGGTTACATGCTGCTTATGGAATTATGCAAGTGATGAGCGGCGCTTGATTCGAAATGGCATTTATGTTAATTTTGGAACAGCTGTGAAATCTGGAGTATGGCTGGTTACAGGGAACAGCCAGTGCGTCAACAAGCACTTTGTTGAACATGATTTACTTCAGTAAATGGAGCTGATGTGAAACACCAAAGCAGGTAGAGACTGGAAAGAGTCAAAACTCAGATTGTTTTATGGACTTCTTTATTTGGCATTTCGGCTTTGTTTCTGATAGTGACAGTAGGAGAGGCAGGGGATTGGCAGGCAGCAAAGGGCCTGGACCAGATTCAAACCCAGGACAGACAAGGACTCAGCCTTGATACGTGGGACACACTCCACCAGGAGAGCTACCAGGGCAGGCCAGCACTCACAGGCTTTGTTCACACACATTTGGATTTATTGCTCAGATACACTTTTTTTTGTTGAGGTGTTCACATTAGTTTTTAAATGTGGACAATGTCAGAATCCAGTGTGAACTGGACATGGTCCTGAACTGACCTGGAAAAGAAGAATAGCATGACATCACATGCACCGCACCCTCTTACAGTAGTAAACATGGAGGGAAGTCAGCGTTCAAGGTTTCATTCAGAAGTTGATGTGCGGGTGATAACGAGGATGAACAAAAACTGATTAATTATGGCCTTTTGTGGAGCAATGACTCCTATTTCTGTATGGAAGTGTGTGTGAATGCAGAGTCAGAGCAGGCCTTGAATGACTTCACAAAAACAGATTTCATCCAAAGTGTCAAGCGTCTAGCAGCAAGACACTCAGTTCAGGCGAGTGAGTGGTGTAAAAGTCCAGCATGACTGTTCAGATTCAGGCCTGAATCTGGTTTTAGATGACATATAAAAGTGGCTCAAATCAGAATTGAAAAGATCAAGAGAATGTTCTTTGATTTTTATTTGTGCTGTTCACACTGTCTTGTAATAATAATCCAATCAGGGCCAAATGTGTCTGCAGTCTGCACATATATTGCTGTTGTTTCCAGAACATGTGGCATCCTGGGACACATTTTAGTGAGCGCTTACAAACTCAGAGAGCTACTGTTTGAGAGGCTGAGCATCTTGACACAATAAAAGATTATTTGAAAGGGTTAGGCCTTCATCTTACAATACAGTAACACTTAACTTCACAAATGTCTCCACTTACAGCACATTTTCTACTCACTCCACTTGTTGTTCGTTTTGCGCCAAGAGCAATTGAAATGAATAAATGAACTGACTGTAAAGACATAAATTCTAAAGCTAATAGTGAATATAGTAAGGCCATGAGATCACTGAGCTATTTGAATTAATGACATCAATAAATTAAAGCACATTTGAATTTACAGCCAGAAAAAGAGGCGCTGCAGACTAATTGCAGCTGCTGTGACTTACGTATTATTAACTGCTTTATTTTGATCATATTCATGGGTGAGAAAGTGTGGAAAAATTTTAACATACAGACCTTGTAAATGTGTTTAGTGCAGTGGGACAAGCAACACATATATTGTCGTATTTCAACAAGAAAGAAATATGCAACAACTTCTTAACTTCTGCTTTGTAAATGTTGTATTTTAAGAAGTACAAAATATAGACACACTCGGCTTTTTATGATGTCACTCTTTAAAGGCCATTTTGCAAATTAGCTGCCCATCTTACGGCAAAATACTACTGATGTGTTTCGAAACACTCTCTTCACAGCGCATGCACATATTTGATCCCGGTATGCACACCAGCCGGACTAAAAAAAAAAAAGAGTAGATGCTGCTTCCAAGGACCTGCTTCTCAGTGGCAAACAATGGTGGACTGATTTTAATTGCCTTGAAATTCCAACTGCATATATCGTTCGGCTAATTAAGCTGAACAATCAAGTCACATTAATGAATGCACTCATCCACTCACAGGGATCCCTGCAGAGCTCCCTTAAACAGGAATGCAGTTAAATTTCTGTCTCTGTGCAGTTCCCCAGAAACAGCCATCTAACAATTACAGCATCTCAGTGAATGAAATGCTGTTCTCTGCAAAGGTTTTCTCTGTCTGGAAAACACACTGATCCGCATGATGATGTCTTTTACTGCAACTGAGACTGAACTACGTACATTTGGTCAGTTTCAAACAGACATGTTGTGTAATAACGAGGAACCTGATTCAATCCCATACGTGATGTTCACTTTCACTTCTGCAAACAGTGTGTCAGCACGTGCATGGACTCACCTTGACAACGAATTGCACAGACGATCTCTCATCGGCGTGGTAGGTGATGCAGTACAGGATAAAGCCCAGGATGGAGACCAAGCACAGCTGCAACAATACATCAGAAAATAGTTCAGTCACTCATAGTCAAGATCAAGAAGCATGCAATCAAGCCATGCACTTGTGTTATTATATTTTGACCTTGTTGACTCACACGTGTGATAAGGGTTGCACAAATGACTGGATCAAATGATTGATAATGAAAAAAGTTGGCGATTCATTTTCTTTTGATTGACTAATCAATTGATCGACTAATTGTTGGCGCTCTGCGTGTGATGCACAGTTACAGACACAGTACAGAAACAAGTCTTGCTCTAAAAGATATTTTGAGTCCAGGTTTTCAGGGTGTCTCTTAATATTGCATGATTGCATGATTCAGCAGTAAGCTGTCATCTGATTACATTATCTCCCCCCCCACACCCCCACCCTCTCTCACACAGACACGCTCACACTCGAGCTCTTCAGTGCAATTGGAGTCTTGTGACTAACATGCAGCATCTTATTTAAATGTTTTTCCCAGGTTCTTAAGCACTCAGGATTCTCTGGAAAGGTCTTGATGACCTCCGTGTTTTTCACTCGGCTGAATCTCGTGAGGATCTAACTCGGGATGTTGGTGTCCAGGGATGTTTTCGAGAGCAGATGGTGCCTGTGATAGGCTAGGACAGGATCCAAACAGCAACAACATGTTTTCATTCTGTCACCAAAATGTGACCTTAAGTCTTTTTCCAAACTATCCTGATGAGCTTAACATAACTTTTTGTTGTTTTATATGACCAGAGGTGGAAGACGTATGCAGATCTTGTACTAAAGTAATGCTGAAAGTAATGCATTTAAATGTTTACTTTATGATGCTTATACTTTTGTACTTCTACTTAAAGCACCAAAAGTAAAGGTAGTCATGCAGAATGGCAAATTTCAGAATAATTTATATTGTATTTAAACTATTCAAAATAGCTACTGATTAATTTGGAGACTTAAAATTGTCAAGTAAAGATAGTGGAGTAAAAGGTTCAATACTTGCCTCTGAAATGTAGTGGAAGAGAAGCATAAAGTAGCAGAAAATGGAAATACTCGAAAAGTACTTCTACCTCAAAACTGTACTTAAGTACAGTATGTATGTATGTATGTATGTATGTATGTATGTATGTATGTATGTATGTATGTGTGCACATTGTTATTTTCCACCACTGCAAATATCACGAGACAGTTAATCATTGTTCACTTATAATAAACATTTAATAGTCTTGTTGTCTTCCACTTTCACTGACACCAGCCGTTTTTTTTTTGTGTAATTTCTTTTATCTCACTTGCAGTAAAATGTGAAGTGCTTTCATTGTTTACAGGTCAACTGACACTGAAACAGTTATCGCTTAGTCTTCAAATGAAACTTTAACTGCGCTCTTTTCTTACACTTCAAGCGACACTTCAAGTGCTTCCAGTGCTCACATGACGACTGCTTTCATCTCTTGTACTTCAGATTCCAGTTCAGGTGCTTTCGCTCTTATTCCACAACTGTTAGCTTAACAACTTTTGGTGCTGACACACAAACTGACAACTTTTCTGGGGCTTAAACTGAAATCTCACATGCTTTCAGTGCTTACAGTTCAACTGATTTCAGCTGCATTCAGCTCTGACGCTCGCTGCTTTCAGTGCTTCAGCACATCAGCTGACATTTCAGCTCCTTTCACGGATTAAAAACTGACAATTCAGTTCCTTGCAAAGCCTTGAATTGAAATTTTTCATGCTTTCAGTGGTTAAATGTTAACTGGTTTGAACTGTTTTCAGCTCTAACGCTTCAACTGAAACATCATATGACCTCAGAACGTCAACTTCAACTAGCACTTAAACTCCTTTAAGCTAATCAACTTAAACTATGACTTTCAAACAGTATTTCAAAAAAAATTAAAAGTTGTTTTTTTTTTTTTTAAATTTCGCTTTTTCTAGGAATTCAGTGACGAAATTGCACAAATTATTACACACATGAACCTAACTGAAGTATACGGCTTATCTTTAACTGTCTGTCAAGCCAAATTTTAACTTCTGGATGAAATGGGTGCCGTATTTATGTGTGTTTGGTAAAGTTGATGGGGTGTAAGCAAGCACAGTAACCTATGCATGTCAATTATATTTTCAAATAATAAGTATTTCGATGCTAAAGGTCAAGCTCACACTGTGATTAGCTGCCTTGTCTCATCAGGCCTGATGTTGAGGATATGTTGGAGATACAACAAAAACAACAGAAGGTGCAAGCGGGCCTGTGTGACTGTGACGTACTGGAGATTCAGGTGTACGCATATGACAGATGGAGATTTATCAGAACATGACAATACCCAGCGACTTCCCATGCCTACAGTAACTGTCTGCCTGAGACAGGTGTGTACAGGCCAGGGCCGGCATGCAGTGTGGTGAAGATGGACAGCACATTGAGGGATATAGCTGGGGGTCATGCAGAAGCATCAGACTCAGAGTCCATGCAAACATATGAATGTAGTAGCTGATGTTAGAGTATAAGGATGGAGCTTACAATGATCCCAGCCCAGTGTGGCGTCTCCCTGGCCAGGAGCGAGGGGCTGATGGCCAACATAAGGAAGGCCATGACCGTGACTGCCACCCCCAACAGCAGCTGGAGCAAGGCGACGAGCAGAGGGAAACGGCAGACTCTGCACTTATGGCCGTCCTTTGGCGCTGGGTTTTCATCTCTCCACTCCTTGCCCTCTTTCCTGCTTGAAGAACCTTTCTCCCTCTGCCCCATTTCTCCTCCTTTTCTTTACACTCTTTCCCTCTCTGTACTCTCGACTTTGACTGTAGCAGTGTTTGGGGTGGATGAGCCTGTCTGCCTTCTGCCTCTCTACCCGTCCCTTCTCCTCCCTGCCAAGGCCTCCTCTCACCAAAAGCCCAGCTCAGCTGCTATTTGGAAACAGAGAAGGCTCTGAACTAATATGGAAAACATTTGGACTGGATTCCTAAAGCGGCTCCAGTGCCACATATAGAGCAGGCAGCATACTGTGGAGGAAAGGAAGAGGAGGGAAAGGGGGTGCAGGAAGACACAAAGGGGGTTTCCAACATACGACTGAGATGATTTCACTTAGTGTTACTTTAAAGACAAGAAAGGGAAAATACAGAGGCAAATCAGCAGGTATGAGTTAATGAGAAGCCAGCACAGAGGAGGTCGCACTTCATTTGAGAGCAGGAGTGAGGATCGTTCTTTGTCAGCACTGTTACACAAGAGAGCTGCTGCCAGAAACAGTCACATGACCTACAGGAAGAAGTAATGTGATCACAAGGCATGTGAGGGCACGACGTGGGCTCACATTTGAGTGTTTTTGAACACTTTAATGTTCACAAGAGGGGAACAGGTGTCACTGATAATCAGATGAGCCCCCTGGAGTTATTCAGAAAACTTTCGTCATTTGTAATAACACATATTTACATGGAAAGCTCTGGATCTTGCTCTCTCTTATAACTACTAAATACAGCAATATTATCACAAACTGGGTATTTATTTATTAATGTATTTATCTATTTTGGTGCGGGGACGGATTTTATCATTCTTTGGACATGAATTGTTTCAGGGGATCAGTTACAAAACCTCATTTAGCGATTGTCCCGCCGATCTCTGTCACTTCGTTGTGAACATTTTATTATCAGACAAAGACAGTGGGATGAAGGTGGGAGAGCAGCACCCATGCTGAGGTTAATAAAAAACCTCGACGCACGTGTTTGAGCACACAGCTGGGCCGGTGCCATGGTTACTGACAACGCAGCTTTGGACGGCTGGAGATGTGTGAATAGGTTCCCCTGCTCTGCTCCGGCCAACGACACGGAGTGACAGACGCGCACACCTGGAATATTTGAAAGGGGTCCCGTGTTTACGCTCTGTGTTCACTTCCTAATAACCTTATTTTTCAAGGAGCAGAAGGAAAACCCGTAAAAGTGACAGAGGAGCATTGAGGACCTGTAGGTTTCCTTTAGACTGCGAATGTATGGCAAGATAGTTTGACTTCCATCTTTTATTTCGCTGCATCTCAGATCGTATCACTTAGCAGCTCGTGCTCCAATTGACCAGTAGGACAGGCTCGAGTTGCAAAGTTTAGGAGACACGTTACAGCCGATAACACAGTGAACTGACGCTTATGTGGACTAATTTCTGTCTTCACGCCCGTGCGCATTTGCCTCCTCTATATTTTGCGCATGAATCACGTTTCAGCAACCAGGTCGAAAGTGTTTGCACGACGTCGCTGTCGGAACAGCGACCGTCGCTGCTCTAACACAGAGAGGGTCTAATTACCGGACTTTGTGCTGGTGCAGGCTACACGTGAGTCGGAAGCTGTTCCCTACCGGAGGCGCGCGTGCGCTCTAACCACAGCACCGTCGGCTTTGCGAAGTGGCAGCTCAGGGAAGTATAGACATCAGTCTGAATAGCAGCTCTACCGGTGGACACGCACTGTGCACCATCTCCCTCAGCCATCCGTCTGCGGGTCGTGGATAACAAACATTTCCCTAAAGAAGCTCAGGAGCGGATAAACCAGCAGCAGAGAAGTGATGGATGAAAGAATACCGCATTTACAGGACAGGCAGTACATGGAGCACGCAGATTTCTTGGGGTGAGTGTCGCTTTTGGCAAACTCTGTCAAACTGCGTCTAATAAACTGTTATGACAGCGCGGTGAATAATCGGACACTTTCTTCTTTCTCAGGGTGGATTACCCCTCTCTCTACATGTGCAAGTCCAAAAGAGGAATAAAGCGAGAGGATGGTGGCAAGGTGCGCGCCATTTCTTATTCTAAGGGAATCTAAATGTTTAGTTTGTCGTTTTCATTAACCAACCTGTGTGTGTTCATGGAAGTCAGCAGAATCCACGTGTATAACACTAACTTTGTTCACATACATATCTGTGTTTTAACACAGCTGCTTGTGTTTTTGCCAGCAGGACGCATACAAGTTACCACACCGGCTGATAGAGAAAAAGAGGAGAGACAGAATCAACGAATGTATTGGCCAGCTGAAGGATTTGTTACCCGAACATCTGAAGCTATCGGTGAGATCACGATACCGCAAAAAGTTTCTCAGCGAACCTGCCTTTACATGATCTGGTGCACAGTCAATTGAACCTTTGTTTTCCTCCACAGACGCTCGGGCATTTGGAGAAAGCAGTGGTCCTGGAGTTAACGCTGAAACATTTAAACGCACTGACGGCTGTCACTGAGCAGCAGCATCAGAAGATCATAGCTTTGCAGAATGGTAAGATGAACCAACAAACTTGATCAGTTTCAGTGACATTATGTTGCATTGTTCTACTAGCTGGATTACATGAAACTTTATTAGTTCACATATGGATAAAATTTGTGTTAAACATGGCAGAAAATGCACGTGAATGGAACAGATATAAGATATATAGAGATAATGTGCATTTGAAAATACCATAATGTGTATTGAGACACGCCCGCTGTATGATCTGATAATCTTTGTTTCGTAGGGGACCGGTCGATGAAATCTTCCATTCATGCAGATCTGGATGCTTTCCACTCCGGGTTCCAGGCCTGTGCCAAAGAGGTCCTGCAGTACCTGAGTCAGTTTGAGAACTGGACGACACGAGAGCAGAGGTGCGCGCAGCTCATCAGCCACCTTCACAAGGTGCTGGCGCAGTTCCAGCCCGGCGCGCCGCCACTCCAGCACCAGCTACCCGCCGGGGACGCACAGGATGGCCAGAAAGGCGACAGCCAAGCGAACTGCGTCCCGGTCATCCAGAGGACCCAAGGCGGGGAGCTTAACGAGAATGACACAGACACGGACAGTGGATACGGGGGCGAGGCTGAAAAGAGCGACGGCAAAGATAAAGAATGTGAGCGCAACAAAGCGCAAGCGGGACACAAGGCAGTGAAGATCAAGCAAGAGTTTGGAGACGATCGCGCTGTCAAAAAACCAAAGATGAACTGGCCTGGGAACGGGCTAGGGGGCACAGATCCCGCCAGACCCGATCTGGCGTTAATGAACTCTCTGATGGGAATAAGCAGTGTGGGACAGCAGACGCCTATTTGCATGCCTTTCTACTTCATCAACCCCTCGGCCGCGGCGTCCTATATGCCTTTTTTCGATAAAAGCAACATTGAAAAGTACATGTACCCTGCGGCGGCCGCGCTGGCGTCCCCTTTCCCCTGGCTATACCCGGCACACGCGTCAGCAGCGGCAGCCGCGGCCGCAGCGGCCGCTTTCCCCGGCTTGTCTGCGCACTTTGGAGCCTCTTCCCAGTCCAAGGACTCCCACAGTCCAGACAGCGACGAGTCACACGAGGCTGAGGCAGGCTCACCTGAGGAGCGCGAGGAAAGTCCCGCGAGTGACGACGGAGAGGGTGACGTAGCTGAAACGTTGCAGGAGAGCAAGAGCAGCCCACATGATCAGTTTTCCGCCTGTCAAACGAGCTAATTAGTCTGTGTTACCTTTCCGTGCATTCTGCTGAGGAGTTTCTGTATTTTATTTTATTTTTTATTTAGGCGAGTTATAAAAAAAAACGAGGTTTCACAGAGGAGTTTCTCATGTACAATATCTTGGCGGAAACAGGGGACAGTTGTGACGGCACGTGCCTTTTGCACTTATGCTAGATTAATCAATCAAAATGATTATCGACAATGATTGACATTAATACACGGCTGTGTTGTGCTGGAGTTAGTTTTGTATCCTCTTTGATAAAACATTTTGAAATGGCAGCATTGGTGCCAAAACTTTGAGTACAGTGCGCAATGTCCCAATCAGCGAGTCTCTTTGGATGTATGAAGTTAACTGACCTCTGCCAAGGTTGTTAAGCGCTTGGCTGACTCTGACTGTAAATATTATTACCTGGAAGACAGTCTGATTCATGAACATGGAAGTGTGCACTAAACGGGCCTATAAAAGAAGTGCTCCTAGTGTCACGCCCTCAGTACCTCATCCCCAACTTTGCATGGGTAGGCTGATTGAGCAGAAGCGAATGGGACCCCCCACCCAACACACACATCTCCATCATTAACAACAAATACACAAATAAAAAATAAAAAAAAAAACAAAACAAAACACAACAAAAAAACTACTTTAACAACTACACTTTGATAATATTGAAATTATAGGATGGTATTATGCCTGATCGACCTCAACTCATTTTTACAGATCTGAGTTTACTCTGGTTTCCTTTCCCTGTTTGTTCTTGTGAGGAAAGAAAAACAAACAAACAAAAACAATCAGGAAACAATGGAAAGAAGAAGAAACTCTTCATTCACAAGGGGGCTGCTTGACCAGCATATTGTACGTTCCCCTGAATGAAGCATTTCAGCACAGAGATGCAGTGACCTCCTGTACCTCCAGGAAACATTGTAGGATAGCACCTTATAGATCTTTGATATTGAATGTACCTGTATTTTCCCAGCTGTTAAAGTTTGTATGTAGGACGATCTTTACTCTTTCAGACGTAAAGTGCACTTTTTCTGCTTTTACTCCCCCAACGGTCACCTCATCATTTTAAAAAGTCTATCACTGTATTTCTCTTCGAACCTTTTTATTGTGTTGAGCTGTCTTGAGAGAAAAATAAAAAATCTGATTTCCTTTGAGAAGAGAGAGCAGAGACACCACATGCTTTGTGATGATTTCATGCAGTAAAATGGTAATGAAGTAACTGACCCAAGTGAACAAAACACAGCTTATTTCTGGCTCTTTCAGGGCAAAGTGATTCAAATCATAATCAGATTTGAAAAGCCTGCAACCCACCACCCATCAGACTCTCCCCAACTCTGTGTTATGTGCTATCATTATGTAAAACCTTGCTTTTCCAATATCTGACAAAGGTGGGGAAGAAGATGTGGTCATGTGACCATCAGTTATGATCATTGCCGTTTTAGGAAGTTTAACTTAATCTTGGCCTGTTTTCTAAGAGATTAATTCCTGCAAGTGTAGTGTTGTTCAGCTTTTTTTAAGTTTCACATGTGACTGAATAAACAGATGATTTTCATTGTATTTTGCATACATGACATTGCTTTTGTAGTGTTCTTCAGCTGGCTTTGCCTCAAATCTGTTATCAACTGTTATATAAAGTGGCATGTGCGTCTGTAAATAGGTTTTTGTGAATATACCATAAAGTATACATGTCTATGTCAATGTTGTAGAAGTCTATGGATTTTTTTTAAGAGTTAACTGAGCAACTGTTGCACATTTCGTTAATGCTTTACACATATGCTGTTCTAAATTATTGCTGAGTTGTAAAATAAATATCAAAACTAAACTTTGCAGGCTTCTTCTTATTTAACACAGATTGTGTTCCAACTAATAAATGCATATACTATTTAGTTGTGGGAACAACGCACACTGTAAGTCACTGTGTTATGCATGCACAGGTTCAGAGTACAGTAACAACAGTAGAAAGCCAGTAGATGAAATGTATTGTTACTAAGACTCTAATCAGCTGACAGGTCCAGCAGAGGAATGTACAGTAAGCCAAAGCTTTAAACAAATGTCATGTGATAAAAGGATGATGAAGTGAGATTACCCTCAGTCTGTACAGGCTGATGAAAAACAAGGGGCCTCCTCCCAACCTGTCAAAAGCTTAAAGCAGGATCAAACCCACTATCGTTGCCATTAACTGGTTTACAGCAATATTATTCTAATATTTATGAATAATTGTAGCAATCTTGAAACTTCAGTCTGACTTTATGCTTTGTAGTGATCCTGGCAACAATGAAGTCCAATTACTGCCAATTTATGCATCTCAAGGTTTGTTAAGATCGTGCCTTGAAGCATGCAGCCCTTTGTTCAAAACAAAGGCCCCCGTTTCCACCAGAAGTCTCTTAAACCTTTTCTGTCTGAGTTCAGGTCAGAATAAGATTCTGTCTGTGTCTTCATCCACCAGTGAGAGAAACTTTGAGAGTTTAAGCAAATGCATCTTTGCCTTTATTTTACCAGATCCTCTTATTAACCTCCAGTGAAGCAGCATTGTAAGTAACATCTTAATTAAATGCATGAATATGCATTTTACACACTGACAACATGTCTTAGAATTTCCTTCTTCTGTGGAGGTAAAGTGCCTTTCCCTTTATTCTCTCCCAGCCATGTTGTGCCCATGTGTTTACCATTGCTTGAGTAAAGGTCTCCATCTACTGGTGAAACGCGTGAAGAACATTCACAGCACATATTGTACAGTACAAGTTCCCTCTCATCTACATCCACAGGCAAATACTTACATACAGTTACCACAAGCACCTGCTGCAAGGCATCTAAATTTTGTCAGATGGTTTATTGAATCATGCAATCCATGTCATATCAGCAGCCGGTTACAGCCATACATCTGTCAACACTTTGCAGTTTAATATTAAGGCAGGAAAAACAAAAATAAAAACAGGTTATGTACAGTTGACATCTTACAGTTGTCTAGAACATATACGGTTGTAAACAGTGACCACAGCTACCTCTCAACCCAGGGAAATGCACACAAGTGGTTTCTTAAAGGGAAAATATATGTGTGTGTGTGCATGTGTTTATATACACACACGCATATGTGTGTGTATATACAGTATACACACACACACACGTATAAATACATATACACACACATTATCATAGATTAGTTTAAACCCAAAACAGGTCTCTCCTTTAACTGAAGTGAGGAGAGACACACTGTGGTGATGGAGTGTGTTGTTGTGTGTTTACAGATGCTGAACGTTACAGGGTGTCCTTCTGTGTTTCTATTTATTCCTGGGTGACAGTACTGATTTCAACTGGTGACTACAGTATACAGTATGTGTTGCATGATGAAATACATTAAATCAGGTTACATGTGAATGCGTTTTACAGCACATAGTATTATGGTGACAGTAATACAGTAGCAAAGTGGAAAGCACGATCAGTGATGTTCTTTCCATTGACATTTCTACAAAATACTGACAGTTAAAACAATTAGAGTTTCCTCTTTGTTGCTGCGCTGTTGCCATTTCTCTCTGTGCAGCAATGTAGCACTAAAATAGCGACATCTGATCTAAAGTGACTACGATCATTGCTTCTATGTCTCTACTGAAGATTCACTCGACATTATTTGAATACACATACTGTGGAATGAATATAAGGCACTTTGATGTGATTAGCAGCTGAACTACAACCTAAGATGGGCTTCATTCCTTGGCTATTCTGACTCTATACACACACACAAACACACACAGACCTCTGACTCACTCACACAGACTGTAGCGATCCATTGTATTATTACATGCCACCATTTTTAGACTCGGCTAATTGATTTACTGTACTGTGGGTGCTGTGCACATCCAGCTATGGCTATATTAACAAAACAATCATGCAACAAGACCTGCTTATCTTTGGCCACTGATCCTTACAGAAAAACAAGCATAATACATTTGGCAAAATATAGTGTGTAGTCATCTTTACAAAAACAAACAAACAAAAAAAACACTTAAGAGGATAATTAACACTGGTTCATAATGCAGATATTACTGTGGGAATGAGGGCACTCCGTTTTTGTCACTGTGAATGCACAGCTTTGTAATAAAATAGAATAATTCACTAAATAAAGCTGAAAAGTAAGAAGACATATTTACAGTAAGTCGTCATTTTGGTACGTACAGACAGTAACATTCTTCAGTAACAAAACCATTAACCATTTGTGCATAGTTTTAACAAGGACAGACAATCAGAGCTACAGGAATAAATTCTGATTTGCAACATGATTCGAGACAGTTTTACTATAGACACGAGTGGATCCTTCATTACTTATATAAGAACCAGGTAAAACGTATTCACTGCAGAAATTACATATGACTTTAGAGATACAGTTCATAGATTCACATACCAAGATTCTCAAGAATACTGTTCAAAAGGCAATAGTTTTGAATCATGATGCTAGTGAGAGAACAATACAAATCATTCAGCAGGTACTAAAGTGAGAGTAGAAGTACATTAAGTGGATATGTTTAGAAAGGAAGTCCACAACAGCCTGATATTTAGAAAGTCTTAATATGTTCTGTGACACTCAGTGCTGCTGCCGTGAGTTTTTTCTTCACCCCATCGCCTCTAATCTTTCATCCCACCAAGTGCTCCGTGACTGCCGTTTAAACATCGACTTCGCTCCTTCACTATTGAGTCTTCACACTCAATGGTGCCTTCATGACTGAGACAACAGTGCATAGTAATGTGCTACTGAGGTATCCTGTACAAAGATATCCACTTACACTGTGTTCTTGGGTGAAACGGGCTCTGGGTCCCTCCCCCCACCAATCACACATAGATCCCCTCTGGGTTCAGGCCAGAACTGAGAGGGCTGTGCAGGACCCGGAGGTGAGTGGAGATCGGGTGTGAGGACACGGGACGCTTCAGGGAGCCAGTCAGGGGAACTAAATTTGAGAATGAAAATACATAAAAGAAAGAAAATTAGAAATATATTGTAAATTCCAAAGGTGTGGTGCTGAAAATAACAAGAAATGTATCATTGGTTTTCACATTTTACATAAATTGATTACAAATTCCAGTAAGTTACCAGATAAAAATGATGAATAATAATAATAGAGCCCTGTTTATGCTACAGGATACCTCTGCTATGGGACCACCAGGGGGCATTACTGAGCTGTGCAGACATTCTGCCAAAGCAGTGAATTTTATGGCCAAGCACAAGAGCCCTCGCTGATTTTTCATACATGAACTGGACGGTTACCAGAAGGACATGGATGCTCAATTCATTACTTTTCCTGTGTGAAATGCATTACCATTAAGTTTAATAAAGAGAGCAATGCAATGAAGTGCACGACCTGCAACCAGAAACACCTCGGGCGCTTTGGAGAGGTCAGACATTTAAGTTAAGATCCCATTCAAAGTCAAATTGAGCCTGAAATCCAAAGTACATTTAGACACTTTCAGTGTGATTTTTCACGTGAACGAAGGAAGACCAGACCACTTTTTAAGGCAGTGGGCATACTAAAATTATTCATAAGTGTGCTTGAAAGTAGAGGTTTAACTGAATGTTTATGCTTGGACATTTGGATTTATATATTCATTTCCATGCTTGCAGGCTTATCTTTTAAATTTTGTACATTTTGATTTCTGTTTTGACAGTTGGATATCCAGCTCTTCACTTCCAGGCTTCACACAGTGCTCTCATCTCACCTCAAACTTCCTGAAAGTCAATTTTAATTTCTGTATGTCTCTAATTACATTGTTACTGTGTAAGTTTTTGCTAAGCAGCTGATCGTTGATGGAGGGACCTCCCACTATCACCTCTCTTTGTTTATGTATCGGCTCTCTGCTCGTCTCCTAGAGGGTGACAGAGCTGTGGTCCAGTGAGCCCATCACAGAAACTGCTGAGCATGTGATGAAGGACAGCATGATGGAAAGAACAAGGGACAGACAGAGAAAGTAGGGTAAACAAATGACGGCAGGTCTGCCCGTATCCAGGCCGCTGTTGGCATGGAGACTGTAACTGCCTCTGGAGCGGGTAAAAACTAATACTGTACTCCCCACTACCCTCGCCCACTCCCCATTTTCTCTCTCACACACACTGGAACGCTAAAGCTGTGTTTCCGCTGTATGATATGGCTCGGCTGTGCTCAACTGTTTGGTACCAGGTGCTCGATTTCGTCTTCCACTGCAGACAGTAGCCCCTCAACACAACACACACACAGGAACAATGGAGGATATCGAGGGGGAGGCTGTTTTGTCTCAGCAAGGAGACAAACTTTGTGTCAGATAATGCTGAATGTAGCAAGACAAAGGACTGCTGAAAGAACAACACAAACAGGAGAGTTTGGGAAATCCTACATCAGAGTGCAGACGACAAGACGACTCGAGTTGCTCCGTGTTGCACAAGAGATGATTCTAGAGACGATTCTCTGACCAATCACTTCAGCGTTTAGTATCAACTTAACCTTGACTGAGGGGATACCAAAAAAAGTGGCAGGTACCATTAACAAGCTTTGACAAAGGAAAACCGAGCTGAGCTGCACCATGCAGTGGAAACATTGCATAAGCAGAGTAATTTAGTCTCAGCAGGCTGTTAATACACCAGGTAGAAAAATAACTAAGTGCTGTGATGGAACAGAATGACTTTACTAATGCACAGGCTCAAAAGACGAACTGCACCTCAGTCAAAGTGAGTCATGTGCCTCCCATGTGAATGGCACCTAAGGAGCAACATTCATCCTCTCAGCATGCACTTTGACATATAATTGAGCTGTTATTCCAGTTTTAGGTCAGACCAGTTCAGATCAGTACGACCGAGCTGACCCCTGAGTCCCAGACTACACACTGTACCTACAAGGTCAGCCAATCAACTTCAAATGTGATTATAGCATACCATGCGGTGCGAGTTAAATCTTTAGCTCCAAATGATATTCCCCAAGAGAGATAAAATCCACCATTTAATGTTGATAACAAAATGATTTTCACTTTACCGTGACTGCTGTGAGTGCTCTCATCCTCGGTGGGTTCAGCCGGCAGCACTGTGACCTTGGTGCCGGTCTGCTTGATGAACTGCTGTAGGTTAACCTGCCTCAGCTCCTTGGTCAGCTGCTCCAGCTCGTGCTGCATGTCCTTCAATGAAACAGCATCACACAGTGATTCTTCAGGAAACATGAACGCATCATCAGGAGCTTGAAACTGACTAAACATCTACAGATCATATGAGACTGTGTTGGAGTATTTTGGTGTCCAGACACTGGGAACATTAGATTGTTAGTTATTATCCAACAGGATCAAAGCTCATGAACATGATCAAACTGTATTTATGTACATTTTGTTTAACTGATGTCACCTCTTATATGGTGACGTAAATGAGACACAACTTAGCTTATTTCTAAGATATTCTATTGCTTCTAGATGTACCCTCAAGCTAAGATGGTGGTGGGATCACATCTTTCTAAGTCCACACATCCAAAGATTTTTTTCATTTTCAAACTTTCAGTCAGGTCCAACCAACACCGACTCAAGCGGCATCACAAGGCAATTCATCAGTTTTCACACAGCTCCCCCTGGAGCCACAAAAGGCTTTATTCAACCTTTTTAACATATGTAGTAGCATTTCCCAAGACCTGTAAACAGACGATGTGTGGAAAAAAACAAAAACAACCACATGGCGGGGATTCAGCATCACGCTGAGGGATGATTCAGGTGCACAGATGCTTCAATACATTCTTACTGATGGATGATCCCCCTGACCACTACATCATCCTGCTGCACTACCGCACTACTCTTCTATAAATAAATAAATAGGAAATGAAAAATAAGTATTGGTGCATATGTCTCACCTGCAGTTTCTTGCTGCTTTGTCCAAGCGACCTGTCCACAGCTCGGCAGCTGCTCTCCAGCTGGACAGCTTGTCTCTCCTGGGCTTTCAGTTCTGCTTTGACCCTGAGGACCTGAGCCCGAGCCTCGGCCTCACTGACCCACTGGGTCTCCTGCCGCTCCCTCTGCAGCCGCTCCTCTTCCAGGCCTGCCTCTACACCCTGATGGGACAAAGAGACAGACAGATATGGAAGAAGAAGGAGCCCACCTACTACAGTGTACAAACATCATGAGACACATTGGTAAAAGCTAAATATGATGAAAAAGGACAGACCACGGCATTCTTTGATTCTTAGCTGATTATTAGTATCTTTTCCCCAAACTATTAGCTATTATATATAATCAATATGCCAAAAATCTCCCACACATAGCACACCTGTACCATTGCCAGCTTTTCTTCAATGTCCAGTTCACAGCCCTGCAGACGTCCTTGTAGCTCCTGCAGTCTTTCCTCCAGCTGTCTCTCACTCTCTAGCTCAATCTGTAGCTCCGTGGCCCAAAACTCTTCTTCCTCCATCTCTACCTCGTTCTTCCTCACGTACTTCTCCAGCCTAAGGATCTCCTCTATCAGCCCTCCTCCACCTGGGTCTCCGGTGCACCCTCCACCTCGCCCCCCTCGGCCTTCAGCCCAGGCCTGGAGCTCAGCCTCATAGGCCTCCAGCTTCTTCTCCAGCACATTGAGAGTCTCTCTCTGCAGACCGACCAGTCTGACCAAATCTTCCATACGACAGGCCCACAGGCCGGGCGATGCCGTCCCAATGGCTGGTCCTGCATGGTGGTGATTTCCACTGTTTCCAAGGAGCAGTCTTCTTTTGGCCTCAGCCTCGCCTATTCGACCTCCGCTCAGTATCTCCCTAAGGCCTCTGGGAGCACCGGTGAATGTAAGAGACTTGCGGCGCGGCTCACGTCGGCGGAGGGAGCGATCGTTGGGGTGACGAAGCTTTGCAAGGGGAGGGAGGCTCTGCCGATGCAGCCCACGTTCAGGCCCCCTAAGAGGGGGTCCTTCTGAGGGGGGTCGCTCAGTTAGGGAGGGGCCTGTGCGATGCAGGATCAGCTGGACGTCACCAGCATACTGGCCCCAGGTGTTCAGAGAGGCCACGGGGCTCTCGTGAGGGGCCAGGTGACGCTCGGTGTCTCGCCATTTTTCTACCAGAGTGTATCTCCCAGTGCGACCTGTGAACACCACAGCAGAACAACACACTTATAAAAAACACGACTTGTAAGCTTGTAGATGGGTATATCAAAATGAAAGGATTCCAACTTTCATTTAAAGCTTCTTCAAAGAGCATGTGTGGATGATTCAGTGGCTTCTAGCTGGTGAGGTTGTAGAGCACAACAAAGAAAACAGCCCTCCCCCACCCTCCCCTACACTGGCTGCTAAGGAAGTGAGAAGCTTGATTTGTTTGGTTTGGTTTGTCCATTCTGGGCTACTGTAGAAACATGGCAGTACAGCATGGCGGAAGAGGACCTGCTCCCAGTGTGCATACAAATAGCTCATTCTAAGGCAACAAAAATACAACAATTCTGATGTTCACGCGATTATACACTAATAAAAACATACTCAGAAATATTACTTTCCATTTATGGCAGGAAATCCCCCTAAATGTTACACACTGGTCCTTTTTTGAACACTCAGGGGTAGAAAGATTCAAAAACCAACTCACAGAAATGCTGCCATGACATACTACGAAACTGCTGAGATAACATGTGAGCAAGCAACTGTCTTCTTACACATTTGGCAGACACAGCGCGACATTATCATCCTGTTAGAGTCACATTTCTGGCCAACTAATGATCTTTAAGTTCAATTTCAATCAGCTCGTGTGGGAGTGGTTTCTGAAAAGAGCTCACAGTGGTTTTATGAGTGAGACGAAAGCCTCACCCATACAGTAGAAATCGCAGGCTGGAAAACTGAACAATCAGCTAAAAGAGGCTCAGAGCTGCACGGATCTGCAGTGTTGGTGGTTTCTCAGCTGGGTTTGGTACTCTGTGCAACCCTTTCACATTAAATTTGATTGCAAGAAATAAATTCCTTAATGCTGTTTAGACAGAAAACACAACTTGTAGTAGACAGAAACACTTGTAAAATGCCAAAGTATTAATCAGCATTGATGTCTGATCACTCAGCGTGGTGTGTATGTTTTAATAGAAGAAAAGGCAGAGGAATGGGCTCCGAAGTGCTGCTTTCTCAGTTTGGCAGGAGACTGAGGGATGAGTCAGACTTTCCCTCCTTCTACCCTGCGCTTTGTGGGAAGTGATGTCAATACAGCCTGTTCAAGTGCCCCCGTTCCTGAAGGAGCCATATGGGAAGGGGGGGGGGGGTGCTTAGATCCAAGATACCAATAAAGCCTCCATGTATGACCCACTGTATCTCAGCAGGAGCTCAACATGTGGGCAGGAAGCTTGTTTACTTCTTTTCAGGTAACAAAAGGCAATGTGGCATTTTGGAGAGCCCTCTGCTCTGATGACAGTGGGCTGATGGAGGCTTAAAAATACACTTGATGAGAAGGCTTCAACTGTTTTAGCGCTTTCAGACGGTCATAGTGTGAAGAAAACTGTCCAGATTTATCAGAATACTAAAGTAAAAAGCGTTTTAACTAACACAGAACCTGTGAAGCATTGAATTGAAGAGACACGTGTTTAGATTAGCAGTCTGCCGTCTTGAACAAACGACTTTAAAAATGGAAGCATTACACAGTCAGATCAACCTGTAACTACCATGAGGCAGCTTTTCTCCATGCACACAGGAGCACACAGGGTATTACCGTGAGACACAAGAGCTGCGATCTGCCTGAATATCACCAGTTTAAATTATGTCAACCGCCTGGATTGTCTGCACCCTTTTCTAACTAATTGGATTGGCTGAATTTCACCAGCACTTCAATCCAGAAGCAGCTCCCAACAAGACTGATGTGGAAATTGTTATTTAATGTTTCCTGTGAATCCAACACAGCAGGATGTTTGTCTAATATCAGCGGTGAAACTCAACCAACAGAGCAGAAGAATAGCACCTCACATGTCCAGCACACACTTCACGACAACAGATATAGCTTATTATTGACAGCTAGGTACCAGGGTTTTTAAATGTATTCGTGGATTCACAAAAAATGGAATTGTGTATGAAAGCGCGGGTGTGTGTTTTATGGTAGAAAATAATCTACCTATGGCCTGAGCCAGAGCAATCACCACTTCTTGGCAGGTGGTTGCCTCTGTGACGCCGCAGACGACCCTCTGGACTCCATCCACCCAGACCTTGAGCTCCATGTTGGGTCAGAAGCGAGGGGGCCAGTTGTGGTGTGTTGGCCCCGACATTATTGAAGGCTCCAGTGGTGCAGGGCAGCTGAAGCCCCTCTGGCTAACTTCACTGGGGAGGAAGCACAAGTGAAAACAGGAAACAGTTAGTCAGGATGTGCTCAAGGCTATAGTTATAAAGCTTGTTCGCCTTTAAGGACAGAGTGTGAACAGGCACAGAGATGCACAGTTGCAGTTCTGGAAATATCAACTAATACCAGCAGTGAAATAAGCAGAAAAAGGAAGGCATATTCAGGCTATTTCAGCTTATAGGAAAAGGACGGTCCAGTTGAGAATGGACTCATACAGGCAGGCATGCCAGGACCAGCTGGCCAAAGCGCTGTTGTTTTGTTCTTCTCTATGAATAGGTACATTTCTGTTGGGGGTGCAGAAAGAGTCTGCCAGCAGACATTCCCAAGTCCAGATCCTGCTTTTGTGCCGAGGATCACATGGAAGCAGCGAAGACAGAGCAGGAAGAACAAGAACCAGAAAAAGGAGGACATTATACAGTGACCGACTGCCCAAAAACAAACATTCATACTGGGATTATATATTATATGGTCATTTCAGCATTGAAAACACAGACAAAGGATGATGATGTGATTTTTAGGGGGTCTGCACCAAAACCACTTGTTCTCTCATGTCTAGAGGATCTGATCTGGAGCACCACAACGCTTCATTTATAACAGCAAGTTGTGACACATTTAAAATGAGTGATTTATATACTGCACCGTGATTTCAATGGTATAAGCACAGAGAAGACATTAGATAGGTTGTCTTCATGGTGTTCGTTTTGATATCATCGCTCCTGACAGGTTGTCATTGCTATTTAAAGATTCACAAAATCAGCTATGTAAACTGACTAAGCACATTACCAGACTCATGAAGTACACGTTCAGAATGTAAATAATAAGTGATAGAACACAGTATCTGAAATACAGTATCTGAGGACTGATCCTTCAAAATGTTCTCCAAATGGCATCAACCCAAGATCTCTCCATGGATCTGGAACCTTCACTGCACCTACACTACTGAGTCAAAAGGTCCTTTTGTTCACCATCCCCCCACCAATTACACCTCCCACTGTATTCCCTATCCACATTCCCAAAGTCATCCACACCAGCCTGTCCTACCCTCCACCAATTGCTTTTCTAAATATGGCAAAGACATGAGGCAATGCTGCAAGGCAACATTTGTAGAGTTTGACAAACAGATGGAGAAGCAACTAATGATGATTTTCATTGATGATTATCTTTTCTTTCAGTTGATTAATTGTTTAATTTATTTTTAAAAAAGGCCAAAAATACCCATCAGAAGTTCCCAAAGCCCAAGATGACATTTTTACAAAGCATGTTTTGCCTGACTGACAGTCCAAAACAAAAAGTGTGACATGAAAAAGGAGAGTTTTCACCGTTTCAGCAAACATTTTGCTTTGATAAATGACTAACACGATTAAAGCTGTATTACATTCTTTTTTAATTTTCAGCTGATTTCCAACTAATTCCAATTTCAACTAATCATTTTAGCTCTACAAACAAACAAAACAAAACAAAGCCTCAGGCAGCTATCAGAGATTTATGCACTCCGATTCAAGTGTGTGTTAAGTGCACACATGCACTGCATGTGTGCCTCAGTGTGTATTAATCCAATATGTACAGTCTGTGCATTCGTATGTATGTGAGTGGCACCTCGGTCTGTGGTCTGGCCTTTGATCACTCTGTTCTTGACGTATTCACAGCCAGTTGGAAAGTGCCTTTGTCCTTCATTCAAGCTGCCCTTAAATGGCATTAAAAGGCTGAGGGGTGGAGAGGAACAGGAAAACAGTCACACACAGGCACACGGTGAGATTTTTCTGCAGTGACCCAAAACACTGTCACCATTTTGTAACCCTTTTTCCACGGGGATGTGGAAACAGTAATGGGGACTGAGGGGGGCTTGATGCAAAGCAGGCAGAGTGGATCAGCCAGGGAGAAGGTTCGGATTCACTGGAGGGGGGAAGGGGAAAGTGCCTAAAAAAATAAATTATAATAATAAATTCTACCTGTGACAACATTGTGTCAGAGGGATTTGCAAGGACCGCTGCATAGAATAATGTTGTTCTGGCATTAACAACAGTTGAAAAACTGCCTGTGTTTTCATTAAAAATGTGACATTCTGCGACACAAAAAACACAAAAGAGATAACTGTTCAAACCAAGCAGAACATTTCATAACAAAGCGGCCGATTCGATGCCTCTTCCTTGCACAAACTCAACAGGACTCAGCGGGGCATTTATAAATGTCACTTGCTCTGCTCCAGACTCGTAGCATTTATACTCATTAACATTAACCCAGAAAACCCAAATGATGATACTGGCACAGCGGTGTGGGGCAGCGTGCCATCCTGAGATCTGCGAGCTCTGTTCCTCTGGTCCGTCAAAGCCACAGCCTGGGGAGATGCCCGCTCCCTGATTTGTGCAGCTCGTCTTATGCCAGAGAAGCATTTCATGAGACACAGGAGGGCTTAAATTCCTGCGAATTCTGTTTGAGCTGCGTTGAGAGATGATCAACTGCAGCAAACCATCAAGCTCAATCAGAGCGTTTGTTTCGGTCTCGTATTGGTTCAGCGGCGTCGACTCGAGATGCCTTCCTCTCAGAGCAGTGAGGTGTGCGAGCAGCCTGGCCGGCCTGGCTGCTAATGACAGTTCTGCTGGCCTACAGGAGCACATCGAGTTGGCAGGAAAAAGGCTTCAACTGGCTGCTGGTGTAAACAACCTACCATATGCGCTCCTGTGGGTGTTCCAACACCACCAACACACTGCTGTTGCACGAACCAATGAGAAATACTGTAGGAGTTTTTCCTGAAGGAGCTTAAATACAGCAACGCTTCTTTTGTGGATTTAAAGTCTGTTAAGCATCACGAACTGGCCTGAGGATAGTGCAGTTTAGCTGTTTGCCGAACAAGGGGGTGTTTGAGGCAAACAAAATGGAGCATTCATTACATTAAAGCAAAACCAAGACTGAGCCCGACTCAGGAGAAAGCCTGTGGGACAGCAACTGAACCAAGCTGAGAGAAATGATCTCACAGGAAAACACGAATGATCCGCAAGTACAACCTCCACCAACAGACACCATTACATGCTGGGTCCTCTCCAAATTTGCTGACCATGACCATTATTCACTAAAGGTGGAAAACAATACAGTCATTTCTTGAGGTTTGGGCATTGCAAGTTTGAAGGAATTTATATCCAAGTAGCTAATTAAAAGCAATTTATTATAGAAGTTCCTGACAAGCAAAACTCCCCCACACTGCTGTTCAATTAAAGACAATGGGACACTTCTTACAGACTTAAGCAACAGCAGGCTGTTCTACTACTTAAACCTTCTTGCCTATTGCCAACCAAACTTTAATTCAAATTGCACTCCCTGTAGAGCAACATGTAATTACTAGAAATTTATACTCTGCTGTAATTGGTAACAGATCTGTTGTGAAATAGATCTCTGTGAGGAGCCAAAGACAGACGCTGGTTCACTGTGGAGGCACTGGTGGCTGGAACTAACTGGAGAAATCTTTGTCTCCGCTTTCAATTCCTCTATATTGTCATCAAGTGCTACAGCCGCAGTGTAATCCCTGGGCCTAAAACACATCAGGGTGGCAACAGTATAACACTGATGTAAGACTCGCTGACAAGATGGGACCCCTGTGGTTAAAAGTTAGGGGTCTTGCAATGGGAGCCAGACAGAGAGGTTCCTCGTCATAAGCATGCCAGCCTCAACAAACACAAACCGTAAAGAGCAGTGCAAAGACTGCTGCCGGAGACAAGGCCTTGATCCTGTAGAGTGGAGTCTGATAACATCCAGGATGTACATTCCTGGGCTGTGAGAATGCAACGGGCCATGACTAAGAGACAAGAAAGCTGCTCTGTGATCTTGATGGCCCTGCAACAAGCAACAGCTACGCAATGGCCCTTCAACAAACTGCAGCCAATAGAAAGTGTGTTTAAACCGGCTGATCATTAAATGATCAGCGAACGTCCGAATAATTGAAATAACTGCAGTCCAAAAAAGATGACGCAAAGCTGATAATAGTTTTCTATTGTTGTCTGAACTTTCTAAAAGCCTCTGTTATGCACAATGTTGGCATCCTCTCGGCTCTACACAATGACAAGACTGAGCGCCTGCAGCATGAGCAGATAGATGCTGATTAATAAGAAACTAAAGGTGACAATGGAGCACAAACTTAACCAGAGGCTTAATTTTACACACTTCCTTAGCAGAAAAATGTGTGTAACTCAACATTCATGTTCAACAATGTCTCATGATCCATTTCCTCACAATTTAAATAACTAACTTTATATTTTCATTCTAGCTCCGATCTGAAGATTTGGAGGTGTTTGGGATTAAACCCATGTCCAGTCTCAGGGCCTGAGAGCTCTTCAGTAGCCGCTGGCCCGGAGCAAGCCGCAACCCTCTGCCTCTCTCTGCCTGGCTGACATTAAACTATTAGGCGCTGGAGCAGCCTCCCCCATTTGGGAGGTCAGCACTGGCAGGATCTCGAACATCTGGACGGCACGTTCAGCCAGCAATAATGCCGCCTTTGTTCCCATGCCATATCCACTGCTCACTCGCCAGCTTTGAAGAGCCAGCAGGGCATGCAGCAGGCTCCTGCACCGGGGCACCGACACAGCAGGGCAGCAAGGGGCCCTCTGGCCAAGGTTTACATGTTACAGCGGTTTGTAAAACATCATCTGGTGCTGAATCACAGTCTTGCATCTAAGCCTTTCTAGAACTGACATGGTTTTGAAAATGGCAGCTGGTCCCAAGCAAAAAGTGACTAAAAATTGTTTATTTCTCCAGTGTGGAGGGAGTTATTTGCAGCCTGGTCTTCACTGTGCTGTGACTATAACACCATTAAATGCAGCAAAGACCACTGAATTACATGATTCTACTTATAGATGAAAGCAGATGACAAAGCACAAGACTGAGACATAAAACCTGGGCTGAGTGCAACAACTCCACAGGTTGGCTCTGCTACACCTGGTATGTGTTTGGAAGTTATAGGCAGAATGAACCGTATGTAGACTATGATTCACTGGTAAAGACTGTTGGGACAATGAGAGCTCGTTATATTTACAGAAGATGCTGAACAAGATAAGAGACAATAGTGAGGAAAAGGGGAAAAGCAACAATCTCAAGTGACTGTTCTACTGAACACCTGGGCCTGCTGAGATCACACAGACTAATAATACAAACTAACAGTGAAAAACAGCATTAGCTTGATGTTACATTAGCACCTTTTATCTCCCCCCTGCACCTCCGCCTCATACTGTTGCTGTCGAGTGGGACGAGGCTGGAGAAATGGCGATAATGGACTCACAGAGTAGCCCAACTATTCTACTCCACAAATGTTTCCGTTATCTCAGCCTCGCAACTCGCAGCTCCGCTCCGCTGCGGCACATTTCCCCACCATCAGGACCGAGCCGTGGTCTTACCTTCAGGCTGCGGGCAGGTTCCAGCTCAGCGTTCGCTCTCCGAACTGAAGTTTGGGCTGAAAGCGCAGGTAAAGGCGAGAATTCCGCAAAATGTGTCCTTCTTCACCATTGCCCAGTAAATCACTTCCTACGAACTGCGACAAAGTAACGTTTGGCTGCTGGACACAAAAAACACAGGGACACAAAAGGCTGCAGACGCGTCCAGAGACAGATATCGGACGTTTTGGTCCTCTGTCCCAAAGTTTGTGCGTGTCCTCTCTGTGCGTTAGTCTTTTGCGGTCTTCACAGGGAGCTGCGGAAAATGCCCCTCTCCCCGTTTCATTACTCCTGCTGGTGAGTACATCGCAGTGGAACTGGGACACCGCAAGGCATTGTGGACTGTTTAAAGCTGCAATACACTCGGGGGTGGGATGGGGGTGGGGGGCAACTTTTACACATTGAAGGCATCTGAGAGCAGAATGACCATCAGTAGACTCATCTGAGCCCATCTGAAGCACTTCAGCAGAGGCAGTGTGTGAACAAGGAAGCGTCGAGCCTGTTATAAGTCTAATAATAACACACCATGAAATAGAGAATTTAAATAGAGACGTGTTTACTCGAGTGCTTCCTCAATGTGCTTGGAGAATTTTGTTAATGAACAAGAGGACTTAAGAGCTTTGCAGGTGTTTTCTGCAGGTGCAGTGAAAGTGTTTCATAATCTGCTTCCAGAGGAAAGAGAGTTCATTCAAAGCTGCTGAAGAATAGCAGCCTTGAATGAACTCTTGTGAAAATAGAACTATAGGCCTGCTAACATATAGAACACACGAATCTGAGATTGAAGCGGGTTTGGGATAAAGCTGGGATTGAAATGCAGTGGAAGCACAGAGACATATAGTTGCACTATCATCATAGCATAATAATAAAGTTGGATAAGTTCCATGTATGAGTAATATGAATGAGGAACACGCGAAGTGTCTGTCATGATTGATTTATTGTTTTATGAAATAACTCCTGCAGAAATGTAAGAATCATTATATTTTCCCTTCACCTGACACAAAAATACACGCACGAGTTATTTGCAAAAGACGAATTCAAACATGCAGTTTGTTCAGCCGGAACAGCTGAGGGACCTTTGACAAAGGCGCCGTGGAGAAATGGAGGCTTACTGCCCTCTTGTGACAGAACACACTTCTCTGTTGTAATAAAATGTCAACTGGAACTGTTAAAGCTCTCGATAAGGTGTTTTCTCAGAAATCTGGTTGCTTTCTGGGACTTAGTGGTGGTGTAATCAGCAGCTCTAAGTGCTCTTTGTCATCAAATCTGGTTAGAGACTACAGGTCGGGATTACAGTTTTATTCTCTGAACAGGAAGTATCTTCTAAAGCTTGAAAGATATTTTATTAAAGAGCATTTTATCTAAGTGAAATAGTCACATTCATAACTGCCATTTTAATCTTCGGCAAATTGTTCTCAACACTGTGCCAGGGTAGACCTTTTTATCACAGCAGACATTTTAACAAGCAGCTGTGACTAATAACTTTAATAATGGCTTTTTGGTGTAACAGTAAACCATTTTCATCCTGATGACTCACCGTGCCTAATTGAAGAGCAGCCATTACTACATCATTGTTATTAGAGACACCTTTGAGTTTCCTGCTATGACATATCACAATGCCTGCTGTTGTTAAATCTGTTGCTTTTGCCTGTATATTATAGCATCTATCAATGGGAAATGTGACATTTTTGTTTTAAGTAATTTTATCCAAATATTATCATCGTAAAGCAGAGACTTTGTAGTTAATCTATAGGTTTACTGTCTGCATGGAAGTTTTGATATGCATTGTATCTGCAGGTACACCTACAGACTGAACAGACCCATCACTGGGGAAACAAGCTGCAGCCCCATATTAACTTTACACTAAAGTCACATTTGCAAACTGTTAGTGACCGTAAATTATGTTTGTGCCATAAAACTGTACACCCCCTGAGAAATAAAGATATGGTGATTAATGACCAATGTGACGTGGTTGTAGATAGGTCAAGACCCATGTGTCAGTGAAGGCTTTCCATTGTGAAAGTTACATTATTAATGCTGGAACTGTAAAAAGATTCATTCACATTCATTTCTGACAATGTATCATACACTATTTTCAGGTATTGACTTTGTTTTGAATGTAACTACACGTAAATGCAGTGGGGCAAATGCATTGGATGTGCATGGGAACAGGAGGGTAAATCTGGAGTCAAAAAAAGTGATGCAATAATTACTCATCTCTGCACAGGAAATGTGTTCTTTGGACATTTTTGATCAATTCACTTTTGCCTCAATGCCAGGGCTCCCCACATTTTAAAACATGTGGGATTTCTTGAATACCACTGAACATTTTCTTGTCTCAAAATTGGCCTTCACTTCTCTTTTAAATCTCAAACCTTGCTGTGGTCTCCACAGAGGCAGTGCAACTTTGGAGAAGTGCCAGACAAGAAGTCAATAGTGACCTCTAGCGTGTCTGCTGCATGAGGTGAAAAAAGTGTGTCGTCTTTTTGTATTTTATGCTCTGTTTAACCGTCCCCCCCTGCATCATTGCTATTGGCTCTTAGATTTCACAGCCAATGCCCACCTAATTTTAACCATAGGGTTACTGTCTCTTTTAAAGGTGACATTCACTCCATCGGACCCTTTCATTGAAATAACTATGTATCTCCCCGTTGGATAAAATATGGATTCATTTATGCTTTTCCCTCAGCATCATTCTTATTTAGGGTGCTCTTTAGATTTTGCCTCTGTGTTTGGTTCCGGACCCTGCGTGTGTTTATGCACATAAAGCGCGCAGGAGGCGGCCTAGTGAACACTCTGGAAAACTGACAAGGGATTGCCAAATCATTTCCTTGCCTGGGAATGACGTCCCTCCAGCACAATCCAGTTATATTTAGAGCCTATATATAGTGGAGTCGCCCCCTAGGCTTTGTTGACTCTGCAGCAGGCAGCGGCAGAGCTCAGCATACCGAAAGGAGACGACCTGAAACTGACACCATGTGACCCAGATAGTGTCAAAACTGTTTGTGATCATTAAAGCATGAATGTAAATTACCGTGTGGCCTCCAATGAGATTTAATAATAATTAAAAAAAAGCATCCAACATTTGCACATACATAGTTTAACCATTGCAACAGAGGAGATTGTAGCTTATATAAATCTACAGTTGTGAATCAAAACACCAATAGTGCATTAACAAAGGAGAAAATAAAGCGTATTTCTGCCCATATTGCGACACGGAGTGCAGCGATATGCCCCAAACCGGTTGAAATCCCCAGCTATGCTTTCTGGGTAAAGTGCGCCCCGGTATCCGCCCATATTCGCTTAAAGGAGGCCAACCTGAAACAGCTAGGCCGGACGCTGGATCAAATGGAAAGTTCAATCGATTAATTTGCACACTTTTTTGCATGTTCCTGCTTGCTTCTGGAAAACGAGGTAGACCGAATTAAATGCGGGCGTTTCGGCGTGAAATAGGAAATGCAGAGATCGTGTGAAACGAGAGGATTAGCAGCTTGACTTCTTTGGTCGCTACTTCGGACGCGGAACTCCACTCGCTAAAAGGTAAAACACAAATGGATAAGATTCGTACATGTGTGTCGCTTTGGACTTTGTTAACTTACGACCTTCTTCTCCCTAATTTAGTAGATGGGTCAGCGTATCCGCTGTGTTACCACTGAAAAATACCATTGTAGTGGAAATACTCATTTTCGTTGTGAGTGCAAACTACGCCCAATTGTTAACCTTACGTCTGGCCCTGCAATGCAGACCTCGGGGCTAGCCTGTCAATGGCGGCTTCAAAACCAGCACCCTTCCCATTTGAATGAATGATACCGAGTTTTTCCGGGCACACGGTGAGGACAGTGCTACATTAATGAATTACTTTGGCAAACCACGTTAGGTTAGCTCACAGGAGCTAGTTAGCCTACTTTTAAGGCTGTGGGCGAGCTCCAATGCTAAGCTAGCTAACAGCACAGCAGCCTGGTTATTTAAACAGTGCTCAGAGCTTTTCCATACAACCAATCTGGCAACCCTGCGGGCACGGAGCAGTGGCTTTACATCAAATTCCTCTCCACTTTTAAGCCTGCTCTGGGTGTTGTTGGCTGCTTGAACACAGCGCAGGGGCTTTCATTGAAAAGTGGGAAGGCCTGTTTAAACCTCGGCTAATTCACAGAGCAGATAAACTCTCACAAAGTAGCCTAATTTTTATTCGGCTGCTGCTCAGTCGCCCGTTTCTCCATTAGTCTTCGTCGCGTCGGTATTTTCTGTTGATGTGAAGTTGTTTGAGAAATGCAGCGTTGCATTGGCTATAACCTTTTTTGTTGGTGATGTAGTAGTTTAAAATGTGAGCACACAATGCCGTCCACTTGTCAGCATAAAGCAAACAACAACCATGGCTGACATTGTGATATTTTCAGAAAATGATTGTTCCATTTAAATGCCTCAGCAGAATGACTTCACCACAGTTTGAGGCGACAAGTTGTACTTCACACTGTGGGTTTTAACTGTGCTACTACACAAATTAGAGTGAGAAAACCGTCTACTTATTATTGAACCATGAATAAACTATTCCTCCATTACAGCCCTATAATGGATACTTTCTTGTACATGTACTACAGTCAGTCATTCAAAGTCACTTTCACTGCCAAATAAGATGAAAAGTGATGGTATTTCTACAGGCATGGTTAGCATGTGGCAGACAACTTTCAAGTGAGACTGGAATGGCCCGTGACATTGTCAGCAGCCTTATCTAATCAGGTAAAGATAAGATTGTTGCCTGATGGACAGAGCAGCCTCACTGTAATATGTCTAAATCACACACCATGCTGTGCATAACGCATGTAACATGCCACTGATCATTTCAGGGAGCTTTTTAAAGTGCTGAGTAGCTAACAAGCATGGTAAAAGTATGCCCTTGTTGGCCAAATACCTATCAAACCACATTCTTGTTTTTGTTTGTCTAGAAAAGGCAGTAATACTGTGTGAACTCCTCCCTGACTGCAGGCTGTGCAGAGCTGTGAGCAGCATGTACTCACTGTAACATCTGAAAAGGCCAGCTGCCACTATTGATGGGTGCTCCTCCACAAAGCAGACAGACAGACAGACAGACAGACTCCCAGTTGCTTGTCAATTTTGGAGCCTTAATGTAATGTCATAGATTTCTGCCTGGGGATGGTTTGTGTTGTGTGGCAGCTACTCAGAAAACACGACTGAATGTGGCTGGATTTAGACATTTGATGAGGCATTCATATCCATCTTTATTTATTTTACTTCGGTACCTGATTGTGATATAAAACCTTTTATTTTTGTTTCACAGAAACCATTTTAGTTGAATTCATTTTTAAATATGGGTTCATCACAACACTTGGTTTACTTTTCTGCGCCGATAATGATTGAATGTGCCAACAGTTGCAGTTTTTTTTAGTGTTTTATATTCACTCATTTGCACATAATCTCTTGCAGGTGAGCCATCATATTCAGTTTGTGGTGATTGTAGTTTTCTCCACAAGCGTCTTGCTGAATACTTAAATGGGCATTTTTTAAATGACAAGCAAAACAAACACAGTGGTATGAAATCTAATTTTCCAGTGAATCAGCAGTCGTATTAAAAAGAATATGAGGGGGTTTTTTTTGGACATGAGGGTGTATGAGTTAGTCATTGAAGTGATGATACGTTAACATTTTCTCTGCCTGCCAATACTGAGGACACAGATTTCCCAGTGAACCGACAGCTTGTCACACAGAATGAAGAGCAGCAAATGGAGCTAGGTGACAAAATGGTTTTAAGCGACAATTCAGCACTCAGAAGAGTCTTTTCAGGCTTTGATGGTGCTTCAGATTAATTGAAGCTGTGCCAGATGACTGTCTGTGTCTGTGGAAAAATCTGAATATTATATGCTTTTTCTGCTCCTGCAGGTGAATCATGACAGAATATAAGCTGGTAGTGGTGGGAGCTGGTGGCGTTGGCAAGAGCGCACTTACTATTCAGCTCATCCAGAATCACTTTGTGGATGAATATGACCCCACCATTGAGGTAAAGAAACTTTGTGTGTGCGTGTACAATGTATGTGTAAAAATGTGTGCACTCGAGTCTGTGAGCGTGTCCATGGTTTGTGTGTATTCTGCTATGGGAGCAGAACAAGGATAAACTCCTCTAAAAAAGGAGCTGCAGCAGGTTCTTCTGGTTTAAGTCTTAAAAAGACACCAAACAGGTTTTTAATAACTTTCCATGTGTGTCTGCCTGCCTGCTTTCTCAGGGGGCCAACCTATGCTGAGAGAACAATCTCACTATGATTTCAATCAATTATAGATGTGCTGTTGGAGTAAAGAGCTCCACTAAGGCTGCAGATGTACTTGCTCTTTTACCATGCGTATACACAGACAACTGGCTGTGCTGTAAATACAATTGTTCACCATTGTTGCCAGAAGGGAAATGTTAAACTATTGAAAGAGAGTCTTATAATAATTTTATTTTTGCTAGAAATTGTCATATGCGAGTTTTAACCACGAGAACAAATAGGCATAAATGTAGAATTTTATAAAACACATAAATTACTTTTTGACACGCCCATAAATCTAAGCACATTGCATTTTTTTTGTCTGACAAGTTTTGTAATAGCCTACTTTGACCAAATTAAATAACAAGACAGGACAACTGGAAGCCTGTTCACATTCTACATGAAAACCATTTAGGCCGCTGTCTAACGTCATTAAATAGATAACTGGGCTTACTAACCGGGCTTATTGGTGTATTTAAGACAACTCGACTTGAGCCTTTAGTGAGAAAGAGATCACCACCTCTGAGTCTCTGTCTGTGGCCCCCTCCACCAGGCATGATTGGCTGGAAAGAGGTCATGTGAGAACAGATACATGAACACAGATGTGGTGTTACTATGGATCCCACTGCTTTCACTGGTTGGGTTGGTTAGCCTGTTGGCAAGTTAATTAAAGTAACTAATCATTGAAAACACCACAAAATGGTCAAATTCTTGTACACTGTGGCACTTTTGGCATTATTGATTGTGCATCGTACAGAGGACAATATAATGTACAAATATGACTGTCAAACATCTGGCAATGCTGTTGTTCAGACTTGCCTATATATTATGTCTGTTAATGTAGGATACCCCTACCCCCATACACACACACAGACACAGTGAGTCAGTCAGTTCAGCAGAGCTGCTCGTTATCGCCCTTCCCTTTGTCACAGCAAGCATCTGCGACCATCTCCATACTGCCCCGACCATTCATGTGCATATTGCATCTTGTGTAAGTGTAGAATTAATTTCTGAGGACGTGCAAAACCAGCGGACCAGCCGGACGAAGGATAGGTGAGGCAGCTAACACGTGCACACAAACGCCTAGTTAAAAGCAAGTGTATCTCTGGCCTGAGATCATGTGAATACTAGATAGCTTCTGAAACAATAGCTGCTCGCTGGACTAGATGGTAATTGTTTGTGTTGGATCAGATCGAGTGTGGTCATCAGCGTGATGAAAAGCTGGAGTGTTTTGACACAGTGGAAACAGGGTCCTCCATTATGATTTGAGGTCTCCTGGAAAATGGAGTGCCCTACTACAGCAAGAGTGGCCAATCATTAAATGTAGTCAAGTGACACTTAAGTTTTAATTAAGATTAAAAAAAAAAAGCTCATTATATATACTTTTGTGTCACTATTTACCATAGTTCACTATGCTTTTATACAAACATCAACATTTCTTTGGTTATTGCATTATTAATCTTGGAAACAAATGCACAGTCATAAGAAATTATTGCACTCTATTGTACCATACATGTTTATAGCACATTTATAATAACCGTGACTATAAAAAAATGACTAATTCTAAAATTATGTAATTCACAACCATTTATTATTTTTTATCAAGCTGCTATTTGGACACTCGGCTCACTTAATCCCAGAGTTCTGATCGCTCTCTTACCTCCTCCTCCCACTCCAGGACTCCTACAGAAAGCAGGTAGTGATTGATGGGGAGACATGTCTGCTCGACATCCTGGACACTGCAGGTCAGGAGGAGTACAGCGCCATGAGGGATCAGTACATGAGGACAGGGGAGGGCTTCCTCTGTGTCTTTGCCATCAACAACACCAAGTCCTTCGAGGACATTCACCATTATAGGTGAGCTGTGGTCTTTGGACCTCATATGAAGGCAGTGTTTAAAAGGTTAGTTTTTATCGCTGGTGGTTTGATTGTTCCATCCGTTGCCACTTCACTGCTCTGCCTATGTGAAGGTGACCTTTTGACCTGCACAAGGTAATAGAGCTGAGCGATACTGTATTTCCATATCATTTTATTGTGACAACATTGCCTAATAGATACATTGTAGGTCACAAAAATAAAGAATAAATACAAAAATTAAGATTTTGAACATGTGGAGAGAGCTGTTAAAGTTGCAATATATGTTTGTATAAATGTCCTGAGAGGTAGCTGCATTAAGCAAAAGCCAATAATGAGCCTTTTCAAGGTATACTTAGTAGATAAAAGTTTCATCATAACATTACTTTGTATTTTTCCCACTTGCATTAAAATCAATTGGATTTTCTATTGTTTCTGTCAATATCCAGAGAACAGATTAAGCGGGTGAAGGACTCTGAGGACGTCCCCATGGTGTTGGTGGGGAACAAGTGTGACCTCCCGTCCCGGACAGTGGACACCAAGCAGGCTCAGGACTTAGCACGCAGCTACGGCATTCCCTTTATTGAGACCTCAGCCAAAACCAGACAGGTGAGAGTCCAGCCAGAGACGGCCACACCCTCAAGACTCAAACACTTTAACTTGTCAGTCTGTCACTACGCTGCTGGAGTATTCCTCTGCAGGTCTGTAGAGCATGCTGAATGGTGACAAGTTGCATGTGGTCTCCGGGGGATATTGTCTTGATGGACACAGCAGTTTGTCTATAAATTTCACTTTGAAATCAGATTTTATTATTCCAGAAAGCTTAAGTTTATGTTAATATTGACAAGTGGCCCTGCCCCTCTTGATTATCTTTTGCACTCCGATCACAAGAAAATTTTAGTCTTGAGTCATGTGGTGCTGTGCTGATCTGTGTCACGTTCAGTGGCTCTGATGGTCTTGTTTCTAATAATGTTGCTTGGAAATGTCTCAGGCAATGCGCCGCGCCTCGTTAAATCCTCTGTGGTTAATTGAATTTTTTATTTATGGGTGATAATGTAATCATTGCATGCTACTTTGTCATGGATATGTGAAATTATATCATCATTAAGGCCATCTTCAAAGGATCCTGCATTCTAAATAATCAGCAAATCCGCAAATGTGTGTCAAGGAGTCTGCATGAAAGGACAAACTGTCGGTAATTACTCAGGGGGTTGATGATTCTGCTTACTGGATACTGTGACTTGGTGTTGGAAGATTTGCCATAGCGTAGTCACAACAAATGGTGTGAGTGTGTTGTGAGCATGGCCTTAGGTGGCTGAGCGGCTGACGCAGTGATCTGTAAACACATCCTTTCCTGGTCTCTCTGACCTGGGGTGAATCACGGCTCCTTCTGGTGCGGGGAAATTAATGACACAATGATTAATTTCTTACAGCTCTGTTCACCTATTCCCACCTGAGTGTACCAATGATTCACTATCCACACCGTGCCGCTGCTGCACCAGCAGCAACTGTCTCTTGCATTCAAAGCCACCCAGTGTTTCCCAAATCTCAGTGATTTCATCTGACTTCTGAGAAATCTCTCACATGAAGTATCAAAATGTGCTCCAGATGCATGCACTTCTCCTTTTGTATTAGGATAGACAGTCAAAAGTGACACTCCACCCTCCTGTTTAGAGACGCTCACCAACTGTAGGCTGAAATGGTGGCTGTTTTTAAAGTTTCTAATTAGTTTTTTAGTTCAGTTTCCCACAATGAAAATTAAATATCTCAATTCTCAAACCGCTCCTCCGCCACAGTCCACCTCTTCACTGTCCGTGTGTGCTCAGTCACTGACCAACAAGGTGGCTAAATACACTGCTTCTGTCAGAGCTCCAAAGAGGGCAAAAGCATAACACAGAAGTGGTGCAGTTTTGGCAAAATGAAGTAGTTGTTTTTGTAACACTTTGGGAAACACTTTATATTGAGATCCATATATTCACCATTAACTGTTGCTTATTTGCATGCATATTAATAGCATATAGGCGCTTTAATTATTCATTATAATGAATAATAAAAAGGGCCAATATGCTGCTAACAAGCAGCTTCTTAATTGTGAATATATGTACCTTTTAATATAATGAGACCTTTTTTGTGCTTTCATACTTTTTTTTTGCCATGAAAACTTGTTGCCATTGGACTTTAATCTAACCTCAGCCCCTCTTCACTGAGAGGAGGGAAACGCCGAACCTTTTCAGGCCTGCGGGAGGTGAGTGTTCGGTATTTTGGGTGGAGTTTATGTAGATGATGAGGCTGGCTAGACCTTGCAGGTAGACCCGCCTCAAAACATTGGCCTTCTTTGTTCCTTTTGCATCTCTAAGCTGTAACACATGCACCCATACAGTATGTCCTCCTGTATTCCTCAACATTGAGGGAAGTTGTGTCTTATACTGCAGAGAGTGGAAGATGCCTTTTACACTCTGGTACGGGAGATCAGGCTGTACCGGCTCAATAAGCTCAGCAAGGAAGAAAAGACTCCGCGCTGTGTCAAGCTTAAAAAGTGTGTTGTGATGTGAAAGGGGTAAGTGTATGCAGCCGTGCGCCCACCAGCTCTTGTGTGTCTGTGTGTGTGTTGTTGGTGGGGATTAAGGAGAGTAGGCGCACAATGAGAGCTGGTGTTTCATGGGTTCTCAAAGCTAACCTGCTGGTTTCTACTGGGGCTGTGGTGAAGCTCTAACCGAAGGCTGGAACAGCTGATGACGTCTTCCCTTTTCAGTGTCTCTGTGTATCATGACTGATTATTAAAGGCCATTTTCACACTGGGTTCGTTTATGAGTCTGACCCGGACTTCATTTCCGCTAACCCTGCTGGTCCGCTTTCACACTTGTGTACTTGTGTTTCGACCTGGGCTTACGTTTCCGTTCTTTCCTTATCAAGGTGCAGGTTTTTATTGACGTTTCCACAAAGAAATGATAACAGTGTGCGTTTAGATGCATATAAGATAAATGGACGGTGATGTACAAGCAGGCAAGCACCTGAACGTCCTGAAATATTTGAAAAATAACAAGAAAACCCCCCCCCCCCAAAACAAGCACCCTCCCTAGTGCTACTCTACCGGAGGAAAAAATAACGTAATCAATTTTGGCTCATTATTCTCCGCTCAAATACCACTGAGGTATTTTATCTGTCCCATTTTGTCGGTTAAAATACCACTAAAATGCACAGAGAGCAGGATTGCTCTCAGTCATAGTCATAGAGTCATAGAGTCAGTCAGACCACCTCCCTCAGCTTGACCGTTAAAATGTCCGTGTCTTCAGACTTCTAGGCAAACCGTTCCAGGTTTGGATACCAGTGTGAAAATGTCCTAATCTGCTGAAATCTTCATGAAGAAAGGGGGTATGGGCCGGTGAGCCAATGTGTGTGATTAGAGGAGATTATGGTGAATCTGGGACCAAATCATGTGCTGAAATGTTTCCAGAGGAGGATGTGGTGGAAGAAACTGGTAGATATGTTGTGAACATAAAAAATGTGTGTGTTTGTGGGTGAGAGATTTTCTTGTGGTCAGAAATGCCTTGTTATCTTTATTCTTTCCTTTCCTTTGTCACAACCTGAAGTGACCTCAGGCTCTTCACTCTGCTGCTCCCTGCAGATTCATCATCACACAGACTCCCTGTACGCACACACACACACACAGTGCGGCATCAGCAGACTGTAGCTACATTTACATGGAGCCTTTTATTCACTAAAAATCAGAGCTTAGCAAGAATATAAGAGCCTCATTTAAACACCTCAGTCCAAGTTAATTGGAACAAAACAAGTGAAAGTTGTGATTTAAAGCTTTTTATAAACTCTGTTTCAAACGACTTCAGATTTTCAGAGTACGTTAAATGGAAGCTGTTCACCTGAGGAAGACGTGCCTCTTCTTTTCATTTGTTGCCTCTGAGAGTTTGCTACCACTCCTGACTGGTGCATCTCTCCCAGGGGAGCCGTCTTCAAATAGTTTGTTTATTAGTGTTAGAGAGATAAACAGAAGGCGAACCTTCTGTTCAGTAACTGTTAGAGGAATATTTTTCTAAAACTGTTGCTTGAGTACAACCCCACAGCAGTTAACCAGTGTTCATGCCAAGCGCTCGATGCAGGTCCATCTCTTTTTTTCACAGTTTGCTTGTGTTGGCACGCACACGCCAACTATTGCAAATGTAAACGGACAACTTGTTCTGTTGTTTTATTTAGCGGGCATTCAAACATGTGGGAGTTGTCGATTTGGATTGATTACATTTGGAGGGAAAACAAATTGGCTCATGTAACTGCAGCTCCTGTCTGTTGTCGGCGGGAACACTGCTGACGTTTCCTGTGACATGCAGGACGTTACAGTTCTGTTTGATCTGTACTTCATTCAGTCGTGTCTCACTCATTCAGTCGTGTCTCACGTAGCCTGAACTGCACTGATGAGTTTACCGGCACCCTGACATGTGTCACGCTGATGGAGACTTGACAGAAAATAAGTTGAATCTGATTTATATTTGGAAGTTCAAATTTAGTTTCTGGTTTTGAATCGGGGGAAAATAAATCAAATCAAAGAAATTCAACTGCCAATGATATAAAAAAGGTTTGGAAAAATACAGAATTTTGTTCTTTGGCAGTGGAACAAGTCAAGGTTACACCTCAGTTTGATGTGTAACCTTGAAGTGTTGGTTGGAGAGTTTAACTTGTCCAAATTGTTCTTTAATAGAGTAGAATTCCCCTTTTACTGCAGAGTTACCTGCAGAACACTGTCAGTCCTTTAAATGTGTCAGCCTGTATGATATTTGTTTGCCAGTTTGTTGTTATTCTCGTATAAAATGATAGCTGTAACTCTAATAATGCCTTCTCTCTGTGATGTTTTTTCCAGGGCGTTGATGATGCCTTTTACACATTAGTGCGAGAAATCCGGAAGCATAAGGAGAAGATGAGCAAGGAAGGCAAAAAGAAGAAAAAGAAGTCCAAGACAAAGTGTACACTTATGTGAATAATCACCCCTTTTCAAGACAGACTAAAAAAACAGAACTATGTTGAACAGTTATAGTAATACATTTTGTACATTACACTAAATTATTAGCCTCTTTCTCAATACCCACCATACCTAAACCTGACCCCATTTTCTGCCTTTCTGTTATTTGCTACATGGACACCAATAAGCTTTATTTTCAGTTTAGTGCCAGTTGCCCACATGTGTTGGTCCAACAGCCTGTTTGATTTGATAGAACGATGATGATCATGATGATTTGGATAATTTTCTGCAGAGCGGTGAGCTAATTGCATCACAACTCATGTTTGACAAATTATTCATTAACAATTAAAACTTTTTTTTATATCCCCTTTGCTTAAAAGGTCATGACCTGCAAAAGTTCTGTAATGCCCCTCTTAAGCATGGGATGCCAAAGAATGAGTTTTCATCCCGATTCTTGTAGACAACACAGATCTGAAGAAAGGACCAACATTCAGCCAGATGAGATCCAAATGTCCCAGCCACTGTGTAATTTCCCCATTTCTGATGAACTCTAGGTATGACTTAGTTATGTCACTGTTGTAAGTATGCATGCAAACTCCTACTCTTCTCCGAATGTTTTAACACCCTAATTAGCTATTAATTAATTTGCAATTTGTCAATGCTTTGTGCTGTGTGGGGAGTGATTTCTTGCCTACATGAAAAAGTTTTTTTTTCTTTCTGTTTGCATGCTTTGTGTCTGGATGACATGGGTATTGCAAACGGCCTCTGGTTGATGTGCTGAACAGAGCCAGCAGCGAGGAACTCTGACCCAAGTGGACGTCATACAGTCTAGTTTTTCAGGTTTATATAAGTAATCAGTTGCTTTTGTGAGAAAGAAATCAGCCACTTTTGCTTGATTAATGTCGCACTCAGAGACGCAGATCTTTACCTGTTTTGTGATAATAAAATGGGACTATCAGCCAGGTTTTGCGTTGGCCATGCAGAATCATATTATGTTGCAGGGATTCGTGCCTCTTCACAGTCGAATGTCGAGCAGCTTGTTTGACCTCACTGATCGCGTATTTCCTGCTTTTCTTTACTCCTAAAGCTTGACTGCAGGGTTGTTTTAATTCATCCTGACAATAATCATTTCATTGCTTTTTGTTACGGAACAATTAAAGAGTTCTCCTGTCAGCATCCTCCTGATTGAGGCGTTCATATTTAAACAGTATGAGGACCCTTTATCAGATCATTATTCAGTGTTTGTTTGAAATTTGAGGATGTGAGTTTCTCCAGTAGCTGGCCGTAGAGGTGTCACACCTTGCACATTTTCCTAAGGCTCGTGACTGGCTGGAAAGCAGAATGCATCTTTTTAAGCAGCTTTCAGGAATATTTCTCTTGGTGTGGTGTCACAGAGGTTGTTCAAAATGTAGTCCAAATGGATTTTCAGATTCTTCTTTTTTGCATAGCTTGTGAAAGAGTTTTTGGTGGCCTGCCTTTCAACACAAGTGATTGTCCAGCAAAATAATTTGTCATTTTCTCTCACAAAGCGTGCGTATCGTGGTGATGTAACTGGAACTGATGTTTGTAATGAGGCAATAATTTGCCAGAAAATTGGTTTTTAGAGAAAAATGTCTGAATTCCTTGACAAAAAAAAGGGCCGGGTTTCTTTCCCAGGTCAATCCATATTTCACCTTTTCCATCGCATTTACAAGCTGTTCCCCCGGTGATTTTTATTTTCCTTTTATGTTTGCATTAGGTGCTACATTTAGACAGCCGAGACAACATTTACTTTGTCCTGTGTGTGCGCTCGAAATACACAAGATGCTGTTTTTAGGGGAGCGATGTTATTGACACAGAAAATCCAGACATGATACATTTTGCTTTCAGGATTAATGAATTTTGACCCAGTTTATTATTACCTCTTTTTTCATGAAGTAGAATAATAACTGTTAATGCAATTTTAATTATGGAACCCTCTTGTTAACAATACTGTTTCAAAAGTAGTTTTACTGAAATGTTCCTCTTCCTTTATTGCGTGCCAACAGCTGATATCTGAAATGTATCATTTATACCTGGATCATATTTTAACAACCTTTGTATAGTTGTGATACTGAAAGGTGCATATTTTGTAAATTGTGCTTCATTTCGTTGGTGTGTCTAAATGAATGTTGCTTTAATGGAGGTTCACTCCGCTCTGTGTATGTGACTAGAGAGTGTGACTGGGTCCAGGTCTAGGGAAGTGAATGAATGACCACTTTACAGCACACCTGTTGTGGGCAGTGTAGAGTGGTGATCTGATCTCAAATGAGTCTATTTTTTGCCATGAATCTCACCACTCCTATTTAATGTGTAATAAAGAACAAAGTAAAGAGGAACTTTGTCGATCTTTCTTAAATTGTCTTTCGCTTCTCTTTCTCTTTTAAACACTAGTTTTTAAAGTTGCACATGTATGTTTGCTCCACCGACTGCTGGGGCACATGATAACATAATGACTGTATTGACACTAATGCACAGTATCATACCCTGAATTTGCACAGAAGGAGTTTTGTTTTTCTTTGTTTCTTTTTCTGTGTTCAGATCACATAAATGTTCTCCAGCAGGTGGCACTGTTCGCTCACTTTGAGTCTGACTCTTGAGGTCCACAGAATCTAATGAAGGGGCTACTCTTCAGTGCTCCCAGACAGAGTAAGCCTACATTTAGCTTTGACAAGTTGTGTACATTTTCTAAAATAAACCAGGACTAAGTGTGTTTATTTTAGAGAGAGAGAAAAGGAAAAACAAAACAAAACAGCAGAAATGCTCCCATTGTTTAAAATGCACAGGCAGTCACTTTTGGGTGAGAAGAAATAATTTCATGCATTGTCAAGCTGATTATCTTTGAGCTTTAAAGGAAATGAATCATGTGAATTTTCAAAATTAACCAAAAAATATCACAGTCACCAGTGGCCAGAGGAGATATTCTAAGTGACAGTTTGTTGTGGCTTTTTGTAAATAAATCACTCTTTGTCTCACAAAAGAAGAAGAAGAAAAAAAGATTGTGGAATTGGCTAAAAAGTACTTAAATAATGAGCTATTACAATCCATCTATTGCCCTCATTTAAGTTTGTAAGAGCTTAAATTCCATGAAAAAACAAGTCCAGTTAAGTGTCAAAAATGTTTTATTATTGCACTAAAGGTTTAAAGGTGACAGATTTAAATATTTTCCAGAAGCCAAAGAGGACAAAACCCATTCCGTTAAATAAAATGATCAACTTGAAATGATCACCTAAAAACAACAGTGGTCTGGAGATATTACATCATGACAAGCAATTAACTGTGTTCAGATACACAATATGTTAACTGCTGTCATTTATGGACGGGTCATTTTAGCAAAGTACATCATTTTCATAATTTTCTATGCAAAAGCCTTTTCCTAAATATTTACAGCTGATGGAGAAAAAAGATCGGATGCAAACAACTCTAATGAGCAGACGTAAAAGAGTACAGACTGAGCATTCGTTGTACGGAACGGGTCGACGTACATCATCAGACCTGCTTTCATGGCCTTGCTTCTGAACCAGGACAGCTCTGAACTGCTCCCACATAAAGGGTAAATATGTCTGCAGTTATAAGAGTACAGGATTATTTGAAGGTTACTATAAATGTTTGCTGCATCGTCTGGTCCTCTGAGCCATAAATTCCACTCTTCTCACCTGACCATGATGTTAGCACATAATAGGACATTTACGGAAATTGGCCCTTTGGAATAAAACTCATACATAAGACTCATATTTGATGTCAGGGCATGATGGTTTTGTAACTGAACCTAGAATCAACAGTAGCACTGCTTATTAGGGCGATTTGAGGATCATTCAGATTTTTTTTTATTTCTATTTTTCATATTTTTAGTTTCTTAAGTTGTGACTGTGGACTGTGACTGACATGGTTGAAATTTATTTCACAAAACTTCTCAGTCTCTTTACTCATGTGCAGTATAAAACAGCACAGAGAACAGCTCCAGAGACGTTTAATTCTGCCAGCCAAGGTAATCCATAACTTTGAATGAGAAACCAAGAGTGTTTTGCAAAGTAGCATCAGAATACTAATATCAGGCTATAAACTTGAAAGAACTTCTGTTCACTTTCCTATTAATGTGCAAATTCTTCCCCCTTTTTTCTGCAACTGAGCGAACGTACAGAACTTCCTCTGGGGCATTTTTTTTTTTTTTTTGGGTCCACTTTCTGTAGTTTCCTGTCTAAAATGAAATGTTCAATTGCTGGCTGTGTTTACATTATGAACCTTCTGTTAAGCAAAACAAGACTCTTGGTCAATGAAATTCGTCATTACTGTGGATTACATGCAATATTCAGACTGTTGTCAAACATCCAGCTTGAAAGATATCTACAATACAAGGAAGGTAATGATAAAAAAAACAAATGTCCAAATGATGATGCAACACTAACATACTTAATATGTTAGTAAAACAACACTTGTGGCCTCAAACAATTCTACTACCATATCTACTTACAGGAAAATTATCTACAAACAAGAGTCACCTTAATCAACACAGAGAGTGTCCAGTATTTTATACCCATGCTGGTTGTTTTAGAGGTCAATACTGACTCTGCGTTGGCACAGTTTAATATAAAGTTCTGTCTTACCAGCCTGTATTTACTGTCGCAGTGACAGAAGTTGTCCTGTGGCTTCAACATGCGGGATTGGGTTGTTGGAGGATGTGCTTGTTTAGTCATATTCTGTGAAGGGGAATGTCATGTAGCATCAAAGATGAGATATTTTCCCTTGCAGATTTCCAAGAAATAAATGCCTGCTAGATCATGACCAGAGACAGTATACAAGCTTCAAAAGGACAGGCCTGTGTATGTGTCATATGCAGGCAATGCTGGGATAATTGGCTGCAAAACAATGTTTGGTGTAGAGGCAACCTGTATAGCTGTATCCTGTTTTGGATTACTGTCTTATACCCAAAGCTGTCCATTGACATTGCTCTCATGATGATCGTTAATGAATCCTTTTAATGCTGTTAGCCAATTAAAAATTAAAAGTGTCTTGTGTTATTAGCTGTTTTGGCCTAATAGCCCATTTGAATCCTATGTTTCCTTCATAATTATGCTACACTGGAGATGCAGAATAGCCTGCTTCAAAGGAAGTTAAGTTGTTTCCAAACTGTTGCTGTGAACAATAAACTATGTTAACATATTGTGACAAGCTCCATTACTCTGTCTTCTTAAACAATAGGGCTACGGTGCCTGCCACATAGCAGCCAGGAGTGAAAGAGAGGGGAGATCTAATGAATTATGCAGAGAGAGCTTTCTCTCAGCCTGACAGTCTGAAACCAGCCTGGAGAAAATTGTAAGAGAAGTACGAGTCAGTGCAGCCATCACAAATCCCCCTCCCCTTCCCCCCAGGGACCACCGAGGCCAAGGCCTGTCAGTCAAGCGCCCCCTCCCTAAACTGTAATCTGGGGACAGCGCTGAGAAGCCTGCAGGTCTGATAAAGTGCTGAAAAGATGCCCCAGAAACCAATCCATGGCACTCTAGCCTCCTGTCATGGAGAAGGGTGGGGGAGGAAAAGACACAGCAAATGTTCCTAAATTGCTAACAACAAGCCTCAGACTGGTTCCACTCAGAAACCACACAGCCCAGCTTGGCAAATCCATCTGCCCGTTTGCCCTGTGCACACTTCATGGAGTGAGCTCAATCACAATCACCAATCCCGACCCCCGTGAACGTGCACAGCGGGGTGAATTCACAATCATCGGGCTGTCCGACCTCTGCCTTGTTGGTGCACGGATTGAGAGAATTTGCGTTTTATTTTAATGAAGCATGGCTTTCCTCCCTGGCAGGCTGCTGAGTACGGGGCAGCAAAACCGCAGACTGGTAATGAGAGGCCAGGAGGTTCAGGTGTCTTCAAACCGCAGCACATAGAAGAGACTTAATACAGATGTGTTTTCACCAGCCCTGGAGGAAACAGAGAGCTGGATGAATATTCATGGAGCGGTGATGAATTGTGTTCCCTACAGCATCGTGCCACTTTGAAAGCCCTCATGCTGCTTCTTTTATCACAGGAGGTCCTTGCCACTGAACCTCACGGGCCACAACACAACGCCCTAGCATCCAACTACCAATTATCATCTGAGATCATTAACTTGTTATGTTGACACAAACACTGCAATTTCAGATGCCCTTCTTTATTCAAATGACCCTATTCATGAGGAGTGGCTGACTGAGTTGATTGGATTTCTTTCTCGCATGCATCGCAATCACTCAACAAGTGATGTTTGGACACAAAATTAATGAACAGCATGCAACGCTTTGAACTGTGAGCGCGCCATGTTTCGAGATGGATAAACAAGATTCATAATATCTTTCAAAATATGCGTCAGCACAGATTGATACAGTAATGGCATGCTGCTGAATGTTTATACTTTGTTCCATTCAGCCAGCAATCTCTTCATAATGATGGTAAGTCAACAGGCAAAGAGATAAAGGGATGGAGGGACGGAGGCGGAGCGGGGTGGCAGAGTGGAAGGCCTGGGGATTGAGCAGCGTCATGTTCAGCAGCCCCAGACGGGTGATTCATACCAGCCTCATCACTGGCAACAGACAGGACATCCAGGCCTTTATTACCTCCATCCATCACCATCACTTCATCAATCTGAGCTCCTGTGAGCCAGCTCTCCAACCAGTCCCCAAACACCCATCCCAACGTGCTGCTGGACAGAGATTTACACCCACCCACTAACACCCTCTCCCTCTCTCGCTTTAACACACACATACAAAACAAGAGAGATGAGCTTCATGGTCGACTTTAGACACAGTTGCACACACACACACACACACACACGCACACACACACACACACACACGCACACACACACACACACGCAAACGCACACACGCGCGCACACGCGCGCACACACACAGGGAACGAGAAAGAAAGAGAGGGAGTGTGTACAGGCCATTCTGCAACCAGACATGGTGTGAAGCTGTTCCCCTAAGGGCCACTGGCTGACAGGCTATCCTGCATTCTGAAAGCCACTTACACTTCAGCCACATCATACCACCTGCTGCTGCTGACCAGTGTGTGGGGGAGGGGGTATATCATGATGGATACACTAAGCTGTGTGAGAAATCATTACATTATTCCCACTGCTCTGCCCATTAAAAACCCACTACAAACGACCATACATACATTAACATGGGACTTAATTTCCTTTCAGCTGGACACAATATCATGAGCACCTTTACAGCTAATGCAATACACTACAACAGCCCTGCAATAAAGGCTACCTTGCTCCTCTTGTTGCTGTGCCAGAGAGGTGTTGAGTGAATTCTGGTCATTTTGAAGACTGCAGTTTGTGGAGGTGTTGCATTGGATTGCATTATGTTTGAAAAGACTGGCATTATTCTCTATTTTTCTTATTGTCACTCTGTCCCATGAAAAGACCAAAAGCAACAATGTGTTTGTCAGTCATTCGGTATTTTCTGACTGCCCTACCTTATCTGTCGCACTCAGCCTCGAGCCCATTGGTTCCTGCTGAAGGCTCCAATCATAAAGGCTCAGTAAATAAACAGGTTTTGGACCCAGAAGCGCGATTCAATGACAAGCGGATAGGTAAAAGTTCTTGTTTAGTCGTTGTCCAAAAAAAAGTCAGAACCAGGCAGACAAATCAGGGAACGCAAACTTATTCAAAAAGGGGTCAGAGGAGCAGAAGTCCAAAGGTCAGGCAGCAGAACAAAAGGCTGCAAAGCTAAGACGTAAGCACAGTAGACAGTCTGACAGGGAACGAGTGGAAATGGGTCGGTATATATACTGCAGAGCTGCTGAGGGGAACAGGTGAGCGGGAAAGGTCAGGTGGTGGAAAAGGCTGGAGAGGGGTTACCTCAGGGCAGGGGGGACTGGATTATGACAGGAGAGTTAGTATGTGGCAACAAAAACAGCAGACAGGAGAATGAATGACTAAGAGCCGGCTTAAGTTGTGACATAAATCTTTAAAGCGGTATTAATTGATTAATTTGCCACTTAGGGGCAGCGGAACAAGCTGAAAACACATCATTGACAATTTATCACTGTAGAAAGTTAATGTGACCAACATGTTGGTAAACATTTACCCATCACACATCCAGCATCTGCAGAACAATATTAGCATTCATTTGAAGTTTTGTTTATTTCCACCTAATGAGTATAAGTCCAATATTGATTCCCCTTTCAGCTCTGCTTTTGACTCCAGCCAGCTGCTATCTGTGTCTTCGGTTTGGTGCTGGGAAGGTAAAATCAAATGGGTTAATCACAGCTTTTGTTGAAAACAGATACCTGCTGTGGCTGGAAATGGTGTATCATAACAGTTGCAGGATAGAAAACAGTTCTCTGTAGGTTCATCACTATGAGCCTTTTGCATAGTATACAGTATTTTCATCCATTGTTCAAACAAATGTTCATACAAATACTGATTGGTGCAGCTGTGTCCAGCTGTGTCCATGGCATTTTGTCCTTCCTGGTCTGTATGCAGTGGGCACAAAACACAGAAGGAAGAGGGTAAAATTTAACAAACTCGCATAAATCCATTGTAATACAGCCCAAAGGACCTACCACAAAACAGCTTCCTCAAAACTTCCAAAAGAGTTGAATCAACACATCTCCAACAGCCTCGAAATAAATGTCATTTTATAAGCTGCAGTATTTATTGCAGGTGTATTGCATTGCATTAACTTGTACATGTGTCCTTGATAATGTGTCCACCTGCTGCATACACACAGAGGTTTGTACTGTTGGTAAAAAGATAAACATCAAAGCAGTTCTTGGAAAGTTAATTTGCTCTGTGTTTATGCGATTAAAGCGGCACATGATTAATGTTTTGCTCTTATTTATTCACAAATATCTTCCCATTCAGCTGTGTTTCTGCTCAGAACCTAGTGCTGAACCTTCTCGCATAAATAAATCACTGCTTTGAATTACTGTTGTCTTCTACTATACTCCATGAGGCCATGCTCGGGGTGTGAAGGGGATTTAAAGGACAAAAAGAAGAGCTTTCACATTGTGTCATACTGATTTATGGACGCTATTATATACATCTTCACCTATTCCGTACATCCATGTACACAGACCTTTGTCACAGTATATGATGTGACACAGAGAGTGTCATTAGAGAGTATGAATATAGCCAACCTGGGGGAGATAAATCAATGTTCTGTTCAGAGAAACATTTCACTCTGGGCCCTGTAATGTTATTGATTTAGGCACCACATAGTGTTCCACCAGTGGCTTTAATTTGGCTGAAAAAAATCTTGAATACACTCAAGTTTTTTTTCTTTTTGGCCTTTTGAGCCCCGGCTTTATATTCTTTTCTAAAATCCAGAACCTGGAACAAGAAAAAGCTGCACAGTTTTTCTGAGACGTTTAATTGCTCGACCACATGATGTAAGCGATAACAGGGGGAGAGAGAGAGAGATGGAAGTGAGGGGCTTAACAGAGGGAGAGAGGGGAAGACACTTTTAATGTAAGTGCCCATCAGCGTGGGGATGTTTGGGTAATGGTGGTTTCCGTGGTGACAAAGCGAACAGCAAATAGACTAAGAGAGAGACGCTTTGTGCTTTTGGGGCCACAAGTTGGGAATCTGGTTTTACAAATACCTCCTTGAGTGCTTTATTGAGATGTATTCACTGTGTTTTGTTCACAGTCTGTTTGCATGTTGGTGTGTGTGTGTATGCGCGCATGTGGGTTTATATGCATCAGGATGTAGGATATTACATTCACACCCTCACACGCAGATATAAATAGGCGAGCCAGAATCCAGGGGAACTGAATAATAATTTGTTTCACTGGCAGCTGTTCAAACTTACAGTCTGTCACACGAGCGTTATGCAGAGCAAGCAGAATGCAGAATCAAATATTTGGTGTTCACTGCAATAAATTCAATCTGCAACTTCTGACTGCAGAAATAAGATTTATAGTCACAGATTTTAGATCATTATACAAATGACATCATTTCATCTCCTTGGCTTCTTCTTTGTGCTCATTAGATGTTGTGATTTATGTGACAAGTGAGTCGTAAACGTGTCTGTAGTTTTGGAGCCTTTATGGTTATTTATGTTATAGGCACCCTACAGTTTGTGTGTGTGTGTGTGTGTCTGTGTGTGTGTGCACGTGCGTGTGTGTGTGGCAGTGTTATCGCTTCCTCATTCAAGTCATGTCACAGGCCAGACACCATTGTCAGGAGAGGCTTTCATCGGCAGACTTCAGATGTGCCTGTCATCCAGTCCAATTATACAGAGAGAAATAGGTATTGTTACACTCTGGGGATTGATTCAAGACAAAATAGAAAAGTGAAGATAAGACTACACAGTCATCTGCAGCCATGTGCCACTTGCTTGAAGTCACACACACTCTTGCTCGCACGCTCAGATTTGAAATCACATGGACGAGCAACTTCAATATCTCGGTGATAACAAATCCTTACAAGGTAACACAGCCTCACTTCTGTCTACAGTGGGAAGTATCTGGCAGGCAGGTTACGGTAATTTGAAATGGTGAAGGGTCGAGTGCTACACCTCTGCCTCTGCCTCACTGTCAGGGTGATAGACCAGCTTTTTATGGAGATAACTGAGATAACTGCTGATGGAGCAGCTGGGCAATACTGGGCTTAAGACGACTTCAACCTGCTGCTGAGAGCAGTTCAGAGCCACTCAAGCGTCAGTCAGCGCCGCTGACATGAACAGCCTCGTTTTGCCACTTTCTGCATTTTCCTCACTGCTGTTTTGGCTGTTCTCTCTTACAAAGCCAGAAAAAATGTCAAGAACCACCACTTACCTCCAACCGCTCATGGGGAACAGCTCCAATTTATTTAATACCACTGTGCCATTGCACTCAGATCATGTTTTGCTGCCATGTTAGTCATTGTTAGGCATTCAGAAACTGTAGACAGCAGCAGCAGCACTCCAAACTGGTGAGGGATTGTGGGAACACTCGGTGGTTCTTGAAAAAGTTTGCAGGTGCTCTTTCAGGCCTTGTTTTAAATGTGCTGCATTATCAGGATTAAGAGGGGGAGCAAAAGTTCAGCCTTTCTCAGAGGCTCCATTTACCTCATCCGTCATTTCATTAAGTTTGTCAGGTGTATGGCTGTTTATACACAAGAGTTGTGACAGCTCAAGATGGCAGATGTCTCAGTTTAGACAATCCCCTTATGTGTAGTCAACCCCGCGTCTCAGCCGAGCCTCCAGTGTCCTTGCTCCTGATACTGATTCACTGATGTGGAACGCAGTTGGCTGAGATGCTGGAGGGTAAGGGGAAAAGGGATTTGCTCCTTGGCTAAGTCTGTTCTCTGTGCCGAATCCTGCTGGGCCATGAGAGCAGATTTAACTTCTATCTATCTATCTATCTATCTATCTATCTATCTATCTATCTATCTATCTATCTATCTATCTATCTATCTATCTATCTATCTATCTATCTATCTATCTATCTATCTATCTATCTATCTATCTATCTATCTATCTATCTATCTATCTATCTATCCACTCTCAAATTGGCACACACACACACAGCACACACATCTGTTTTCCTGCCATCAATCTCCTGAATCCACCCTGGTTGTTGTGAAAGTGATAAATTCAGCCATTTAATATCCATAATTAATAATTCATTACACACAGTGCGCTGCAGATTTAGATTAGGTAGTGTTTTATCTAGCTAATAGTTGTACCCTTGAAGGTCATTCTGAATGTTTTCCATTATTTCTTCCTAAGTTTGCGTTCGATACAGCTGTGCAATACCTTACAGATAATATGACTGGATGACACTATTGGGGAGGAAGTGAAAGATAAAACACTTGAGGGTTACACAGGATGCTGCACAGACTTGTGTTTTCGCCTATATTTCCCCCTAATTAAATCTCTTAGTACAGAAAGACTAATTCACCAGACAGAGAAGAAAGAAATGGGATTCAATATTTGTGCATGAAAGCTTGTGTTTTCTTCCACAGTGTATTTTTAAACCACTTCTATGAACATGTCAGGTGTATTTGCAGATGCACTGGCAGCCCCGACAGTTTGCACATAGCAGTGTTTATCAATTAAAAAGTCCCCCAGAAATAACATGCTGAGGGATGAACGCAGGCACAGAATTAGCACATACTGCTGTTGGTATCACAGTTGAGGTAACAACAGTTTTATTTTGGGAGAGCTGTTGCGGAGCCATTAGTCAAAAAAGTTAAACAACTCGCTGCTGACGGCCAATGAAACGTGAACAGAGGAGGCTTTCCCTGACGCAGGAAACTGGCTGTGTGGATTTTCTTTTTCCCCTTTTCTCTTTTTGTAGTGAATAAATGTAAGTGAACCAAGTTATCTCGCTGTCATCCCCCCTCCTCTCTCTCTCTCCCTACGCCTGTCGTTCTCCTCTCTGTGTGTCTCTGAAATGCACACATACTCTCTCACACAAAGGAGGGAAAGTGTCACTATGGAAACAAGGAGGCGAGATTCTAAAAGCTACCTCTTGAGGCGAGAGTTAAGACAACAAAAAGGAGTCCACAGTGTGAGTGGCAGTAAAGCAGCAATATACACAGCATCCATACGTCTGCCGCCGTGGATGTCATCATCCAGCCACTTCGTCAGCCCTTAACCTCCCAGTTTGTGCCTTTTCTGGACTGTGTGCATCTGTGTGTGTGTGCAGAAATGTATGTGCATGTTAATATGCTATGCTGCATTTATGTTTGAGGTTAGATTGAGGCTGGAGCCGTGCAATTAAATGCATGTGGCTTTTTGGACAACTGTGTGTGTGTGTGTGTGTGTGTGTGTGTGGGTCTGGGTGTAATATGCACCACACATTTCTTTAATAGGACTAATCCATTTTAATCCCACCTGCCACTGTTACCTTACAATGATGAATGTAAGCCTAAATGAGCTGAGACGCAGAGAAATGCCCGCGGGAGACAGAGGAGGAGGCTGGGAGGTAGATGTAAGTCTCTATACGTGTGTTTGTGTTTCGCCTGTGTGTAAACTCGTGTGCTTGTGTACGTGAGTGTGCTTGCGAGCCCGTGCATGTGTATTTATTAAGGTTTCTGCAGCAGCTGAAACAGGTTTTTCCTCCCTGCTCTGTTCAAGGCTATTTTCTCTGGGTCTGCAGGGTCACTGCTGTCCTTAGTGATGTCTCCTTCAGCTGTAATCAGCACCATGGACAGCAACACCGATCTCCACCACCGTAGGCACCACAGCAGGCATCCATCTCAATAGACTCAAAGAGGCTCCCTGTGCTTACTTCCTTTCCTTTTTCATTCCTGCTGATCTAAAAGAATTGGATAGGTGTGCACTGGCTGCCCATTAGGCTTCAGTCTTGATGCACTCTTCCAATCCTTGATCTTTAACAGGGATAGAAAGGAGATGCAGGGTGAAAGAGAAAGAGGGGAAGCTAATTGTGAAAGACCTCCAGGCAACCACATCTATTAATAAAACCTCTAATGGAAAACTCCTAGTGGATAAGTTTCCTCTGAGATGACAGAATCACATGCTTGATTATGAGGGGTAAAACACAGTACAAGTCCGGGCTGCTGTGAATAGTAAAGTTCTAGTTTAGCACTTGTTACTGTGTACAGAGCCACAATTTTAGTGCACAATGTCCCTCACGTGCAGTGGCTTTGAAAAATAGTAGCAATATGTGGAGGCAAATGAAAGAGAGAATAGGAGGAGAGATAAAAACAGTGGAGCAGGGGAGGGAGAGATAGGAGGAGGATACTACTGTACAGAATGAGTGAGTGGCTAAGTTAGGGTGAGAGAGATCGGGAGAGTGAGACACACAGAGAGAGAGAGAGAGAGAGAGAGAGAGAGAGAGAGAGAGAGAGAGGGTGCAGATAGCGGGAGGGGAAAACCTCCTCTCTGAAAGGGATGATGTCAGTCTCTGCAGCTGAGCCCCGGTCCCCGACTCGACAGGGTGAAGACTCCTCCAGAAACAGGCTGGCAGGCACAACCAAATCCACAAAGAGAGAGACGAGGGGTGAGAGACAAACACAGGAGAGCAGCAGGGAGAGTCTGGTGAATGAAATCCTGCAGGTACGTATGCCACGTTATCATCCCTCTCTGGGTTCATTCATTAGTGCCTTTTGTTGCGTGCTGCCTGCCATTACGCTTCAAATTGCTGCCAGCGTCTCATTTTGTTCAAAGTAATTATCATGTTTTTAGAATGTGTCACAGCAAACCTTGAGTGTGTGTGTGTGTGTGTGTGTTGAGGGTACACTTCTATGTCCCAGTCTGTCTGTGTGAATTTGTGTGGGTGTGTATATTTTAGCAGGGGTGTGGAAGGAGAGTGCTCACTGTAAATGAGGGGGCGCGTGCACACACACACACACACACACACACACACACACACACACACACACACACACACACACACACGCATTAGTGGAAAGTTTTTAATGAAGAAGAAACTGCTGTATCGAGTCCTCTGGGGAGGAAAACAGCTTCAATTATTCAAATCCAAATCAGATGCGGGGTTCCCAGAGCAGAGGGCATGACAGAGATTTGAGATTAGAGTGTAGGGATTTTGGTGCGAAGATAACCTACCGACACGGCGGGGGGGGGGGGGTTCTTTGTCTGTTGCGTCATTGTCATAGAGCTCTTCCTTTCTCTGCATAAAAGATTTGTCAGGTTAAAGCAATGCCTTCTGGGATACTGGTGGTCAGACAGGTGACATAGCTGTGGTGAGTCATCCTGTAACATCTGTACCTGACACCTCTGTTTGTCACTTTAGATTTCAGGGTTGCTTATGCACAAGGGATAATGTCATTGTCAAACCCGCTAATTCAGGTTCCCCATCACACAAGTTTGGCCGGTCTGTAGGATGTCTTCTGTATTAAGCAAGAAAAATTGATTTTCTGTTGCTGGGATTAGTTATAAATGTCACAGGCTGCCAGACAACAATTCATGCAGGGTCACATTCAATAGGCAACAACAACAGATGACATTGACAAAGGATGAAATGTATTTTTGTATTGGAGAATCCTGCACAGCCAGGATTTGTGTGTGTGTGTGTGTGTGTGTGTGTGTGTGTGTGTGTGTGTGTGTGTGTGTGTGTGTGTCCTTTCCCTCCTCTGTCTAATGAACTCAGAGGCCATCAGACAAAAAAAAAAAAAAAAAAAGCCCAGGTCACAGACACATTTCACCAGCAGCCATCCATTTACATGCTCAAGCTGCTGGCATGCCACTCAATTAGTCACAGCGTGGATTACACTCCACAAGGGGCTCGGGGAGAGAGTCACACTGGAAATCCAATTTTGTGCCACATCAAATGTCAGGGTAGATCCTTCAGAGATGCTCTGTGATAACCACTGAGATGGCGGGAGGAGTAGCTGAGGGAGCGCAGGAGTGGAGGCGGAGGAGGGGAGAGGATGAAGGTTAGGAGAAGTAATAAGGGGAGGCGAGGGAGGGGTGGGAGGACGGAGAGAGTCCCAGAGGTGGGAGAGGCGTATTGGCCAGCAGGTCCGACTTTGTATGGATGTAAAGGGTCATTTGTACTGTCTGTGCTCAAGAAGTGAAAGTCAGTCTCTCTCGTGTGATTACAATGTAGTCGATTTCAAAGTGTCACGCCAGGAAGCGCACGATAAGGCTTTTTCTGGCTGTCTACCTTTTATTGTCACCCGATTTTATCTGTAGTCTGTCACTGAAGTAAAGGATTTCACTCCAACAACTTAGAGAACAGATCTGTATGGAAGAGGTATAAGCAGAATTTATTTTCAATATCTCACATATAATTAGAAACTATACTTGCAAACAGTCCAAACTGGCAAGCTAACTGCAAAGTGTGTGTCACAAACTTTTCCCTGAAATCAGGTGTGTGTCATCTGTTAGGCCAGCCGCTCTGAAGACACCTGCTGTTGGGTGCAGTTCCAGTCACTGCAGACCCACACCAACTGGCTTTCATTTGTTTGCATAGCCCCTGCAGAGCAACCCCATTTATTCCTGTAAACCTGGAACATCAAACAGGTACTTTTAGCTATTGTGTACGGCCTGTTCCCTCGCTGGTGCTGACTGCAGTGACAAATGGTTGAGTAGATAAAGGCTCTGCTGGCAGTAAGGGACCACAACTTCCTGCTGAGAGGCTATTAATTAGGAAATCCAAACTGTGCTTGACTTTACTTTAATGTTTCATCTTCCATATTATCTTCTCCTCACCAAGATTTATTTTTATCAGCTCATTTGCTTAGTAATTCATTTTGATGTTACTACTGCCCTCGTTCCTTTGACTCCTATTTCAGGTGTTGTGGAAGTGTAGTTTCCCTGTGTAGCCGGCTCTCCCATTTGAGGACTTGAAGGGGGTAGGCAGTGTTTTGATGGCTGTTGAGCAAAATTGTTTTGATGTCTTGATTTCAAAGATTCCTCTGTCATCTTTGTTCACACCAGGGGAACGTGTTTATATTGAATTATTCATACACATTCTCTGTCGAACACAAATGATTTCAGATATCACCCCAGTGGAAATTCATCATGATCTCCCCACTGTGTGCGCAGAGACGGATGCTCAGTCATTCCTTCACCTCCATGCGACAACCCCCCCAATCTATTTATCTCTCTGTGGCGGCTGAAACCTCACATTCCCAACAGAGGCGACCTGAGCGGCCCCTCAGCCTGTGTGTCATTACCGCTGACCAGTGGCCCATTTCTATCTGCCCCTGATCTCTCGACCTCCCTGAGAGGCAGCCAACAGCATGCTCCACAGCTAGGGTGGAGGGAGCAAAGGGTGAGGGTGAGGGGACACCGGAGACAGAAAGGGAGGGAAAACAAGGGGGTGGATGGAAAGGTGAGAGGGGAACAGAGAGGAATGGAAGAGGAAAGATTTGTTGAGGTGAAGGGAAGGAAGCGACAGGAGAAAAAGGCAGGTGGATGAATGAGATAAAAGGTGAAAGAAGAAAATGGGGAGCGGCAGAAGCAAAAATGGGAAGAGGGGGTGAGTCGCTGAGGCGGAAATTGATGGAGAAGAGAGAAGAAAAGTGGGAGAAGAGGAAGAGGAGGAGAATGAGGGTGGCGGTACAGGGAAATAGACGGAGGGAAGAAAGCCGGAGATCAGATGAGACAAGCAGGGAGACTCACAAATGGAGTGAGAGTGAGAGAGAAGAGATGCTATTTCAAGACCATACTTACTGATAATGTCACTCTACTTCAAAGTGCAAAGCGTTCCTGTCATGCTCCTGCATGACTGTGCCTCTGGAGAATTTCCTCATAGATCAGATGATAAGAAGACGGCTGACAGTAGTGTGTGTGGGGGGGCTCACTCACTACTCACTCACTGTGTGACACATTTTAAACTGTGACAAAACATACTGCTTTCATTTTGTCTTAATCAACACACAGCTGCTGACCGCAGGACCTGGAGGAGAATCATTCAGGTGCGGCGAGACCAAGCACACCGAGAGGATCACCCCAGGTACATCTAAGGGTAAAGCATCCGCCATCATTTCTGTAGTAAAGTACCAGCACACCAACAAATCAGCACAGTCGTAGAATAAAATAGATCAACATAAGGAAACATTTAACTGGCGCCATTTAAAAAATATAAAAAGCATCTGTCACTAGTTTAGGTGCTCACTTTGACGTGATAATCACAGGCATTTCATTTACATGTCTTCATGGCTCAGACACCACTGAATTCATCAATCATGTAGCCTTCAGGCACCGAATCCTTGACTGGCTATGATTCCTGCAGAGTAATGAATGAAATCGCAGCATGGAGAATGAACCATGCATCCCGTGCCTGACTGAATATTTAACTAGATTTAATTTTGCAATATAACTTTGATATTGTTGGATGACTCTTGATTCACTACAGGACATATTTTCTGTGAGATCAATCATTTTCCTGATTTCTCTGTCTTTATATGATTCAATTGTGCGTTTAAACTACCGCACAAGGCAGGTAATTCTCAGTGAGTGCTATTTTCGTTTCTAAATAATGTTGATGCTACTGCAGTTAACTCAGTGGTTACATTAATAGCAGGGGGCCCCGCACACACAAAATTAACAGCAGTAACAGACGGCCATCCATCTTCTCACTCAAATCCTTCTCACTGGTTTATGCTCTATGAAGCGACAACCCCGAATGGGACTCTGCGTAAAACACAAATAAAAACAAAATGCAGTCATTTGCAAACAAACTGCATTTACCAACAAAGGTTTTTACAAAGTGTTCCTGAGTCCATGTAGTAATCTCCTTCATACAATCATGTGTTCACAAAGTGGCGAACCTCTCTCCATCCTCATTTGTGAACGACTGAGCCTTTCCAGGATGACCCTTTCATACCCAATCATGATACTATCACCTGTTACCAATGAACCTGTTTACCTGTGGAATGATCCAAACGTGTTTTTGGAGCATTCCACTACTTTCCCAGTCTTTTGCTGCATTTTGTTTTATTTATGTTTTACACAGCGTCCCAACTGCCTTGGAATCGCAGTTGTCTAAATGAGAAAGAGAAATCAATACTGTCCGGTGGGTTAAAGAAAAAGAAGGCATCCCACCAAAATAACAAAACATTTTAGCGTTAAGTGAACCACTTTGATAATTTCTCTGTTGACTCCCACCAATACAGCAGCAGACATTTAACTGCATGTCAGCTGACAGTAACATGATGTGTTTCAAAAAACCTTTTTCCATGTACAGTCACAGGTCCATGAAGACAAGCATTTAGCTCTTTGGTGGGACGGTGATTTAGAAAAGACTAACTAATATTCTGATAAATGACTGACTGTCAAACTAAATAAACAGCCCAAACCATTTGCCAGTATTGTAGTTTATTGTAAGGCGTCAGAGCGACAGGTAGCCCAGTGTGTTAAAACAATGTAAACTAATGTTAACCCAAAGGGTAAATGTACAAAATACTTTTACATGCAATATACTTGGTATTTATGATCCATTTACAATTATATTGCGGTAAACATAAAGAGCATTGTATGCCACTCACCAGTAAGTTGATTGTTGAGCACACCTGCTCTTATTTTTATCATTGTGTTTGTGGTAGACTCTCAGCAATTTGGGTTAGTATTAATTTAAAGCAAAGCAAGACCTTTAAGTCAAGATATACACAATATATTATCTATGAAGCCCATATCTAACAATAAAACCTTACAGGCATCACAATGATGAATCACAAACGCTTCAGGGAGCTTTATCTAATCTGTATTAATGATTCAAACATTCCCTGAACATGAGGGTGATTTCTGTAAACAAATTATAATGGATGGAGTGCTATTATCTTGGCAAGACACCATCATGACAGCTCCTCATTTGCTTCAAGGAAACGGAGGGTGAATTTCTATCTCCAAGGCGCTGTTCATGACTTCTACTGTACTATAACAAAGGTCAAGATGTAACACATCAGCCAGCATACCTTCATGAATTTGAATTCTAGCCTGCCGGAGAATCTTTGATACAGTGGGTGGAGTGGAATAGACAAGTGGATGGGGATTCGGGTCCATAATTCACAGAGAACTATGCTCACTGTATTTTCTGTTGTCATCAATGAGTCCAAAAATATGGTCTCTGTGGGTGCTGCCAAACCAGTATTCCCACAAAATTAATTAGAGAAGTTATTTCAACAACACTGTGGTTCTGTTTTCTCCACACTTCCTCTGAATGTCTGCCATGGTCACCCAGTTAACACATGGATTGACTGCTATATTTTCAGACAGTGCTGATATGCTCATAGCACATTAAAAACTACTAAAACAGCTAAAGTGATTATAATTATGTGATATATTACAGACACACTGTAGTTATAATCCATCCTAATGTCCATTATGAACCCTTAAAGCAACTTATGGTGCATAGTGCATGTGACAATCTGCTGTGTACGTGTATATAATGCGCTTTAAGTATACGATTTGAAGATACAATCAATCAATCAATACATGAACTCGTGTCTGTTGATTAGTCCACTGATGATTTCTATTTTAGTACAAATCTCTCTCAGTCCACAGCAAACTGTTTCTATTTTATTCACAATAGCAAAATACTTCAGCTTCAGTCGCTGACAAATAAAATAAACTCTTTTCTTTCTTTCCTCTCTGTCTACTTTTACTCTCTAACACAATCTATCATCCTCCCTGCTTCTCTTACAGCCCATTTTCTCAGGCTTTCCTTCCTCCTCCCTGGGTGTTTCTACATTTATGCCTCTGTGTACTATGGCTTTTTATTCCTATGTGATGATGAAAAGTGTTCGTGTAGGAATAGAAGCCATTTTACACGTGGTGAGAGAGCAACATGACAGAAGCATGACAGAAGTGAGAGCTCCTCGCTGCCTGCTCGACGGTGCTCCTGGAGACTAACATATGGTTGGATAAATGTAACTGTCTCCTATTGAATGTTTCCCTGTGGTAAAGAAGCATTTATGCCCATCTTGCATATGATGAGTGAGCTCATTGAAGTGCTGATCTGAAGAGAAAAAAATGAAGTCAGACTTTGTTGTGCGTGCACCTGTTTTTGCCTCCAGGCACAAGCCGCTTCCACTGCTTGCAGTGTTTGATGCATGTGGTGACAGCTGCGGTCCGCAGGGATGGAAGTTGGAACATTTGCAAAACATGTCATGAACAAAGGAAGAAAAGAGCAAGGATAGACCAATACAGATCTTTAATAACCAACTATAAAAGAGGCACTTAGTGAACCACTTTACAACTTGCAAGAGGCACTGCATTTCCCTTACTTCTCACTCTGATTCTTTTGCACATTATTAAAATAAAACTTTGACATGAAGCATTACACCAAACAATGTTCTACCTACAATATTATACAATATAAGATACATACAGTATAAACAAGATAAAGCACCTTTGTTGTCCTAGTAAATACTATTCATAATTAAACAGTTGGAGTTACAGACACAGATGATTGAGTTTGTGATTTGTGTGTGGTTTTATCAGTGCATGGGAAGAACTCCGAATACAGGTCTTGGGACTGTCATGTCCTTGTATGCACTTGAGTTTATACAATGGAGGCTTTCCTAATTTTCTATGAGCCTACATAAGTACTTGGATGGTTTACACAGTATCTTTAATAAACTACAGAGAACCAGTAAAAACAGTTGGATGTATGTACTGTAACTGCTACAGATCTCATGTTCCCTTCCGAGGACATTGGCATTCACATTACAACAAAACACAATGTAGCACCAGGTAATATTTATACAAAAGGCTAATATGATGAATGTCAATGCAGTACAGTAAAGGTAACAAAATAATACAAAATGAATATGTTGGAAGCATGTACAAAAGGTGCACAGACAATAGTCCAGGTCAGTTATGATGTCATTTGGTCCTTTTGCAAAAAGACTTATGAATGCAAAATGAACATACTTTTCTTAGAAGAAAATATTTTACTGTATTTTCAAGTATTCTTTTCTTCTTTCCTTTAGGTAAATGAAATATAATCTCTGAAATGGGTAATATCCAACAAAGGAAAAGTAGAAAAAAAAAGTTCAACGATTTCCCCTACGAGCATCATTTTTAACCCAAAATTCATATCTGCTGCTTGTCCTCACATTTGTGTGATAAAAACACATGTACAAAGAAGACATAAAGTGACTACGTAAGTATTTAAAGATAGCATTTCACAGAAAAGAGCTGTGCAATCTCATTCACCATAATGAATTGTCTTAAACATTTATAACTGTGAAATTTACAGTCCCTTATTCACAGATCCATCGCCCCTCTCAGTTAATAGATTCTGATGTGTCCTTCCTTAAAGGAATCTTAAAGCTTGTGAGTTTTTGGCCAAACAGCTGGCTTAGGAGGTGGTTCTGTGACTCAGCTGTCCGGTAGGAATGGCTCTCCATTGACCTAACTCCTAGCTTTGGCCTGGATTTATTCAAAGAATTGTTCATGGGAACTGAAGACACTTTAGAAATAGGGGGATGCAAAGGCCGCCCCAGAGGTCCCTTTTTGGCTTTGTAGTCCCCGTTAAGAGGAGTCACAATCTCAGCTTTCTTGTGTGCACAGCTATCAAGCAAGCTTCTTTTTGCCTGCAAACCCGTGTTTGATGTCTTGCACTTAGACACGATTTTGTTGCTAACAACATCGTCCCGTACGGAGGATAGCACAGGGTAGTCGTTGGGTCCGTCTGACTTTCTTTGCAGAGAGGGATTTGCACACTTGCTGGGGCGAAATTTCTTTTTTGCCCTGGAGTCAACACCAAAGTTCTCCTGTGTGGCCGGAGAGGAAACCCTTTGCAGGATGTGGGAGGATTTCAAGTCTTTCCTCTTCTTCTGCGGTCTCACAGATTCTTTGTCCTCATTTGAGGCTGAAGCATTCAGAGAAACTTTGGAGTGGAGGACTGGTGTGGATTCTGTAGCCCTTGTGCTGCTAGCTGTCGTGCTGTTTTTAGTGTTGTCAGCTGGTTTGGCTGAGGCATCTTTGTCTTTCGTCTGACTGCTGCTTTCCTGCTCAGCACCGTGAGATAAAGCCGGCTGTTTGCTGTCATGATTTGAAGCTTTCGACGTGTGATGCCACTGCTCGTCATCCTGCTGTTGGTCCATCACATCACCAGTTAATTCATGCTTTGCTGACTCAGGTGTCTTTGAAATGATTTGATTTTCTCTTGAGCTGACAAAAGAGTCCTCACTAGGCGGAAGTGAATCCGTTTTTTCTTCAGTCACAGCTGTGTCACCTTCAGCAGAGCCTTCCTTAGTTTTAACAGTCTCCTCTCCTGCACAACTACTCTCTTTCGAGGCTGACCATGAAGTAGTCTCTGCTCTAATGCAGACTGACTCATTCTCCTCTTTCACATCACATGGCTCAGTAATTGATTTTATATTACTCTCTTTATCAAAAGTAGGTGAGGCACTTGGGTCAATTTCCTCTTTCTTGGGTGTAGCGGACTCTGAAGAGCCCGTATTAATACATTTCTCCAGCTCTACAAGTAGTTCAGAGTAATCCTCGGCAATGTCTTCAGTCTTCACATTTGTATTGTTTGTGTCACTGCGGTATTCATTTGTGATGGTCTGCGTGGAGTCGTCTGCTGTAGACACAGATGGTTTTGAAGACTGTGTTTCAGAGTTTTGATTTAAGTGCAGTGAGCTTACGCTGGCGATGCCACTGTCTGAGCTATTTTCTTGCAGGCTGTCAGAGAGAATTTTCCTCTTCTTACTTGCAGGCGAATCACACTCATCTTCTTTGGATGCTGATGCTTTGACAGGTCTGAGAACGCCTCGGAATTTGAAAATTTTGTTCCCCCCTGACAGGTGCTTTTCCATGTGACGATCAAACTGTTCCTTCTTAGAGAAAGTATAGTTACAGGTGCTGCAGATGAAGGACTTTTTAATCACATGCATGACATCAGCACAGAGCTCGCAGGTGTAGAGGGTGGTGTGTTTTGAATCCAGCTCATCCACCTCCTCGTGTGCTCTCTTCAGATGGCCTTTTAGCTCCTGTGCCTCCAGATAAGAGACAGGGCATTTGTGACACAGGAAAATCTTTTCCAAATTGTGGACCACTAAATGTCTCTGGAGTTTGAATGGTTTGGGGAACTGTTTCCCACAGTGGTGGCAGTCTCTTGAAGGGTCCTTGCAGTTGGGATGCATCTCCACACTTCTAGGTGTCTCTGTTTTGTGGAGGACCTCAAGTGGGGTTAATATGCTCTGCTTCCCACCTGCTCCACTGCTGCTTTTAGTTCTGTGAAGTTTTGCCTCAGCCCCCTCTGAGGTTTTCCCCTCTCCTGCAGTGCTGTCTGCAGCAACAGCTTGTTCCTGTTCTTTAGTGGCTTTGCTGGACTCTCTGTTGGCTTTGCTGGGGCGGTGCTGCATGATTGAGGTGATAAAGTTCTTCACGGCTGTCTCTTGCATGAAGCAGCCTGGAATGCCTAACATGGAGCCTTGTGTCTGACCCCTCCGGGCAAACTGAGTGGCATGTTCTCGTAAATGCTCATTGTACATCCACACATCTGATATCTCCTTCAAGCACATTCCACAGGTCCAGATACCTGTTTTGTTCTTCGCGTGCTTCTCCCTCAGATGGTCTCGCAGTTGCTCTCTGGAGCTAAACTTACGCTGGACACACATGTAGCAGGTTGGAGGTGGAGAAGGGTTGTGGGAAAGTTTGTGAAAGTTCAGTTCACCTAAGGTAAGGAACCAAGTGAAGCACGCCTTGCACTTGTACTGCTTATCTTTGACCTTTATCCGACCATCTTGCCGTTTCCTGCCTCGCCGCTCCGTAACTTTCTTTGACTTTTCATCATCTCTGTTCTCCACATCAACAGTTGCAAGAGGAGGAGCCACTGAGATATCTTTATTCGAGTCAAAGAACTGAATGTCAGGAAGTTGAAACGTGGTGTTGATGTTCTGGATATCAATGCTGTGGAAGTTTTGGACACTCTCTGCAACACAAGGCTCTACGGTATAGGGGCCGGAGGGCAGGGGCAGTGGGCAGGGTGCAGGCGACACTTCTGCTTTACAGGTGCTGGGGTCAGAGATCACCGCTGAGCCTGCATCAAAGCCATCGAAGTCACTGGGGCAATTCCGTTCAATGGTAGATTTATCAATGGTGCCCTCGAGGGGATTCAAGAGGCTGTCAAGCTCTTTAATGTTCTCATGAACATCCCGCTGATCACTTTGTTTAACATCTGACAATGGCTTGGCATCAGCCTTTAATGTGCTGTTGTGGCACATATTCAACATGATGGCATCGTCAATAGATATTGTCTCATATTCACAGTGGTTAGTGTGATTGTTAGTGAATGTCTCTGTTTGGTTCTCCACATACTGATCTTTATTTTGCATGAAGGTTTCTGTTGCAGGGTAGTCCTGAGTTGCATCTGAGTTGGGCGATAGCCTCTGTCTTTTGTTTCTTTTGGTGTACACCCTCGGGCACTTTTTCCTTTTTGCCTCCTCGTCTCTGGGGAACAGCTGTGAGAATGTGGTGTCATCGTCGAGTAAGGCCTTCAGCTCGGGACTTAAGCCAGGAGGACTGAGAGGGGAAGAACTCAAACAGGAGAGAGGATGTACCTCGTCTGAAGGGCCACTGTTTTTCTCACATTTTATCTCGGCTGCCACTTTTCTGAGAATCTCTTCGGCGAGGCTCTCCTCTGATCCTTTCTGTTCACACATCACTTCCATGGCGCACGGAGCCTTTCTGGACTCATCACATTCTCTGATTATATCCTTGCCCACAGATACAGCACTTTCCACATTATTATCTGTACACACTTCCACATTTGCCATTTCTGTCATGCTCGTGTGTTTCATCCCTTCCATATCAGTGGTTTGATTTAGCTCCACAGTTTCATTAAGCACATTTATCTCCTTTGTTGGAGATCGGAGTGTTTTGTCAAAACCAGACTTTGAAGTAACATGGTGAGGGAATTTCTCTGTTCCAGGAACAGTTCTGTCATTGATCTTCACATAGTCCTCGGGAGATTTGTGCTCTTGTAGTCCACCGCTTTTGAATTCAGGAGTTATAGCTTGAAGTATGTCTGTTTTTAATATGTTCAGAATCTCGTCAGAGAAAGGGTCAGGCTTTATATTTACCTCACTGTTTTTGTTCTTTCTGGCTTTGTTGCTCTTCTTTGCTTTTGTTGGCAGCAGAGGGTTTTGATGGCCTATTTCATCCACTGCCACTGTACTTGTCTCAGTTGCCAGTTCCTCCAGGACTGACTCAGTCTCTGCTGCTTTAGATATGAAAGTGCTACTTGTCTCAGGCAGCCCATCTATTTTTGTTGAGTAACAGGTCTGTGAATCATCTTTATGTTCCTTCTCTGTGGTTTGTGACGCTTCATAAATAAGCATTTTCCCCTGATGGCTTGATGTTGTGCTCTGTGGGCCGATGTGTTTTTCAGTTCTGACCAAATGCTTCATGGCCTTATGCCTCTTTAACCCTGGCACAGTCCTGAAACACATGAGGCAGATTTCACAGAGCACTTTACCCTGTTGAGTGTTGCTCTGTGTCTTTTTTTGTGATATTTCCTTGTGTACTTGCTGTGTCGTTGAGCACTGGCCAATCTCTATTGCTGGTTGCTTCTCTGATTGGTCTGGTGGAAGAGGCATTTGTTCGTTTTCACAGATGATGAGTGGCTTAGGAGTGGGCGGACCATCTGAAATCTTTTTTCTGAGAAGTGTACTGTCCTCAGCAGAGTCCTCATGAGAATCTAAATTCTCTGATTGAACCTTTCTCAGCAGGTCGGCATGAATATGTAAATGCTCAACAGATCCAACGGGATCGTGAGAAACCTCCAAATCTGTCTTTACATTATCAGCTGAGGAATCTTTGCTTTTGTTTTCAGGCGGGAGGCCCAGAGAAAAACATTTGAATTTCATACTCTGCTGAAGGACCAGTGGTTCATCTGATAAATTCAGTTCAGCTGCAGGATCTGGGTTCAGTGTTACTGCTGTGTCTGTTTCAGTTTTGTTAAAAATCAGTGCAGGGTTAACGCTGAGGTCACATGGTCCACGGTCATCTCTGGGACTCTGCTTAATGTCTGGATTCTCTTCTGGTTTATTGGCTGGTGAAATCGGTATGTAGTCATATTGATTCAGTTGTGGAGGGTCATCTGAGATGCAGTTGTAGTTGAGAGGACTGAGCTTGAATTCATACATGGGATCTCTCTTTTCAAGGCTGTCTGATGCTTTGGGAGGTTCTGCTGAGCTGGTCACCGGAAACGGAGAGGGAGTGGTGGTTTCAGAACTGGGCATTTTACACACCATGATTCCCAAGTCCAGGGCAGGCGGACTTATCAAGGAATACTCCATCACAGCTGTTGTGTTAAGTTCTTCACCACTGCTTAAAGCTTCTCTGACACTGCTGTTTTCATTGCTCATGGGGGATTTCATATTTTGAATTGAACCTTGGTTAACAGACACATTATTACATTTGCTTTGTGACTGCTCCTCTATGTCCCATTTGTGCATCGGTATTTGATGAGAGGTTGGTAAAAGAGGACTGGCTGGTGGGGCAGTGTGTAGAAAAAGACAATGACTTTCTTCCACCTCCTCTCTGCATGGTGAGTTTTGGTGACTTGCCATGAAATCAATAGGAAGGTGCTCTTTGATGTCCTGAACATTTAAAATCACTTCTTGTTTCTGAATGGTGTCAAAGGCAAGACCTGCTTCACATTTTAGCGAGTCATTCAGTGGAGAAACTTTGCAGGAATGACTGTCAATGAGGCCATCAGACTGTGAAAGAATCAGCAGATTACTTTGTCCCTCTGTGGACTGGGTGTCTTGGGTGGGTGAGTAGTGACTAGTCCTCTCTCTGTTGGTTTCCACCAGTATTGGGCTGCAGGGCTTATCTGTGGTGACTATTTCCACTGACATATCAATTGTTGGACTTGTAATGTAAGTCTTAGCAGGGCTGCAGTTTTTAGAGGGAGATCCAATGAAATTATCCTGTTCTGCTGTTTCAACAGTTATTTCTTCGATTACACCGCCTGAGCGCTCCACTTTCAGTTCATCAGCATGTGATGAATAAACGTTGCCAGGACTATCATGGTTATCAATAGATTGTTCTTTGAGTGCCGCTTGAATCACATCCTGAATTTTCTCGCCAATGTCTAGACTGCTGCCAGGTAGAGCTGGTGATAAAGGATGGCAAACAGATTGACCAGTGATTCCCTTCACTGCCTCTGCTTCTTCACAGCTGTCTGTGGTTGGACCGTCGCCATTGTTTTTAAATAACTGATTCACGTTGTCTGCTTCACTGCTATTCCCACCGGACTCCTCAAGCACATGTGGGTCATGTGTGCCCACACTGGAGCAGTGAGCAGACTCAATCAAATTACTATTCTCAGCAATATCCTCCTCTGATGCGACTTTAGTCTCAGCCTTGCTATCGTTGTTTTCTGTGGGCTCACTTGGCTGCGATGAAATTGGATGGTTTCCATCAACTGCAGGGTCAGTACTGTTAGAGTGAGATGACTGTGACTCATTCAGAACGAATTCAATATCGTCCTTCCGCTCATTGATGTTTGGAGGTGATAATATATTCTCCTTCCCAGTAATTGCTTCCTTTTCACCGTGATCTTCTCTTTCAGCTGCATCAGTTGCCTGACATTCAATTTCTTGATGTTGTTGACTTGTGAGAGAGGTGACATTCGGCTCCTTATGCTCTGATATAATGGGTTCTTTTTTGAATATAGAATCTGAAATCACCTCAAGGCTTTTCATGAGGTTTTCTGTATATCTCTTCTGTTCTAAAATCTCCTCCTTAGTTTCTACAGGAGTCTCTTTTTCAGTGTTTCTCTCCTCTGATTTCTGCTTGTGGTGGAGCTGTGCATGCTCAACATGTGAGGCTGTGGCGATCAAATTTGGTGCACTGTCTTCTTTCTCAGTAAAATGTTCAAGTGCCCCTGGTTCATTGTGAATTGGAGTGTGGGGACTGGTGTGTCCACTCATGAGCTCAAACTGGAATGGACTGGCCCACGGTTCGGTGAAAGGCTCTGAGGGCAAGCTGGCCACCGGTACATCTATGGTTTGCACAGGGCACCTCATATCCAGAGCAGAGCCTCCACTCTCTGACTCATTACCCAAACGTAAAGGTGAAAATTTGCTCATCTGCAGCTGCTTAGGGACATCCTGAGCTAGTAAGGATGGGCTTTCCATCTTAGCTGTCTGCAGCTGGTTTTCGAGCTCATTCACTATTCTTTTTATCTCTAGCTCATCCTCTGATGCGCAGCTGTTCAGATTTGCACTGTAGTCAATTATTTTTTCTGGCAGAGACAAAGGAACGTGATTGTAATGTGGCTTCTTTTCATTTGATTTCTCGGAGTTGCCTTTGTACTGAGATATCTCATCTGGTAGCACAGGGCTAACTATAAGGTTCCAGTCCCTTTGTTCCAGAAAAGGAGAGAAGGATGATACAAACTCTTCCTTTTTATCAGTTGTATTCTCTATTGAATGGAAACCCTCTTTCTGAATCGGCATATCTGAGTAAAGGCCACTGTCGAATCCTGTGAGGTCCCCGAACATTGATGAGGTGTCAAATGAAAGCGGGGATTTCATGAGCCCCTGTTCCTGGTCCAGGGGGTAGGGCATGAGGTGAAGCGAATCTTTTTGTATTGGACCCTGGCTTTCAGTTGGAGATAGGCACACCTCATCCATCAAAGAGGTGCAAAGAGACACAGGCTTGTGTGTGTCTAGGTCATTGACTAAAGTAATAGGCTCTTTCACCATGCAGACACTGTCACTCTGTTTTTCAAATGTGGTACTGTCTGATAGTTCTGGCTTTGTGGCTTGGGGCTCCTCTCTTCTTTTGCCCTTTGTGTTTCTGTCAATATTGAAATCAGTTTCTTTGTTGATGGTGGGAGAATGTGAATCAAGCCGTCGTGGCTTGTTATCTGGACTGCTACACTGTGCTGGATCTTCTTTGGGGCACAGATTGTCTGCTCTCTGAAGGGTGTTTCTGTCTGAACTGAATGTAGGGGTAGTTTCTTTTCTGGGAGACACAAGCTTCGCTCTTGATTTTGCATGAGAGCTTCTGCTCTTTTCAGAGTTTTTGTTTGTGTCTTTTGCTTTTTGTGAGGATGACACTGGGTCAGCAGCCTCATGATTTGAATGATACTTCTTTGGGTCCTCTGTACTGTCATTATTATCAGAAAGAATGGCTTTGTCAGAATTACACTTCTTGACAGATTTGGTGAACGTCAGTGCTAGTGTGTTGGACTCTTTGCATAACTTCTGCGGGGAGGACCTTTCACAGGTTTTTTGCTCTGGAGACTCTTTTCTTTTGATGCCTGTCTTCTTCTCACAGTCTGAGTCAGTGCGGTCAGTGCTTTTGGGGCTATTGATACCATCGCTTGAAACACTCACAGATGTGCTGAGTTCACTGCTTGTGGATGACCTGCTACCCCTCCTCCTGAGTCTCTGGTGAGAACCATGTTTCTCAGGCGAGAGAGAGAGCTCCTCGCTTTTTTTAATCTCAAAACACTCCCTCGACTCATGTCTCCATGCTGCCTGGTCCCTCTCACTCCTTGCTCGCCATTTGCATTCTTTGGTGTATGTGTATTTGCATCGGCTGCTTTGATTCAGCCGGCCTTGGCTTGCTATCTTTACGGGCTCACATTCGTCATCTGAGTCCGAGACATAGTCGTATTCTCCAAATGCAGGGTTCTGTACAGTGGGAGTCAGCCTCTCCATCACTAAGGAAAACTGGAGGTTTTTGGTACCTTTAACGTGGAGCTTATGGAGCTTATTTTTCTGTTGAACTATTTTGTGAATAAGTTCTTTGCTCCAGGTACCCCCTCCAGTGCTTTTCCTCTTGCTCTCTTTCACTGCAGCTCTTGAGGTTGGAGATGTAGAGGCCTGTGAGGGCGTTGACCCTCGAAGTGCAGAGCTGTCCTGAAAGCTTTTAACACCACAACGCTCAGAGAACTTGCTAGATAAGAGAAACCTTTGTGTACTTGTGTTTTCGTCCTCACTCTTGCACAGCTTTCTTGCCTCTTTCACTTTGCTGTCTTGTTCCCTCGTCTTCTCCCTTGAGGCGATTCTTGAATTTTTATGAGAGACTTCTTTTTTTATGTTAATTTTCTCATCTTGTTCCAAATTCAGAGATATTTTCTCAAGTTTGCTTTCTGTGTACTGTTTATCTGTCTCAGGGCTCTCAACATCAGAGTCATAAAAATACTTTCCCTGTGTGAAAGACCTGTCATCATCTGCTGCTTGTTTATTTTTGCTCTCAAAGATCAGGGACTCTTTGGTTTTCAGACATTGCTTGTTTGATGTTGCTTTAACAGTGGTGAGGTCATCATCAGCAAATGCATCGATAAAGCTACTGTCTATCTCTGCATTGTCTGACTGATATCCCAGTCCGTTCAAGGCTTCTGTGATTAGGCTGTCTAATTTGGCATCCTCCATTTCCAGCTCAGGGAGAGGGACAGGGAGGTTACCAGGACCAGAGAACAAGTTGAGTTTCATTGGATCATCCTTATTGTCTCCTTTTGTTTCACCATCAGATATCAGCTCTCCATTTTTATTGAGGCCCAGCAGCGATAGGTGAAGGTCAGATGGGCACCTTGACATCGAAACATTTGACCCTGATGAAACTGCTTTTGCTGGTTCCACATGAAACTTTCTGCCGTCCTCCATCTTCGATATTTCTTTGACGTCATTTTGTGAAAACGCATGCTGAGCACAGTATTGCTTATGGCCCAGAAATGAAGCCAGGTTGTTGAAGTTCTGATCACACTGCTTACATGTCAGAAGCACATCCAACTGGTCAAGATTTGCTGTGGCTAATGAGGTCGCTAACAGCTGATGTGCAGAGTACGGTGGTGGAGGCTGGTGATGCTCCACCCCAAAACTGTCCATGTATCCTTTGTTTCCATCCATAGTAGACTTTGGATTCGTGTTGTTTTGCACGTAGCTCATCATGTCGTCTTTGGCTCTGTCTGGTGCATAAGGGAGGTTTCGTGGAGCGTCAGAATGAAACTGGTGAGAGTGGGAGCTCAGGTGATCTGATGGTAATTGTGTTTTGGCTTGGGGCTGGTGATAAAATGGGTGCGGGGTGTTTGACTTTGACATTTGACTGTCCTCTGAGCTGATGTTAACAGGACTGGTGGATGCTGGGGAGAGGGAGGAGCAGGTACTACTAGATGCAGGATTATGAACTGGTGAGGGCAAAGGAGATTCATAGGGTGACACCATCATAAGTCCCATAGGTGGGACCTGCAATGGAGGATAGCTATAGTTTCTTGATGCTGCTGCTGGAAGAGACTGGTTGAGTCCAAAAAACACTGCCTTACTTTTGGATTCACATACTTGTGCATGGCTCATCTCTACTTTAAAAGTTGAGACTGTATTACCACTATGTTTTACAGTCTCTTGTCTTTGGTTTGAAAACCCATCACTAGTTCTGCTGCTCTGAAATGAGCTGGGGGTTTTCAGGGAGCTATGTTTATGGGACTTACTATCATCTTGCCAGTCAGAGGGGGAAACCATGTAAGCCAGTTTTTGACTGCTTATTTGCCTAGATAACTCGATTCTGTTTTGGTTTGGCATGGCAGAGGTTGGCCGTATCTGCTGCCAGGGCATTCTGCTATTTTTAGATGAATTTTGCCTTTGGTCAACAGCTGGCTGGTTCTGAAAATGAAACTTGTCATTCATATCAGTATACTGAATTGTGTTTTGATCAGCTGATGAATATGTCTTATTTGGCCCTTCCCATGAGTGTGGTAACCTATTTAGAACCTTATTATTGATGTTTTTGTCAAAGGTCATTGGGCCTGTGTGAATGTTACTGACTGGAGGATTGTTAAATGTTTTGCTGGAAAAGTGCATTTGGGAGCCTGGACCTTGTGAAACATTTCTCGCATGGCGCACACTCCCTTGAATGAGTGTTCTTTGGTTGGCAGCTGTGTCTTTGGGGTGACAGTTCCTCTTACTCCCCGAGGTGATGGCTGCATCCCTACTGTCTGCCTGTCCAATAATGTCTGTGCTTTCAGACAGTGCAGTCTTCCCCTGCTCTGACTGCTGTGAGCTGGAGCCAGAGCTGTCACTGCTGGCTGAGTCCTCACTCAGATTCCTCGGACACTGGATGGAAGATGTTACCCCTTGAATAAACTGTGACTGTGGGGGTTGAGGATAAGAGTTTCTATCCTCTGGTTGCTGTTCATTACTGAACTGAGTGCTGTTCTGCGCAATGTTTTGCCCTTCTCCAGGTGTAAAGGGGAAAGAGTTGTGGGTCACATGAACAGAACCTAGGGAGGAGTCTGTAAAGTCTTGGGATTGGGGGTTCTGTTCACAGGGAAAAGAGTCAGAGGTTGATTCTTCCAGAAAGTGATATCCATATTGAAATGGACCAGGCACAAAAGTATTTGCCTTATTAGCTTCTGTTAGGGCAGTGGGTTTTTGTGATGAAACCCCATAGTTAGCACCATTGAAAGTCCTTTCAGGAGACTGCCATGTATTAGAGCCACTCAGCTGAAAGTCAGCCAGGATCAGCTGGCTGCTGGGCTGTGTGCTGTTGTTCTCCATTGAGGCAGACTGCTGCTGCTGTGACAGGGGTGGATGTGGGTGGGATGACGTTCCGCTTGAGGAAACTAGTGCCTGTGAGGTATAGCTTGCAGAGGTAAGGTTAGAGGAGGCCTCCTGGAAGCAGCGGCTGTAGCTGAGCTCTTCTTGCTGTAGTTCGGCCTCTCTCTCTGGTATACTGGGAACGTGGAATCTGTAGCTGCCCGAGACTGGGCCACGACTGGTCTCCAACTTCTTGGGTGGCGAAACCTTCTGCTGTGGGTAGGCAATACCAATGGTCGGGTTGGAGCGTGGATTTGTAATGCTAAGTCTGTACAGCTGCTGCGGGTTGCCACGCTCTGTCTTTCCTGACCGCTTCCCCTTCTCTCGGCTGCGGCCCTTTCCACTCGGGGACTGGGGGCTGCCTTTGCCAGTTGACCAAGTCCTGTCAGTGGCAAATTTTGATCGGTTCTGCAGTGACCTGAAGTCAATCTTCCCTGCCTGTTGTGGTCGTATGACAGCCTCACGCTGCTGATGACAGTCCCTTTCTTTCTCTAGTTTTTCAACTTTGGCCCCTCTGCTGCTGGCTGTGGCCTCAGTGCCTGTGCTGGAAAAGTGCTCTGAAGACTCCTTTGTGGTTTTGTCACTCTGCTGTTCCAGTGCCGTCCCCTCATCCTGCAGTTTGGACTCAGCGTCCAGCTCTTTGACAGCATGCATTCGCTGAGTCTCTCCTGCCATGGTGCACAATGCGTGCTGTGAAGGCCTGGTCCTCAGAAGTGCTATCTGGGAGACAGGGGCATCGTCTTCAGGGTTGTATGAATCAGTAAACGTCCAGGGGCAGGAACTGCAGGGACAGGGCTGCTCGCTGCGGGCTCATCTCTTCACTTTCATTGTGAACCGCTGATCTGGCACCAAAGCAAACAGACCTGGAAGGAAAAGAGAATAGAGAGGATCAGATGACAAGCTTTAACTTTTTATTAAAACAAATTAAAAAAGAAAGAAAGAAACAAACACCCCCCCCCAAAAAAAAACATGATTCGAAGTGATTGTATGTGTTTCTGATCTGATGATGCTATCCAAACATGCAAGCAAAGAATTAAACCCCATTCATAAATTAATTATGCATCTTTAAAATAAGAAAAAAATATTCTGCAATCATTCTTTAGTCCAGGTATTAGTGTGGAAAATTGAAATGTGAGGAATTTGTACATAAAACAAATAAAGTTAATGAAATGTATGATCAGAACATACATTTTAAAAAAATGTTAAAATGTACTATTCAAACATCTACTTTCATGTGTGAGATAAAGCGCAATTACAATATTCCTAGTTTCTGCCAGCAGAGTGCACTATTGCAGCATTTTACAGCAGTGCCACACAAAGAACTAGTGTAATCAATAGGGAATTTCAAAATACTGCCAAACTCCGATACTCCAAGTCTTGGAGATACTACTAACACTTATATCCTTTATTCCTGACAACAATAAAAAGACACTTCAAATAAGCAAATGCAGTTTCATCTGAGGATTCCTGCTTTGCAGCAGTGGATTGATGGCTCTACAATTATCACAGTCAAACCCTCTACATAACCAATCACACAAAGAAACCAGTTTGGTCTTGAAATGATGAAGCTCACTACAGTACTGAGGATGAGAAAAAATACACAGTACATGGATCCAAAACACGCTGCCAGTAAATGAATCACAGACTCTTAAAGAGCGAGGACACAATGCCACAGTGTTCTATTGCTACAGAGGGCTGCAGGTTTAGATCATGGAGGAATATCAGGGATTAGTCAGCCATTAGACAGTGAGAACTGCGGGCACACTGACGTTTGTTGCCTTTCCTCAGGCATCCCAGACACAGCTTCTCAGGTCCCAGTTTACTTTGGCCCTGTCCTGCCTCTGCCTCTGCCTCTTTTGAGGTCAGACCAGATGAAACTTGGAGTTAGCACCAAAATGTAATTTCTAGGCCTGGTAACCAAACTTCCATCCCACCTCCTACTTCCCCTGGCTATTACCAACTCTAATGTTGGGGGTGGCCTAGAGGTTGGAGAGAACATCTTTTAGACAGAGGATTTGGGTTCAAGCCTCTGTTTTTGCTACCATCCACACCGCTGAAGTGTCCTTGAGCAAGACACATTCCTGGCAGTTTTAGAGGTGCTCTTATGGTTTCTTAGGATGGTCTTAATCTGGGAGGAATGACTAAAAACAGTGTAATTACGCTACAGTTTTGCTGTATGACTGTGGCGCATGTGAGCTTTGCATCAGCCCTCTTCATCAGGTGAGGACTGATGGCCCAGCACACTGCCAAACACAACTTCAGCAGGATGCATTTTAAAACAGTTAGGGACAAGAAGCCAAAAAATTAAAATTATATGATCATTTTCAGCCTCAGGGTGCAGTGGAGTCATTACTCTGACATCTTCAAATGTGTATAATATAAATGATACATGCCCTGTTATCAAGTTGAGGAAGCAATTGTGTTTGAGTATATATATGCCCTCTGCAAAGATGCAGTAAATATGTCCACTAAAACTCCATCCTCATCAGTCTTTCAGTGGATTTTGTTGTTCTGCCCCCTCAGGGTCATTTCAAGATCAGCATCTGATGTTTCCATTCTGAATACTTTTCTATCAGTCCAGGGGCTGAGCCTTTATCAGCTAGATTACATTAATTTAATTAGGACTTTACAGCCAAATAAAGTTGTTTTGTTGCTTTCCCTGTTGCTTATACACTTTGATTTGGTTAAAGTATAGCTGTAGAAATATCTTTGTTTGCAAAATACTATGAGTTGAGGACCAAAAGCCAAACATCCGCATTTAGGTGGATGTAGTGAATATGAATTGTAGCAAAGCACTGTTTCAAACATACAGCAACATTTTTTGAGTGTAGTCAGCACGAGAGTGAAGGCTCCATGAAGGGAAAAAGTGGCACTTTTTATTTTTTTCTGCACACTTAGATTCCTTTCGAAGAGATCCTATCTGATCATTTCAGCATTGAGGTTATGATAAGATTGTTTGACATAACATTAGTGGTGATTATCACAAAGATGATGACAGACTGTACACAAATGAATTCTTTGTGAACCCTGGCAAAATAATCAAACCACCTGCAGTCATGATGAAACATTGGCCTGTTCACAATTAAAGGCACAGCTTAAGGACATGTCTTGCAGCTGTATTAATGGTTTGAGTCTAAGAACTGAACGGTTTGCTGACTACTTCACAATATAAATGAGCGCTCACAGCCCCAGAGGAGTGAGCTGAGTAGACTTTAGGGGCCCCAGCGACAGACCTGTGTTCCCAAAGGGCGAATTTATTCAGCCATATAAAGTCAAGGCCCTGTCACAGGCAGAGAGAGGAGCTGGGGATACAGAAATCAGATAACATGGCTTGGCCTATAGCATCATATCTTGAGGGCTATGTTTTTGTCCACAGACCAGTTGCCAGTGTGTCCAGATATCACCTGATAAATGGATTAGTGAGACATGACCCTCCACTTTTACCCAGAGGGATCACTCTCTGCCATTTCCTTGTCTCATCCTCTGGTAAACCTCCCAGAGGTATTTAGCAGGTTGGGAGCGAGGCTTGAGGCTGAGACCTGGCTGAGTTTAGGCTGGTTGTGAAAAATCACATCCCCTCTACAGCTCCACAGAATCTGAAAGCTGGAGTGTCTGCAGCTACCACTGCCACTGGTTGGGGAAACTGGTGTGAATGGCCCTGCCAGCATCTCTACCAGGAAGTGCTTGATCCAGCTCCACAGAGTCAATAGTCACAATCATACATCACAGACCCAAATATATTTGCCCAGACCGGCTGTTGAGGTTTGGGGCTGAGGATGAATGCCTCCAGCAACAAAAAGAGCAGTATGAGTATCACAGGGGCCTTACAGAAGTAGCACCAAATCCTGAGCTGTCAGTTTACAAAGAGTAAGGGTCATTTATATCTTAACAAATGCCTTGTCCACTTCCCCTGCAGCCCTGAGCAGCTCAATAACTCTTCCCATGCACCAATCTCCTCCACACAAGCCAGAATTACTTCACACACAAACTTTACGCATATCAATCTGCCAATTTGGTGGCGTCTTTGGTGCAGCTTATTCAGTTTTATCTTGAAAAGTATAAATTGCTCTTGGACTGCATATAAAGACAGTGTGGTGGTGACAGAATTGCAAGCTGGGCACAAGTTGATATCAAATCCTGTGTGACTGGTCTAAAATTTGTTCCATAAAAGTGTGTTTTAGTGGAGTTTTACAAGTCAATTAAGGCTGTGTGAGTGTGTGTTTGTGTGTGTGTGTGCGTGTGTGTTCTTTAGGCCTCCTGTCAAATCACCCAGTTTCTCAAGCAGCGGCGTCCCATATGGCTTCACCACAACACCACCCTGATGCTTGAGACTGCTGAGTGCTGAGGAACTGGTGTGTTTGTGGTATAGGTGCACGTGTGTTTTTGTGTGCGTGCGAGTACATAACTACAACAACTGCAGAAACTAGAGTTTTTTCATTACTCACACAAGGGCATGTATTGGTCTCCCAGAATTGAGGGAGTGGGTAAAAGGTGCTTGAATGAAAACTCAATTTCCTGAAAGTCTTTTTCCTGTCATTTGGGTGCAGGATGTATGTGGTGTTGGCTCGAGTGAAAATATGCTGGTAGCACTGTGCAAATCTCTGTCGACTCGTCACATCAGTGCCTTAAGCTCGTATTTGCTTTTGCAATTTCTATTATCCAAGAGGCCAAAGCCCCAAATGGGCTCCATATCTCTCAAAGTCAGTTAACGTAAAAGACTACAGGCTCAGCTTCTCAATCTCCCAAGCTATTCAACATTTCTGTAGATGTGTGTTCTGTAACAAGAGAGCACCCGAAGGTGGCTCAAAGAAATGGTAAAAGCAGACCATAGCTACCAAGATAGGTGATCTTAACAGTGCACAGTTTAACACTGGCGTAAGATACCACACAAACCAGTTAGATCCTGAAGACAATGACTCTCCAGAGACATAAAGCATTATGAGAGCCAAGAGAAGGGCAGCAGCAGGCCAAACAATCCACTCCTACAAACAATGGCTCCCTTTATAATAATGTAAATCAATAACTGGCATTAGCAGGAATTTCCAAACTTGTCAGCTTTTCCAGATGCTTGCTCACTGAAATATCACCACATGGTTGTCTCAAAGACCACTGAGGGAGAGAGAGAACCCAGATGAAGAGATGAGGGGTGTTGAAATCAGAGGTGATGGAAAGGAGAAGAGAGGAGGAAGAATAATCTTCACAAGCTTAGTAGGGGAAACCATTAAAGAGTAGGAAAATCATACAAAGGGACGAGCGTAGGAAGGGGTGGATGTTCAGGATTCTGCGTAGCCCAGTAGGCTGTGTAATCAGGGGGATGCAGGGGGGAGGATCAGGTGGCAGAATAAAAGCTGCCTGACTGCTCTCCTCACACCTCTTCCAGTGTCCAGTGAAGGGAATGCGCAGCGAGAACGGCTGGCTCAGGCCCACACCGGGGCGCACCGCCAAAACCTCGGTCAGCGTGCCTGCCTACTCCTCTGTATTTTTGGAAACATCCATTATGCAAGCAATTTGCCTTAAAGATCTGCGCACGTATGTCCATTTGAAGGCAGACTAGGAGGAGAGACATGTCAGAGACGTGAGGAGAGCCAGCATTCTTTCACAACCATACCGCCACAGTTATTAATACAGAAGCTCTGGATGTGGAAGTGTGAACAGTAGTGGTCTGTCAGTAGTTTACAAACTTAATTTCTCAGTGCATGATTTACAGAGAATAATTGATGAGTCATCTGTCGTCCCCCGCGCTGGTGACGTTTTGTCAGAAGCCTTCAGAATATTTGAAAGATGCAGGAGAAACCAACGCCTGAGCACTTCAAATAAAACAGTGAGCACAGTACTGAAGGAAGCTTGTTATACTCGTGCCTCCCTACCTCCACCACCCCTAACCACCCCACCCTTAACCCAATGTGGTTAGCTGCGCAGTGGGGAAGATGGAAGGAGTATGTGTGTGTGTGTGTGTGTCTGAGTGTCTCAGTATGTGTCTGTGTGCATGCATGTGTGTGTGTATCTAAGGAGTTTTGGTGTGTAATTCCAGAGGCTCCCCTTACCCCCTCCCAAGATTTTCCTCTTTCTCAGACAAGTTTTTTTCTTTTATTTATTTTTTTTCTAACCACTGGATTCTGGACTCAGTCTGTTTCCATATTGCAAACCACAGCATTCCACAAACATGATGGAATCTTTGTTTCAGAGTGTTCAAAAGTTATTTTTTCCTCTTTTTGACACAATTTCCCTCATTTCTGCATGTCAGTGGAATATTACTTGTGTGGCTGTGCAAAAAGGTAAAATGTGTGACAGACTTTAAAACATGACTGAGTAGAACAGGATATTAGCAAAAGGGCAAGCTAGACAAAATTTCCTGACTCCCACATACAGCCGTGATAACCTTATCCTTAATGGACAAAATCCCCTTTTCGGGTTTTATTCCTCCTGCATTCCTTATTTCAGCGTATCAATATTTGCTTGTCCCGTCTTCTGCCTGGGCCAAAGTATTTGGTTGCCTCTCAAAATCAGCAAAGTTTTATTAAGTGTAAAAGAAACTTTGAGATCGAATGGGACAAGTTATTCATTAAAGACTGCCTGCTGTAACCTCAAACTTAATTATTGTAGTTATGTCTGAGGCTGCACTCTGGCATTTTAATGGGTGAATATTTAACAAAGAGACATAGACAAAAAGTTAATATTATAGCACACATTAAAAAGATGGCCACTTAAAAAGATAAGCTGTACTTCAAATATTCAGATATTTAGAAGGTAATGGACACTGAATTAATATTTTCTTATTAAACCACACGCCTTAAGAGACGTCCTACACTCTCATTAATTTAGCCCTGTCAGAAGGTAACCAGCGAGAGTAAGATTTTAAGGTAGTTACTGGCTGAAAAATACTGAACCTGGATGTGGTGGATGGACCCCCCACACACATAAACAAGAGGTGAAGGATAAAATATGGTAGCCTTGACCTCAATGGTTTCTGCTACATGCTACAAGGAAATCATAAATCTTAAGTTTTAATTGTGCTTCAAAATACTAAAGAGAACTGAACCAGCAAGAAGCAGCAAACAAAAAAGTGAAATTCAAATATTGCCATTTAGCTGTAGAAGGCAGAAAGAAAACCTCTTTTAGTCTCTTCACAGTATTTAAAGGCTTACTGCACGAAGTTCGTTTTTTGCTGCAGATGTGACAAATGTTATTTTCTCTGCCTCTCATCTGTGCAAACCCACAGGCAGATACAAACAGTTCATGCAAAAACCAGCATGTGGTTTTATATACAGAAGAATACATTCTGTGTTTATCAAATATAAATGCATTTTTTGTAATTCCACAGTTTTCTCGTCAGTCACTAGTTTCTATGAGCATTACTTTACAGGCCACATTACAGAGGAAGCCTTTTATTTATGTAGGAACTGCATGTTGAGCTCCATTAACATTCACATATCCTCTTCCACAGGAAAGCCAGAGGCAGTGAGAGGAGTTCGGGCCCACTAGCACATAGGTGAAAGTCCAGTGAGGAGACTGGGCCTGCAGAGGCAGAGTTACAATCCACGGCCTCAGGGGACTCAACTTTTTCTTACTGACCCGTCTCCCTCCCTCTCATTAATCAATGACCAAACTCACCTAGGGCAAGCATGCACGGGCAGGTAGGGCTGCTGTGTCCTCATGTCACTAACCCTGCATGTTTTGACAGAAGCTCCTTTAGCCTCATACGTAATGCATACATGGCAAAACACTTATTCAGCAATACACACATCCTTCAGTTTGTACAGCATATAAGGGTGCAGTGTCACCAAAGCTGGCTAACGCTTTTTTACAGGCGACATAAAGTTGGTGCTTTACACTTAGGACTAATGTTTTGAGCAGTCAGGAAATTCTATATTCTCCTGCAAAAGAACTAAATGCAAACCTACCACCATCTGGAATTTGACATTTCATGTGCTCTTGTGAAATTAAAAAGTTACAAGTACGGTACAGACCATATTAAGTTTAATCTTGTTAAAATAAATGTACCATCTCAGTTTGATCTGTTTCTCATGGACAATGCTGCAACTGGATGCACTAATGAGCCTCCACACACTCCTTGTGGATGCCTTTTTTTTTTTTACAACATACAGAATAAAAAAAAGGGATAAGTTCTTTGGCCTTGGAGTGACATTTGGTAAGAATTATTTTGAAGTGTGACTTGGGCAGGTCGGGGGTGGCAGAAAACCAGATCCTGACATCAGGATAAAGTTTGTTTGGTCTGAACCCAAGCATCCCTGCAGGCCACACTCAAAACCTTTCACCTTCAGGTAAGACCTCTGGTTGTAAGACTTAGAGGGAGGTTTCTTTGTGTTTATCTCCACACTAGAGGATCGACAAGTTCCAACACGCGATTGTGAAAGGGGTTTTCCTTAAACCTGGAGAAAGTAGGCTTCATAAATGTACCACATACTGTATTAATGTCAGATGAAACAAACAAATTATCATGAAATACAGTTTCCTTGCCAGTGGTCATAGAAAAGCACTATTTGTGAATGAAGCTTTGGTCTAAGTTCATGTTTGCAATTAGGAGAGAAAGAGAGCGTTTCAAGATTTGCATGAATGAGTCCATGAGGGTACATCTGCACACTCGGTTGGGTGTAATTGTATATATGTGCATCTCTGTGAGTTGTGAAGTAGCTGTGAGAAGTGAGGTTGTGCAACACCGAAGTGCGCTTCCATGTAGACTTTCAGTATACATATAGTCTGTGGCTGACATGCAGTTCGGTAGTGGGTTTTTGTCCAGTAGTGTATGTAATGTTACTTTCCTGAGCCCCAGTACAGTAGATGAATCAAAATCACAATTAGTTCTGTCTTGCTTGGGTCATAGGCTAAGTCGCATATTTAAATTAGGGTGTTAGAGAGCAAGAAGACTTGTGACAGCAAGTGATTAATTTCCTTTAGATCTGACACCAAGTAATATGTGATGTATGCTGAGAGAAACAGCTCATGTTTAAAACCAGGGTGCAGAGAAAAGAGCTGGGCCTGAAAACCATCATCACCTTCTTAAATGTGGATTAAGAGATTCTGGGGAAAGACTAATATTTGAACTCAACAGTCAAACAAACACCCCCATCCCTTAGTGCTCCTTCAGAAGCTACACCCCTCCCTGAATTCATGGACGTGCATTGGCATCAGCTGGACTAGCTGACCAAAAGAATATTATGAGGAGGTGATATTTGCTGAATTTAAAAAAAAAAAAAAAAAAAAAAAAAGTGTTTTGGATTAGAATCACTGACTGCACCTTTAAGTTCCTCTGCTTCAAACCACAGAAACCAGATGCATCATCCTGCCTCTCTCTTTCTTTCTGTCTCTATTTCTTTCTCCAACCCACATGCACATGAAAGCAAATCTCTTCAGTTTGGCATGAGGTCACAGGAACTAAGGGGCACGTGGGGGTTGGCCTTGGGAGGAAACAAAAACATTTGTAGAAGATTTAGGATGAACGTTAGCGGAGGAAGTGCATGATTGACAGTCACAGAGTAATGCTAGAAGCAACACAGCTAACTCAAAGAATAAGATCATGAGCTGAGGTTATTTGGAGTTAAGTGTTTTGGGGCGAACCTGAGAAGTTTCTTTCTCCAGCACTATTCCAGTACATATGGTAAGACGAGGGTGGAAAGGGTAGCAAAGAAAAAAAAAACATTGCGTAATATTTTTCTCTCCCTTTTTTATTCTTCAGTCCAATTTGCACCAATGCCAAAATCAGTAGTCCCCTGGCCAATGGTAAAGAGGGAATTCCAGGCACAGTGTGTGTTGAGTCCGGACAAGCATTTTCCAAATTCACCCTGCCTGCCTTCCTTTAAATAGTCCACGGAAATGTCCAAATGACCTAATTACAACTCAGGCTTTCCTAAGTAGCCTGTGTCAATGCATGACATGATATTCAAAAATATACATAATCACAAAACAGCAGGGCTTTGGTGGCAGTGGAGCATGTTTTTCATCTGTTTGGTTTTATTAGCGTTATGGTGGGACAGTGAGCTGGACTCTGTCTGTGTCTATGTTCATTTCTGTTGTGTCTCGGTTCTCAAAGCTTTCCCGGGCCTGGGCAGACCTTCAAAGGCTCACTGGAGCTAAACGATTTGCCAGAGACATAGATTTGACCAGATCACTTCATCACACTTTAATCTATGTCACAATGATACAAACCGCAAACTTTGCTTCAGTAATACATCCTACATTGCTAAAATAAAGTCACTACTGCTGAAGGTCCCACTCTGGAATTGATGGGCACTCACACACAAAAGCTGCCCTGCCCGAACAAACACTATTAAATAATTGTTTCTATTCTGGGGCCCCGACACTTTTCGTCCACTTCAACAGCTTAGTTGCACCTAAAGTAGTGCTTGGAAACAAAAACAATGAATCCTGTTCAAACAAAAGCCTCATTCATACCAAGTGAAGCTCAGCTGAGCTGTCATTTTGTGACACTTCAGCAGGATTCTAACTTTATCCTTTTACTGAGTTTGTTTATGCACCACTGTGGGAGACGACGCGGTATGCATCCTGCTTAAAACCACTTTATGGTAATGGTTTGGAAATAGCCAAGACAATTAAAGGAAAATGAAGGGGAGAGTGATGGACTTGTTGGAGTGCCTCAAATTCCTGCTCAGGGTTTAAGATTAGTGTTTTGTCAGTGGGCCACCTTTGTGAGTGAGGCCCTTTTATTTGCAGCTGCAAAAACTATCTATAAATACCAAGCGGGCAGGGGGGATGATGGGGAGGGGGGGTGGATGATGACCTTGGGCAGTTACAGGATCTGAAATCAGATATAACAGAGTTCAGCAATTCACCTACAACAATTAAGTCGCTTGGGAAATCCAAAAGCCCAACAGGAGGAGGGAGGAGAGACATGAGGAAGAGGAAAGGAAGTCGAGCAGAGAGGAGACAGAGTCCAGCTCCCCGGGCTTTGACTGCTGACTGCCAATCTACAGTAGTTCAGATCCGGGAAGGGACAGTGCAGCATCTGCTCTGCAACACACAGATACAGTTCAACAGGTTCCTTCATAATGTGCCATGGAAAAATGTACCTGCTGTGCACCTGTAGCTTCACCTTCCATGTCCAATCTTAGTATCATTTTCATCATCCCTTGCTTTGCAATCACAGAAGATTTCATGGATAACAATTTGGACTGTTGTCCAGCCATGACAAATGCTGGCAGAAACCTCAGCGGCGCTCTGGTAAACATCTTTTCCGATCAGATCAGGGACTAGAATAGCAGAAGGCCACACTGCCACTTTCCCTGTTCCGTGTTGCCCCTGTTTCTGTCCCCTTGTCTGTCTTTTCCTCTCATCTCTATCGTCTCCCTGCCTCTTGGTCCCAGGTGGGTGTGGTCTGTGCCTTGCTGTGGCTGCAGCAGGAGGACTACCTGATGTGTCGCTGTGCAGAATGGGACCAAGGGGTCTGCTGTTGAAAAGGGGCTCTGTGCTGCATCTGCAGATCGCCTTACACAACCACTTCCTGCTTCCGACCCACTCCTCACAGGCAGCCCTGTGTGCCAAAGCCGAAAAAAGCGCAAACAGAGGGGTTCAGTCCACCCAGGGGCTGAGCACAGGACCCTATTCATCCTCTTCCCAATGCTCCTCCCTGCTTCTCCCCTACCAGCCTCAGGATGGCTTTATTTTAAAATTCACAAATATTCCCCTCTCAGAGCCATTGAGAACAACTGGATGCTGATACCCTCCTTTTAGTGGTGCTTGACAGAGTTGTGTCAGTAATGCCCCCCAGACTAGGGAGGAGAAATGTGCTGGTGTTATTTGTATGATGTCAGCCACACCTCTGGCATCTGTCTTGTTACATAAGAAGAGAAACAGAGGAGCAAGGGTCACAGATAAAAGGCTAACTTTTAGCTGAGCAAAGAGTTATGGAGATGCTTCATGGGTAAATGAGCCTTATAGTTTACTGTGGAAAAACGGTCACTAGGTGGGAACCCTCACAGTTACAGTTAAAGGTGCAGAGGAGAATGGGTGCAGGGCAAGAAAAAAATCTCTGCCTGGAGAGGAGGGGAGCAGGTGGGTTTGGGTGTTGTGCTGCTATTCCTGGAATGCTCACTTTGTCCCATCTAGACCTGGCAACAGTGGGGAGGACAGGAGCCTGGGGATAGTGGACTCCCACTGTGTTGGACTATTAGCAGGGACCCAATGAGGGCCAAGGGGGCAGGGGTATTTAAGATTCTTGGGGAAATGGCAAAGTGGGCAACTAACTCTTAAGACAAACAAACCAGAGCATTAATGATGAGTCTGTCGCTGGACTGGATGTTTTCGCTTTTCCCTCTCTGTATTGCAAGGGGAGAGCAAACGAGCCACACTCTGTTTTCACTACTGTCCTTGTCATTCCTACCTTCAGTCATTGGACACTGCCTTGTTTTTCTACCTTAAACGCATTAAAACAGCACCCGATACGTCCATTCCTACCAGGGGGATAGAAAAACATTTAGCCTGCCGGCTCCCTGGGCTTCCCCCTCGGATGTCAGCCTCAGATGAGGGTGAGAAGAATGACGCTCTGTACAGCCGCTGCAAGAAGCCATTCATACAGCCACAGCTCAGCCACAGAGACTGTGTAGCACTGACCTATGGTGGCTGGAACAGAACCAGTACTGATCCAGTCCCTGCTGTCCCAAAGCTACACAACACCAGTATTGATCTGGACAGGACAGCACTGCTGAGACAACATGTCTACTGATTCAGCAGGATCTCTGCTGGGTCCTCCAACGTAGACAGCACCACCACTGATTCAGCCAGACTGGGATAGACTTCCTCATGGTCCTGCTCAAGAGGCTCAGTCAACACCTGCACGGATGAGAAGGTACATCACGATACTCAGCTCCCTCCAAGACTGAAACACTACAGCCTGTCAGAAACAACATTGCTATTACTGACTGAGCTCTATTAAGGTATTGCAGTGTATCTACCAAACCTATGTTTGCAGGACTAATCTCTGGTTGATCAACAAACTCAGTCAACCCGGACTACTGTAAATTCTTTTCCACTCTCCCCGTCACCTTTGCCATGTTGAACAGGAGGCCTTATTATAGGTCAGTGGCTGACTGGAGGCTGAGGAACAAACCAAAGCCCCTGGCAGAGCTCATGTTGTTCCCCTCAAACCTGCTCAGGCTCACTGGAGACCAGTGCTGGAGGCCGGGATAGAGAAAGTAGCTTCTGTGCTTCAACCATGCCCAACCTCTCTGGCTTCACATGCCTGCGTGTGAGGCAGGCGGCTGGGCCAAGCCAAAGAGCGACCCAAAGAGAATGCTGTGTACTTTGGAATATTTTTCTCAACCCATGTCTTATGGAAAATATACCAGTTCAGGAGCACTTAAGGGAAGATTTACATAAAACGTACAAATATAACACAACCTTTTCCCTCCAGTGATAGGTTAAGTTTTATGAGGGCGTATAGGATGCATGAGTGTGATTTATTCCATGTCCATCAGACAGTGCCACACCAGAGGTTCAAAACATAGTGAAAGTGCTTCTAATAAAAGTGTGGTTTGCTGCAGCGACCTCATGGCAGAAGATTAAGAAACCCTCTGGATACCAGTGAGAGTTTACAACACTTTTCTGTGTTAATTCTCCAAGGGCATCATTCATCATGAAAAAAGTCACTGGGACTCTAATTGTAGTTTTATCAGCATGTCTTAAGTCACAGCTGTCCCCTGATCAAACTGGTCTTTCCCACACTCCATCTCTCTGATAAGGCCTGACTCGGGCACATTGTTTGGATCCTCTTCATGGTTGCAGCAAAACAGTATAAGCAAGCTGGAGTAATCCTGTCCCCCATCACATGAATCATACTTTCCCTCTCCTTCCTATTTTTACAGCTGCTGTGCATCTAAATCTGCTCAAACGCTTTACTCCTCAGTGACTGAGAAAGACAAGAAACCCAGAGTGTTCAAGACTCAGGTTCTCACCGTCACTCTGCTTCCTTGCAGTCTCTGCATAAACAACCGCCAACGATCCCCTCTTGACCTTCAAACGCATGCAGCCAGCCATGCCCACAAATGTGTGTGCATGAGCATAATGCTGCATGCTCATGTATTTCAGGAAAATCCAATCTGAGAATGAATAATGATCTACCAGCTCTGTTTTTCTACTTTGATTTAGTCAATTGACTTTAAACAGCTGTAGGTAAAACTACAAGAATGTGATGCCATATCAAACTCTCACAAAATCAACACTTGGAAAGGATTAAACAAACACTGAACTCTTTTGTTGACAATAGTCAGTCCTCGAATCAGAGACAGGATACAATATATGAGTCACTAAAGACTAAAAAACCTGTAGGGCTTACAAGAAACAATAGTTTCTGAAATCAGAAATTAGGATAGATCAAGGACTAAGATACACAAAAGTAAAAGAGGGACTTTACTCATGTTTTGAACTGGGAACTACTGTATATCTTTTTCACTGTTTATATGTTTCACTGTATACTGTTATAATAATGTTTCACATTTCTGACAGGTTGTAAAATCACAATCAATAACACAAATGAAAGCACTGTAGTGACTGTCACTGTACAGTTTGCCAGCTTTCTTTGCTTTCAGACCTACGCACATCAAGCAGATGAAAGATGAGATTTCCATTTGCGCGAGCTGAGGTAAGAATATCACACTGTAATTTATGTGTCAACCTCTGTACGCCCGAAATGTGCTAGTGTTGTGCCCATGAGCAGCTCTGATGAATAAACCATTTGGCCAAGCTGTTGGGTTTCGGAAGCCCTGTCACAGTCCATTAAAGGTTAAGACAGAGGGACAAGCTAGGGTCTGTAACCCTGCCCCTTTGACCTCCCAGCTCAGCATCGTTGCCCTAATGCTGCATAAATGCAGCTCCTTTAGAAAAACTGTCAGTCTGGGCTGTGGTCTGCCATTTGCCCTTTTGCCCTCGCTTCAATTTGTCATGCCAGCATCGCGTGCCCAACCATTTGTGTTGGCACAGCTTGCATCTCTGGGGCAGCAGGAAAGCCATTAATCTAGGGTTAGTGGGTCTTTAGGGGCCATATGAGATCCATTGGTCACCAAAACACACTCTGATCTTGGTCAAAGGGGCAGTGAGAAAAAGCCGCCACAATTTAAGAAATGTGTATAAATCGTTGAATCTGCAGAAATGCTAAATAAATAAGAGCTGCTCGCATGTTAAATGTGATTACTTTACATGTCTTTCATCCTATTTTCCTGTTCTGTTTCCACTCAGTGAGGATTGACTATGTCTGGTGTATTTAAAATGTGCATTAGATAAGCCTGCCTTTGCATGCAAGCGCTGCACATCGTAGACATAGACATAAATGTACGGTTGTCATATCATGTCGTCTTCATCTGCTTCAAAATTGACTTAAAGACGAAGAATTACATCAACCTCCTTTTGCTTTCACAAAAAATAGACACGTTTGAAGTTCGTGCACTGAAAACTATGTGGAGGAGTACATGAATGCAACAGTTCCAGGAAAAGAATAACAGAAGAACATATTCCCAGTGGATAGGTGCTTTTTCTCCAGAGAGTAGATTCTCTGCATCCCTTATCCACCTTGCTATCACGCAAGCCGTCAGAGGAGCGGAGGGCAATTAAGATGAAATATAAGGTCGTAAAGAGAGGATTTGAAATGTTAAAAGCAGTGACCAGCGTCAGAGATTGAAATCCCAAATCTCTCTTGTGGTATTTGAAGGGTGAGTGAAAACCTACTGTAAAGATAGAAATGGAAAATCTACCCAAAGACAGGCTCTTATCTTATATTGGAAATGCCTTCCTTTCTATGGTTAACAAGTTAACAACCACCATTCCTTCAAAGCAGCAGTGAAAGGCAGCAGAGAACTGTCTGGATTGCAGTGTGTGTGTGTGTGTGTGTGTGTGTGGGTATGTGTTCGTATGCGTTTGTGTGTGTGTGTGTGTGTGTGTGTGTGTGTGTGTGTGTGTGTGTGAGATCATGACTACAGAGTTAAACGATCCACACATCACCAGGCCTTGCGCACTTGGCTACAATCTAAGAGGAATTTATGAATGGCGTTTGGTTGGTCAGGGCCTTCGCTAGTTCTGTGCTGTTTGGTTTCTCTCAGACTTCTGCTGCTGCTCCAACAGGCTTGAATAACCTCAGTGATGTAATCTCTCCACAGACGCCCAGCTGATGTTCCACTGTTAAAAAAAAAGGAATAAGTAATAGCGGTAGGGGGTTAGCGCCCCTGTTTTAAGGGGGAAAAATTACATCACAGTAGTAAAAAGGCACCCTGATAAGGAATGTGACCTTAGTGTATCCATGTGATCTGGCTTCAAGAGTCCACACAAATGTTGGGTATTTGCACTGGTGTGATTGTGTACTTGGCAGCCAGTTCTCTGCTCTTTATATCATCTGAGTGAATATCTGAATATGTAATTGCTGGCAATCGCAGCGTGAGTGTGTGTATAAAAAGGAAGCGGTGAGGGTGATGGGATGTCTTCATTAGTCCCTGCTTAAGCTGGAATGTTGAAATCAAACAAGCCAAGAGTTGAACGCAGGTCAGAAGAAGAGCGCTGCGAGGTGCGGTAGATCCACCATGTGACGAGCACAGTGAATGCACCTGGTCGAAGCTGTGCCAGATTCGCTTCAAATTGTTCAGAAACACAAAACCATGGGTGTGTGCAGTCTAGAGAAGTCTCCTACCGTTGGGCAGATGGATGTTAGTGAATAAGGCCAGAGATTGTTTTAGTTTCCGAGGGGGGATCTCAACGTCCCAGAGACAGTGTCTAGTATTTTTAGAACCCATTCCTGTCTTTGTTAGACGCCTCTCATACGTCTTTGGCGCAAATCACTAAATCCCAGTCCCTATTGAAAACAAACCAACACTCACCTGTTCCATTCATTTTCCTGGCAGCCAGGGGGAAAAGAACAACGTAACAGTAACAGAGCTGAGGATGACACATCAGACTGGGTGGCTGGCTGAACTGGTACAGTAGCAAGTTGTGAGTCAGACGCTGAGACTGGAAAGCAGGGAAGCATTTGAAGAATGGGTGACTATGTGGTGTGTGTGATTCACTGCTTGTGTGGCTAACAACTCTCAGAGAGGGGTCATGCCACCGGGCCCTGTAATACCTAGTCTGTTATTCCACATTTCCAAGCACTAGGTACTTTTATTGCAGCACCAAGACTCACAAAAGCCGTTGGGCCAAATAGGTGTGTATTGGCATTGCATCGAGGCCGGCTGGCTGACTGGCGCGGTGAGAGGGAACAGTTGACAACATAGGAGTCTGATGCACTCAGCAGCCTCTACAGCTTCATGAACTCATTCGCTCTCGAAGATTCATCTGTCCCACATCTTTCCCAGCACTCTTCCTTCTTTGCCTTTTTTGCTCTTACTCGGTCTCTGCCCTCCCACTTGTGCTCCATTTTCCATCTTAATCCCTCCCTCTTTTTTTTTGTCCCTTTTCTCTCTTCTTTTTGTTTGGTCCTCTGAAGCACTTTGACTCCCTCTCTTTGGAGACAGACTCTTTAACAAGCCTGCCCCAGTGGGCAGTAGACAGAGAGGGGAGGTTATTTTTAGATTGCACACAGATTAAAAGTGGAACGTTTTTCTTCATCCTTGTAAAGAGTCCTCTTCCCTCTCTTTCAGTCTCTAATGGAGTTTAGCATCTCTGTGGGGGATCTCATGTTACCTCCTCCACACATACTCGTCTCTTCCCCTCCGCCACACTCATCTAACCCCCCACCACCAACACACTCATCCTCTCCAAACACTGACATCATTTGACGGAGCAAGCTCCTTCCTCTGTCTGTGGGGGCTGTTCTGTACTGTCTGTACACCATGAAATGGGTGAGTCTCAGTCCCTGACACAAATCAAGGAACGGAAGAAAAAAACAAGCTGTCAGAAAACACACATCTGCAGCAGGAAAAAGAGCCTGATATATCATTACATCCTCCATGCAGTTCTCCTCACATGACCTTTTCCTCCGTGACACTACCACATTAGGCTGGTGCACACACGCACACTAACATACACACTGTTGAAGGGTGTTAAAAGAATAAATCACACACTAGTGTATTAGGCACAATTAGGCCAGTGCTTTATCCAGGAGTCTGGGAGGTGATGGCTGAGCTTACTTCAGCGTTTTTCCTGTCTTGGAGCAAAACCAAAGTCTGACTATTTCCTCTACACACACACATACACACACGCACACAAAGTGGTATTTCCATCACTTTTGGGGACATTACATAGACTTACATTCATTTCCTGGAGACTTGCGTTGTGTCCCCATTTTGAAGGCGAGTCCCCACAATGTGACTGTGTGAACAGATTTATGTCCCCACAACATGAGTACTACCTGTCCACACACATACACACACATGCACACACACTTTCCCCACAATGTGGATCACCTCATCTCTGGCCTGAACTGGTGAAGTGAGAGGGGGAGACATGGCCCTCGGGGTTTTACTAGTCTGAATCTCACTGACCCGTGCTGGGGTCGAAAGTCGGATACGGCTCCTGTTACTTTCCCTGAATATGCTCCCGTTCCTTTGAAAATATTCTGTTTTTAGCATTGCAGCTTTTCCCTCACCCTTAATTTGAAGGAGTGAGCTCTTAAGGAGCGGGTGATATTGCGTGGTAGAAGGCCTGGCAGGGGCCAAGCAGGAAATCTTTCATTAAAACTCACTCAAGGTCCATCATGACTTGAAGCTCTGTGTCAGATATTGAATAATAACTGACATAGAGCAACTCTGTTCAAGAGGTTATGAAGCCCTCAATCACAGCCGGACCAATGAGCCCTGGGAACTCAGCTGAAAATCAGCAGTCTAGATAAATCATAGATTAAGGACTAAAATTCTGAATGTCTGATGGACGCCTGTCTTTGAAGTTGTCTGCTGGGCCTGTGTGAGCTTGATCAAAGAATTTTTGTCCATGAACTTTCTGGATATTCTCACAATTGAGCCAGAACACAGAGCAAAATGTGTGAGCTGGCTGTTGTAAAAGGAGAGTGAAAAATGAGGAGGGAAAGTGATAAAGATCAACCAAAGAAGAAAATGAAGTCTAATCACAGAGCACTCTGGTGACTTACAGCACATCAAACCACTTCCAATTGCTCCATCTCAAACATATTTTATTGATGCTATGGGAGCTGCAGTCAGAAAACAAGGAAACCATTTAGGCTAATTTTCGATCACACGTAAAAATATCTATGTGGGATATGTTACTTTATCAAAAACACATGGTGCAACTGAGAGAAGCTGCTTGCCAACAGAAATAGATGTATCTAACTACTTTACCAAAACACAGCCACCCCTGCTCCTTCTCATCTGTCCATTCATGTCACTCACTAGGAAAATCATGGAAAACAAAATGTCAGCATTAATGCTAAACTTCTTATGTGAAATAGAATAGCTGAGGCCAAGCATGTTATTTCATAAGCAGAATGCATATGACTGCCTCTGGGAATATGAAGAGTCCAGCTCAGGCCCAGTCTTTGCTCTAGTTAGAGGGAAACCTGATAGTAATGCCTCTGCCCTGCCCACCCTCTTTCTCCCTTGCTGCTCCCCTCTAAGTCTGTCATTCTAGCCAAAGGAGGTGCCTGGACCACAGTGGCGGTCTAGCATCTCGCAGAGCCATGAGGATTTAAAAGGGCTGGGCTGAGGTGGCTTCGCCTGCAGCATCAGTAACTTTCCCTGGAGCATTTGGGACTGGGGGTGGGGTCTGTGTTTATGTTTGGGGACAAGAGAGACAGAGTGGCGGAGGACAGAGGAGGAACTGTTCAGAAGCAGGGAGAGTGAAGGAGATAACATCAGTGGTCTCTGCTGATAGCGAGACAGTCAGGGGATTCCCTTGCTCCTCTCCCAGGTGTATGCCTGTGTCTACAAGACAACTAAGCTCCTTAGATGTGTTTAAGCTGCTCAAATAAAAGTAGTTGAGAGAAAGAGGCATTTGTGGTCCGGTGGAAGATCTGCCTATTAAGCTTTCTATTGTTAGAAGAATTCTGAAAGCCCAAGGTTTCCTTTTTCAGACCTGCAGCAGGAAAAGCCTTTCTGCTCCAGGGCTACAGAGCATTTATGTTGTTAGCATACCTGGAGCTGTGCCTCCTGCAGAAAACATTCTCATTAAGTCCAGAGTCTCTGGGAATTAGAGACAGAAATACTGCTTCAGTGGGCCTGGCTGAAGCAGACAATGACTGCTAAAGTTGCAAAGCTAATGACTTGATCTTGTCCTCTTAGTAAGTGCGGCTCAACATGCTTATGCTAGCCAAAAGAAAGTTCTTAAATCCTGCAACTTTTACCTGCTTAACCACATTTATGCCCGACAAATTATGGTGTAATATACAGTAAAATTGCAGTGCTCCTGTCCATTATGTGAGCAGAAGAAAAAATGGCTGCAAAAAAGCCCAATATAATTACCATACAAAACTATGGCATGATGACACTTTTGAGTAGAACCTGAGCCATATGTAGCTTTCCAGAGTCAACATCCTTATGATAATGCTGTCGGCATGAAATGATTTAATACTGTGTTAACATGTAGCAGGACAGCCTTCCCATGGCTATATAAACAGCACACAACCCAAAGCAGCACCAACCCACCACACCAAACACTTATGAGGCCATTGTTAGCCCACTGTGAGTGGATCACTCCCATAATCTGTGAATACATCCGCCTCCACGGTACACTATCTGTATCTGTTGCATTGACTTGTAATACCACTGTGGCTCATGGGGAGAAGCTGTGTTAGTTTAGCCCAGCTGCACAAGCCCACTCACCAGATCTGGCTAAAGGTGGAAGCTTTTGAAAGTCATCCCTCTGAAAGAGAGCTAGCTTTCTTAGAACCTCCTGCATAGAGTGGGACTATGTAGCATGTAATGATGTGCACTACTTAGTTTGTAACTGTTTCATCAAAACTTTCATTTTCTATCTTGGCCTCAAGGAGAACCTGGAGGGCTAATATAGATTAGAAACACTTATCTGAAGTATCAGTGGTCATTTTCGGCCTCAGTGGTTGTCTAGGAACTGATAGCATCTCGCACACTGTCAATCTCAAGTCTGACATCAGATGGAGAGTGAAACAGATTGGCAGATGAAGCCACACTCTTTGAGCTCCCGCTGCTTTAACCTCTCCCATGTGCGTCAGCAGTCACACATGGTTCACATAACAAATCCCTTTCTTCTCCTTGGCAGTTTAAGGCTACATGCAAACACAGAAATGAGATATATACTACTGTGCTGAGGCTGAATCTTGAAGGGTGGGCACCAACTTTCTACTGCAGAGATGTAACCAACAGATAGCCATGAGAAACCACAAGGGGCCATTTTAAACAAAAACACATGTAGGTGTGTGTGTATGCATGGCTGCACACACACACAACACATGCACATACACTGAAACAAACCTGCACACAAGCATAAATTCTGTCACACATATAGTTTGCATGTACACACAGGCTGACAGAGATGACCATTCTGTAAAGTCCATTCAGTCAAATGATGCTACATGAAACAGGCTCGCTACCACTGTGATAGGAAGCCAAACTTAGCCTCCAGGGCTGTTTTCATGTTTAAATGCATATTTTTTTTCTTGGATAAATAGATTTCCTGTTTTTGCCATCAATGAAATATTTATTTATGGCTTGGCAAATGTGACTGTCCACTGATGAAGAGTGGTAGATTTACACAAATAGCCTGATTTATCATTTCCCTTTCTGGTCCCTTTAAATTTACAACTTTACTAAATGTAAAAACAAAAGGAGAATCTGGGATACAAACAGAAAAACTGAATAAGAAAAAGAGAGAATTGCGCAAATTAAAGGTGCATTTCAACCAGTCTGACACTCCCCTCAAATGACAATGTTTAACTTTAATTTATACTGAAGTTTGTCATTACTCCACCCCGTCACTTCACCCATGTGTACCTCCCATTTCTACAGCCCAGCCACCTGTTTTAGCCCTATAAAAAGTGAGTGTATTACCCTTCAAAAGTGAGTGTTTCACACTCAAAAGGTTTATGTGAACAAACTGCATTTTTTACCCACTGTGTGACTGTATATATTCCAACCTCTTCGTCAGTTTCCTGCAACTTTGCAGCACAAGTACATCTCAATCCGCTGTCATGTGAAGGGAAATGGATGAATGTGAGGGGAATGTAGACAAGAGCTTTCTAAAGAGATGCAGGCTGTTGTAGATCAAGAAAGAGAGACCACAAAATTTCAATGGACCTTCTGGCACTGACTGAAAAAATATGACACAATCAGTCAATTATTTTGCCAAAAATAAGTCAAAAACGAGTCTGGCTAAATTTCACAATTAAGAACTAATTGTCTGAGCTTACAATCCCATGCACTGTTAACCTACCCCAATCTCTGCCTAAGCTTGTGAGTATGTGTATGACTTCCAGTGTGTGGGTGGCAGCTGAAGGCCCTTTAAGTTCAGTTCACACACACGCATGCACACGCACACACACTCCCACCTAAAACAGACTCTGTGAATGTTTGGCTGTGCCAGCTGTGTGAGCTTGAGGCTGGGCGTGGGGTGTATACAATTGTCTGACAGACTGCATGGTGTGTATACACATAGTCATAAACAGAATCTGGAGCGGAAGCACTGATCACCTAGATGTGCTTGACCCTCTGACCCAGGGACTGCACTGTTATGCTTTCACTATGTGTAATACTTGGCCCATACGGCTGCAGGAAACACTGGGCGCAGCGCTGGACCACAGCCAGAGAAACTCTTTGTGTGTATGTAAGACAGGACACACGTGCTGGAGAATTTTCCTGATTTCATCTTTTCGTTTATGGTCTTGTATGAAAGTAAATATAAATTATCCTAAAGTCTGTTTGTGTGTCTGCACATGCAAGTGTGTAAACATGTCTGTGTCCAAGTCTTTGATGTTGACCACAGTGGCACTGCACTGTAGTGAACTTGAGAGAGACCACAGTGACCCACATTTCTGTGTCAAAAACATCTGCATTTATAAATAACTGCTCTCAAAACACAAGAACTGAATTATACTGTAAGTTTGGTGCAAAAGTGGGAAAACTTTATTGGGCTCCTTCAGTATTCTCAGAATGAAACAGCAACAGGTATGACCGAACACCTGAGAGAACAAATGAACAGCTCACCTGGATTTTCAAGGCCGTCATACCACACAGGTGAGGCAAGCAGCACTTTTAAAAATAGTCAAGACTCCGTTTTCACAGGATGACAGTTTTACCTTTTAACCTGAGGGATTTACTCTATTCCCTTAAAGCACTCGTGGCTAAGAGCAACAATGCTTCTGAAGAACAAGCATCTGAAATGCTAACCTTTGTCAGGAGGTGGACCTTTTGCACTGATGCACTGTGACATGGGTCACCAGGAGGCCACAGAGAGAGAGGGTGTCTGATGGCTACATTATCCAAATGTTGCTTTCCCTTTGTCTGTGTCTGTCTGGGTGTGAGCATGTGTACATGACTGAATGGAAATACGGCCATCGTCTGCGAGCACTTTCAACAGCTTTCAACTCCTGAAGGGTCATGAAGCCACTGTGAACTCCTTAGGCAAACATTGTGGAGCAGGGAGAGGGGACAGTGCGGGATGGAGATCTAGCAAACATGCCCATTTGAACCGGAAATATTCTGCCGGGTTAGAGCTTATAGCTGTTTGAACCGGGGACACTAGAGAGGACCTGGCAAATATATGTGTGTTTGATGGCCAAACAGTGTTGAAGGCAGAGCTCCCATGGGGAATCTGACAGCAGAGTCTCCACTCTGCTGACAGTTTAAATAAGAAAGCACAATAAGCTCAGTCATCGAAGAAAAGATCCCCTCATCCCCTCTGTGACGATAAGGTGCCATTCCTCCCCTGCAGCTGGAAAACAATGGATTCTTTGGTATTTAGAGTGGTGGAGAATACGCTATAGTAAGGTTGGGAGAGAGAGGAAGAGGAGAAAACAGTGTGTAGAGCCACAATAACTTCTCACCTAACTCAGAGAGTTATGGGTTAATTTCTACAAGACCGGAGCTGGTGATTGTTGGAACAGAAAGAATAAACAAGATGATTTTACTGATTTTCATTTTGTTTCTGTTGAGTTTGAGTGAATTGTGTTTTAGGATGAGTGAACTTGGCAATCAAGATAATCTTAGCTCAGAAAAAAGAGAAACTAAATCAGAATGTGAATGGTTGTTCTTTTTCTGCTTAGTAAGGATAACAGCTGTAAAAATATCTCCTTTCTTGCTACACTAAACTGTACATACACATACTTCACACACTGAGAGACAGAGAGAAAGAGATTCATTATCCCATTCTTCAATGGCATGAGGTGCCAGGTTCATTGACTGACAGAGATAATTAGAGAGGCATGAAAGTTTAGGCAGCATGTGACTCCTCTGACCCACAGACAACCTGTCATGTTTGTTGGTTCATTTGAGGGCATCATCTTTTCATTTAATCTAACAATGATATCAAGTTTCACTCAGTTATACCATAAACAGTGAACAAACTTCAAACAAAACGCAGTACTGTGTCTCCATACGAGTGGCAGATTATTGAAATTAGAGCAAAACTGAGATTACTTAAATAAACTCGGTAGGCGATCTGAGATTCCAAAAAAATCCATCTTTCTGGCTTTTGCAAAAAGTGGCGCCTCCTCTCTGAACCTTTTCAAAATGGCATGTCTGTCAACACTTAAAATGAATGTGGTCATCTGTCCATGACACAGATTGCTGTGCCACGGATGACAGTCATCAGTAGTCCTAGACAGAAGCTTTGAAGTTCGACCACAGCGCACTCCTTTCCACCCAGTTCTCATGGCTTTCCCTTTAAATAGACCATGACATCAGACTGTGCGCAGGTTAACCGGCCCGAGCCCAAAACAAATGTGTCCAAACAATGCCACATCTGGAGCGAAACCCAGGAGTGAGAGGGGAAGAGCAGGAATGTAGCGGAAAAGGGGTTGAAAAAGGGAAAGCGGTCCTAAAGCTGTTTAGCTCTAGGACCCTCGCCAAGGCGTCTGGGGATGTGCCTGAGCTATAATTTACTGGTGATTCCCTGCGCTCCCCCCACTAAAGATCTGATGTCACTGCTGCAGACCCAAGCATGAGGCAGAATGAACATCTGAAGCACTTCTGCTTTTGTTAGTGTAAGACAGTGACGTCTGTTCCTGTCTATTCTAATCTCAGTTCATATAAAAGTTCACTGCAGTCCACCCAAACTGCCGAATATCAAACAACTCCTACAGACGTCTAGCAACCACTCTGATACATGTATGTGTGGTAACCCAACTTTAACACAAGATCGCAAAAAAAGCTCAGAGAGAAAAGCAATTTCTTGTTTGATTTGGCACATTCTTCCAACTTTTCTGTGTCGATTCAGGAGGAGGTCTTCAGAAAGTCTTCTCAGGCAGCCTGTTCTTGTTGTCACTGTCAGAAGCAATCAGAGCTGCTGGGTCTGCATTCACGCAGCAGAAGGAGCGGAGGAGCAGGCAAATATTCAGGCCAATTTTCTGCCTGTTGGATAAAGTGTCTAATAAACTCATGACGGCTGATCCAACAGTTATTTGTCAGTAGACACGTAGTGCACCGTCCACAATCTGTCAGAGATACTGGGACTTCTACACATTACATGTACGTAACAAAGACATAAACACATACGATCGCATGCACACAGTTACACACACAAAGACATCAGTCTGCGAGCCTGTGAGTGGATTTGTGTGGGAGCTCAGGGGGCTTTTTAGATTGAAGGTGTGACCTGACAAACACAGACGTACGGTAGGATGGAAAATATGCTGAATGAGTCCTGTTTGAAGAGGAGGATGCAGATAGGGAGGAGTAGGAGGAGAGGAAGGAGGTGGGGAAGAGCTGAGGGACTCTCCTCTCCGTAAAGTCATGTGTTTTACATCTGTACTGCACTGAGTCTGCTCAGGTTAAGAAGCCTCAGCCTCACAATCCTATTTACAGGCCCATTTCAAGGTGTGGGCTAGAGTGGCCAGGCGGTCAGTCACAGTGCCACCATCTGGAGAGGGACACCAGAGAGGATGGAGGATGAAGTAACTGATAACTCTGATACACCTTCTTCTTTTAAAGTCCCCTCAAAGTCATGTCAGATGAGACCATTTATGCAGGTGCTCAGCACGTTGCCTCGCTGGGCAACTTAAGGGTGATAGTAGAGCTGAGCTGAGACAGAGATGGAGACATGTCTGCACAGCCAGCTCAAGCAGTTCAACTGTGAGAGCATCCTGGTGTTAGACAAGGCCCTCGTAACAAAACTCATTTTATATCAAAACTGACAGGGGTGCATTATAGAAAATGCAGGAAAACTGTGCATTAAGACAGCTGTGGCAGCTGAGTTTGATATAAGTTCATCATGCTGCTGCACCCTCAGTATATACATTTCAATCTGTCCGTTCAAAACTGTAAAGAAACTTTTTGTATGTTATGAAAATGTGTTTACAAAAAAGCAAAATGAGAAAGAACACTTTAGCTAACACTTGATGTTTCCACCTTCAGGTCTACAAAAAAGGATTCATTTAATTCATACTACAATTTATTTTACTGTAGCAACAAGGCTAGCCCATTAATGTTTGAGGCACAATCCAAATCTAAACAGAAGAGTTTGAGTGCAGCTTACTATCACTCTTTACATGGCAGCGCTTGACATACACAGAGGCTTACTGATGCTGCGGAAAGTTTGTTTATGTCAGTAAAGTTTGTAAAGCAAGAATTAACACCGGCCTGTATTTTCTGTTATGATCAGCCGACACACAAAATGTTCACGACGGCAACTCTCCAATTATGTATTTAAATTTAGCTGAAAATTATATGTGCAAACAAATTAAGGTTTGGCTTTCTAATGTGTTTATTGAAACGATAACTACGCTGTCGTAGTTTTAGTGACTGAGAGCAAATCTGGGTATTCTGTAGAATGAAATCTAAATCTATTCGCTATATATTCAAAACTCCACTCAGGTATGACAAAATAAGGATCCTGTCTCTTTCCTGTCTTTCTCCTCATGCTGATGCTGTGTTCTTTGCTCACCTTAAAGTAGCAACACTTTCAAACTGTGCTTTTTCTAAACCAAAACATCGAGACAGAAGACTGTGATTCCCAGGAGCCTCATCACATGTCTTCCCCCCGGGGGAATAGATGCAATATGTTGATGCCAGCTGTCAGTAAAACTGCAAAGAAACCCGTATTACATGGCAGTGTCTTCATAGTTGGCTAGAGTCACATATTTAGCTTGTCTGACTTTTCAACAGTCAGTCTGACAGTAAGACAGAGTTACAGCCTCTGTAACTTGACAGCAGTTTATATCTAGAAATCACTGCTGAGAAAATGTTGATGAGATTAGATAAGATCTCTAGAGGCACTTGTGTCTTCATATGAACCCATTAATTTTCTGCTCCTTCAAGTTTTGTGCTTGAAAATATGACAATTGTACATCTGTCAAAGTTTAGTCAAAGTCAAATTCATGGTGATGAAGGGAGGATTAAACTGCTCACATGAGCATTTTTTCTGAGGTTAAGGTCACTGTTCAGCTCTCACTCAGGTCAAGAGGGCATGACTGTATCAGTTACCACAGGAATTAAGGGATAAATAACCACCCCGGTCTTATGTAACCTTAGTGACTGGTCTGCTGAGTACCTGCTGAGCTGATAATAAACCAGCCTGATAGCCATTATCATGCCCCTTAGACAGTGAATTAGATTTACTACTTAGAGCAAGTAGTCTCAGAGCCACAGTAACTGGCTGGGGGACTATGATTAATAGTCTTTAGTAAGGTAAGATGAAAATGCAAATGTGAATTCATCATAAAAAGAAAGGAGTCTCTCCTTGGGGCGTTAAATCACACTTTCTGGGGTTATCTTTCTGTCCACACTTCAATCTCCACTCTCTCTGGTTACAGTGAAGTCATCGTGCCTGCATACGTTTTCATCGCAGGATCCCTGCGGATGTTTCCCTGGAGGACCCACTATAACTATGACCTATTGTTGTAAATGTTGATCTTTCCATACTTCTCTCTCCTAGTAATCATGCATGAGTGTGGTGGTGGCGGAAGAGTGGGGGCGTCGGGGCCGTTGGAGAGTTTAGAGTTACATTAAAGGGCAGTGTGAGAGGCAGGAGGTGGTAGCGGGGTCAGGGGTCACAGTGCCCCGACAAACAAATGAGCCACCCACTGAGGAAGTCAACAAGAGATGCTTTCCTCTGCAGCCCTGCAAGCCCCAGCAACGGCAGCTGCTGGCAAACATGTGTGTGACAAATGTGCCATCTGAACCAATGACAGGGCCTCAATCATCACCATATGGGGTTGCCACACAAGCATGTCACACAAACACAGCAGAGAGGGTGGGGAGACTGCAGGGGGTGAAGAGAGAGACAGAGGATGAGGAGGCAGCAGAGACAGCAGACACAATAAAAGATGACAAGGCGGATATTGATAGAACATGTTAAGTATGGTTGATATGGGAAACGCAACAACACAAAGCAAGCTTCCCTGATGGCTCACTGGTGGTCTGTTTACAATACAGACAGGCTCACAGCTGAGCAGACTCCCTCACTGGGGTTAAATGTTGTGATGACTCCCTGTTGGGAAAATCATGGGAGACTTGCTGCTGTTAGCAGGAGTGCAATCAAGCAGGTTTTACTGTGGGTTCCACTATTGGCCTTTGGGGCTTAATGGCCAGCAAACAGTCCAATGATGGGCCCCTTCTGTCATCCCATCCAACTAAAATCCCCTTTCACACACGCTGTCCTGACTGACAGACCAGATGACACCAAACTGGAAGTTCACACAGCACTGCTGTCTTTATCTTCTGCGTTCCTTCAAAAGAATTCTTATATAATCTTCTGTCCCCCTGATAATTCCTCTTCATCCACCCCGAAATCTACACTGTGTAGTACCCACGCTGTTTTCAATCAGATTTTCCACACTTTCGTTTGATAATGCTACTTGCCTCAGCCTTCTGTCTGTCATCTATCTCATGCTCTTTCTATTTTCCTCTCTTTTTCTCTCCCCCTTGCCAGCTCTGGAAAGTACATTCATACAGTTCAACTGTGACACAAGGACCGTCTCCTTCATGGCAGACCATGCTTGTGTTTTTTCAATTAAGCCGGGCTCCTGTACACTATTCATTTGGGAAACCATAATTCTCATGGCCCAGCAGAAACTAATGGAAAGTCGCTTAGGTTTTTTCCGGGAGAGGTATCGGAAAGACCCGTTCCCTAGAAGCGTGTCTGACTAGTGGAGATGGAGAATAAAACCATAGGAATACTGCTTATGAGACTACAAGAGGTGTTCATGAAAGGTGAAGGTCTCAACAAGGGGTATCAGGGTGCAAGAACTCATAGGGTGAATGGGAGCAGGAAGGAGCTGAGTGAAAGAATACAGATGGATGGATTTCCAAGGGAATGTGGATGAAAGTGAGTGAGTCGCAGGCCGGATCTGAATTGCCCAGCGGGGAGGAGGACAGATCCACTGAAATCACTTCAAAGCCTGGTGTCACTGGGCTGCAGATGAGTACAGACTGTCTCCTGTCCTTTTTTATTTACAGAGATGAGCCCCAATAGCGCAATAGCATCTGCCTTAAACTGCAATCAGCAGTGCAAATAAACATCTCCACACGTGCCCACACACACACTAACACTGTAGTAACAGTTCAATATTTAAAATGAAAGGGTACTATATGGCTGTATATCACACTCGCAATATCCCAGCTCAACAATGAAAGTCAACAGGGTGATACTAAATTTACCTGACAGCAAACGCAATTCTTAAAAGCAGAATCATCACTGAGTATCAACTTCCAGTCAGCTCCAACCAAAGTTCCCATAACTGAGGTCCCATCTTCCCTTTCCAAAACATCTCAGCCGCAGCTTGACCCTCTTCCCTGCCTGACCAGTAGGAGCAATTTATCACAATTAACATAAACCTTCACTGAATGCTGACTCAGGCTGCGTTCATACATAAACAATGCAGGAAATGTGCAAAGAAACAGACACACACATTCAGTGTGCATGTGTGCATGCTCACACATGCACAAACGCACACCTACCTACCATTGCACATTACTATATGTACACGCGCGCGCGCGCGCACACACTCACACACACGTTTAAAGTGGGAGGGACCTAAACTGGACAGCCCCCATTACACCCCCCCCACCACAACAATCAACAGAAACAGACAGACAGTAAAGGAGAGCAGTGGGAGAGAGACAGGCAGGAGCAGCGCACAAGTAGGAGACAGTCAGCGGTCTTACCTCAAGAGTAAAGCTGTGGAGCCAATAGAAGGGAAAACCTCATGACTGCAGCGGTCTCTCTCAGTCTCGGTCTCTTTGTATCTCTAAGGCGTGGGAGAGGGGCGCTGAGACACGCCGGCAGGGCAGAGCAGAGCGGACTGACGCTCGGCACACTTTACAGGCAGAGAAAGCTGTGGAGCCGCGCAGACCCCGGGCCAGTCCGCTCACACTCTGCCTTCTGAGGATGAAAAGAGAAGACTTCATTACCAGCTGCAGACCACGCCTCCACCCCTCCAGTCTCCCTCCTCCCGAGCCCTCTCACCCTCCCTCCCCTCCTCCCTCACTACCTCCCTGCTTCCCTTCCACACTCCCAGCCAGTAGCACGCTCCAGGGCCTGTCCCAGCCAAAAGAGGAGAAGCAGACTGCCAAAGAAAACCTCCCATCCCACCGCCTGCCAGCGCTGTGCAGTGCACAGAGAGAAGGGGACAGAGAGATGAGAAGGGAGATGAAGAGGCAGAGGGATGGCATGTAGCATATGGTTTGAATCCATAAACTGTTATTTGTTTATTTGTTTGTTTTGATAATTTACATTGAGTACACTGCCTCTGAGTTTTTTCCAGCGAGGCACTTGCTGCATGCAACAAGGATGGATAAAGTGTGTGTGTGGGTGTGCGCATGTGTGTGGGAGGTGGGGGGTAAATGAGTAGAGGTAAAAGGAAGAAGGAAAGCAGAAGGAGGAAAAGTTAATTTGGACCAATTGAAGAGTGTGAGGCAGCAGAGATTCATTTGAGAGGAAGAGGGGGGAGAGAGACAGAGGGACAGACACAGACCGGCAGGCAGATGGAAAAAAAACACAGTCAGAGAGACACAGGGTGATCAATTTGTCAGTTTCAGGGAGAAAAGCAAAATATGAGGAGACATATTTCACCAGGGGTTGTTGGAACTTCTAATTAAGACTTACAGTAAGAAAGATCACATCAAAGGACTGTCGCATGTGTTGGGTTCTAGGGGGTGGGGACAAGTCTGTCTCTGTGTGTTTGTATGTCTATAAACCTGTCTCTAGGTCTCACTAGCTCTTCACAAACTGCTTCCATAGTCAACACCTAAAATAAGGATGACAGTTTTTGTCCATCTTCAGACCATCTTCCCCCCCTTCTCATCCTCTCTGCTTTTCTTCTTATGCCAAAGTGAACTCTCTCCTCAACAGACGGGGAAAATAGGCCTAAAAGCACTAGCTGTTTACTGCCTGTAATTATGAGGGGCTGGGTATGCTCAACCCAGGCAGGCTCTGCACCCTGCCCCCAGTGCCACCACACACAAACCTAGCTCAAACCAAGTGTGCCAGCTAAAACTGGGCCATGACACAGACAGAGGTGCAAAGTAAAGGAAAGGAAGAGTAAAAACAGTCAAGTTTAAAGTTTCAGATTGACTTGTAATTAGGAAAAATGTGCCGGCAAAGGGGAATTTTCTCAACATCAGGAAAAAAACAGACACAGTACAGTGTAGTCTACACAACATACAGTTATGGGTTAACTGGAGGCCAGACTGTACTTTAAGTCCTTGCCATGAAAAAGCAAAACTCAAAGTTCAAAGAAGTGATTCGTCAAGAATCTGAAAGAGCTAATTTGCTGGTAAAAGCTGTAGGTCAACCTCTAGTTCACAGCACGACAGTCAAGCCTTGATCCTCCTGAAAATTAGAAAGAGACACCACCACAGCACATCACTGCATCCGCCAGGGACGCCACTCCTGCAGATGGTGTCCCTTCACAGAACAAGACAGCACTGTTAAATAAAGTTTTAATAAAGTTACACAGGTCTAAGATCCGGTCGTACTTTCAACATGAATAAGCAAGAGAAAAGCGGGGAGAAACACAAATACTGCGTTTCAAAACAACATAAAGAACCAGAGGACTGCAGGAAAAAAATTAGAGCCATTCAAAAGATCACAGGAAGGGGCAAAAGGGCCAAAGAGTCTGCATAGTGTAATAAAAACATGAGCAAATTTTTTGGCAGCACATGATGAGGTAGGGATTATACAGATCTCTGGCAATCTCCCACACTAGCATTAACACCCACACAGACCCTCTCTGTGGCATAATAGTGTCAAATTTAAATGGTCCACAAAACAGTACTTAAGGTTATGGGCTGCCTTCATTGTAGGTTGTGAAAGCCCCGGGCCTGGGGTTGGGGTTTGAGACCGTTGGAGTTGGTTGGTGGAGGGAATGACAGAGAAGGGGAGACAAACTCATTTCGGTGCACTTTATTGCTAAGAAACACTAATCCTCCAAAACCAGAGACATGGACAGCCCTTCTGTGGTGTTTTATGTCTTTAATCTGGGGCTTTAGTGACAGAGAAAAGACTAATCCAACATCTGAAAGCTGTTGTTTGTTTACTGTCTACTATGTCATCAAGTATTGTCATTACCATAACGATAGTAAATAGATAAAAATAGCACAAAGTGGCCATATAATAGGGAAAATTAGAACAGTAATGACAGGCTGTCAGTCATGCTTTGCCGCAAAAAAGATGTGATTGTGTTTCAAGATCTAAAACGGGGATTTAGGACTGAGGTGGAATTTCCTGAAAGGATACAGTATTCTATCCAGCCACTAGGGGCTGAGTTCAGCTGCAATGTACATACAGTCCATTTACATGCAGGGCTGAGGAAAAGTTTGGCACGAACCTTTTTATGCAACATCTCTCTCCCTGCTCCCTGTTTCAGTCTTTTGGAGTATGAACCTTTGTCCCTGACTTCATAACTCAGGTGAGCGTACCATGCAAATGTTTAGGGTGGTTAATTTTCAAGGGCAATTCCACATTTATTTCAACCATTCAGTTAATCCAGTTCAACAACTCCTAAGGAAGATTAAAAATAAGTGATATTTTCCATCTCTGGAATCCTGAAACTGTAAACTGAATTTAGTTCAAAGACCCAAACAAACACAGGCTCATATGCAGTGAGAATGCCACATGCTGCGTGCTGCAAAAATGTGCTTCTTACAAACATTTCAGTGGGAGCTTTCCAAGCTTGAAAAAGAGAACTGTCATGCCAGAAAACTTAAAATGTCTTCCTGATTGCATATGAAAGCACTGATTATGACACGAATTAAAAGGAGAACATTGAATATAAAAGTAAGATGATGTATGGGTGAATATCTAAACACCGGTGGGTTAAAAACAGCCTTTGTACAAGCAGGCAGGAGGAAGAACTAGACCATCATCTCGCAGGAACTTCAGGCTACAGAAAAGCCAAAACGGCTGCCTCTGTGATGGAGTCTCAAAAGCCACAGGAAAAGGTCTGACTGTCAGGCATCACACACATTTGGCAAAACAAGCATGTTGGGATTGGCCAAAGAGGAGCACAATATTACAGTGCTTACAATTAAATGTCTTAACGCCAATAACTCCCAAGAATAGTTTGTGGTAAAATCACATATGCATGCAAATGTACGAGACTGGATAAATGGAACAAGAACATACAATGGGATTTAAAGTTAATCTAGTGCATCAGAGACAACTTGCCTTTGGACATCAGCTGGAATCATATTAGACTGCAGGATTCAATCATAGGTTGTTGTGAAATTGAAATTTTACTCTTAATGACCTGAATTGAAAACAGAGTCAAGGCGGATGGAAAGAGAGGGGACTTTCTGTGTTGTTAACACAGAAAACCTTTGTGAGATGTATCAAAGTAAGACTCAAACTAAGATTGAGTCTTCAGGATGAATATGGAGATTGTTTAAATCCAGCCCTGAGGCCCGTGCATCAGGACACCAATGGCTTGTATTATGCAGGTCTAAAAAAGTATTTTTAGTTCATACAGGGCATTAAAGAAACATGGCTTTATATTTTACCCTTAAACTCATACTCTCACCCTGCCAACCATCTAAAGTGTCTAAATGGTTTCTCTCTCTCTCTGGAAGAAAAAGTCATATAAAACACCAAATGCGAAACTTATAAAGTGCTTTAACGACCTTAGAATATTCTAACCTCCCCTCAGGGAGTAACACCTGGGTCAAAAAGCTAATTGAGCTGAGCCCTTTTGGAGGCAAAGTGCAGGTAGACAATCCTTGACCTAAAGAGTTACTACAAGCCAGATTCCAAAAATGTTGGGATGCTGTGTAAAATGCAAATGAAAACAGAATACATCATCACAACAACCTTTGTTTACTGGTAACAGTTTAACAAAGTGTTCCTGAGCCCATGTATTAATATCCTTTGTACAATCATGTGTTCACAAAGTGGTGAACCTCGCTCCATTCCTGCTTGAAAGCAACTGAGCCTTTCCAGGATGCCCTTTTCATACCCAATCATGATACCATCACCTGTTACCAATGAACCTGTTTACCTGTGGAATGTTCCAAACAGGTGTTTTTGGAGCATTCCACTATTTTCCATCTTTAGTTGCTACTGTCCCAACTTATTTGAAACTGGCATCAAAGTCTGAATAAACATATCTTTACAAAAATCAATGAAGATGATGTAAAACACCAAATATGTTGTATTTTAACTGTTTCCAATATACCATGTTTTACACAGCGCCCAAACCTTTTTGGAATCTGGGTCGTAAAAAAGAACTTTGAGAAAAGCTTTCTGACAGTCAGCTTTCATTAGCAATACAGAAGCTTGTCTGTCTCTGAAAAATACAGGGAGACAGCATTTGGGCGCCAATTCTGGACTTAAAACTGGACTTCAAAGAAAAAAAGGATGAATCAATGAAGCCAAGGCAAGATGACAGTGAAGACAAGTGCTGTAGGCTGGCTGTGTGCCACATCGTGTGCCACAACAGTTGGTGCACTCTGAAGCACACACAGTCATTACTGTGTGGTAACCAGGACTGTTTCTTGACAAGACTTGACAATGAAGTGTGTTAGCTGCGAAAGAAAAGATCATGCCTCAGGTCTGCGTTTTATACAGTAATTACTAAGGTGTGACATGCATGTAGCCTCATGGTATTAGAGTCTGTAAAAAAAAAAAAAAACAGCAAGAAGACTGTTTGTCTTCCAAGGTGTAAAATGCAACCTGATTTTGCCAGTTGCAGTGAGGATGTACAGTACCAAGATCATTCCAGGACATGTTGCTGACACACCCAGAGCCCCAATGAAAGGCCTCCCCAACGCCACCAGCACTCCTGTAACTCTCAATTAAGGGCACTGAGGGTGACTACATGTGGTGACTATATTCCATGACTCACTGACTGTGACACACCTGAAAGCTCCAATAAAAATAATAATATTAAGACTTTGCTGAGGGAATATATAGTATTTTACAAACACAGACAGTATGACTAGTTCTATGGGTGTATTGTGTCTTTGTGCACTGAGACAAGAAAGGGCCACAGAAAAAACTCAGACAGGTGATGGTGGCTAACCAACAGGTCTAGCACATGCATTCCCTCTGTCTGTGCAGCTATTGGGCTCCAGTGCTGCCGGGCTGAGTGGCCAGCCCCAGCTTTGGGAATTTCACACCTACAATGGCCATGACCAGCAGAGCAAAGCCCATCACACCATGGTGTGCCATTTCTGAGCCAGAGAGCCCAGCATCCACGAACACATGCTCTCCCTTAGGGCAAACACGGGGCACCCCAGCCAGTGTAGACTTAGCAGCTTGGCGATGTGTACTCGCCTCGCCATGTGGATCAGGAGTGATGATGTTCCCAGGGAGACAAGGTGTAGGGGGTTTGGGCTGGGAGGGGGCAGGGTGGGACCATGGGGGTTAGGGGTGAAAGAGGAAGAGTTGAAGAAAGGGGAAAAGGTCCACCATATGTGCCTTGTGTTCGTGGAGGAGCACAGACAGACTTGGGCTTTAGTTTTCCTGTTCTAAAAATGTTCAACGGCAAAGCAAACTTATTGCAAGTAGGGTATATGGTGAAGGTTAGATATTTATTGGGGTAATGACGAATAAATTATGGCTGAGGTTTAAATCTGTTTAAATATACATATATATATATAAATCATCCAATATGGACGTAATTCCTGGGGATGCTGCTTAAAGCATAGCACTCACCTTTCACCTTTCCTGTTGTGAATCATCGCACACAAGAATCTTAGGTTCTCCTTAATATTATCTTTCACAAAGAACAATGCATATCCTGGTAGAACCTCATGAATCTTGTGGCAAACTGTGTTGCCTCCATATTTGCACTTGATTCTGCAGAATATCTGTCAGAGTTTCCTTTTATGCTTGACAACAATTTTTGTCAAATGCTTTTCCATTTTCACAGGACAGGAGGATAGCATAAGGAGTTTTTATCCAAGGACACATAAAAACCCAACTTATTTGCTAATCATGTTCACACAGTGAAAACAAGATAATCACTATGCTGTGCTGCGCTAGACTGGTGTCTCAGGCTAAACTGTAGTTAATTGAAGGGTAACTGACTCAAAATGTCATTTATGTCTGGAGCACAGTGATAAAGTGATAGAGTTAAATACTAAAACACATATCGATGTTTCCTCTTTGGGTTTCATCTTCCGGTGCCTTTATTTTATCCGATTAAAGCACAGGTTGAAATAGAGAAGAGTGCATAGAGCTGCCATTGAACTGCAGCAGAACCACAGCAAACCAAACACAGAGCCCTCATCAGCACAAACAGGCCTTTCAATCCTTCCCCTCACTTTTGTCCCATCAATACTCACTCTTCAGTGAAAGTACAGACCAAAGCCACCAACTCCAACCTTCCCTCTGCCCCCTCCAAACACACAGAGAGGTGAATGGTGTCTACTGTACCTTCCACCACTCCCCTCTCTGTGGGGTAGAACACATTTTGACAGGCCTGTATTTATGGCTGACTGGAGTCGTGTTGGAATGAATCATGAAAAGGACCAAAATCATCTCGCTGGATGTTAATTTATATTGAGTGCTGGTCAGCTGTGTGGGTCTGTGTGTGTGGCCTGTGCAGAGAGAATGGGGCTTGTGTGAGTGTATGAGTGAATGTGTGGGAGTGGAGGATTAAGATAAGCCCTCTAATGAGCAACAAGTGTGTTGGTTATTCTGTGTTTATTATCTGTCTGTGTCTGCATGGACGAAAACGCGACATGCTTTCTCTGTTGAGACTACGTTCCTGTCCAACATTATGAAGCCTGCCCGCTGGCTGAAAAGTGAGCAAACCATCAATACTACTTTTTTACAAGACGGTTTAATGTTGTTGTGTTCTTTAAAATATCGTAAAACAATACTCACATGCCCATGTGTACATGGAAAAAGTAACTGGTGGCTATAATCATTCATCCTTTTCACACTGGCTGTGAAGAGATCCTTTCCTAGTGTCAGTAAGTAAGTTCAGTCAAAGCTAATAAGAGGCTTCTGTAGTCTGAGTTATTCAAAACAAATGAGTATCCTCCAAATTTGGAAGGAAAATTTCCATCTTTTTGATTCCCAGAGAATGTTTGTTTGCTGGGGTCAGGGATTGTAACACGAATAGGGAATATTGTACTAAAATGACTGTAACTTTGGAAAATACCCACCTGATTTAACCAAATCAGACGTATATTAGCTTCAGCTGAACTTTTGAATGTGTATTTGCCCAGAAGAAGGACTGAGGACTCTTTCAAATGGTATCAGAAGAAGGTGATTGGAGTGACCAATAACTCTCAAACTCTCTCATACATTCAATGAACATATGGTTCTGTGAGTATTGTTCTAAAACTAGGAAAAATGTAAACATATCCTTTAATTATGAGCACTGTGAGCTTTATGCAGTGTTTTATGCAATGTTGCAGGAAGCCATACCTAGCCTAAAAAAAAAGATAAAAAAAAAGAAAAGAAAAGGTCACAGTCTAAAAGCAATTGCATGTGACTCATCTAATTTCAGACCAGTATGTCCTATATAAAATGTTGTACTGATGCAGCTTGATGGGTCACAACACAAGCTTAAATTTACAAGAATTTCTGGATAAACTGCATATATATACACACACACACACGCTGCACGCATCACCCCATGAATCCTTCAGAGTGCACTGTCTCAGTGGGTGTGTGGTGACAATGGGAGCTGGGGCGAACTAAGGCAGACTTCTCTGGGCCTTCTCCACATAAACCTTTAATATGAGGCCTCCTCAGCACCAGTCGGCCATCTAAAGGCACTGTACCCTGTAATTGACCTTAAAAATACTTTCCGTGGAGGTCGGCAGCCATGTCATTGGCCTTCGGCCCAAGTAGCGGCCACATCTCCGCAGCCCAGAGGAGCCTGGGAAGGCCTCACAGGGTATATTTAGTGGCGCTGTCCTTTGAGTGGAGCAGGAGATGCAGATAATGCCAGTCTGTGTATAAAACCACTCCGCCGCCCACGAGTGGGCCTCTCACAAGCACATTTCCCTCTCCCACGGGGATGTGTTTCCTGAGGTCAGGGGTCAGCTATATGAAAGCCAGGTGAATGTACAAACATGGGAAACACTGACTGGAATCTGCCTCTCCTATGAAGGAGTGGCACGCCAACTCTTTGGCTCCGTGAGGCAGAACTGTTGTTAGCTCACGACAGTTTAAGTGCAGCACACATCAGTGGTGTCACATTGCATCACTTGATGCTGTAGCACACAACAGACACCACATGATACAGATGCTGAAAAAGCAGCTAGGATTGTAAGTCCAGGGAGAAAATGTGATAAGTTTGCTGGCTTTCTAAAGAGCTGATGTGCATCGATGCCATGTGTCAGCCCACGATGACATATGTCAAGACACTGCAGGTGTTCTCGCCATTTCGCCAAAATACCTGCCACCGCGCAGAATGGGAAGAGGGGCTAAAAAAGGGGGGAGGAAGAAAATCTGATCCATTTATCTGATGTTTCATTTGTTGTCAGAGTGGTGACACACACACACACACACACACACACACAACTTCCACAGTTTATGGCACATTGTCCTGAGCTGCTCTGGCCAGCTGACTTACAGTGCTCACAGTTCATGAGGGTTGTACCTGTGCAGGTAGATCAGTGCAGTAGTTCAACGTTGGAAAATTATTATTTGATGATAATGTGACACCAAGTTCTGTGAAATTACAATATTATCAAACGTATTTAATATAAAAAGATGAAATCCATCAGGAGAAAATATACAGCTTGGAAGAAAGAAAAGAATGAAAGAAGAGTGAAATGTAACATTCACACATTATTGTGACTTTGATGATGAATAGTCGAAAAGGCAGCACACACCAGTGGTGTCTTGATGCTGTCAGCCTGCAATCAACATCAACATCTCTTCAGTCAGCAGCAACTTTAATATATTCAGTCACATTGCAAGATGTACCTTAACTATATGTACCATAACTAACTTGTGTGTTGCACCTGAAGGATACTGAGCAGGGATGTCCTTATCTGCAGAATACACATCCAAGCCATTCAAAGCATTTTACACCTGATCTATAATATATATAACTCCCAATACATATCTGTTCTAACTGTCACAAACCTCTCTGTGCACTAACATGCTCTCTCTCAGGGACATTTCTCAAGAGTATCAAGCTTCTTTAGCGATGCTGCAATGGAACAATATTTTGGCCATGCTGTCTAATTCCTGTCCAAACCTTCCTGTCACAGCAGTCAACACTGACACTCTTTTCTCCATAGATATTACACAAAACATATGGACGTCTTACATAAGTATAGGCACTGGAAACCATCAAAGGCCAACTATGAAGCAGGAAATTTTATCACAATGCAGAGCCATTCAGCCGTCAAACATATGTAAATTGTTTTCCTAGCTTTTTGCTTTAGGCCACGTTATGTGCTGTATATACAAGGCAGCTGGATTCTATAGGAAAATATTAAGATCAGATCAGATGTATGGTCAGATACTCAGTATGAACAGGCTTGGACTGGAATGAGAGGTAATGCGATTTGTTCTGTCTAGTCTGGTATTCCTTCTTTGCTGAACCTTTATCATCCCTTTTTTGTTTTGTGTTTAGTTTAACACAAGCTAATATTAACACTTAAATTAATTGGTTACTGAGAATAAATATTCCTAAAGGGGCCTTCACATGATAAGAAATTTGCTCTTCGCTCACCGCCAGGTAGGGCGCAGAGGTGCTGAGCGGAGGCGGCGGAGCTCAGGTGTACGTCATCAACAAGTGCGAGCGATTCACCGTTGCTAGGCAACGCAAGTACTTCCTTTCACTCCGGAAAGCTAATCGTTGTTTGTAAATTATTACACACAATGTATCTGAGTTTGTCGCAAAAGAAGGCCCTTGCAGTAGCGTAGTCGTAGTAGTAGTAGTAGTAGTAGTAGTCGCTAATAGCGAACGTACACAAACAGCTAAGCTAACGTTAGCATTGTATTTAGCTTAACGGTAGTTCGTAAATGCTGCCTAGAGCTGTTATCTCATTGGTTGCGCTTTGAAAGGTCAGCGGCAAACGAGGTCAAACTTCAAGTAATCTGAACTTTGAGCGCAGCGGTAAGCGGCAGATCCGAGCGGTGCGCCCTGCCGAGGGTCGCGGTGCCGCTTAGTCGGGCGCCAGCGCTCTCTCCATAGGAAAACAATGGGACAGCTGGCGCAAAGCGTTTTTACCGCTGATCATGTGTAGGGGCCTTAATACATATTTCGTCATCTATATTACTCACTTTAGTAATTGACTGATTTATCGTCTTATTTTGTAATAACTGTATTATGTACAGATGTATGGTGCTCTTTATGTCTTTAGTCGTTAGTTATTATTACTGAAGCATGAACCTGCTCACGTGTTGTCATACCTACTCTAACACTCCTTCTGGTTTCTGTTACTCTAGTCATGTCAGGGGCATCTGCAGGGTAATTTATGATTCCTGTCACGAAAGATTATTGTTGGAAATAAATCACATAATCCTCCGCCTTGTAAATACTTTCAAAAGTGAAAACCATAGCTGCTATAAGAGCAAAACTACATCTCCTCCTCGCCTCTGCCGACCTCTTCCCTTTGACTGGTCAACACAATGACAGAAAGCCTCTCTGCATCTCTGGAGTCAAGCATTGTTACACATCTGAGGACAGCAGTGATGCAACAAAGCCTTTCATCTGACACAAATGTGTTGTTTGCACACATTTCAGTTATACTAGCCCAATAAAAACAGAGCGACCCTCATCTCTCACTGGTGGAGTTATGAGCGATCATAGCAACAAGCACTGCTTGACTCAGTGCCAGTGGCCATTGATGTTATGTAATAGTCATATATCTGTCTCTTGTCTCTGTGAGGCTCCTGTCTGTCATACTATATAGTGTAGTGAAATGCTCATGTGTCAGCTCTGCTCAGTTATGGGTGAGAGAGAGAGCAGATGGGCCAGTGTTTACTCGTAGCGTGTGCAATCACACCTTTAAATTCCTTGGAGTTGCAGTGAGAGAGGTTGCAGTCACTTGTGCCTGCCTCTGCTCCTTACCAGTGGAAACCACAAGCCTTGGCAAGCTTTAGCCTCACCATAAGCCAGCTCCACTCGTCTAACTTTAGATTTCGTGACCTCCAGCATCGAGCACTTGGATGTCACACAACAACCGGGCACTAATATGACAGTGTCCTTAAATCATCCATAGAATTGTTCAAATGCTTTCATAAACTAAAGGGATATCCTTCATTTTTCACAATAACAGATCAGCTCGTATTATCTTCTCATTTTTGCTTTTCGTCTGCTTTCTTCATCTTTGCTTCTTTTGGTCTCTTAACAATACATATGTACAGAGCCACAGAGATAGCAGGAAACGGAACAAAGAAAGAGAGAGAGAGAGAGAGAAAGGGTCTCAAAACTTCTGGATTCTCCTCCAGAGATGCTGCCCCTGAGAATAAAATCCAAGCCCAACAATAACAAAGAAGCACTTTTGATCCGCTGTATAAAAGGACAGCTACAGAGCTCGACAAACCAGGGATTCTTGTGCTCACCGTGGTCACGGTGACAGATCTGCCGACCACTCCTTGCCCATCTGGGCTGCCGGTGGCGCTCTGCCTGCTCTCTGAGGACAGTGAGTTCAGACCAGTAATTTAGTTCAGATGAGGTAAAGCAATATTTCCAGATTAATACGAGCCATATTCCTTTAGAACTGTCCTTTCTTTCTTCTTCTTCTCCTTCCTGCATTTTTTTACATCTTACATGTCCAAAAACGTCTGGCTGAAGATGAAAGGAAGAAGCAGAAGAGAGAAAAAGAGAAAGGGAAGATGAACAAGTTTTACGCTTTGTGAGACAGACACAAGGGATAGCAAGTAGCAGTGTGACACTTGTGTTTCTTTTACTGAGTTTCTTTTTATCATTTCCCAAAATGCCTAATGATCCAGTTGCACTGATGAGCTTATATGATAAGGAGGGTGGAAATGAGTGGATAGATTTATGCACTCTTGCTCCTCCATTCATTACTTTTATGTCGTATAGTCATGTCGATTAATTTAAAGAAACCACACATTAGCTGTCTGTTGCAGCTAATGCGACGATGTAACTGAACACGCTATAGGGGAAAGCACAAATAATGCGATGAAAACAGATATTTCTTCTGCCCAAAGGTGCTCATTATTATTCCGAAGAAAAAAAGCATCAGGTCCATGATTGACATGTCATCAGTCGTTATGTTTCTTCAGATCAACTCCTATGGTTGTGGATGTCAACAAGTTAATGTCCATTCTCAACTGTAACTGTCCCTCCCTCCCTGTCGTCAGACCAGATATATTGGAAAACGCTTGTGCTCCATCAGCGGGGTTCCCCTTGAGAGGGCTACATCTCACATATCGGTGTGCACCAACGCATCTCTCTTTGGATGGGGAGGAATGTGATAAACCGTGTGAGAATGAAACTACAGAAAGTGTTAAATCAGCAGCTGCAGCAGATACAGGGGCAGATAATGCAGTCTTTGTACAAGGCAGGTGTTTTGAATCATAAAATACCTGAAACAGATTCCACCAGCTGTGCGGTACATGTCTAAAGATGCTCAATACAACCTTGAGCACTTTTCAACCAATTTCAAGATAACACCTCTGATGATGAAACGCGTCTGGGTTTCTCAGGAACTTGATGTAAACTGCATCATATCATAGAGTGAGATTGTTCCAGCTGTCATGAGTCTGGCTTGGCAACAGTTTCACTAGGTGGGATTCAGGAAGTCACAGCTGTCCCTGTCCTGCAGCTGCTGACTGAACATGTGACCATCGGCCCATCCTGATGATACACAGTGCTATAAATCTCTGTAGCAGTTAGAGAGAAGCTACAGTAGTCTTGATATGTGCTCTGATAACCGTAAACAAGTTAGCAGGAAAAAGCTAAAACCATGGATTAATTGGCGACTGGGCAGCTGGCTGACTTTGTTGTTGGAGCAAAGCCAGCTGGACCAGTAGTAGCCTTGCATGCCAAGGCTTTCATCAGCTGGCCATTTTGTTAATGTATTTGGAGAATTGGAGATTAATCAGCTTCCTCCCAATACTTTCTGGAACAATACCTCAGCTCCATAGTCCCTGTGCAGCGTTCCCGATAGTCTTCAATTCTATTCGTTCCTTCATTCGCTTCAAACACAGAGGGTAAGACAAGCAGCCGCACTGCTGCGGTTCTCGGAGCCTTATAGCAGAAGCATGCTGATGAAGGACTGATGATGGACGTGCAGCAATGGCACGCTCCAGGGCTGTGATTATTTTATGGCTTCCTCATCCTAAAGTAACAGTAGAGTGTCACTGTGTTCCTGCCTCATAAGCAAGACCTCTGGCTGGATACCACCCTCTAACCAATTCTGCTGATCACAGCTGGGCGACTAATGAAACAAGAGTTCAACTCCTGCTTCTGCTGCAGTGTTCCCGATGTTTGTACTGGAACATTCTCCCCCATCCATCTGCCACACTGCATGACTGTGATGTCATGACTGGGCTCTCTCATTGGCTGGGATCCTTTCACCCGCAGTGCTTGAACGGTACAATTGAACAGAGGGTTTTAAAGGGAACGTAAAATTAGTGGTGACTCATCTCTGGCCGCTATGTTATTATATCATTTCTTCACCAGCAATGATTTCAATCGATCTAAAGTTCCATGAAATCAGACAGAAAAAGCCAAAAATATGTGTCTCTATCCGAAAGATGGAAAAGATGATTTTTTTATGACTGTGTTTCTTTCACATTCTATAGATCTTAGACAGTTTCAAGTGAGAACAGAATAACCAAAAGTTGATAACCTTCTGCTCCTCGAAGGCATTTTTTCCAGACCGCTGCATTTGCAATATGAGGTGTCATCAGAAACATGACGAGGGAAATTCATACTGTAGTTATTGACAAAGTGCAAAATAATGTGGAAAAGTATTGGTTTTACAGCACCATTTGGTGAGTTTTATGGAGGTGGGAAAGAGAATTTCTTTGAATGCTAATGAGCAGCTGAAGTTCAGAGGTCACACTCACAACTACAAGTCACGTCAGAGGTCTGAGTATCACAATAGCAATGCTGCATCATTATGATCCTGCAGTAAGCTAGACTGCAATGAGAAAGAGAAGTGCAGAGGACGATGTTAAGTCTGTGCATTTACTTTACTTTAACTCTTGTGTTGAAGTCTTTGCATTTGCACATCCACTATTCCTTTTGTAGTGGAGGGCCACACCAGAAGAACAGAACTTTGCCTTTTTAAACGACTTTAAAATCAACCATTGCCTAGCTGCAGTATTTTTCCAACAGATTTCTAGCCAATAGTTGTGAGCTATAACTCATGGATCTACTGTGACAGTAGCACATTTAAAAAGATTGTGTAACTGTTCATCCAAGTCTTACTTAATTCTCTTCAGGCTGGCAAGTTGATAATTAAATTTACAGCAACCCATCAAAATCACGATTCCCCGCTGGAGAAGTGGTTTGTTATAGATTTTCTCACAGTTCTCCTAAATCAGTGCGGCATTCTGGTCTATCCGCCATGTTTCATCTGAACTCCTTTTTTTCATGTTAAATGTATGATCTGTATGTCACACGAGCTGCACATTTCTGTTGAGGTACATAGCTAGCCAGTGCACGTTTGGCCTGGCGGAATGCAGCAGCCTTGCATTGCTGAGCTGGGCTGAGATTTATGTGACTGCTGTGGGGTGTGCATGTGGGTAACAGATGGTGGCATCCTGCTCCTCTTTCCTCCCTCTGCACATCGCTGCTTACTCAATCCCCCCACCCGGTCCCAATCCGCTGCTCTTTTCCTCTGTTGCATCTGCCACGATTCGCTCTGTCACTTCAACTCTTCACACTTGAAATCAACACTCTCATGGTCAGTTGGAGTTATCAGCAGGTACTGGGGACTTGGAGTTGCTCACTGAGTTATCAACACCAGACTCATCCCTAGCACACCCACTCTCAGCACCCTGCACACGATCCATTCAACACCACTTTAATGGACACTCAACACTAAGCTAAAACAACACACATACTGCCTTCAGTACCCTTGGGGCTGTCTGTCTTCATACACATGCTTAACACACACAACACACGCACAATCTTGCACATACTCACACAAACGCTCTACTTGAACCATTCAGTCTGTCATTCTGTCTTCATAATGTGCTTAAAGTAATACTCTACCCAAAATTTACTTTGAGTACACTAAGTCTCACCTCTCGTATGCTTGAAAGGTGGCTGTAGTAGAAATAAGCATAAAATGTTCAAATAAAAACTTCTAAAAACACCCCAGCAGCCCAGACATTCACTGATTCACCAAAATATGGCTGAATATACTGCTTTCGTTTTTCACAACGGCCCTCGTCAACACTCTGCCTGAAGCTGTGGGAGATGTTGGCTCTCACTACAATGCCTGTTAAGCCTCAACCACAACGCCAGCATTCACAATGCCGCTGGAAGCAACTGCGGTATAACTTCCAAATCTACAACTTCTGCGCGGCTACTGCTGACCGTGTTTGACATACACTTTGTGGGACAAGTTGATACCAAGCAGTGACACAGAAAAACACTCAGCCTGTGATGGCACTCTCCATGTGTTTCGCTCTTTTATCAAAACCTAACATGGGGCAAGATGGACCTGATGGATAAAAACAAACCTGCTGACTCTGATTTAGCTTTTTACATCAGATGCCAAAGGCCAAAAATGTGGCACACACGCATGTGGCACAGTAGAAGAGACACAAAACTGCTCCAGCACTCTACAGTTGTGAGTTTAGAGCTGGAAAGTAGGTTTAAAAAGTGTGTTTTCACAAAACAGCAAGCAAGCAAAATATCTATAGTGCATAGTTAATAGTGTCCTAAAATGTTCTATTCTGCGGCCACTAGGTAGCACTGAGCCATACATAATTTACTGCCAATCAAAGAAGCCATTCACTGTAAAGACATCAAATTATATACCAGCTAAAATGGGAATGTGGCACATGGAACATTTACGCAGCCATAAAAAGCTGACCTATGGGAGCTCACTGGAGAGCATTCACATGATCTAATAAAAATGCAGTCAGTACTGATTGTTCCTTCCCGCACACCTCGTGCTGGCTTGAGTCTCACAGACCCTGTTTATGTGCAGACACAGATAAACACACAGATGCAATCAGACAAAAACACAGCCATCGCCTACAGATGCAAGTGTTCCACTTTGCTAATCTAATCCCACACTGTCAGAGTCTAGGAATGTACAGCTGTGTGGTTTTGTGACACACTGGGCCCTCTGCCATGGGGAGTCACCTAGAGGTGTGCTGAGTTGTGTGTGTGTGTGTGTATGTGTATGTGTATGTGTATGTGTGTGCGCACATATGTGTGTGTGAGTTCATCTAGTCCACAAGACCACAGAGGTGCGACCACAAGGAGTTTAGGACTTTTACTATTGTGATAAACACAGGCATACAAGCACAGACACACAGACGCAGCCATGCGACCACAAATCCACACATGCACACACCCACACATTTACACATGTACTCACACACACACACATGGAAGGAAACTGAAGTCATGCAGTATTAGTCACTAAAGACGGTAAAGTGCATATCACTGCAAGCTCTTTTTAGGTCTCCCTCTCTCTTATTCCTCCTTAATGAACACAACATTATCCTTCTACCCATGAGTTAACTCAGAGAAAGATTAAAAGAATACTAGGATGATAGCCAGAAGGTCAAAGCCTTTGCAGTCCTTCTCATCCCTCATGCTGTATCTCTGCTTTGTAAGCACACTCCCAATGTGACTTCACTGCTGGAAAGACAACCTGACACACAAAAAATAGCCCATAGCAGCACTTTGTTTGCTCCTTATTTCAGTGCAATTACTTGATGAATCAAAAATAAAAGCAGATAAAACCCCCCAGCTAACTCTGGCTATTCTGGCATATGGTTTTCTCAAAAGTGACTCACATCCTTCCCCGCATTGATACATTGAATTTGGAGTTCAATGTCTTGCGCAAAGACACTTTGACATGTGGACAAGGGGAGCCCAGGATCTGATAGACAACCCGTTGTAGCTCCTGACTTACACCCACCCACACATCCAAGAACAACAACACGGCAGAAATCGAAGTGGTAAAGTGACAAGGTGTCCCGCCACAAACATAAAACATGGTTGATAAGTGCAGGACTTGATCCAGTAGTGGCTGAGTGATTGGTAACAGTGAGGAGCTGACATGTGTACTCTGAACACTCATCTGGAACACAGTGAGAACCAGTCCTGTTTCATATTAAAAACCAAATGTAGCGATAAGATTGTATACCTCTGCCTGTCTATGTGTACCCTATGTGATTATGTCGGCAGTGTGTGGGTGTGCTGCACTGGTGTGTGTTGCCTCTAGCATTATCCCCTCTTGGCATCCTTACATCCTCCCTGCTGGGAGGCTTTATGATCTCAAAGGCATTGCATCCAAATCAGGTGAGATGGTGGATGCAATCTGGAGTCCAGCTTGTATCAAACTGTTCTTCACGCCGCACTGGGCAGGAATTGTATATTTTAACCATCAAAACTAATAAACACAAAACTGATGTAAGAGCTGGGTTGGCTAAAGCCCTGGGCAGGAATTTTGGTTCATTAAGTAAGTTATGTGCCTTCAAACGGAGCTAAAAGTCAATGCAGTTGTCAGGAGATTATTATCTCCACGCCCCCGCCCCTGGTTTTCTGAGTCTCAGAGAAAGTGCTGAGGTGGGTTACAGGGTTACAGGCACAAATTGATAGTTTGGTGCCTCAGGCTTAAAAGCAGAGGTGCATGCATACTCTAAGCTGTTTTCATGTTTCATGTTTTCAGCAAATATTTATATACACAGTATATATAACTTCTAAATAATATTGCTGTAACGATTTGATAAAAGAAGATGAAATATCAGCGGCTTTGATAATGTATCATCATTCAAAATATGAGTATGTGAAAAGATAAACATTTATGATTTTTATTATTTATGCATTGACTGGGCAGAACACATAAAACCAACCCTGACAGACAGGAATTTTCCTTTTCAGAGGATTAACCTTTTGCACTTGTAACTCAACTGTTACTCAACAGTTTTAAATCATTCCTCGCCATGCGAAGTAGCCAGAACGTAAAAGGACAGAATGAAACTGGGTATCCCTTCTACAGTACTACCAGTGATCTATACTCTAAACCAAAGCAGTGAGACATTACACAACTCCAAACAAAGATTACTGGGGGAGATATATCACAAACTGAGTAAGAGTTCATGAGAGGAAACGCAAAGAAACTCAAGCCGGTTAGAAAAATGAACATTCCTCAAACACATGAGTAAACGTCAGTTGATAAAAGCTGAGGTTGGCACTAACAGCAAATAAAAAACGAGGGTATTAACTGTGATATAAACTTTTGTTGAATGGAGTCGTGCAGCCAGAACCCGAACAAAGTAAATTGGTTCAGATCGTTTTGTTCTAGCTGAGCAGAGGAAACACTTATCTGGGAGGAAATGCTTAGCCAGGGTCTCTGTGAGACTTGGTGGTGTTTAATGATAATTTACAGCACTCCAGCTCCATCTGTGGGCTCTGATGCCATTTGTTTCTTATTTCCTTCAATTTACTACATTAGCACTTTATTTGGTGGACCAGACCGTGATGTTCTGTTGTCTGTCAATGAGCAAAACAGGAACAAACACCCAGTGACTGAGTGTCTTCCAACATCTCAGCCAGAGCTTACAGCACCACAGTGAGCACACAACCTGTCCCCCAGGGCCCCATGCTTTACACCCAATGAGCTAAATTTCCTACAGGTGTTTATCCTTCGAACCCACGGCTCCACCATACACTGTGGCTACACACGCAGGGTGTTTGGTCGGATGCTATTAGCAGTGAAAAATTAATTCATGCAATATTTCACTTCCTTTGCCAGCTAATATTTCACAATAATTTATTACTGTGTATTCAATTATTTACATTGTAATGGGCCAGTGCCTGCCTGTATAATGGCACCTGCATGCTTTAGACATTACAATAATTACTAAACATTAATCGGCAAGTACCTGCAAGCCTTGAATTTGATGATTTCTTTCTTTGATCATTCCCGTGCCATTAAGTAGATATATCCACTTTGTCTTGAGTGAATGAAGTCATGGACATGACATGATTGCAGCACCTTGACAACACTGCTCCAGAAATTTTTAAGAAACACCCTCAATGTGTCTTTTGAAATGTTTTGATCACTGCTTTTTTTAGCTGAGGTTTCATTCAGTGTTGTGTTCAGTGACAATTTTAATCCCTGAAAGCATATAGAGGCATTTTATTGTTGCATGCATTGACAAATACAAGGGAGCAAGTGACAACTCGCATGTGTTGGCTTTACTTACATGTGAGAATGCACTGTGTATCCTGCTCTGTGCATACAGGTACACCTCTGCATGCACATGCAAATGTAAGATGATGGCATGTCTTACACTTGACTTGCCTTTTAAAATGAAAACACAGCAAATTTAAATTGGCAGTTTGACAATAGGCTGTCATGTTCACTCTTACAATATAGAAGGCAACAGTGAGCTCATAACATACTGTGATGATGAGTCATATGATAGAGAAAAAAATGAAAGGTGGTACCACGCAGAGTGACAGGAAGAACTAGATGGGAACTCAGAGCTTCGCCAAGGCCACTAGTCTACTCTTCTATGATAAACAAATCTGCAAGTGCAAATTCAGTCAGAGTTATTATTGATTCTCAGGACGTGTAAAGATCAAACATTTTTCCTTAACATCTCAGGTGGAGTTTATGGCGTGAAACCACTGTCCCTGAGTGCTGCTCCATAATGACTGCTTTCTGTATGAAGTTTTAAAAACTACATGCATAAACTACTCCAAAGGATTAGTGGAACCTGTGAATATGGAGTCATTGTATTTCTACAACTGGCTGAACTTTACTTCCATCTACTGGATTTTTTTCTACTGGAATAAGTGAAAAATAATTTGTGTAGTGTTCTTCTGTAATCCTACTGACAGACAAACAAACCAACAAACCTGACTGAAAACATAAACTCCTTGGCGGAGGTTAAAAAAAAGGAGCAAAAATAAGAAAGAGGAGTGTTTCAAAAAAGCAGCCAGCATCAGAGGTTGTAATTGTCTAATGAAAACTACACCATTGCCAGACCCACAGAGGCCCGAAGGCAGGGAGAAGAGAGTGTGCGACAGAGGGGCGGGAGCAGGAAGAGTAGAGGTAACGTGAGGTAAGAAGTCTGCAGCACTGATATGGTTTTCATTCCAGCAGCATTTACCGAGCCATTGAAGAGTTTTATGTACCAGGCCAACACTTCTGTCATACAGCTGGACAGGGACTCTCACACTTCTCTGCCGTCTCCCTCTTCTCCCTCTTCTGTCACACCCTGCTCTTTCCATCTTTCCCACTCGTTTCGCTAATGGCCTGAGGTTTTATTCCCTTGGCTATCAGTGACACCTTTAGCTTTCTGTTTCTCTTGGCCATCGTTTCAAGCGCACTCTAACTTTATGTCAAACATCCCTCGTCCGTTCTATTGTTCTCAGTGGAATCTGTGTCTGGCACCTTCAGCTCACAATATTATACACCTGGATTCCTGACCTCACCGCTGCCTCCGATCTCATAAATCACTCAGTTCACCTATAAAAGTCTCCAGGGAGTACCTGGATATTCCCATGATAATGAGCACATGATTCTGATTGCTGACTGATGGACAAATCTGGCAATTTGTTCTAATTTTGTTCCATGATGTTGATATTGTGCTGCCACCGTCATTGTTATTGAGTCAGTCTGAATGACACGTGTCATGAGTCAGTCTGAATGACACGTGCACAGTATATAAAAGCCAATAATATTATTTTCATATGGATGCTTGAGAGTAGCAAGCACAGCAGAAAATCAGCAGCTGTATTGTGACGTCTTCTGCAGTCTGAGGAACAGATACGTAGTTGCATTCATGTCCACACATACCTTTTTAATGTCTTTGTGATTGCAATAGATAAAAACACAAGGTTTATGGCCTTGCTACACACACACACACACACACACACACACACACACACACACACACACACACACACACACACACTTTCCATTTCTCCTGGGAATGGAACACGGTAATCTAAGGTGATTATCTCGAGCATTGACAGACACATCACAAGAAAAAGTTATCAGTTCTGAGAGCTGTTTGATTCATGCTGTTCATCACAAACTCAGAGATCGAGATCGGACTCCCGTGCCCAAGTTCCATTCACATACTCTAATACTGCTGTCTCCTTAACTCAGACATGCTGATGGCACACCTGGCAAAATACAACATTACACTCGCAGGGGGAATGCCACACCTGGCAGCTCTAAGGATGATTTTCCACCTTTTAAATGTGTGTGGTAGTTAGGCTGGCACAACGAGGCAGACTGGCATGACTGAGCAGGTTCCACTCGCAGGGCAGGGAGGACAAAGTGGGTGTGGGGAGCGAGGGGAGGGGGGTGGAGTGCAGAGCGGGAGGCGAGGGAACAGAGGCTGGGTGGGGGCACACAGATTGGACAGCGCTGCTGAGGAATCCCAAACATTCCACAATGACCTCTCTCTCTACTCTACCTGAGCCCCACCCTTCGGTCCCTCAGCCACACCCTGGAAGCTCTTAGCTCTGAGCTGTCACCGGGAGGGTGGAAACAAGATAACCACAATTCACAGATAAATCAACCTGGAGGTGAAAGAGAAGCGAAGAAGAGAGAAAAAGATCTTCTGAGGAAACGGATTGTAAGAGCATGTACATGCAAAGTGTAAACAGTATGCTAGCATGCAGGTATGGGCAGGACAATACCATCACTGCAGCTACTTCTTGGCATTTGAAAGTATTTTACTGTGTGCATGCTTGCAGATTCTGCAGAGACGGTCTTACATCAATTTGCTACATCTGTTTTCTGCTTCTCATCACAGTCATACCATCTGATGTCTGTGGCAAATACAAATCTTTTACAAAAGGAATCCAGCAATTTTAAATGTGACAGCAAAATGTGCAGGCAGCCCATATTGTGACCAGATGAGTCTCTACGGTCTGTCCTTCACTCGGTGCTGACACAGCTGAACAATTCGTTGCTGTCCATAGATCTCTCAGGCACCAAAATTGGAGTTAAATCAAAGAGAAACAAACACACGTGCTGATACATACATGTGCACCCGCATGCAGTTATTTCCACAATGTGTCTTTTGCTGCGCTCCACGGAGTGATTCATACAAACACCAAACTGTGATCTTGGGAAGGCAAACCTGTCACACTACTTCAAGGTCTGATCACTGACACCAGGATGGTTTACACACAGAAATATGAATAGCAGCCTTCATTCAGGTGGATTCAAAGAAAACTCTCTGCTCAAGCAGATCCACTGCATGCAGCCGCTTGCTCAATGCCCTAATTCAACCCTAATCATGGTCACACACTCACCTACAGACATGTTTACATACAGACGCACAAATACACACGCACACTTTCACACAGAGGGAAAGGGACAGTCTCCCCTAACCTCACCTTTGTGGGCTGCACAGTGACTCCAAACTCCAGTGTGTGAGGTGTGCGTCAGTCTCTCCTCTCCTTGATCTCTGTCTCCCTTTCTCTCACTCACTTCTCAACCTGTAGTCATCGCGTGGCTCTAGTTACGCTCTACTGCAGTGAACTAAGGCAGAGAGAAAATGAAGGAGGGAGGGAGGGATAGAGGGACAACTGAGTCCTGCCCAGACTGATGAGAGAGGCTTCCAAAAACGCCCTCAGGAGAGAAAAGATTAGAACACTTCGCTCCACTAAGATTTTAACTTTTTCACCACTGCACTGTTTCCACTGATTGCTTTTTACCAGACTCTTCTCTCTTCCATTCCTTCTTCCCAGCAGCCTTTTTAAGTTTTCCTTAAGCCACTTTTGCTTTCTTGCTAATCAGTAAACCAACTGCTCTCTCTTTTTGTTTTCTTTCTCTTTGTGCTTCTTCTACTGGCAAAAATATCATTCTTTGGTGCCATCTCTCTCTCTCTCTCTCTCTCTCTCTCTCTCTCATGTACACGCACACACACACACACACACACACACACACACACACACACACACACACACACACACACACACACACACACACACACACACACACACACACACACACACACACACACACACACACACAGTGTCTATCCATAGCTCTACCTCATTCTCATGCTCTGGTGTGCAGCTGTATGATGAGAGAGACACACCTGTTATTCTTAAAGTGTGTGTGTGTGTGTGTGTGTGTGTGTGTGTGTGTGGTAGGCAACTCACTGTACGGCAGAAGACGGAATCCTTTTGGAGTGTGCAGTCCATACTGTTTCAACTGTAGTCTGGTTTCAAGAACTGTTAAACTGAGACTATAAATCTATGGTCTACTGAAGGTATTTAAAAGACGATTTTGAGAAGCGGCTCGTGGATGCCTGACTGCTGCATGTGACATTGTGTAACATGGCCTTCCCAGCTGCAACACACGCACACACACACACACCTTTCACTTTAAGGTTTTAATAGCATTGACACTGTCTTTCCAGAATGTGAGGAATGCACCATGCTTCTTGGGCTGCGAGTGCGTCCGTTAAAAGGCAAACCCGCTGCGAGTCTCCTGAAGGGTCATGACCTCATCGAAGGAGTGCAAAGAAAAGAGAGAGAAATATGGCTAAATTTTCAATTGATTATTCAAGTCAAGCTGCCAGATGAAGCAAGAGACCAACAAAAGCCTGTCCTAAATTCATAAAGATATCCACATCGTCTTCATTACTGCATGTTTACACTTAGAGAAAAAGATGACGGGGTTAAGAGGAGGAGAGTATATCCAGTGCGGCTCTTCAGTCATCTTGTAACGTGATGTAGAGATAAACCAGAGCAGAGCTGAGTCTGACACTCTAACCATGACCTTAACATACAAAATCTTTTGTAACACATCCCAGTCCTGAGGGAACTGAAAAAGAGTGAAAAAGAGTCATCATGATGACCCACATCATCAGTTTGGACACACATGGGATATTATAACAATAGTCATCAGCCACATCCTCAACATGTCTATCTTTGTTCACATGTACTCCTCCACTCCAGACTCAACTGATAATTGGTTTACTCTCCTTTGCTTTTGACTCTCTGTCTGTCTCTCCACTCACTCCCTCTGAGATTAGTACTACTCCAATCAAAGTGATGGAGATTATAACAGAAAAGCAGACCAGAGTGTACGAGTGCAGCGTGTGATTCAGTGCTCGAATTATGAGAAAAATTCTGTTTACAGACACGGGGGCCTTGCCCTATGAGTCATAGTGCAGTCTTTGAGAATCTGGCACGGCTTCCTTTCTCTGCTGGATGGTCGTCCCTCAATCCCCCCACAGAGTTCCCAAATCCCGCTGGTCTGGTTTAAAACATTTCCATTTCTCTCTCCCTCAGTCAGCAGAATTTCAAAAGAGGGGTTCAGCTCTGTCGCAGATCCCCATGTGCTAAGACCTATCAACTGTTCACATATTTAGGCCAGTATCCCAAACGTCTGCATACGCAGTGTGTGGCTGCGTCCGTCAGTCTTCATGGCTTTGTGTGATTGTCTGTGGTTGCTTGCATGCCTGTATATGCAAATGCACATATGCTGTGGACAAGAATGTGTATACCTATGTATGCAAATCAATGCCAGAACTTGCTTGGCCCTTATGGGATTCCCACACACTGCTGGTGGTGAAAGTTCACATGCAGGGATAAGACTGCAAGAAATCAGCCCAACTATGGTCTGATCCAACATTTCATACTTGAAGACAACCAAATCTGCTTCTGGGACATCTCACAGGCCCCGAACATTTTCCAAATTTTTTCCCTTTTCTTGCCTAGTTTGACATTGTCTATGATGTGTTTGGGGACACTTTGTGCCATGGTTATTGACATTACCGATGCTGGAAGTCTCTGGCCCCTCGTGTCCAGTCACCCTTTCCTGTCACATGGTCTGATTAAAAGACAGAGTCTTTGTCATTTATCAAGCATTGTGTAGCAGTGTTACATAGTTTTTCTATGTGAGTATTTATCATAAGCATGGTACTGGTTGTCATTTCGATGGTTTAGGCGTTATTGGTGTTTTCATCAGTGTTTACCATCTTAGTTTAGTGTGTCATCATGCTCGTATCTGTTAATTTGGACAAGAACTCTGAAGGTCTGAATCAAATTGAGGCCTGGACAATATGCTTATCTCCCGATTTGATACTATTATAAAATAAATAAAGCATGTTTTGATGTTAACTGCATCATTCATTTGTTCCTGCCATCAAGTTAGTGGCACAAAAAAAAAAAAGAATAAAAATAGAGCCCCTGAAAACTGCACACAGCAGAAATGTGAGACTTAAAATGAAATAGAAGTTGCAGATTAGCAGATTAGGTTGTCTGAAGTCAGTAGGTATTAGTTTTTTCCACAGAGTACGTGCCTGTTATTAAGAGCACATATGTCATTTTATGTTAAGCGTTTGAAATAAAATAAATAGTCTGATAATAGAATAGAATATTAATAATCTAATACAATTAAAATGAAAAAGTACCAAATATACTAAGTGCTAAGTTATTTTTACACAGAGGAATCAAAAATCAATTCAAGAATCGTAAAGAAACAAAAAACAAATCACTTTTCTCCCCACCGCTAATCAAGGTGCATTGTAATCCATCCAATAATTGTTGAGACATGTCACTCTGGACCACAAATGTCAACCTCATGGTGGTGTGACAGTAAAGGTCAGGGAATGTCTTGGAAGTCACGTCATCTGAGAGCCATGAATGCAGGTACAAAATTTTATGCCTGCCCACTGAGTACAAAAATGAAATACTTGTGAGAACTCCGACATGACGGTACAAAATTTTGTCATAATCCATCTGATAGATTGTGAGCTATGTCAGTCTGGACCAAAGTGCTAGACTGACCAGTAGACTGATGCCACCATCCACTGCCTTATGCTGCTACAGTGGCTAAAATTGCCAATAACCTACTGGGTTGGCTGGTGTTCAACTTGGAATCCACCATGTCTTTAGGCCACATGACACCTGGTATCTGAGGGACGTGATCACTCTGACATATTAGTCACCTGGACAGACATACATGTGAAGCATTTTAGTCTGATAATTAATGAACAAGTAACATCTCCTTAAGTCTGAAGTTGGGGCTCTGTGAGGTGAGGGGAAATAATGGGGAAAAAGTGAGGGGAAATAATGTTGGAAAGAGTACTGTGATGATGTGGTGTCTCTCTCACACACACAGAAACACCCCCCCCCCCCCCCCCCCCCACCACCACCACCACCACCACACACACACACACACACACACACACACACACACACACACACACACACACACACACACACACACACACACACACACACACTCATACACACACACTGGAAACTCTGCATCCCAATTCCAGTTAAGAATGGGGCTTATGAGCATCCATAGGGGGGCATGACAAGGAATATAAAGAATGATGGTGGTGATTGGAAAATGGTGGGTTTATTTCATGGAGTTGAGGTTTGGAAACATTCAGAACAACTAGAATCATTTAGTCATCACCAGAGAGGTTGGCTTTACAATGACACAGGACAGAAATACATTCCTGCAAAGGCGATGAAGAGAACTCACTGGAAAATGAATCAGCCTGGCCCGTAACTTAAAATGTGCCAGTGATTTCTAAGTTTTAAATGACTAAACAAGCATGTTTTGGCTTATTTACAGAAGGGCCGACCTCCCAGTTTGAGTCAAATTTGATCCCTGGGTTTCTCCTGAAAGTCACTCCCCCAGTTCCCAGAAACCCACATAATATCCACATATTGTAAGTCTAACAGTGTCTAGAGCACATATGTGTATGGCAGTATCTCTCCCAGTCTAACACTGATGAACTCTGTCATTCTTCACTGTCTAAATAACACAAATGACAGGCAGGTTCTTGTATGGATGAAAGTCTGTGGGTTACATACTCACAGTGAACCATATAAACCCATCATTTCATACAGGTACATAACTGTACAATTAGGGTATGCTCTGACTAAAAGGGTCACAGACTGCCAACATACTTAAGAATCTATAGGCATAAATTATATTTAGGAAAAAAACAAAACAAAAAACCCTTGAGCTATAAAACATGCATGTGCGTTACATGGGTGATTTCAGCAGGTAATGATTGGAATCCAAGCCCAGCAGTGATAAATTCTTCACTGGGTGACTAAACTGAAAGGCAAAGAGAAGGTGAAGGAGTGCTTGAGTGTCAAAGTGCATATGTGAAAGACAAGGAGAGAGCAAGCAATGGAAAAGAAAAAGACAGATTGAGCCAGAGAAATCAAGAGTTCTCCTGTGGGCCTTTGTTTGCAGTAACACCTGCTCCTACTATCATTCGCCGCAGGAGACAGGCGAGTTGATGCAGGCAGTGGCTTGTGAACCACACATGATCACACTACAGCACACACCACATGTAGCCCCGCTACAGAATCAACTATAGGTCCACCCCTTACAGATCTGAAGAGTTGTTTAGCCACGGCTTCACATGAGTGACAGTTCATAAACAGTGAATTCAATATCCATCTTTATGTCTCATGTCTGACCTGAATTAAGCACAGCCGCATCAAGAGAAATATTAGACATCTATGTAAATATTAGGTCTTCCTTTTCCAAACAGTCACATTCCCTGAAGCTAGAGCTTTGTGCTTCTGGAGAGATATATATTCTATATGTTATCATCAAAGAGATAGGGAGACCAATCTCCCATGGATCTTCAATAATACATGCTCACTATATTTATGATAGACATAGAAAAAAATGGTTCTGCTGAGGAACCACAGGCCTTTTATTATGTAGCCTTATGCCTTTGACAAGAATGAAGAGTAACACAGAGTAGCTATGATGCAGGGATGCATGGGGTACAGGTAATCCGTCCTCTCTTTGAGTGTTTTTCCATCCTAATTTTTAACTTATTTTTAGTATTATTAGCAAGTGAGTTTGGTTCTCTAACTTACAATGATTTTCTATCTCTGTTTTTGTGTTCATTTTTTCATGTAAAGCACTCTGTGGATGTAGTTTCTTTAACTTCAAGTTGTAATTCTTGTTTGAATAGTGCTTAACAAATAAAGTTTGTTATTATTATTATTGTTGTTGTTGTTGTTGTTAGTAACAGTAGTATGGACACTTCAGACATGATGGAACATACCTTGGCCTTGAGTAAAACCATTTTCAGACAGACATCAGCTTTGCGTTTCCATTCATTCAGAGGGTTCGATTAACAGGGTCATGCAGCAGAATAGCTGGCCATATTTCACATAGTTTGTAATCTTGGCAACATATGATTACGTGTCGACTGTTGTTATGGAGGATAAAATGAGGATTTTCCACAATAGATTGTTTGCAGTCATGTGATGTTAATTCAGGCAGAGGGCTGGACGTGAAAACTGCAATGGATGACATGAAGGAAAGCTCTTGCTGGGCTAGTTTCTATGACATTATGAGAGAGAGGCACACGCAGAAAATCAGAACATAAGTTGGGTGTGAACCTTAGGTTATGAAGAGGAGCGATTTTATAACTGAACTGAAAGATTTGCTAGTACTGAGGCAGTAGATATGACCAACTACCTGGTCCTTCAGACGTCAGTCTACTCTAGAAAACTAATGAAAGCAGACAAAAGCATGAAGGCATACAACTTTCTTGTTAGCGGTTGGGTCTAGACCTTGGTACCAAAGTGCACCATAATATTACACCATTTCCACCATGATCTGAATCACCTCCCGTCTGGCATTTTTTGGTCAATTTCTTGCATTTTTCACCCTTATGAACAACAACCTTTGGTACTCAACAAAAGCTCCTCCTGGTTTCACGGTTTGATCAATCTGTGCAACCGTAAAAAACGCAAAATAAAGCATTTTGAGTGTATGTTATAGTGCTTCCTATGCAGAAAATCACTTCTGGCCCTCCATCTGCAGTTTGTGCCGCAACACAAGAGTGACATGACGTCATCTACAAACAACTTATTGTGAAGTCCTTCCTCGTAGGATTATTGCTTGCTATGCAGTGTTTAATTGTCCAATGAGTCTTCAAACTTATGGATGTAAAACTCAGACCAGCCTTCCTGGATTATATTTCATTTTCTCCAAATACCTGAAGCAACACACCCCACTGCAATTTTTAGTCTGAACATCAACTAACTCAGTGTTACTTATTTTGTCTTAAATAGTCCAAATGGCACAATCCCGCTTCATGATTTTCACTAAATGGAAATTCTAAACAAGCATAAGCGTCACAGTTGCACTCAAGTTGCACCATCTAAAGTACGACTTTCTTTTCTTTAACACACTGCAATGCCCTATGATACCACAGAAAAGTAAAGCACAACCTGCAAAAATAAAATCACACTAGTACAGCTAGAGCATGGTTTCAAATATTTTTGGTTGCATAAATTCCCTAAAAAACATTTATGTAACCAAACCATGAAACTTTATGTCCACAAAACAGGTCCAAAACAAAGATTCTGAAGACTACTGAGAAGTCAAGACAAGTCTTGTAGTAACTCAGCAGAGTTTCGTAGGCACCTTTAGTCTGGCCTCTGGACCACCTGCTGTCCCTGTATCTGCCCCCTGCTGCGTTGTGGGGGTGTGTCGGACAGGATGGGGATGAGACAGGATAGGATGAGGAGGACATGCAACCTAAATATGGTTCTTGCAGCCTAGGCCACAGGGAGACAGAGATGGGGACCACAGACCTCGGCAGCGTACAATTATCCAAAACAAGAGAGTCAAGCCAACCTCCTCTCACTGAGACTCACAACAAGAGCATAACAGAGTAGAGCCAAAATGATATTTTACCATCCGTTACCCCCTGGAGCACATACACAGATCTGTGCAAATATGCATATACACATATATATTGTAAACCTATTGTTTACTTATTCATCTGTATACATGCACAAACACATAAAAAGACACATGTACATATACACATATGATAATGCACCGCATATTTTCAGTTTGTATATTGCCACGTGCAGCGAACTGGCTCCATGTGAAACACCTGCCTGTCTTTATACCACTTGCCAGGTAATTTCTCTAAAAATTTATCAGCACAGCTAAATGTCAAATGTCTTTCTTCAAGGTTCACCTTAGGCAAATAGCCAACTGCCAAAAACACCTTGCTTAAACATCTAAACATGCACTTTCCACAAAACATAAGGCACAGATACAAGGGCTCTTCTGCCCTTTGGAGTGAATTACTGGGAGTCAAAACGTGAAAGGCTGTTTGAAGCTGGCAGCCACTGGCATTCCTTAGGACTGGGGGCCTACGGCGTGAGACAATACCTGGACCTGCAGCACACACGGACGGACGGAAGCCCACAGGAGTGCCATAGCTTATCTCTGTGGTGACATATTGTTTACATAGTTGTGGTGAATTAAATCAGTAGTGCTCCATTCTCCCACTACTAGTGGAGGAGGGAGATCCAGCTGGATGCATCCAGGCTGGACAAGCTTAAGGATGCTCACCCCTTTGAGGAGGCCCAGGAGGGGAGAGAGATCAAAGGGCCGCCGGCATGCTCTGGTGTGTATGCCGACTGGACCCATGAACATGTTACAGATGAGGAGAGGCGCCAGAGAACCATCTGGGGTTATATAATGGTACTGAGTTCAAGACACAATACTGTGGACATCGAGAACACAACAGAGAATACAGAAATGTCTGAAACTTGACTTATTTGTGTGAAGCAACCCAGTTCCTGTCTTTTATGGGACTTGTTTAATTATTGTTCAGTTGTTGGGAAGAATTACTTTAAAGTAGCCATGAGGGTGTGGTTGATCATTTAATTGGTCAATAATACACAGTCAAGAAACAATTAATCACTTAAATTTGATGACACGATACAGAATTTATCGTCATCCATCTATCAAGACATTTTCTCCATATGGAGTATATTAGGATTGAGAGTGATTTCAACATCAGACTGGTGCATCTGAATAAATTAATGTGCATCACTGTTCATACTGCCACAACGTTCAACATAGTATGTGCAGACTGTTGCTGGTTCAAGCTGTTATGTTCAGGTCAGTACAAAACTAGCCTATACAAGTGCTGCACATAATGTTAACAGTTCAGCAGTCTAATATTTTAAACAGAATTATCAGATTATAGTTTCTGTGGCTTTCATGAATCTTGGTTAATATCTGTTTTATTGAGAACATTCATTGTGTTTTTTTGTTCAGGCTCATCACATCAAAAAAGATAGCCTTTCTTTCTTCTCATTTTGTTTCTCCATGGTTTTCTTAAAAAAAACAAACAAACAAACAAACAAACAAACAAACAAACAAACAAACAAACAAACAAAAAAAACCATGTCTTTAGCTTCCTTGTGGGTTGAATAATGTACTGTCATCACAGTGCCTGAAGGGAAAGTGTGAAGAGGGCAAGAGAGAGACATGACATGTGAATGCTTCGTTTGACATGATGATCATGGGCCTTTGCTGTTACACATTATTCTTCATCTATACAGTATTGGAGGTGTAGACAGTAAGACAGTACAATGAGCCAAGTGTGAATAACTGTGGTTGTAAGTTTGTGTGTGTGTTTGTGTTTGTGTGTGTGTGTGTGTGTGTGTGTGTGCGTGTGTGTGTGTGTGTGTGTGTGTGTGTGTGTGTGTGTGTGTGTGTGTGTGTGTGTGTGGGCGTACTGTAAATGTGTGTCTACATGTATGTCCCTGAATATGTGCACAAAGTGGGGATGATCTCACTTGTCCCTGGAAGCAATATGGAGTGTCGAGGAGTGAAACTCTATTTTAAAGCGGGATACCTCAACAAGCCCTAGCTTGGGGTTGACTGTGTCATATGAGGAGATGAGTGACAGAAAAAAAAAAAAAAAAAAAATCACACACACAAGGGGAGAGTGACAAAAAGGGTTATGCCATAGGTTAAACCTCAATAAGTTACACATCCCCTTTCCCTGAGACAGTGGTTTCTTTCAAATGTTGCAGGAGGAAATTGGTTCACAACAGCAAGTATGCATGAACGCAGCACTCTGTTGGGCATCAGTGCTTGAGGAGAACTGTGTGTTGCTGAAGTGGTTAGTAGAGCATCAGTCCCTTTTTGAAATGTGTGAAGATTAAATGCAATCAGTTATACACAACTGCATTAGAGAAACATGGGCATAGTTTGCTTTGGAAGATAGTTGACCAGTACCAGCTAAAGTTAGTTGCCACCAGTGGTGTAGTGCAGGTTATATGCATGTATATCCACTTATCTTTCAGTCGTCATTGCGTATACCCACTTACAAATCCCCTCTGATGCGCACCATTAAGTAGTGTTCTGCAATTATTTTTTCCTAGGATGGCAAGGCATGACCCACCTTACTCTGCCTCTCATTGGCTAATACTCATTGTTGCCTTTGTGGTTTGGTTGGGTAAGAAAATCAGGGTAAGCTAATCAGAGGCAGAGTAGGGCAGGTCATATGTTGCCAATGCCATCGTAGGAAAATAAATGTCACCTGTGGTATACCTGATTGCCTGCTTGCCCTGTGAGGTAATAAGGTCAATAATTAAATTAAAGACGGAAAGAAGGAAATGAAGGAAATGAAGGAAATATGAAGTGAAGAACTCAAATAACAACACAAGAAGTTTTACATGTCAGTATTAATAACACAGGATATTTATCCTTTGCTGGATGGGTCGCTTTAAAAAACAAAAGGGGGGGCCAAAATTAAGAGTATACCCACTTTTTCAGGCACCACTACACCATTGTTTGCCACCCCTCAGTCCGGTTGTTTAGCCTTCTGGCTTGCTAGTAGTTGTGACTTCTGATAGATGGTCATTGCAGTTGAGACAGAGAGAAGCCAGCAAGTGAACATGCAGACAGACATTAAGGTAAGCATGAAAATCCTACACTTTGCCATTATTGCTCACCCTCCTCTTTTGAGATACACTGTATTGGTGTATGTAGGTGTGGTTACAAGTTATATGCACTTAGGCTTGTGGTGATGATGGATCTTTCAAAGAGGCAGAGCAATTTGGAAAATAGGTCATTACTGCTCAGTCTGACCTTTTATTGGCAATGGATAAGACATAGCTGTGTCATGTCAGCATAGTTTCATCTATATTCATGTTGCTTCCTATGCATAGAGTTTTTAAAATACAGATACTAACATGTTGGCAGGTTCCTTTTATCTGTGGATTTATTACGTTGTGGATACAGTCTTTTTATGTGAATTAATTTCACACCCTTTTTTGGGTGAAGCAAACAAGATGTATGTCTTTTCCAAGAAAAATGGCAGCAGTATAGAAACTTGTGTAGAAGTGAGGGAACAAGTGAGTGTGTCATTTTCAATGACCTTAACAGCACAAATAATTGACACAAAAATCTCTAATCGTCAAGAATATTTGATTGCTATGATTAGATGAACAAACATGACTTGCCTTCACCAACCTAGGAAAATAATTTGGGGAGGTCCCTTTAAGTCAAGATGGCAGTAAAAACAATGAAAGGGAGATTTATTCATCTCATATCATACCTAACTTTGGTGGATCATGGCAAATTGGTTATGGAACTAATCTGCAGATGCCCCATTTCAAATTGAGGCTATTTTCTATGGATGTCAATTTTGAGCCACAACAAAGTCCAAAATGTGGCCTGCAAAAGACTAGGTAAGCCTGGTATTCAGGAGTGACGTGAGATATACAGCCACTCTTAGTTAATAACCTAGCTGCTGCAATATTTCTGAGTTGAAAAAAACGAAAACAAAAACAGGACTGAACCAAGTTCTTGACATAGTGTTCGAATTTCAATTGAGGGTCAAATATAATGGCAAGTCTCCTAGAGTTTGATTTGACATACTGGGAAAGTGAGACAATATACATAAAAATGCCATTTGTAGTATTTTCAGGGCAAATAATGAGGAGCTCAATTTTGTCAGAATTTAACTAAAGAAAGTAAAGTGACATCCAATCCTTTACAGATGCTAAACAGTTGGGGAGAGTGCTGAAATCATCTGGTTTTACTGAAATGCATAGCAGAGTGTCGTCTGCATAAGAATAATAGGATATATAACAAAAGTGACTAATTATCTGGCCCAAACATATACAATAGAAAAGAATAGGAACGAGGATTGAGCCATGAGGTACCCCAATAGAGGAGCAGATGAGGACATATGTTCAACAAATTTGACACAAACCACTCTAAGGCTTTCCTTGGGATACAACGCATCTACTGTATTTAGTTGATTCATGAGGATGGTATGATCACTGGCATCAAAGGCATCGCTTATGGCAAGTACACCACGATTGAGTGTTCCTCCCTATCAGTCTGCACAAAGATTTCATTGGTGACCCTTAACAAAGCAGTTTGATTACTGTGTTTTCTGCAAAAGCCTGATTGAAATTGATGAAAAATATTTTTCCCTTCAGCAACTTGAAGGGGATGCTCAGTGACAAGTTTTTTCTAGTAGTTTTTTTTTTGAAAAAAGGGGGCTGGACACAAGTGGTCAACCAGAGGTGAAGGAAAGATCTATAATAGTGAGTACAGCAGTGCAGTGCATAACCCATGACAGGTAGGACCTTGTTAAAGAATTTAGAGGTCATGTCGCTCACGCCTATATAGCATAAGTCACATCAGCATATAGCCATGTCATGTTCAAATGCACTAGACTTTGAATTGAGAGCTACATTCAGCTCACTCAAATGTAGCTCTCGTTGTATTACTCACTGTGGTCATCTTGCAGTTCGTAAAATCAAAGCTGCATAAAGGCTGTAATTTTAGAGGCATATAATTTACCTGTTTAAGTTTATAGCTACAGTAAAGGTTAACCCTTGGTGTAAAACTATGCATGAGTTAACCTTCTGCTCTGACTAATGCAATGGAAGTATTTTGAACGGTGTTGGGGTTTTGGCTAGGGGTGAGGGTGAGGGCAGAGCTGTAGGGGTCATCTCTGGGATACACACTCCTCAACTAGACTACAACAGTGTTCAAAACATGGGCTGGGCTTCCTTTTAATCACACGTAGCCTGTGAAGCTATTGCGTACATAACCAAAAAAAATGGATTTATGGTGGCATAAGGTGGAATAATAACCTCCTAAAGCTCTTTTCAAGGTTGTAAGGAAATGCACTGCGTTTCTCCACGGTTTAAATAATTCACACTCTTGCATTCAAAAGTCACCTGGACATCCTGAATGACACTCATGTGTTTCTGCATCTTTTCAGGATCTCAGCAAAGCAAGAAAGCTCTTGTCTCTTGGCTGTTGTCTGTCAACCTAAATGGGACTTTAGGACGTACCTAGTAGCATGGATGTTTTGTTGAAACCCGCTAGTGTCAACAGATTTTCAGATCTTAAAGATCCATGGCGAAAAAAGCTTTCAGGAAGGGGAACTTGAGTGTCAAATTTAGGATATTTAGAAAACATATTCTTTTAAAGAGGGCTACATTTTTTATTTAATAAGCTCCATTGTTTGATGTGAAAACTAAACACAGAGTTTGCAGAGTAATGACAATATAATATTACATATTAATGGTGTATTGCATTTCAAATTATTGAAAAAGTTGAGACAACAAAGTCAAAATTAAAAGAAATGTGGGACTATGCCAATACTGTTTCACAATAAACTGTGAACTTTTTTTTTTATTTCAGAATTTGAACACAATTCCCATAACATTTGATTAGTCCATGAATATTCTGAAGATTATGGCTATTAAATAAAATCCCTGATATGTTTTATGATGAAATAGATATGATGTATTCATCTCTGTGCCACAGTTGAGAAAAGGGAAAGCGTAACTGATTGATTAGTATTGAATTTTTATGTGCTCCCCAGTGTGATCTGGGTCAGAGAGCCACACCCATCCTCCACTAATAAACCACTAGTCTGTCACCAGCAAACATTAGACTGCATGTCAGCCTGCATGTCCAGCCATGAAACTGGGTCCTTCCCCTCAGGTCTGCACGCCTTGTGACCCCCAGAATCACTCTGGCCTGTCAATCACCCAGCATGCTCTAAGGGAGGGGCAGCTTAGTGCACAGGAAGAACAAACACAGTTTCAAACCTGGCTCACACAATCCTTCTGCGAGGTGTTCTCCCACCATCACACTGACAGGTTAAACTGAGAAGGGACTCCACTGGATGGTAAATATTGACATTGCAGATGAAATGCTGGTGTCAAGAACAAGGCCAGGTAAGGATTGGAATGAAACCTGAAGGCAAAAGGCCTACTAATAGGTGCAATTAGAGAGAAGCAGAATATATATATATATATATATATATATATATATATATTATCATTATGGCTGATCTGCATGATCCAAACACATCTCAGACAAATTCATTATAAACAACTGAACAACTGAATATGTTTATTGTATTACATTTAGCACGAAATGTAATGCTGCCTGGATCTTACTTTTATCACAGCACTGACAAAATAAAATTTTATATATATATATATATATATATATATATATATATATATATATATATATATATATATATATATATATATATATATATATAATGCAATTGAAACATGTCAGCAAAACTTCACTGTAGACACTTTTAATTTGTTTTTCCTACAACATCTGGTCCTGTCAATTAATGATTTAGTTGGCGTTTTTTTGAACACACTTAAGGGCTGAAAATTTCAGTTTACTGGTCCATCAACAACAACATGGGTTGCCCTATACAAAAATTCACATCCCCAGAGGATGAATCCTACTTCATTTGTGATCCTCTGATTGTGAATGACTTTAGTGATCCCTTAACTTTTCTAATTTGTTTATATGTGGAAACTGTGTGTAATAATCTGTCTAATATGTGCAATACTTTGGTTTATGACACAAAACAAATGACATTCCCTCCAGCCTCAGCTATGCCAGCATGCCAATATGTTAAATTAATATGATGGACATACTGTAGTAAACATACTTCTGAAACATCAGCATGTTAGCATTATTATTGTGAATGCATTAGCATTATGTTAGCTGCTAGCATTGGTGTAGGCTCTTGTTATGGACATATGTAAGCAATGCAAAGTACTTTGTTAAGGCTAGGGAAGTGAAGTACGGTTAAGGTGAAAGATCGTGTTCTTGGTTAAAAACTGACAAGGTCAACACTGACCTGAGGCATGAGATGGAGAGTTGAAATGCATCCACGCCCAGGCCACTGACCTTAAACTTTTCCTTATGACACTAGCAGTGAATGGAATTCTCCATTTGAAATTAGATGAATATGGAATTCCAAGGAAAAGCATGGTGCTGTTATCTGCTTATTCCATGAAGGAAGGAGTGATCATGTATTTTAAACTCATTCACACCTGTGCTCATATTCGTATCAATTATAATCCAGTAATAATATTATTAATGTTAGTGTATTCATAGCACTCAGTTATTTATGCTCAAATCAATCCAGCCATGAACTCTTACACCGACACATTATCAGCTGACCTGAAATTGCCAAGTGGCGTGACTAATATCTACTGACTATTCATTCTTTCCATCCTTCCTCCCTTTCTTCTTGTTTTTCTACTAAACACATTTTTCCATAGGCCCCAGTCACTCACCATTTCCTCCCTGAATCACTCAGCCCCAAATCACATACTGTCTTACACTTATCCTTTGGGACAATTCAAAAGCTTACATGCTCATCTCAAGACCCATGGTCTCATTCCTTGAATCTTACTTATTCTAGCAGCAAGCCTCTTCATCACCCACATACCTGTCTAACAGCCCCTTTTTCTCCAGTGATGTATGCCTCATGTTGAGGTCTTGTTTTCTTGAGTTTGATCTACCTCCTCTTTGAAGTGACTATGTTTCTGGGTCTGGAACAATGATAGCTTCTAGCAAACGTGGACATAGCGCAGTTTGGATGGCATACTTTCCAGCAGAGCACACTATTAATGGCCATTTTTCTCAACATTTGTCTCCAGAGTAGCACTTTTATCTTAGCTGCACAAGGCCTTCCTTTAGACATGCAATTGTGTGTGTGCGTGCGCATACATGTGAGAGCACAGATGGATTTGTGGTTGTGTTTGCATCCGTATAGGTTTGCATGAATTCAATGGTACAAATGTTTTTGGAGTACACTGTGTGCTTTAACGTTAGATTTATCTTGATCTAATCTCTGTCATCCCAGCAACCTTGACCATGAGGCCCAGATACTCAATCATTCGCACCCAGAGACCACGCAGCAAGAGAGGGAGCAAGGAGACTCTTAATCCGTTGAAGTGGTTCACAGTTTATGTCCTGTCCCCTGGTATCCCACCTGAAACGTATCCATTACATCTCCTCCCTCCGCCTGTTTGCTAAATCGCAGCAACAATTCCATTATATCGTTATTATAAGCTATAAATCACACTGCACTCTCATACCATTCAACATAGCTTCAAATGTTATTCATTGTTATCACTATTTCATCACACAGATATGATCAAACAGGAAAAATAACTTTATCAGGTAAGGATGCCAGTTTTTGTAAAATGGAATGGAGGAGATAAAAAGAGAGTGAATAAAAGACTTGACAAGGAGCAATTACCTGTAATGGTAATGAGGTAATGGGAAATATATAGACCCACACAATGTGTGCAGGGAAGCTGACAAAGATTGAGGACCTCAGAGGACGAATCATTTGCTGTTAAGAGATCCAGCTGAAGCCTGCTGCACCTCCTACAACAAAAATTAGCATCTGAAAAAAGCAAACATTGTAACTTGGCTGTGCATAAAGCAGTTAAAAACTAACAGTCAAGTTTTACTGTGGAGACCTAATGGCCTGGGTGGAATAATAAATCTGATGGATTTGGTGAGTGAGGAGAAGGATCTCACATTAGGGGCAGAGCATGGCTATGCCTTAGGGAGAGCTAAGGAGCCAGGCTCAAAAGTGTCCTCACTGCCTCTGACGTTCTTTAACCTCTTTTTGTGGCTTTGAAACCTCATGTCTTTGGCCTCCAGTCACTCTCTATTTATGCAAGAAAATAAAGAAGAGAACACTGCCCCTCCTAAATCTGTAAACTGCAATTAAGCTAAATTCCAAGTTTATTTCCAAATGCCGTCCTTGCTCCAGACCATGTGAGAGACTTGAGTCTAAAATTATCACACTTTTGGTCAGGAGGCCAAGACGAAGCCAGTGCTAGGACTGTCTTCTCACAGGCCACAGGATTACAAAGATGCTGTGGATGGCTGAAACTATTGTAATAATCATTTGGATTGCTGTAATTCAGAAATGTATCATTTAAAGCTCCTTTTAAACAGGAGGCACTGGAGTATGAGTGACTAAGAAAGTAGGATAAAATGTGACAAAGGGACACAGGGGTGAAAAAGTCTCACAGCTACAGACGCCGCCGCTGCTGCTGCTGCTTTTAGCAGAACAGAAAGATAAAGAAAAAAGTCGTGAAATGTAGAGAATCTGGGAATCTCGATAATGAAAAGAGCTATGTTTATTGTTTTATGTGCACTCACCCTCCAGAAAGCCAAAGGCCTTGTGCAGTGACACAGCTTAACTAAAGGCATCATGTCGGTTTAACTGTTTTATGTTTGCCTCTCTAACCAAAGGTCTAACGTCTGGAGGCAAACAAAAAGAAGCCCACGCACCCCAGCACATCTCTCCGTCTCTCTAACTGTCTCTCTCCTTCTGTCTGTCTCTCCATCATGTGTTTACACGTCGGTAGAGTAAGTGACAGGGCTGTAATCGGAAGTCTACAACCGTGTCATTTGGAAGACTGTTGTCTTTTCCTGGGAGCGTGGTGGTCAGCAGAGAAAAACAAGATTTACATCTCACAGGGAGGGGCAAAGTGTCAACCATGCATTATCCCCTATTGGCTGTGGTCAGGGATGGGCGTTGACGTGTGGGAGAGGTAGACAAAAAGATGCAGATGAATTTTCCCCCATGGGAGACGGTCTTATATCAAACACTGGGGAATCTCATGACTTGAAAGTCCATGCAAAATAAGAAACACATGCCAAGCCATTCCATACGAGGCCTGCACCACGCTGGTGCTCCGACTGTCATATAGTGTGGACTATTTCTTTGTGAGTCACCAGCAGTTCAAAAGGGATTAGACCAGGTGTGTGTTGTTCTTACCACTAATGGCGTCATTTGTCAGCCAAGACTTTGTGTGAAAGGAAACGGCACCTATAAACAAAAGAGAGAATAGATTATGGTAAATACGGTTCATAAAATGTCTATCTGTGGTCTTGGAAAGGGAATCAGGGTATTTTTGAGGTTATTTTGTGAACTCTATATTTTTGTTGTCTTTGTGATTGCCTTTGATATTGGAGAAGTTTTCCACTTTGAATTGGAAATAAAAAATAACAACCAGCACATAATTAAAACTTCCTCTATAGCGCTTTTATTACAGTTTTATTTATTTCTTCACATTGTTTACTGTTTATTCTTTCTAAACTATGAGAGGTTTACCACCACAGGCCTTCTTTCACCTCCTGGAAAGAATTAAACAGAGAAGCTTGGAGTGAACTATATTTCTCACAGAGTTTGCCCAAACGTGGCAGCTTGGTTAAAAGAAAAGGGAACTTGCTATATAAAGTGATTGGAAATGAGGCACCTTTTTAACTATTTGCAGCTTATGCAGTCTGCAGACAGACATACAGACAGAGATCAGTCTGTAGTAAACTGTTTTTTAGTAGTAAAAGCAAATTTGTGCAAACATTTCTAGGTGTTGCCAGGAATATACACAAATGAGGTGTGCTTCCTTCATATCTGTTGAAGTGGATAAACTGGCAGCACCTTGGAAAACAGAGAGCATGCTCATAATTAAACTAGAGTCTCTCAGAATTGATTTGTCGTGGAAAAATTAGGATTCTGCTTTTATGGCAGATGGTATTAGTCATATTTCATGTTGTCTGAGGACATTGTAATGTTCAAATTAAGTGCCTCACAAACAGTGCATGCAATGCTGTTTGCCATATGAAATTTTTAAAGTGCTGTACAGTGGGAATATGTAGGACAATGTGAGAAATATTATTAACTCATAATTGACTTCACCGCTGTCTTTCCATGTCCAACGAAAACCATAAAAACTCAACAGTTGCTTTTATTTTTCATTGTGTGGAAATCAAAATGTTTTAACTCCATTCATCCTTTTTTTCACTACAGATATTTTTATTTGCATAAACATTCTGGATTGAAAAATAGCTTTTGACTAAAGGGCAGAAAGACCTAATGCCCCAGCAGCGCCATGCCCTGTTTTCAGATGAATCCAACCAGACAGACACGCTTAATCCTACACAGGTTCAAAGCTCCACCAAAGCACATGTGGCCTCAACCTGAACAGAGTTAAAAAGAATAAAAGAAAAAGACCCAGAGAACAAAAGACGTTAAAGGAGAGACGACTGTGAGTAATGTATTGGTGTGTGCTGTGTCTCTGGGAACTTGCAAGACTGCTTATTTTTACCAGCCATGTGTGTATGTCTGTGTACTTGTAATGGTAATACACTTCACATTTCACTGGTGGGTGTAGGTGAGCTCAGCAACCCTGCAGAGAATAACAGACACTCTTTTAGTCAGCGATTGCTGACTAACATTTGGCATCGTGCCACGTTCATTCCCATGACTCACACGGCTACATTATCCCCTCATGAGAGTTGAACATCCACCAACGCAGGACGCTTACTAAGACCAAATGGTCAATGAGGAGGCATTTGCACAGGTTTCAAAGATGTCAGAGCCAGACATACAAACACGCATACACACAGACACACTTTTATTTGATCTCAGACATGACCCAGTAAAGCCACTGCCACTGACTCCTCAGAAAGTAGCCACAAGGTATTTATCCCCTAAAGAAAAGCATGAGTGCAAACCTGTCCATCCATTAAAAGCAGCATGCAAGCCTCAACATTAAAGTGAACTAAAGACGTTCATGATCATTCCAGATGCAAAAGAACTTTCCAGGTTCAAGGCTGACAAAGGTAGTTTGTGTCCCATTTAATTGTCCTTGAGAAAGATTCTGAACTTCCACGAAGTCATTTATGAACTGGACAAGACGGGCAGGTTAAAGATGTTTAAAAAGTACCCTTTACTCTACATAACTTGAATCACAGCAGAAAGAAACCAGCACAACAATTACATGCTGAAATCATGTATAGACTGAGCATGTGTTCAAGCAGTTATCCCGTATGAAGAAAAGAGCAAATAACTAAACTAAAATACATTCCCAGAAGCACAAGTCAAACACTCGAACAGTAAGAAATGGTTCTGAGCATGTTTGAAAGGAGATCTTCAACATCTGTGCCACATATTGTCTCACATACCAAAGGTTCCATATGAATTATAACCATCTTCACAGTGGAAGGTAAAACAGTGCACACTAATGGCCAGACGGCAATTTTAAAATTTAACTTGTATTTTCGCACATGTGCAGTGTTTGACTTACACATTTGATATCACACCTCCGCACTGTGTTTTCGAGTGTATGTCTGAGCATACACACAGCTGAGCACTTGCAACTTCTGCCCATTAACCTTGTGCTCTGGGACCACCCCAGCATGTTAGAGTGTGAAGGTAAACATTTCTCAATGAATTCGGCAGGGGAAAGCCCTGCTGGAGTGCGGCTGCATTGTGAAGGCCAAATAGTGCTATGCTCAATCTAAACAGTCTACGTGAGAGCTAGGGGACTCTCAGAGTTCATGGTTCAGCACAGAGATGTGGAAACCTGGCAAAAAAAAAAAAAAAAAGATCAACAGGCTGTGTAACAGCTGCACACGTTTTTCACTCAGCTGATATCATGCAAAGAAGATTTGGATAACCACTCTATTCAGAGGAGTCTAATTACTCTTCTTCGTCTCAGTTGCTCTACTAGATTTACGATTCTGCAAGGAAGCACAGTCACTCTCATTATGAAAACAGCATGAACTTTGAAACTCATATTTCACAATGTGGAGAGATATTATGCCAACATTATGTTTTTCCACCACAACAGGATTTTGTGACTTCATGCCTTTTTCACGGGAGACATTCTGACATGCCATAGCAGGAAAAGCACAGATGTAATAAATAACAATAATGGCTGTTCTCTTTTTAGGTGTGTCAGTGACAGGGCCCTGAATCTGTGCATGCTGACTCACTGACATGGCTAACTGGGAAACAGCAATGGAACAGAACGATCGCTTCCACTATGAAAATTTAAAATGTCTCCAGCAAAAGAGGCTTAAAGCATACATCCAGCATGCAATTTGTCAAGTGAAACATTTATCATAGCCTAAAGCTAAACAATGAGTTCATCTTAGTCATTTCTTATTGGGAGGAGGTTATCTTTTTCCATTTTGCCCTGATCAATCACTAATGAGTGACATCCATTGCACCAATATATTTGTCAGTTAACACTGACTGTCTGTCACCAATTTTCTGTTGCTACTTTTCATGAAAGCAGCTAGGAAGTTAGTTAGCTGTCAAAGAAGATGATGTTGCCATTATCTCATCCACTATGCACACACGCATACGCACAAACACACACACCCTGCATGTGCAACAAGTATTCAGCATGTAAGGGCAGAAACACGAATGAAACATCCAGCAAAACTGCACCATATACAAGTGAAGAAATGCACAGTGTTCGACTGCGGCTCATAGCTCATCTCATTGCTCCATCCACCCCATTTATGTTAAATATGGTGGCGGCCTCGAATCCGCACAGAATTAACTAAAATATATGAAGTTGCTATATCAAGAAAAACTCATTAAGTGCAGACATGTGTTTGTCGTATACATTTGTCTTGGTTTGTTGCCATACAAATATAGTGACAAATCACATTGTTTTACCACTAAGAGACTCAGACAGTCTTCCTCATGTTCATCTCAGAAGCAGCAGGTCTTACTTGCAACCTCCAGGAAATTACTAAGGCTTTTCAATTTCTATGCTCCTCACTATACCTCAGAGCAAGGGCCCAATTCTGATAATCTGCACAGGTTTTTTGAAAATCTTCCTCTACCTAAAGTGGCTGCAGATATAGCTAAAATTCTTGACAGTCAGATAAAACTGGAAGAGGTGACTGAGGCAATTACAGCCATGCAACATGGAAAGAGTCCCAGCCCTGATGGCTACCCAGCAGGAATATTCTAAAAGATTCTTCTCAGGGAAGCACCTCTGCTAGAGAAATGATTGAGAAGGTTCTCGCATGGAGAAAGTCTTACCAGGTATTTCATCCTCTGACCAGATAGGCTTCATCAAAAATACTATATATGTGTCTAGTCTCTTCAGTATATACCAATAATACTTCTCCCAGATATTTATTTTCTAATTTAGTTTATAAGTAAGAGAAAATAAGGCTTAAATCTTAATTGTATTACCTCATAAAAATAGTTAAGAGAACCAATAAGACTAGTAAGTGTAGTAGTGCAAGTAAGTGCTAGTAATAAAATCTTATCAATACCCATCCATACTTTTTACAGACAGACATTTTGATTTGTCCTAGCAGGAAAAGGACAGGTCAAACACATTTTGTTAATGAGGCTCGGTTCCATCAAGTTCCTCAGTAAGTCCTGTCAGTGAGCCAGCATGCACAGTACCAGGACCTTGGAAATATCTCACCTAAATGGAATGCAATCATTTTTAATGTGATCGGTTACACCTGTGCTTTTCCTGCTATGACATGCCAACATAAGTCTTTAAGTCTATACCAGATTTATTTGAATTGCTGAACAAATCTGAGACGTGGGCAACGATTCAGAGGTCTGGAACAAGGCTAAGATTACAGTTAGCAAAGCAACAAAAACATGTTAGTTCAGCGTAAAGCTAATGTTATACTAAATCTTGTCATCTCTCCATGTGTGCCAGCGTCTGCACATCCCCGCGCAGGCTAAAATGCACGTGTGCACGTGCCTATGCAGATGCACAATGTAGTATAAACAAAACCACGTGTGTGTCCGCTGTCCTCTCTGCTATCCACATCCATGTCCAGTGTAGAATGAAACATGGCCTCCAGGATTAAGTCACTATTTATTAAAGGCACAGGCTTATGACTTTTTACAACCAATAAATGTCTACTTGTAACCCCTTGTGGATGTGTTGTGAGCAGTTCAACTAAAAGGTGATTTTTCCTTTCCCCCATAAGACCCCTCAAATTGAACTTCTTTCCCTTTGGGAGTTGCAATAATGATGGGGGCAACTACAACTAGATTGTGAAATACATTTATTCAACTTCTTTTCTGTGAGTGAGATGAGAAAATGGAAGTTTTAATTGCGGATACAGTTATGTTTCTACTTGATAATAATCAGTGAATTTCTGAGGTTTGGTGTGTTTCTAAACTTTGCAGAGTGCCAGGCTAGCTGTTTCCTCCTGCTTCCAGTGTTTATACTAAGCTACGCTAATCATCTCCCGGGTCTAGCTCCACACTCACTGTACAACCCTCTCATATAACTCCTGTAAAGAAAGTTATTTGCCAAAATGTTCAAATATTTCTTAATAATTAGGCAACTAAAAATGTGACAAAGGTTCAGGTGAGGATGATTTTTGTAATGATATAGTGAGGAAAACCTTCACTCACTTGCTGACAAGATTTAACAAGTGAAACAGGGTCATCAGAGATAAAAGCACACCCCTCAGCTACTGTGGTCGTCCCACCCTCACCACAATATCTGACTGTCAACCTGCCAACTGATACAGCAGTTATGTCTCATTTAGATAATTGATCCGGAAGATGTTTCAGGTCCATGACTCATCTCTAATGAGAAGTGATTCACTAAAACCTATCAGCCCTGTGTTACACTGTCGCAAAAGACAGTCCAACACCATGTATTGTTGTCTTTATGTATGTGCAACATCTTTATTCAGGTTCCAACTACCATCACAACAACACAAAAAACCAGTGGTACAAAGAAAGAGGGATGAGATTAAAGTACTGATTGAACAAATAAACCCATAAAGCCAACAGACGAAAGAAAACTGTTTTATCACTTCCTCACTGGGTAAATAAACAACCACACCAGATGTCCCCGCTTCTCATTCACCCTGCCAGTGCTTCAGTCCCACCCTCCCTCTGTTCTCTCAGAGGGCAGGACCTGTATAATCTGTGCCTTCCCAGAAAAAAATACAGCATCAAAAACAAATGTCCGCTTGTCATCACCATGAGCAATGATGAATCATACAAAACACATATACAAAGGCACATATCAAAAGGCACAAACTCCCACAAATTTAACAGACTTTCCCAAATACTCTATCACACAATTAACAAAAATCTCACCCAGGCAAAGCCAGATATGTTTGACTCACAAGGAATGGTTACTGTTAACCTTCAAATCAACCACCAGTGACTCACCACTGTCTGGAGAATTGCAGGCTTTTAATGGCCTACAGGTTTTCCATCAGCATGATCTAGCCATGACCTTTCTGTTGCATTAGCACCCCACGAGGTCCAATCAGATGCATAGACCACTAATGCCATTCTCACGTCGTTCCAATGTTTCTTCTGGAAACCTTCACACACACATCTCATTATACCTTTAATTCAGGCAGTATGATGCCCTTGCCTGTCTATGCATATTCACACCACTGCATGTCTGTTTCTGTGTGTTTCTGCTTATTGCACAAAGTGGAAACAGACAGAAGTCTAAACAGTTCCAGGATGGCATTTGCTAATGTTTTCTGAGTTTTTATATTCTTCTGGAGTTCCCTATCACCTTTTAACTGTCCATGACACTTCCCCTGGTTATATACACAGGCAAACCGGCATCACAGCGCACATATCTCTCAGCCCCCCAAGGGCCCTGGCTGCATCTCATGAGCTTTCAGGCTCTCAGTCCAGATAACACAAACCATCAAAACACTCTAGTGCACAAACCCAGACTGCAGCCCTCTGGCTATGCTTTGGTTAACCTCTCTATCACGCTCAAAGCTTGGTCCCTGCTGTTGTCCAGACACAAACACACGACCCACATAGCCAAAATCATAAACACAGAGTAAAAACCAGACTGTACTACTGCTCCAGCCAGGCGCAGACCCGAACAAAAATACTGATGTCTATTCGTCACCGGTCAGTCCATCCATGTCATCGTCCATCTATCTCTGTACTAACCGTTCCCCAAGACATGAAGTCCACATCCATGCATCTAAGCAGGTGTTTGAACGCTTTACACTCGGCTCTGGAACAGCTGAGCTCTCAATACGAGTCAGAGAGTCAGGCGGAGATCTTGTGTCTGTCAGACAAATAACAAAACAGATGAATCTCTGAGGGCACATGAGAATGAAAAGTTATTTCCTGAACAAAAAACACAGGCACTAAAAACATTATGGCCATCCAGCACCAAAGAAAATGTCTGTGCCCATAAATGTGCCCGAGAAACATGCGAACCAAGAAATGGATCGGAGAGCAACTTTTCTATGAATGAGCAACAGTTTGGCTGGACTTTGTGATTAGTAAACACACAGGACATTATCTATCATCCTCTCCAAGGTCTGAGTCACAACAGGCAGTAAAGCCTCTGCAGTGAGGGAAAACATGTTGAGAGAAAGGTTAAAGCCAAGATGGCTTATATAATTGCACGCACACACATCGAGAGACAAACATATAGTATCCGTACACACAAACACATTACACATACTGGCAATATTCATGCTATTAAACAGATGTGCATTCAGCTATCAGATGTGGTTTTGAGAAATCATTTTCCTCTTATCCAGTCTGTCAGGCATGTGGTCCAAGGTTTGAAAGCCCTCCAAAACCTGCATGAAGTCAGTCTGACAGCTCCCAGAAAACAAAGGACTTTTGAGAACAAGGGGGAGGAGAGTCAATACTGATTGGCAGTTGGCCTAGGGCATATTCATCACGCTATCTGCCGAGAGGGCCAAAGCCCTTTAATTCAGTTGTAAAATGCTTCGCTGGTCGTTTCAAAGTCACGTCCTGTTGGGCAGCCGTCTCGCTGGTTTCACCACTCACATCATACCCAAACCGCACTGATCCCTATTTGAATATCTATGGGGAAGTCGATAATCATTCCAAGACAGATAATCTTTAGCGCATACCTAATGCAGCCAGTTGTTGCACGCCTCATTGGCCTCCCCACAGTTCTCTTTTTCAGTTTTGCTTTTGTGTCTCATTCTTAAATCTCCAGCGTGACCTTTATCCTACCTGTTCTCTTTTATTTCCACCGCTTCATCAGCTGTGTTGATTAGCCGTTCCACGACGGGGCTGTTAGAGAGTCTAGACTACTGTAGACTGAGGTGGGAGTGCATACACACCCCACAACCACACTCACACTAATGTGTAATCTCTGAGTGTGTTGTGCCCCGAGCAGCTACACTGGGCAAGTTTTGTCTGGGTGGCTGTGGTATTCCACCACTGTGTGTCATTACGGCAAAGCTAATACCACTCTGCACACCCTCAGTGTCCCACCATAAGTATCTGTGTACATATACACATGCATGCAAAGCATACCTCAAACCACAAGCCTGCATTTACATTTCAGCTCATCCATCTTGTTCGGCTGCACGGGACAGGAAAGCTTTGAACTCCCTGACCTCATGCTGCAGGCAGACTCATATATTGCTGTACTTGTGAAGACCCTTGTTTTAAGTCGTCACTTTTCCAAAAATGCTGCCACTCTCAAGATCGTAAATGGTTCTCACGGAGATAGAAGAAAACTCTCTCTCTCTCTCTCTCTCTCTCTCTCTCTCTCTCTCACACACACACACACACACACACACACACACACACACACATCTCACATCTCACATTATTCGAACTAATATGACCCTGGAGACCCTGAACCACTATTACTCAGGCACAGCGATGCTATCTGAAAGCCATAAAGTGCTCCTTGTTAGCACCCAATCAACTCCTCATTTACGGACCTAGGGAAAAGAAAAACACCCCTCGGGGCTCTGAGCAGACGAGCAGTGAATGCAGACCTTTAGAGAGCTTAATTTATTACCCTTAGGGCTAAGTGGAGGGCTAAGCTGAGGGCATGATGTGATGCGACAACGAAGGGAAGAATGAGAAGCAGAAATGAGCGATGGCTGCACGCTGAAATATGGGGTGTGTGTCATATGACAGTGGTGCTATCAAACAGAAACACTCTGATGCATGTGAGCACACACACACATACACACACAGAGTACACATGTAATCATGTGCACTCACAGACCATGAGGAACAGTCCCGTCTTTATCCCTGTCTTTGGCAACAGTCGCTTCCTCAGGATATGGACCAGTTTTGTTTAACTTCAAACACTGCCTCTCCCTGGTTCCTGCCCTGTCCTGTTCCCTCCTCTCTACCCCTCTGTCTCACTCTCCGTCTGCCTCTTAGTATCCCCTATTATTTGTTCTATGTGCTTCTCATTTTCCTTTTTCCTCCAAAGAACCCAGGAACACAAACTAAAACAGGAAGAATGAAGAAAGGGAAGAGTGACAAGAGCAGGAAACCACAGAGCTTTCCAATCTGCAGTAGACAGTTGGAGGGCCTGAGCTACCATTCCCTGCTGCTGACTTCCGCCTCATCAAACCAACACCAGCTATAACTTATATCCTCACCCCAATACTAACCACAGACTCAACCCCAAATTACCATCTGCCAAGCATGACAATCTTGCAAGCCCACCCACAACTCTAGCGATGCCGGCACCTCAAAGCAGGACAAAGACCGACAACTACCACCTCTGCTACATTCAGCACACTGTAATCAACCAGGACTCAATTATTGTGTGTGTGTGTGTGTGTGTGTGTGTGTGTGTGTGTGTGTGTGTGTGTGTGTGTGTGTGTGTGTGTGTGTGTGTGTGTATTCACATAAGAATGTGCATGGTAGTGCATATGCAGGCGTGTGTTCATTTAAGAAACTAAAGGGATTAAAATAGCTGATGAGCAGGTGTGTGTGTGTGTGTGAGAGAGAGAGAGAGAGAGAGAGAGAGAGAGAGAGAGAGAGAGAGAGAGAGAGAGAGAGAGAGAGAGAGAGAGAGAGAGACAGGACATGCTGCTTGTCGGCACATCACAAATCCTCTCAACCTTTGCCAAAGTATAGAGTCTTCCCCCACTGCAGCACCTGATAGCATCGCTGGCTCTGGTTACACTTTCAAGCACACACCGCTGCAGCAGCAGAAGCTACCTGATCTTATCTCCCTTGTTAGAATCTGCAATTTGTCACAGGTATGTACTGTACTGTAAGAAATTAAAGAAGAGGAACTGAGCTGGAAACTGCGGCTGGAAAACACCCAAATCCCATTTCATCAGCTCATCAGCCCACTGTAGTGTGTCTGAAGAGAATGAGAGTGTAATGTTTGTAATGCCTTGCCACTGTGTGTCATGCCAGGCCATAATCAAGATGATTTAAGGGCTGTTAAATGCAATCAGTCTGTCTGAGCATAATGCGAGCATGTGATCAGTCGCACCAGGACGAAGCACTCATCTCGATCATTCATCTGACTAGATTAATCTATTGCAGCATCATAATTGTTGTCATTAGCAATGTCGACATTATCATCAATGTCTAGTCCCCCTCTCCTGCCTCGAGGACACCAGCTTGGCAGCAGATTGGCTCAGATGCAAAGCAGCTAACTAATAATGGTATACTGTCAGATTTATTCCTGGAAATGAGAGAAGGGCACATTTCAGCCTTATTTTCTTTTTCTTTGCTTCCAGCTGTACACGTCCTGTTTGATTAAAGCAGGTGATTCATTCCATTCACTGAAGTCAATGTTTGTCTTTTGAGTCATTTTATTATACTAAGTTAAAACATAAGGCAGCACTGAAATTTACTGTAATAAAGACTGCAGTTCAGGTTGCTAGACATCACATTTTGAGAAATGTATAATGTGATACACCAAAGTAAATGACTTACTATACAGTATCCACTTGCAATGTTTATGTTATTTCTACAGCTGAAAAATTATATGAGGAAATTATAGTTGTGGAAGAAAGGAAGATATGCATATATGGAGAAAGTAAAACAGACAGGTCATGATATACAGACTAAAACAGTGCTATTTATTTTTAGGTCACTTGTTCAAAGAAGAAGCTTGCATCAGACAGGTGAAATAATAAAATACATGATGGTTGAATTCCATGTACCTGCTTCAGTTTCAAGGTCCTGTTTTTGCGCCTTTTGGCTCACTGTGACGCTTCAATAGAGCAGAGCTGTCATTAATGTTATTACTAACACCTGTGCTTTTCTTACTACAACCCCGACTCTGAAAAAGTTGGGACGCTGTGTAGAAAAAGAAATAAAACAGAATGTGATCATTTCATCCTTTCTGACACATACATATACATATACTACAAAGATGATATATTTACTGTTTGACCTCAACAACTTGATTGATTTTTTGTAAATAACTGCTTATTCTGAATGTGATGCAGCAACACATTTCAATGGAATGTGGAATGCTCCAAAAACATGGAACATTCCACAGGTAAACAGGTTCATTGGTAACAGGTGATAGTATCATGATTGGGTATGAGAGGCTCAGTCGCTCACAAGCAAGGATGCAGTGAGGTTCACCACTATGTGAACACATGATTGTATAAAGGAGATCACTACATGGGCTCAGGAACACTTCGTAAAACTGTTGTCAGTAAACACATTTTGTTTGCAAATGATTGCATTCTGGTTTTATTTATGTTTTTTCCCAACAACTGGAACTGGGGTTGTATAAGCAAACAGAATGTCTGCTGTGAAAAAGGCAGATGTACAACTAAATCATTGTATGTCATCTGATTTTTTCCTTGCAATGATATTTTTCCAAGTGATTTTCCAAAATGCATGAGGCGAGGGCTGCTTGAGCAGTCATTCATAGTATTTTCTGAAATCTTCTCACAGTGAATACAAATTGCTGCATTGCAATTATACGAAGTCACTGCCAACAACTCACATCTGTCTCTCCGTAGCAGTCGTCACATTGTTTGAAGAATAGTGACATTTTTGCTACTTACTCACACATAGTACTTCCCAAAGTCAGAAAATCTAATAGATGTCTTTGTTCTGTCATTGGATGTACTTTATCTTAATTAATAGATGTTAATGGGATTAGCGGCAGCTCTGCTCAAAGTCTGAGAAGGGAGGGTTTAATGCTTCGTGCTTATGAGCCTATAATGATTTTTAAACTGTTTCCACCAACATGGCTCTGGACACGTGCAGGAAGTGGACTGGGTGTTTGCAGTTAACAGTGAATCTAGTCACTGTCCATCATAACAACAAACTCAATGCAGAAACATAAATACTTCAAATTATTTGGAAAAAGTTATCTCTTCACTCTAAACTTCAGCAACCTGTGAGGCCTTCACAGCCCGGTCTCGGAGGCCCTCGGCTCTGGAGGGGTTTGGCTGACAACTGCAGTCTTGGTGCTTAGGGCTCTTGTAAAACCAGGGGGACCTGTCTGCACTATATAAAAGACATCAGTGAGGCCTCAGTAACACTGGGACTGATCCTCTCAGAAATAACAAGCATGACCTCCTGCCTCCTTACGTGGGATTTCACCACCTACTCATGACACTGTGGTAGGATTGCATTAGTTAGGAGGCCTTGATCTGTTGTGTGTACATGTTATACTGTATGCTATTTTACCTGTCAAAAAAATTGTGCAACCAACAGTATTTTCCTCCAACAGGTCTGGATTCTTTCAAAACAACCCAAATGTTTCTGCAAAAGTGAACTGCATGCAAACAGGGAATTGAAGTGTAACTTTTCTGCATTGGAAGCTTTTTCAGTACCTCTCCAAAGTTGGAAAATAAGATTTTAAATTGCTATGACTTTTCCTGGTTTTTCAGGAGTGTGAGAACCCTGCTAGTGCATTCAGGTCTGGGTGTATTTCTTATTCAGTCAGGCAGAGGGGCTGATGTGTGTGTCTTGGCTCTACCCCCAGTGAAATTGAGATGAAATATGAACAGAGACAGCAGGCTACCTGTTATCACTTAAAATATTTTCTTTCCACATACCCAGAGTTAAACTTCAACAAATGGCTGCAAATTAGATTAAATACAGCTAATGTCATTTAAATCAATCTCTCTTCGGCGATGATGATCTTCATGTAGCTCTCAAGTCGCTGAGCGGTCAAAGCTCTATAGTTCATTGATTATGACTAATATGACCCACTTTAAATTACTGACAATAATTAAAACATTAAGATGAGAACATGTGATTGATGTTGCATAATGAATTCCGTATTTCTTGAAAGAGCCCTGTCATCGTTCCAGACAAGTGCTCAACAGATGTAACAATATTTATCAGAAGAAATATGGGATTTTGCACTTCTCTTTAGGTTTTGAAACAAACAGCTTTAAGTTGAATGTCACAAAGTTTAAGAGATGCTGACGTGTCTTCCTCTGCAACCTGCCTGCTGCATATTACAGGCAAATCCCAATAACTTGTGTACTTTGATTCAAGAAATGTTATGCTGATCATTTACAAGAGGAATCACTTCCGATGCTTGCACTGAACTGTCATTTCATGCTGCCCTCCGAAGTAGCAGAGAATCCTTAAAATTTTGTCTGTACAGAGACAGCTATTATCCTTTCAATACACTTGTTAAGTCTGAATTGCCTTGACCACAAGAAAATGAAGGGATAACAGAGACATCGGTAATGTTCCTATTACCTCATCATCAGCGCCAGGCGCTGCTGTGGACGGTGATCATACAGAGTACTGCCCCCTCCAGCTGTGGTGTGGGACAGCTGCCCATGTTGGCTTTGCTTAGCTTGTTTAGCTTCACCTATCTGTCGACTGAATGGATTCGAATGCCAAACAATCCCAAACAGACAGTGTCAACTGAATCATCTGGAAAACCTTGGCAAACACAAACAGCAGTGCAAACTGTGAAGTAATGCCACCACTGAAATGTAAAGACTGGCAAAATAGTTACCCATACACAGCGGAGGATCACACATCACCTCAGAGTCTAACACAACAGTAGCATGGGGCCCTATTCATAAGAGGAGTTAAAGAGCATTAAATTGGTGATGACAACGCGCCAACCAATCAGAGCAGAGGATCGGGCAGGGTTAAACAGGAGGTTTTATAGGAGAATGTCTCTGGCACTGTTAGTGATTCCTGCTAATAAAAAACCATCAGGGGTCTTCCTGTTTTGTCTTCACGCCGCTGTAAGAGCTGACAATCATTCAGGCCTGAAACATTCTTCACTGTGTTTTCCTTACCAAGGCAATAAAGGCTGAAACCTGACCTCTGCACAGAGCCCTGGATACGGCACACCCCTCCAAGACTTTCAATCAGGATGTAAAGCATAAGCCATAAAATAGATATTTTGGCCACATGGCCAAACTTTCTGCTCTATATGTGTGGAAGATGAGCATTGTGTGGACTTTCAGCTTGCACAGCATTGAGGAATGTAATGCGCCAGGCATGACAGAAAAAGTTGGATGAACATGTGGACTGGCCACATCTGAAGGCACTTTGACATTTAAGAATCAAAACCTTGCAGCAAAGCCAAAATTAACAACATTTTAACGGTTCAATGTTTGACTGATTACTTTAATTTAACAGTTTATTTAATTTGAAGTTCTGAATGAAAAAATAAAGAAAAGGGCCTTTTCAAAGTCCTCAAAGGGCCCCTTGTTTGCTGCTGCATTGTCCGATCGGTGTAAACGGATCCATATTTCAAGCAGAGATTCTTAGCCTCAAATTCTCTTTCTATCTTCACTGAAACAGTTTCCTGGGAGCTCAACAAAACATTTGGAAAGACGCTAAATTGGCTTCAGTGTTAAAAAATCTGTTTGTAATGTGGAAAAAATTATGTTGTGAACAATTTGTTGGTATTTTACAATATTTGCTTTGATAAGTATCAAGTATCTGTTTATACCATTTACTACTGGCAATATCACTTGGCTGAAATGATCATTACAATCAGAGCTTAAACACATTAAAGTCCAGGTGGCAATGCACTGAAGCATTGCTCAAACCATTTCCAGAGCTGGTCACGGATGTAATGTGACCACAATGAACACAAGCTCATTTACATTGTACAATAAATGTGTTAGGCAGACATGCAACAGATGGCAGTGGCTGCTTTCAACAGCTTTTGTGTTTAAGTGCAGCCACATCAAGTGGTGTGATTGTGTTAATTTTGCATCAGAAACTGCAGTTATATCTCAATGTGGACTTCAAGTGAGAGATGGTATTTTTGGAAATACGCTATTTTGCCTTCTTGCTGAGAGTTAGAAGAAAAGATCAACACTGCTCTCGTGGTTGTTTGTTGAATATGGAGCTGGGGCCGGCAGCCAGTTAGCTTAGCTTAGCATTTAGACATAAAACAGGGGGAAACAGCTGGCCTGGCTCTGCTCAAGGGTAACACCTACCTGCACCACTGAAGCTCATTAATTTACATTTTATTTTCTATGTTTAATCTTTAAGATTAATAAAATAAGAGTCAAGGAGTTAAAGGGACATATCTTTGCTGTGATGAGATATTATAACTTTTATCATCATTAGATCAGAAAAATAAATGTTTGTATCCTTTAAGTCAAACTGTTCAATTATAAATTAATACCTGGAATTTAAATGTAATTTATTTAGGCCTCTACAGAGCATTAAAGTTAGAAAAAAATGTCTACATACTGTGCAGCAGTGCAGCATAAAGTGCAATATTGATTTGCTGGTTATAATTTTTTTTCTATAGAATTGATTAAAAAGTTAAATGTCTTAGTATGTGCTGTGCGGGTTTGAATGCGGCTTGGCAGCACATTATGCCGTCATAATGATGGATCCATTGTTGGGTCCAAGGGGTTTACAAACTTAAATTAGCATATATGTAAAGTATTGTGACAATGAAAACTGGGTGACATGGTGACTTTAAAGGTCTATAAAGATGAGGGCCAATGTATCACGACTACAAGTTGACAGCCACAAAGTGGCCAAACATTTACGCTGAAGCAGCAATCCAGCCTCTCAAAAACCTTAACAATCAGTCCTCAGTGCTGAAAAAAACTCTCAAAGCTCAACAATAACAGCGAATGTCTAGAAATATCAACAGAAGCATATGTAATACTCTCTGACAGGTCTAAATCCAAAAACACACTACAAACAACACCCACCATCAATAAATACTTCAAACTGAAACCACAGGGAAGACAAATGCAGAACAACAACAAAGCTCACACACATTCACACACGCAACACACACACAGGGTGAGCGGCGTGCCAAAATAAGCACTGTTACATTACAGAAAAAGAAGCTAAATGCACTGTAGCTCATTTAAATATATCCAAAGTCAACTTTACTCATTTGCCTTAAAATAAACACAAACATAACATCTATATTTGTGTTATAATTAAATGGGAGGGCAGAGTTTAAACTTGAAACTTTAAAAGCGCAACAAGGTAAATCATAGTGACTCACAGTGGCAGTTTTCAGGACAGACCATTTCTCTTCTCTTCACCAACTGTTTTCAGAATTGCAAATCAAACTGTGCCAAGGTCATGGGTGAGGGCCCAGCATCTGATTTGGATGTGCTGACATTCGCTGACTTCCCCTGACCCGCTTCTTTGTTTCCCTCACTCACCGACTCTATCTTTTCCTTACCCATTTTTACTCACCCATTCAATTACTGCCTCTCATCAACCCCATCAGTCTTCGTTACAGTCACATACTTTGCTGTGGGGAAAGTTAATTGCAAGCAAAACAGTAGTACATGTAAAATGCTGGTTAAAGGCAGAATAAAACAGACAAGGAGGTCTTGTTAAATGTCGTGCATGATGTTAACTTGTTACATGCACATACATATAAATATACCATACACACGTTCATGTACACATAGCAATCATTTTAAGTGCAGATTGTATATATGGGACTGGTCTTAAAGAGGAAATCCACCAATTTTATACATCAGGTTATGTTATAAGGAGCGCTACACAGCTGGTGGAAACAGTTGAATAATGTCCTCTGCGGCTCTGGAGGTCAATTTGCAAAGTCAAAAAATAATAACGCTGATGATGTCACCAAAATTTCCATGGCCTTGAGTCAGAGATTAAAATTTTTTAACAAAAAGCCTGTATAACAAACTAGAGGTGAGGGATTTGAACATAGACTGTCTCTATAGTGGACGGAGCGTCCTCGTCTGAGACGTGAGGCCAATGCAGAAGTGCCTTTAACCTGCATTCTTTCTAATGGACAGTAGGGGGCGACTCCACTGGCTGCAAAAAGAAGTCCAATTGTATGCAAGCTTATGAGAAAATGACCGCACTTCTCACTTGATTTATGACCTCAGTAAACAGTTTCCTAATAAGTTAATGGCCTCAAATGCTAGTTTCAGGTTTTCTTCAATGCAGCATGATGTTCATTTAGTAAATTCTGGTCTCATTTGCAGTAAAATGAACGATAAAGCCGGGTATGCTTTCCGGCGTGACTACTTTGTCATTGACAAGTTGCTATCACATCGTGTCCTTGGGTTCTCAGTCAGATCCAATCAGGGCGGAAGGGCAACAACACTTAGCCTCTCCAGTTCTACCCTGTCATCCACATACGGTCACTACTGGCTCTGAAAAAAACAAGATGGAGATAGCACTAATACCAAACTTCAGGCTCCAACAAGCTGGTCGACAAACCAATGGGTGACATCACGGTGGCTTTACACTTAGGCTTGAAAGAAGCATTTAAGGCCCATTTATACCCTCCGGATCCGGACGAAATCCATCCGTCCGTCCCACACGTTGCCTCCGTCCGTTTTCAGTGTTTTGTCAGTGTGTCCTCTAGGGGGCAATGTCGAGTCATAAATTACAGAGCCGTTGTCATGGCAGCCGATGCCTTGTCAACGCTTCTGTCAGCATATACCGGCATCAGTAATGGCGTCAGTAGAGGAGGTTATTATAATGACAGTACTGAGAAATAGGAAAAAAAGAAAAAATCAGAGGTCTGCGAGGCGGTGGCATGTAAGGCCACTGAATGAAGAACTCACTCGTGTTGCCCATGCGGGAAATGAATGAAGAAAGGCATTTCTCCTACTTTCGGATGTCCGCCGCAACTTTCTACCAGTTGGTTCACCGGTTCTCTTCTTCGTCGGTTTTTAGTTTGACTCATTTTGCTCATTTTGACTCTACACTGCCCCCACGACTTCCGGTGGTTTTGAGTGGTTTTGTCCGGAGAGCTCCGGATGGCTAAGCTCAGAGCCGACGGACAAACTGACGGATGAAACAGCCTCCGGATACGGACGAAAGTGTCCGTATCCGTTATTTACGGAGGGTATAAATGGGCCTTTAGAGGGCGAAGGGGAGCTAATGAAAGATGCTTTTAAGCTGTATTATCAAAAACAACAGATCCAGCATTTTCGGAGCTTCATCTCTTCAATCTCTTCAGAATAAATATGGAACTGAAATTCTACATTACTGGAATAATCTTTTAAAGCTCCACCAGGCCATACTCTTATATCTATTTCAATGCTGAATCCAATGTCTCCCTGTAATGTCTGAGAATTGTGGGTACTGCAGATCCCTCAAGGTTTGAGGGTCTTTCAGCAACTCAATGTTTTGGATCACTGGTTCAGTCCCAGTGGCTCACACAAGGAAACTGTATGCTACATACCCAGCACAGCAAGAAATGTGAAGCTCCTAGCAAACCTATGAACTCAGTTATCTGTTTTTAGTAGTATGGCCAAATCAAGGTAATGCACCAATGAATAGCCTGCACCAAGCCTTCTCCACACACATGTGCTGGCTTGGCTGGTCTCAGTTTGGCTTGGCATGTCGGTCCATGCACCAGTGATTTGCATATTCACTTGAAGGTGTGTCTTAAAGTGATGATGTGCATGATCTGAGCATGATCCTGCAACTAGTGGTCAAAGGAGAAGCTGTGAAATGGTAGATAAACACATTTAATTTCCTATTAATTTTCATATCATTTTTGCTGCGAGTATTATTCCATCACACAGCAGGGCAGGTAAAAGACATTGTTTACTTGCTGGAGGTGAGCTGTTTGCCTGCTTTCTGCAGCTGCAACATCTCACTGTGGCTGTTTCTGCTTGTACTCTTCCTCTCTGCAGTATTAATAGACTTGTTTTTATTGAAGATTAGTCACTAACAAAGCTCTGCTAATTCTGCTAATGGAAATGCAAATCAACACGGCATGGTTTGACTCAGTGTGGCCAAAAGTGGTGGAGAGGAGTGAGGAGAAACTCCACTGCTGGATTAGTGTCAGCAGGAAAATATACAGTATAAACTATAAAAACTTTAAAACATTAGTTTTGCCAAGGACTGCTGCTACTTTAGGTTCTCTCAAGATCTCTTCAAAATGATCTATCTGTGCATAATGCTGTATAGCTCAACCTGTAGGACCAAATCTTTCACTACTTAATCCTGCAATAGGTCACTCCTTTTTCTCCATCATTCAGTTTCACTATATTTTTCCAGACATTTCTCACAATTTTCATCTCTCCTGTAAGACATTTTATATCATCTCCTTCACTGCAGCTTTCCCTGATATAAATGATTCCCCTTGACAGTTTCACTGAATACATCTGACTGTCTGGCCAAGTCTCCACTTGTGCAACAACAACATTTCCAGCAAATCACAGCGTGACTCATCCACAGAAAATATGAATTTCAGTTCTTTCTTTTCTAGATTCATATTGTAAATGTCAAACTGGCATAGCAGATGCTCTTCTGAGGGCCTTCACCATACAACATGTAGTTGGCATCTTTCAGCTACATGATGAAATAGCCTTATTTTGTTGTAGCTGGAAGGTAGAATTCAACATTAGGCTGACTAATGTTATAGTATTTAGAAAACTGATTTAATGATGCAGGGGTGATTGTCACCTCTTGGCCACCATAATAAAATGATGTTTTATAGGCTGTAATAATCGTTTGGAATCCTGTTGATGTTTCACCTTTTCTGAAAACAACACTATAGAAGAACTGGAATGCATGTAGTGAGTTTAAACCTACAGCACATCTCATGCTGACATCTGAAAGTACTGCTTTATTGCTTAAATATATGTCCATAAACAAACAGTGTGCCTTAGAAAAACACAGGGATATAAATCTAAGTGTGATTCAATAGACCGCTGTAGAGCTTGGAAAAGCCCTGTAGGTGTGACGTGAGAAAGTACCGATAATCCCAGAGCATTAGCACTTCATTTGCTGGTCAGGATGTTGAGACACACATGTATTATCCCATTCACAATGTTGTGTTTGTGTTTGACGCTGACTAATGTGAAATCCCTAAAAAAACAAGCAATTTGTCCTTATCACAGCAGCTGATGCTTACAAGCCGAGAAATGCCTGGTCGGATTCCTCAATGCTGACATATTTCACATGCATTTGTAAACAGGAAGGAATTACCGAGCGGTTAATGGCTGTTTGAATCAGAATGGCAGCAGCCGCTCGTCATGTAATGCAGGGATTGATATTCAAAGAGTGAAGACAGATCTTGGGAGAGTCTCTCAAAGGCTCGGTGAAGATCACCCGTACATCTCATCATACTGTCACACTGTCAGGCCTGTCAGTACTGTCAGTGCATCAGGCTTGTATAAAGAAAAGAAACTAAGTATCCTCTCTAGGCTTTTTTCCTACTGTCAAATCCTCTGCGAACATGAGCAGAGCAGCACAAAACATGCTGAGAATCTCCTTCTTAATGATGGGGTTCTTGTTAAACAATGGCTTTTCCAGACAGCGCTGTGCAGCCTGTGTACACCACAGAAAACCTGATCAAAACAGAGCTTAAAAAATACCCTGAGCAAGAGATACAAACTGCAACCTGAAACCAACAGCAAACTTCTGTTGTCTTACAAGAGACAGTGTTGTGAAGTTAGTTGCAGTGTTTTGCACAACCAAGAAAAGATGCAGTGGCACAATAACTGATGTTACTCTGGAAGCACTCATCACAGAAGAAAAAGGACACCGTTATCTTATTGTCAGCTCTTAATAAAAAGTACTGCAGCATGTCATCCACAGTATCAGCCATGTAACACAGTACAGCACGTTCTCCCAGGTACAATAATTCAGGATCTGAAGCAGACTTGGTCGTGACTGACCTCCTTCTCTTAACTACTTCTAGAATTCATCTATGAAACAGATTGTCAGACAATCAGGGTGCAGTATTTGTGACTTATAGACTTACAGAAATCTTCAAATTCAATCAATTTTATGTTACTAGACTTAGAAACATTGATAAAGAACATAAATATCGTGCTGAACCGTTTTTAAAAACATAATTGAGAGACAGTATTGCATTGGATATGCAAGGGCTCTTGCATGAGACAAGATTTCTGTGCACGAAATCAAAAATGTATCATCAACCAAAAAGGGAACATTGAATCACAACACGTGCTTCTGAGAAAAGAGTCTACTGAAAGCTTTAGAGTGACCTGCAGAGGAAACAGTGGAGGTAAAGAAAGCGCTGTGTTAAAGTCAGATGAACATGTTGAGAGCTGCCTGCTTCTTGTCAGTTTCACACCCTCTTACAGAGCTGTCTTTTTTTCTCAGATAATGCTCTAAATAAGAGGCCGTTCGACTCTGCAAATGAGCCGTTCGCCTGTAACATCTACTTACACACAGCGCTGAGCTGATGGGCTGAGGAGCATTGCATCTCCATTGCGTCACTGTTGGATAAGTTTGGGGACAGAAAAAAAAGACGCAACTTACCACAGAGCATTAACTGTTCCGAAACGCAGCCTGCAGATTGAAAGCATGCATGTAGCCGCCGCCAGACAAACAACAGCACTGCCGTCAAATCCCCTGTGTGAGGACCAAGGTCTACAAACCACCAGAACACAATGAGCTGGACCACAGAGAAGCCTCGTGGCCACTTGGACAGTAATAGGTCCAGAACCTCACCACAGGTTAAATAAGAGTGTGACCAGATTCTAACCAACAGATCCCAAAATTTAAAGCCCGAGTCCCCAAGACACGATCCTGCTTTGGCTCTAGAAGTAGTTTCAAGGCCGTGCAACAGAGGACAGTGGTAAACTGTTTTGAGTTTCTAGTACACCTCAGAAAACTACAGAAGAGAGCCAGAAGAAGTATAAGTATAAGTCTTTACAATATTTCATTCTCTGCTTTGGTCTGTAACACATACAGCTTCCCTTGACTGTTCTTAAAGATCCAGTGAAAACCAAGTTTTTAACCTTGCTAACATGTTAATATGGAGTTTTTATATGCCACAGCCGCAGTGGACCAATGAGTCTCACAAACACAGATTCAGACAGCCAGGGGTTTGTTTCACAGGTAACATCCATAAGGAACCAATCCAGTCAGCTTGCAGGGTGGAGCTACAGTGAAATAAGTCTTCTCAGAGGAGAAGCCAGGTGTAGCTATCAGTCGGTATTTTGCAAGCTAAGTTTCACTGTTTTAAAACTGATGGCAGAGACGTGTACTGTTTTCAGTTGCAAAGCTGCAAAAGGAGAACTGGTGAGCCTTCATGTGAAGGATGAGGAAGCCAGAGAGCCAAACTGTAGCCTTCAGTGGCCTTTTTCCAGAGAACTGTTTAACCGCAAATCTTATATTGAAGTCCGAAAATGCTCCATCCTTGTTACTCAAAACAGTTTGTCTGATAGCTGAGCTGCTGATGAGGTTTGTGTGTTTGATGAGCAGAGTGGGTACAGCCGAGCGGCGGAGGGGCGGGTGGAGATAGAGGTGAGTACTGCTTAGATCCAATCATACTACGTGATGGCAAAGCTGTTACATCTAAGCCAGTGTAAGGATCAGCTTTTAGGGGTTTAATCAATGTCTGTAGAGGATTTTTAAAAATATATATATTTGGGCATGAGATTTGAACAAACTACCAAAGACAGACAGAAAAATATTTCCTGCAATTTCACTTTTAGTAGGGAATTACTAGCAGAACCAGGAAATCCTTGAAAATTTTCCATTAACGTCAACAAATGCTGAAGGAAGGAAGGCTCGTAGAGAGAAGCTTAACCGTCCACAGAATGAGACTATAGTTGCAAGGCACAGTGCCAAGAGAGCGTCCGGCTGGTACTGACGCGGATGGTGGGGGGGGTCCTGGGGCCAGCTAAGGACAACTTCAGGCTTGGAGCCAGTCCAGGATATAGTATGAGGTTCTGGATAAGATCCAAGCCAGCTGGGGAGCAGCAAAGTCAAGTCCTACAGTAACCTGGATCTGTGTAGCCTGGGCGCACTGCTGACAGATTTATCAACCTGGTCTTGGCTTGGCAGAGTTGCCTGCTTCAACTGCAATATATCTACAACTATGTCTCACTCATTCACTGCACCCCCTGCCTCCTCTTCTGCTCTCTGCATTAATTGCTTTGGCGTTTTTTCATCCTTATTTCTCCCTGACCTTCTGCCTTTTAAAGCAAATTTCGCTTTCATGACTACATTATTTCAGCGACAGAAAATTTCACTTCATAGTCATGTGTGCTTAATTGAAAATAATTGTGCACTCAACACCGGCCCATTAATTTCCATGACACGACGAGTCCATGGCACATTTCATATTCAAGCAATACCTCATGCTGTACAGGGCTTTCCAATAACATCAACTATTATTTTCTCATCCATTGATATTAAAGCAAACTTAATATTAGTAGCCATGACTGCAGGCACACTGAGCTGCAGTAATAAGACTGGATGAGGGGAGAGATGGCCGGGAGGAGTCAAGGAGTCAAGGAGTGTGCTGTGCTGCTGGGGTGAGCGAGTGCTGAGCTGCACACCTGCCTGGCTGATTAAGCCGTGGACAATGAGGCCTCTGTTTCTACCTGTCCACCTGTCTGCAAAGTGGAGCCCCTCAGCTCTATCTGTGCAGCACTGAATTCCTCTCTGCCCCTCCCTCGCTTCTGTCCACCCCGGGGTCTGCTGGATATTAATAAGTCCACACTCTTTCTCTCTCAGTTTCACAGACACACACACACACACACACACACACACACACACACACACACACACACACACACACACACACACACACACACACACACACACACACACACACACACCTTTGCAGAAAACTGATTTACCGACAAACATAAACGTATGACCGTCACTTAGACACACTGCATATTAACTGCCTGGCCTGATCTCTGGAGCACCTGTTTGAGATTTTGTCCTGCTATAAAACTTTAACTGCTGACTTGGATATTAGTCATGTTATTCCTAAAGCCTTAATGTCTCCATTAACTTTCTCATTATGTGGATATTGAATAAAGATTGTGTCTTTAATGACTCCTCTCCTCTTCTCTCCTCTCCTCCCTGCTCACCAAAGTTTTGGTCTCTGCATTTGCAACCCTAAACAGAAGCATGCACTCCTGCTGTGTCCAGATCCTTTTTATGTATGAGACATCTGTGTGGCTTCAGGTCAACTCAAGCACTTTTCCTTTTTTTGCCACAGTTTGGGAGATGTATGAAAGACTGAAGAGATGAAATAATGGAGTGTGTGAAAATAGGGAAAGAGAATGTTGTCAAAGATACGGAACTTAAAATGATTAACATAACGATTAAACAATCATACTGCTGGGAACTGGCTAATGAGGGATTCTCTGGAGCTGACGGATTTATCAGCCAAAACTAACAAAATCCCTATTTGCTGCAGCCTTGTGGACCCCTTATCTTCTGTCTGTTTATAACACATCTTTGAGGCTTTTCTCCCCTTTTTCTTACAACACAGACCGTGTTGTAAGAAAAATATACACGGCAGTATCACAAATGATGAATGATGTGTATTTAACATTAACAGCTGGCGGGATTATTGAGTAAGTTATGGAGGAGTCTCCCTGTAACTGGTGACATTTCTGTGGTGCAGAGTGGACTCTGTGTGTGTGTGTGTGTGTGTGTGTGTGTGTGTGTGTGTGTGTGTGTCTGTGTCTGTGTGTACCCACATTGTAGGGACTCACCTTGCTTGTGGGGACAAAATACATGTCCCCACAATTTAAATCATTTCATTTTAGGGTGAAGACTGAGGATAGGGTTACAGGTTAGGTATGGTTCGGTTAGGTTTAGAGTTAGGAATAGGTAAATAGTGGTTAGGGTTAGGGTAAGGCTCCAGGAAATGAATGTAAGTCTATGTAATGTCCCCACAAGTGATAAAAACACAACATATAGGATTAGGATTAGGATATGACCCATTAATTTGTAATATTACTGTTTTCTCGTAATGCAGAATGTGGTGTGTGTGTGTGTGTGTGTGTGTGTGTGTGTGTGTGTGTGTGTGTGTGTGTGTCTACAGATAGGCAAATTAATTATTATCCTACAAGCTTGGGCTTATATGGGGAGGGGAGCGCGCGTGCGAGGTGCATGAGTGCATGTTTTTTTCTCTTTTTTTCCTTTCTTGTTTTATTCTAGAGAATCTGAGTAGATGGCTGCATATTTAATCATTCAGGGTTACAAAGCTGAAGCGGTTGTATTGTCTTTTTTGCACAGACAAAGTTGGCAGTTGGAGCACTTCCAAGTAAAGCTGAAATGATTAATCAATGAATTGATCCGGTGATTGTCAGACATTTTAATAACTGCTTAATAATTTAAGCAATTTTTCATGTACAAATGAAAAACATCTTTTAAGAAGATAAGATGTAAACTTTGCATTCTGGGAAACTGGACACTGGGAAATGGACATTTTTCACTATCTTCTGATAACAGTAGCCATTACTATTAGCTAAGGTCCATTTCAGTAATCTCAAAATTTGACAAGAAGAAGAAATAGATTCTGATTTGTAGAAACAGTTTAAAAAGTAGTTAAAAATCAGCTCACTCTCAGATTCTGGGCCAGCTGTGGGTGAATTCTGTGACTATGGCACATGGTTGTGTTCCCAAACGCAACAAGGAGTCATTCTGAATTGGTTGCTGATTTGCTGCTCTGGGTTTCTTTTACTCCAAAATGCCAAACTGATGCAAAACACAATGTCTCTGAAACGAAGCAATTGAAATAATTAGAACAATGACCATAAAACAATAGTACCCTTAAATAATTCAGAAGTCTCCTGTGTTTCCATGCTGTGAAACATTGAGGAGATCATTAAGAGTAAATTACAAACTAGGAATATACAGTGGGGACTGATACTTCTGGGACCAGCAGCTCCTCTCACTCATAACTGTACTCAATGTTACCAATATTAAACAAAAACCCCCATTCCTTCTTAATTCATACAGTGTTTCAGTGTGTTTGTCCTGATGTTATTCTCACAGGAACACAAAGCGGTGCCATCCTGGGAGGTGGTGCATCACTGGTGGTCTTGCCTTCTGTCATCCTCAGCATTACATCATGCATTACATGTAGTGTGGCCATTAGCAGGGAAAATTAACCTGTATAAATCCACTCCCCTGTTGAGGCAGCCTTCTTACTTTGTGAGAAAAAGCTGGGCAACACTAAGGTACACATATTCACCATGAGCTAGCTGTTCGTTAGCATGCATATTAGTGGCATACTGGCTCTTTATGAGTCATTAAAAGCACTTATTAATGGCTTTTTTTGGGGGGGGGGGGGGGGTTGGGGGGTCATTAAGGATTGGGTTTTACAATGGTAATTCATATACAACAACTTCCCTCTTACTTTATGTACTAGCAGTCGTAGAATAAGGTCATGCAAAGTAAGGCATGAATAAGTGCTTTACAATGACTAATGAAGAGCCAATATGTTTCTAATATGCAGGCTAATAAGCAATTAGTTAATGGTGAATATATAGTGTTGCCAAAAGCTGTCGCGTAAATGTACTGCATGTTTAATGGTCACTCATCAAGTGGAAGCTGTTCAGTTAAACACATTTTAAAAGCTGACAGATGCAGGATTTAACACTCTTGGGATAACTGGTCAATTTTCTAAATGTAGTGACACATTTGAAGAGAAAACCCATAGAAGAACGGCGGTAATGAGGTCCTACAGGGATCCACAATCCTTGTTTTTCCTTTTCAAGCTTCCAACAGGCTCGGACATACTTTAAAAAATGATAATGTTAAGCTACCTATGGCTCAGAGGCCGTGATAGTTTCCAGTGGACTTGACAAGAGCACTGACATTCTGACCTAGCAAATTTGTCAACGAACTGCCACGTTTTTCCAAAGCCGACTAATGAAAACCTTTTTGGAGAGAGCGGAGAAAGTGTCTAAGGGTGTATTGTTAAATGCCCACTTTTAAAGCCCTCCCAGCTGTGCTCTGTCCCACCGCCAACCATATCCATTAGAAAAATCGCAAGGGTTCCAACTTGTATTGTTTTATGTGAATCTAATACCCAATGTTCAGATTATATGGCCCGAGAACTTCACTGCAAACATAGCATCAAAACCTTTGTGTGGATGGAAACTGTTACGGCCCAGACTGAAAGAAGAGCAGATCAAAGTGGTGGTTTACACCTATCAATGATAATCCACTTTCCCACCATTCTCCTGGCTCTTTCGCTCTCTGCTGCATCAACACACACAGATAGTCAGGAATACCATGAGGTCGTTAAGGCTTGGGGTTAAGATTGGAGCTTTTTAGTCCAGGAGCAATAAAATAACCAACGGTAAGTTAAGCACTTACTCCCAGAGTTCATAAACTAGCTATTTATTAATGTGTTATTAATTGTGATCTTTTCCCACAGTTTGAACATTTCACTTTCTGTCCTCGAGCTACTGAGAGGCCAACAAATAAACCTTTCAAAATTTAAATCAATTTTTTGCTCCAAAGCAGCAGCAACGAACGTCAATCTTTGAAAAACAATCTATCAAAAACATCCACAGCCCGCTTTTATTCCATATTATGTTACTTACTCCACTTCAACAATATGCCGAACAGACACAGAGCTCGGGGGGGATTAAGAACATGATGGAGTTTGAGCGGTTTCTGTGCCACTAAATATCACATGAAATTAACTGCACTGCTTTTTTGAAATTGAAAACACAACTTGCTACGCAGATGTTGGGGGAAAAAAAGGGTAAATATAAGCTGTGTGTCTGGGATAAAGTTTACTGAGGCAGAAAGTTCATTCTGCTGTTTGAAAACAGTGACCAAATCCCATCTTCCCACCGGACGGGAAAAAAAAACAGGCTTTGGATACAGCAGTCCCTACCTCACCTGGAAAGACAGAGACAACATAGCAAGGCCCTGACTGTGTCTTTATTTGACTCAGCCTCTTTGCTGAGATAAAGGGCCATGCTGACATTATGAATCTTAGTCTTTGGCTATATTTAGAAAATAAAGAGGAGCTGAGAGAAGAGGGAGACAGCAGAGAGGCCAGTACCTGCTCTGTACACACTTCACATCATGGCAGATCTGTCCAGCAGAGAGCAGACTCACAGCGAACCACCGCCCAGTGGTTTCACTCTAACAGACCAATTACTTCAAGATGTAAGCGTGTGTGTGTGTGTGTGTGTGTGTGTGTGTGTGTGTGTGTGTGTCTGTAATTGTGTATGGACGTGCATATGTGAGTGTGTTTGCACACATTGTGGGGTGTTTGCAGGTGACACACAGATAGGATTTGACCCATTCATTTGTAATATTACTGTTTTCTTGTAATGCAGAATGTGGTGTGTGTGTGTGTGTGTGTGTGTGTGTGTGTGTGTGTGTGTGTGTGTGTGTGTGTGTGTGTGTTGTGTGGTATGTCACCTCCAGTGCTCTCAGGGGGCTGTTTTTACAGACTCGTTAGTAGCTCCACTATTAGCTGTGATTAAAGTGCCATCATGCTTCTCCTCCTCTCTTACACCCTTTTCCCCCCCTCCCCATATAAGCCCAAGCTTGTAGGATAATAAATAATTTCTGTGGACACAGACACACACACACACACACACACACACACACACACACACACACACACACACATACACACATACACACACACACACACACGAGTAGTAGTTGCCTCACCTTTTAACCTGAAAATAGACATGTGGGGTGGAAAAAAAGAAGTTAAAGTTGTTTTTAGACCACAAAGCAGAAACAGATTTATAAAAAGATCCATATGACTCCCGCAAATCCCCCCCCCCCCCCCCCCCCCCCCCCACACACACACACACACACACACACACACTCTCTCTCCTTCCTGCCAGACACATAAAGGAATGTATCATTCTGTGTGCTTTGGCAGCAGATCAGCGCTGGCTGGCTCAGCGAAGTGAGCGTGGCTGCAGATGGCTATCAGCCTTATCTGCTGCTAATAAATCTCACAAAGGGATCTTATGCTCAGACCAAACCCTGCGCCCTTTAACCTCTCTGTGTCACCCTACACACCAACGCTGCTGCTGTCCTAACCTTCCTAGTTTCGACTGCATTGCCTCTAAAGACTGGCATGTTTCAGTGTGATTAGAGCTGATTGGCTTTCTCGTGGCACTCATAGCTGGTCAGAAGGGGCCCCAAGCTTTTCATTTTGAGTCTATCATAGTTTACAGTAAACAGGGCAACAATCAGATCTCTGTAAACCACATACAGTGCACTGTATAGTCTGTCATCTGAATCAACTGACTGCAAAGGATGGATGCATCTTATCCAAACTTTGCTCTAATCAAGGATAGACTGACAGAGGACGGATTATTTACAGTTATTTTACCATTACGTTTGCTGCCTATATAGTCCTGTGGAGGGTTTAATACACTGCTACGGCAGACATGCTCTTCCTATTTGCCTTGATATAATGTCTCTCTCTACAACTTCTCCCATTCCACCATATTTTAATGAACTTTAACACTTGGGTCAATAAGCTTATTTGCAATTTTGCAGAGTCAGATAAGAAGATCGATGCCATACTCATGTCTGTGCACTGAATGTGACGCAAAAGTCAGCAGTCGGTTAGCTTAGCTTAGCGAAAAGACTGGAAAAAGCGAGCCTGGCTCTGTCCAATAGTAACAAAATCCATCTACCAACACCTGAAAAGACGACAGCTGGACTGTCCGCTGGTTGCCTGACAATCTCACGGTGATGACAAGAATTTTATGTGCCTCGCCAAGAAAGAGTCCAGCACATAACTCATCGCAAAACCACCACTTGACAGTTTTAAACTCTCCTTTTTGTATGAATTAAAATGTTCATTATTAGCTTTATTCATTGTTGTCATATTATACAAAAGAGTGTAATGCTGCTTCACATCGAATCATCTCAATTACTCTTATTTTTAGTATCTGATGGTTTTTTTCTGACTCTTGACTGAGAACAGATGAGATTCATTTCTTGTAAAGGGAACATCTGCATCCCAGATAAATCAATGATCAAAGAGTCAACTGGCCATCACCTCCTAACCATACAGCACACTGTGATTTGGCCAGGAGGTGTTTACTCAGGCAGGCATATCCACACCCACACATGGTACAATCCAGAGTTTGGAGCTGGGTCCTTCCACAGACAGACAGGGTGGGCTGGATACCACCTCTGCCCTTTCAGTCCAAATCACAAGAAGGAAGAAATCAGAGGAGAAGAAGACTCACTTTCACCACAACCGCTGAATGTACTCACACATACTGTTGCAGTCACACCAGAACAATGCCACTACAATCCAAGCACAACATCTGTTCCAGTCAGAAAGCAAGCCGCTGCCAGAAACATGTTCAAAAACGAAATGGCATAAAAGCAACAGAGTAAAGGAGAAATAAAAGAAAGGAGAGACACATGAAAAGGAAAACAAGAAAGTCTCTATTTCCATGTGATATTCAGTGTTTTTTGTGGCACACTGTGTCATTTTCCGTGTAGTTAGGCTCCGACACAGGCCCGAGCTCGGAGTCCTGGATTTTTTTCTCCAAGGTGATAAAATCACATTGACATTAAAAGGTTCTAATTGCCAGAAATGTAACTGAATTTAATGAAAAGAGAAAGGATAAATAACATCAGAATTTACCAGAACGAACATGAATATTTATCAAGTGTGTGTATGTATGCGTGTGTGTGTGAGGCTGGGTGTAAAGGGAAAATATACATTGTATAGTGTTTCTCTTATGGTTCTCCAAAAATGGGTTCATGGAATGAGCCTGTCATTTACAGTTTCTTTCATAGGAAATTTCTTGACAATACTGCTTTAAAAGTTTGGAATTTCATTAATTTACAAGCTTAAATCAGTTCATGTGTTTCATTTTCCAAACACTGCATATCTCCCACTTCAAACAATGACACAACAATTGCAGAAGAAAATAAGCAATTTTCTGCATGTATAACATAACATTAAGCATTTATTCAGCGTAATAACTAGTGAGGGCAATTAATCAATGAGTCCTCAGTGGTATTAAAAATAAAATAAGCACAGAGGTTTTACATGACAGAGCACGGCAGTGAAGTGAAGAAGTGTAGCTGCAGTCAATTACACTAATTAAAAGACTTGTTGTTCACAAACTTCTGGTAAATGCTGACGAGTGGTGACAAAGAATTGTAAGGATAAAGCGTTCTTTGCTAGTTCATTGTTTGTAGGACTGAACAATTCATTAAAATATTATTGAAATTGCAATGTGGCCAACTTAAATATCCGAATCACAGGAGATGCCCCGGCCTTGAAATCATATTCTCCAGATGTAAGAGAACATACTTGTTTCATACAGACCCCAGCAAAAAATTTTCAGTGGAAATGAAATGAAAAAAAAAGAAAAAATCCCACTAAAATGTTGACTCATACCACAATCGCAATATCTGTCAAAGTAATCACAACATGATTTTTTTTTTTTTTTTTTTTATTGTGCATATCATTCAGCTAAAACTGTTTCCCCAGTAAAAGAAACTGGGGCCTTTAAATAGTTCAGCCAAAACATCCAGAAAGCTTTAAAGCAGCGGTCACAGTCAGACATACACTAAGCTATAGGTTTACAGCCCAAAGAGCCTTCTCTCACACTTGGCAGGGAAAGTTAAAGGCAATTACAATAGATTAAACAAACAATTTCTTAAGGCAGGCATGTAAAAGAGGCTGTTAAAGTCAGGTAAATGTTCCTCTGGTGTCAACCTCTTAAAGTCTTCACATCTCCCCCCACAGGAATCTAATCCACAACATATGGACATAATAACTGCCAAGGACAAGGAGTAAAGACACAGAAACTCCAGGCAATAATATGCAAAGTCAATTAAATAATTGCTGTCAACTACTAATTGTCACAAGCAATTAAAGCGGCTTTGCGAAGACAACATTGCTTACGGCTAAGAGTTCTGCTTTGTTTCAGATTTCACTGTCAAACTTGGGACTTCTTAAAGCAAGTTTGAACCACTTCCAGTCTGGATTGTGCATGTCCACACACACACAAACTCGAAATCTGAGTTTGCTGATGAAAAAAATGACTACTTGTCACAGTAAACAAGGTCGTGTTCAAAGCACAGCTCAGAAAACCCTTCTGGTCATAGAGAGAAAGGCGACAGTGGCTCCATTATTTTCTGGTATCAGATATTCCTCTTTATTTGGTATTACTGATTTTTATCCATTTTAATCATCAGATTAAATAGTGTAAAGGCTTATTATGTACGTCAGAAGCATAGTTTTTCATGGAGATACATGAAAAAGTATTAGACATGTAGTTAAAAGTCTTGGTCCTCTGTGTGTTCTCGACACTGTTAATATTGCTGGCTCTGTAACCAAAGACCTGCAGTAAATGCTAGCCTAATGATTATATGAACACGCAGCTGCAGAGTGCGCTTGGCTCCAGTGAAGATGCCGGCTGTGATCACAGCATATCTGTCACCTGTCAAATCCCAATGTTGACAGGCATGGATCACAGGGATGGGCATCTGGAAGAGGCAAAAAGTCTGTGGATAGTGGAGCCGGGGATGAATATCAAGTTCCTGACTCCTGGCTGCTTAAATTTAGAATTTCTGTACAATCAGAGGTGTTCTCGCCGGAGTCATATTAAAAGGAAATCAAGAGTGGAAAATTAAATGGAGGGGAGAAAGAAGAATAATGGTGGGAGTCTGAACTTAAAAGAAAAACCTAACACACCCGCTCAGCGTCTGCTTCCACAAGATTTGTCAAGGCAGCAACCTAATTTTCTGTCCCTGGGGCGTCACGTTAGGCAGCACATGATGTATAGACAAAGTGGAAGCCAGCAGTTAGTCTTTTTTTTTCATTAACTTCAAAGGACGGTCCAGGTGATCCTGCCTGCGATGGAGTCATGGCTGAAGGTAACTTAGGAGTGATATGCATGTGTTTGTTAGGGTTATGGTGAGTGCACGTTTGAGAAATTATAGGTGCTACCTGCATAGCATGACACAGCAAGCTAGTGCATGAGGCAGAAAGGGAGAGCTCAGGTGAACTGAACGCCTGGAGGCAAAAGCAGAGCATACTGAGAAAAAGAGCGACACAAAGATCAACAAAAATAAGATATCCAGAACAGACAACACACAAACTGATGCTGACTGTTCCAGATGCAACATACACTATGTTATATATCATCTAAAGACACACCCTAGCACATCCCGTCACGCTTCTTATGGAATCTGTCACCCATTGCCCCCGCTTACATAACCGTACCCTTATCATGACTCCTCTCTTCCCACTGGAGAGCCTGCTGTCATCTGCCCAGCACCCTCTGCTCTCTCTGTATACCCTCCCACCAGCAGGCCTTTCAGTTTCAGGATCTACAGCATCAACACCACTTCAAGACTTTTTCTTTGGCAAGACGTAGAAATTGTGCCACATCAATTGTTTAAGGTAATTTGTGTCTTTACAAGGATTTTTTCTATGTCCACTACACTGGATGCTACATGTTAGATTGTAAAACATCCTGAAAACTGTTTAGTTGCTTAAATAAAAATAATTTTCAGTAGTTTTATCCCTGTGTGTATGTCCCTGCAAGGTCAAACCTTGACATCCATTGACTAGTCCACCCAGTTACTGGGCAGAGGTAAGAATTTCAAGGATATTCATTTGCTCAAACCAATAATCATGTCAAAAAGGGATTAAGGAAGTGCATTTAGGACACTGTGGACATTATGACGATCTGTAGGTCAGACTACTATCTGAGTGCCAAACTCTCTGTCAGTGTTAAAGGTTTTTAAGGTTTTAAAGGATCACTTATTGAAAAGGTTGACTGACCTACAGTAACTCTGTAGCCGAATGGAAACATGTGACAGGTCTCCAAATAGCGAAGAAGCCATCCAGAGGAAAAACTAAGATGAAAATGCTGCTTTGGAAATTTTGTTCCTGTAACCTGAGAGTTTGGGGTGAATAGTCATCTGGAGGCTCCGTTTACCTTTTTCTCTCTGTTTTTATGTGTGTGCGTGTGTGTGTGTGTGTGTGTGTGTGTGTGTGTGTGTGTGTGTGTGTGTCCTTGCGTGTGTGTATGTGAGTGACCCAATGCTTTCCATGTGTGCAGGGAAGTCGACAGTGTCGTTTTGTTTTGATGGGACCAGATAGATCACCCATACACCGGGGCCAGAGAGCAGCACTTCTGGTTGATGCTGACGCCATCCCTCACCACGAAGCCCAACATCAACAAAGCAGGGACGCTAACCAAGAGAGGCTGTGTTTTTGACATTTGATTTTCCACTATCTCTCTCCTTGAAAAAAAAAAAAAAAAATCATCATTCAACAATTACAGAGCATATCCATAACCGCTTTCCATTAATCGTCTGAATACTGAGGCTGGACAGACTCCAACTACTGTCTCTTTGATCTGTTAAATTGAGCCTAACAAAGGAAAATTCCATGACAACAGATGAGTAAATTAAAAAAATACTTTACAAAGACCCAAGCTGGGAAATCAGTTCACTATGTCTCCAGATCACTTTGTCTACATTTTAAATATTGATCAAATAAGTAAACAGCCATGGTATTGTTTGCTGATTGTATTATTTCAAACATAACAAATCTCTGAAAAGCAAAACCTTTGAAGTAAACAATGGAAAGTAACTGAATCTACGCGAGGAGAAGCATATGCTGTAAAAACACTGACAGTCGGCTTACTATGACTTCTTTATGACTATAATCTGTTGCCTGCAAGGACAGAGAGCCAAATGTATACAGTGACTGATTCCTCAGCTGCTTTAGACCAAACAAACAACAGCAATCTTGTCAATTTTGTGGTTTTAACATTAGGTTTTCCATGTTGTTGTAATTCTATTCATCCTATTCTGATCCCCAGCTAATCCTGAAAGTCATTCCCCTCTGCTTCATATATACCCTAGTGAAAACAAAAACCCTTTTTCCTCTCTCTCCATCACACACACACACACACACACACACACACACACACACACACACACACACACACACACACACACCTCACTTTCCCCAAACTCATCCACATGCGGAAACAGTAGTGAGGTCGATGCTGTGGCTAAGGGATCCTGGTCTGTGTGATGTGGAAGCTAAACGTCTACTGTTTCAGAAAATAAACATAGCAGGATTGTCCCAGAGTAACACACACTTGCCGGCAGACAGACTCATAATATATCCCCCCCATCTGATGACAGCTGGGAGAGTTTTCCATAGTGATAACAGGAATGTTTTCACACCCTCTGGACACATACAGTCTTCTCATTGTGGCCGATTTCATGCAGAGAACCTGTTTTAAGTCTAAATGAATCCGGCTCGTCTGCTGGAGACAGTGACGGAGGATACGTCCGTCAGTCTGGCTGTGACTTTCCCCATACTGTCTCACAGGGACTTATCTTAGACTCTTGTTTGCTCTTTGTTAGGTCAGCTTGTAATCCCCCGGCTCTATCAATTGAGACATTCCTGTCTCTAGATTTCTTTCTGTGAGCCAATAATGTTCCTAAAAGAAGTCTGGGCAAGCACAAATGCCCTCATACTGCTCCACGCAAGCACAACATGCAGATGTGATATCACACACACACACACACACACACACACACACACACACACACACAGAGACTCACATACGGTATGGCCCTTGGAATTGGGAGGAGCACTGAGGCCTAACAAAGTGGCAGCCATTGATATCCTTGGGACAACACAGACCAGCCTCCATCGGCTTCCTCTCTCAAGCCAATGCTCTGATATTACACACACACACGTGCGCTCCATAGTACACAGAGACCATTCAAAACCACAGATGCATGATACGTCTACGTGCATTCAACAGCAAGGTGAGAAATCTCTGCCTTCCAACTTCTCTCCTCGGCTCTGTCTAGGAATATCGTGCTGGCTTTTCCACGCTCTCCCAGCATGAGCGTGCACATGAAGCACGCTCACACCCACAAAAAATGCAAATGCACGCTCATAAAGACGCATCCAGTAGTCGAGCTTCCTCTCACAAAAGCTGTTTGAGCTGGGGCCAGCAGGGACAGTGAGCTGCCGATCAAACAGAGCGTTGTGCTCACCTGAGGCGGTTCAGGAGGACCTGAATACAGTCTGGGGTTCAATCGGCTTCCTGTGCGTTCCACGAACCCCTGTCCCAGCAGGTTTGGAGCAGGTGGGAGGGTGGTGTTACACACACCTGAGTGAGCTCATTACTCCTTTCCTGATGGGGGTAAGAGAACCATTAGCACATTACAAGACACCTGAGAGAGCACATACACACACATGCACGCACGTTAACAGTCCTGGGTTTACATGAATGCACACAATTAACACATTACCAGACAGGCTAACACACACCATATACTATATTAGAACTCATCAGTATCTTAGCATGTCCTCCACTTTGGAGAACAATCAGTAATAGTACAACGTCTCCTAAACAGGCAAAAAAAAATCCTGCTGCCAAGCGTGTCCTAACTGTAATCTAATAGTGTTGTCAGCAGCGTGCATGGTTGGAGAGAAGATGTATGGGATATAGTCGGGAAAGAGTTTCCACATATGATCAGAATAATGCTGCAGAGAGGCCTCTGCATTCCCCAGAAGTTAAGATTCACAAGAGATAACCCTGAAATAACCTTATAGTGTCTGTCAATGCCAAAACATTGGTATGTAGAGTAGATGCTAAGGCTATGATAGGAAACAGCAGGTGCTGGTGACCGGCGTGGTTCTGGCTCTCTTGGCGAGACTTTGTCCTAAAGACAGAAGCACGTTAACCACACACAACACTGGCATTTGCATATCTACTAAATATATTTTCCTTTTTTAAAAAATCTGCACTGTTTTCAAAACTCGTCACCTTTAAAACTATCGTATCTTTTTTTTTACTTACTTTATCAACTGCTCACACTGAATCATTCCCCTGAAGCAGAGTACTACTTCAGTATAAACCACTGTGACACAAGACCGATGTCCCTGTAAAGCACTGCATGCAGATAAAGCATGACCACACTCTCTTAATGGCACCATGAGCTCAGTTACGGTGGATCATCCAGTGTCTGTTTTCTCACAATGATGGCAGCAGAGTGCACCGACTCGGTCGAGCGAAGACCTTATTGTGGAATAAATTGCACGGTCTGAGGCGAAAGAGAAGGGTTTGCCACATTTCATTAACCTCACATCGAGCTGGGTCGGTCTGATGAAGTCATACGTTCTGAGCTCCATTTTGCTTTAATTTAAAAGACTTTTCAGCACAGTACACAAGTAATCAATCATGTCCTCGGTCAGGCTGCCCCTGGGGCCAAGTTACAGATACAGCTATATACGCTCACATGTTCTGAACCATATGTATATACACTATAAGCACAAACACACACTTAGACACAGCACGAGCGGTATACGTTAGCCATTCTTTCCTCCAGTCTTTTCTCTTACGCATTCACTAATGCTGACACACATCTGGGAAGCAACATTCGTCAATCAGTGAAGCCAAATGGGTGCGATAAAGCCTTTTCGTTCTGCTGCAGGCTTGAGACAGCAGATCGCATTCAGAGAGAGGCCTCAGAGCCCACAATAATCACTGAAGCCTAACGGCGTCTAATCACTCTCTGCCAGAGCATGAAGACGAGGAAGAAGAAGTTGTTGGAGGGCAGAGAGGCAGCACTGCGCAGGTAGCAAAAGGACGAAGAGTGTAAAAGGAAAGGGTAAAGGAAGAAAGCACAAGGCAGTGCAGTGTGATGACAACGTTCAGGATTCATCAATTAGTTGATCAACAGAAAATGAATCAACCTTAGTTTTGATAATTGATTGAACTGAGTATTTTTCCAGACTAAACAATCAATCAATTTATCAGAAAAACAGTTCAAAAGTCTAAAAATAGCCAAGACTTTCACTGACAAGGAAAATAATAGGTAGTTGCAGCATTTTCCTGGAGGAGCCGAGTGAGAAAACAAGAAAAGCTGCAGTGCTGGAGGGAATTTAGAAATATTAATGTGGGGGGGGAGAAACTCTGCTTCTTAATGAGGGCTGTAAATTTAAGTATAGTGTGGTTTAAACTGGCAGCCAATGGAGCCTGTTGAGTACATGGAAAACAGCAAGATAACTGTAGGCTTTAGCAGTCTTAAGATACAAGCAGAGTGGAGAAGCCTGTCAGGCCCTTTAAAGCCCTCCACATCACTCACTCTAAGCAGTCTGTCTGCCTGCAGGAAATACCTCCTTACAGCAATCCACTTCGGGACATCCACTGGACTTGTCCATTTAATAAAGTGTCCAATCTGGGGCCAGCCCTGGACCCACTTTCATCATAATTTCCTTGCCTCAAAGTCCCAGCAGAACTAGTAACCAGAGTTCCTCATTTTTAATAATAACTCAGTGTATGAGCCGGAGAACAAAGATGAATCCTGTGCATTCTCTGGTTCTCTGGTTAAAGAGAACAAATGCAGCAGCTGAGGCATCCCAGCACCCTCCATTATAGTGAGGAACCTCCACCATAGTGCTACAGCTTCTCAGCATGAGTTGGACAACATCCCAGGAACTTTAAGAGACGCTTTGCATTCATAACCGCAGAAAAAAAATACTGTAGGACAAGCTCCATGCTTTTGCTGTTGTGTCAAAGAAATATCGCTCCAGCGTTGGCCAGATTTATGGCAGATCTTCCGATAAAGTTCAAATTCTGCTCTTCAAACAAGCAGCCTGTATTGCATCAAGTTCTGGCAAACATGTCTGTATATATTACAGTCACTGATCTCACCACCATTCTCTTCACACTACTCATCGCCATCATTGTTTTTAATATAAGTGAACTATGTCTAACGTGAGGTGGAAGTGTAGACTGAGAGAGAGTGAGAGAGCGGTCGTTGGCCATGTGGGGCTCTCAAGCCAAAAACCCCAATCTTGTTCTTCACCCATAGCCCATAAACATTCGGCTGTGTTTTCATTTCCGAGAGGAAAAGCTGTTTTTACCAGACTTTCCTCATCTTTGGCAGATATGACCACTATTACATAAACATCTACTACAAATCAAAAAATATATATTCTTAAAAACATACGTTTATTCACTTATTTAAATATGAGAAACTTTGATTAACTTGCACTGCAGCACTGAGATACATATGGGGAATCATTCCATATCCTGGTAGATAATTAAAGTTTATTTGAGGCAATTAAAGCCCTTTCTCTTTTCAAAGGCACGATTTGAAATACTGAGGGGAAAAAGAGCAGGTCCAAGTGTTTTTACAGTGCTAATTGGGTGCTAACAATGTTCCTTGATTATTGTTGCAGTAAACCTTCTCATAAATGTCACGAAGCAGAATGTTGTATACTGTACCTGCACACGAGTACCACACCTCCAAGTGGCAGAGATCCTCATGAGGAAAACTCCTCATTTTAAAGAGTTATTCCACTTCTGAATAGTTCAAAATATGTGCAAGTTGGAGGTTGGCTGGATAAAGTTGAGTCAAATGTCGCTCATAAAGATGCAAGCGATTTGTGTGTCATGCTGAATAAGTTGCTGTAAGGACATGAAAGCAAATGCAGATGTCTTGTTGGTCACTCGCTGCCATGTTTAGACGTCTATGTGGCTGCTAAAGTGTGTCAAACTGTCAAGGGAATGTTATAATATTGTTACCGTGTTTATACATAAGAACGCAGGTTTCCGTGAGAGAAGGGAGGCCAGACAAGGCACGTGGGTATGCCACAGAGAAACAAAGGACAAAAATGCAGGCAAGAAGGGCGATGTTGGATCTGGTTTGGTTTACTGCACACTTTAAAAATTAGTTCCATCATAAAGCTGGACTCACACACTAAATTTTACAGCTTCCAATTTCTGGATTGGATTGCAGGAGACAAGAGCATAATGTTGTTGCTCTTACAAAACACAGACACAGAGGGCTGAGACGCTGGAAAAGGAGTCAAGCATACTGGTGAAGTTTTGATAGCGAGCAGCTCATGTTATACAAGGAGATGCGACGGGGGAGAGTGGAGAGATACCCTGGGAAAAAGTGGAGGGATCCGCGGTTGGAAAAAAGAATTGATTTGGATCACTCGTACATGTAACAAAAGAGGCTCTATGAATTTATCCAAAAGAATATTAGTTACATTCCTTGAGTGTCAACCACTGGCTTTGTGGACACTTAAAAACACAATTGCAGATCAATAAAAACTGCTGAAGCCTCTTCCAAGCCCCTGGTGGAGACGTGGATTAAGACCCAAGGAGGGGTGGGAGATGGATGAGACCGTGATGCTGTGGTGTGAGTGCCAGGGGCTTGATGCCACAGGGAAGAGAGCCAGTCTGGCCAGCGGGCTCTAGAATGTACAGTACTCTCCCACTAACTAACCATCATCAATGTGGTAGCAATCAGCTGTGGTGCTGCAGGAAAATGAAACTGAAGGAAAAAAAAAATAAATCCCCCACCCCCCACACAAGGCGCCCCTGTGTTTTTCCCCCTCTCCTTGCCACCTCTCTCTGAGTCAGTGGTACTGGTTGTTCGTTTGGAGAGATGAACAAACTAGCATGGCTGTTCTGGGCAAAGGGACAGAGACAGACATGCCAGTGGTCGAGGCAACTGGCGAGGCTCAAGACACCACAGTATCCATCCCAAACCTTGTTTTCCTTCTGCTTCCACTCCTTAACCCAGGGCAGAGATCAGAATACTCTACTGGTATCACAGTAGATATAAACACTGCTATTTCTTGTGCCGTTTATGCGATGTTACAAATGCCTACTGCGCGAAACTGAACTATTCTTATTCTCTTTATGTTTTAATGACTTCACAAGGTTGTTATTCCTGCCTGGTATGCTATCCAAAGCCTGAGGGAAGAGGTTTTCATGTTCGGGTGTTGAAAACACTCTGCCAAGTGAGAAAGGTCTGACTTATGGGCATACTAAATCAAATCTGCCAGCATTTAGATCAAGGAATCGCACTGCTGTTAAAAACACACTCGCGCCCACAAACAGACACAGTCCCAACCGTTAACATAGTCCAAGACACATCCTTGCCAAGGAAGCACATGGTAAATCATAACCACACTCACATACACACACAGATAATGGAGATCCAGTAATGATGATCTTTACAGACAAGGATCTGGATGCTGTAGTGAATAAAGCTTTACCGGTTCAGTATACATACTGTTGCATGAATAGAGTATTTCTGCAGCACAGTTTCCATTGCGGAGGGATTTTTGTGATGAAAATAAACAGTGAGCACTAGAGACCCTCTGTATTGGTGCTTTTCTCCGTGAGTGTGCGGACAGCACGGCTCTGCTATTTGTCTCTCTTTAATAACCACTAGAAAAGCACCCACAGATCCAGCAAGATGTTTTCAAAACCAGTGAGTTATGGTTTTACCACACTGATGTCACCGTTTAATAGCATGCGTTCTGCTGAATTCTGAACTTTCGTCCAGCACTTGAATCATCTCATCAGCCCGAGAAACAGGGACAGATCGTCTTCTTTACTCCTCACTGCCCCTCTGTTTTCTACGCAATCAGTGGACCATTTATCGAAATTAACTTATTCATATTGTGGGCCAGATCTACGACCGTGGGTAATGAATAAATAAAAAGCAGAGCTGTATGGTCACTCTATGGTTTTTATGTCATTGTGTTTGTGTTGAGAAATACCAACCCCAATCAGACACATATGCACACTTGCCCATTTTTATTCATGAAAATGAACTCGAGCAAATTGTAGCCTAGACCTAAAACTATGAGCTGCAAGTAAATAAAAGCAGAACTATATGGTTAGTCTATGGTTTGCCTGTCTGATAGTGTTTGTGTTGACTAAGAAGCCCCCAATCTCTCTCTCTCTCTCTGTCTCCCTCCATCTCTTTCTTCTTCATGTTCTCTCTCTCCAGCTCTGACTCATTCTCCATTACAAGTCCCAGGTCTGGCGTCAGACGAAGCACTAAGTCAAAATGCCTTAATCAAATAAGCCATTTAAAGCGAGTAAATGCTGCCTCTTAGTCTCCACGGTCTCCTATTCTGTTGGACTTTCACCATGTCTGCTCTACTGGAAGTCTTTAGTCAACCACTGGAGTACACGTTTTTAACAGCGTGGCTTGTGCAGTATTGTTAGATATTTATGCATATATGGTTTTAATCTTTAAAAAAAAAATCATGATCTCATATTTGTTTTTTGCAGAAATAAGAACAAACCAAATGTTCATATCTGCAACCATGTAAATGTGCTGTTTATGGACAACCAAATTAAGGACCCTAGATTTCAATTTGAGTGCACGAACACATCTCCACGCTGACATCATGGGTTGCAGACGATGATATCTTATGACCCATCCAAGACCTCTGCTTCTTTCTTTGCGTGATTATAAAACCGATCACGTTTGCAGGAGGCATTTTTCCTTTGTCATCAGTCTTCAACTTACCAGCTGTTAAGAAAACAATAATGGCAGAACGCTCACTTTCACAGAAGCCATAAATTAACAGTAAGAATGTAAACAAACCCTTCCTGTGACAGGGGTCACACAGTTTCAGTGTCTAAGTCCACCTCCTTTTGGTGTTTGGCCCTGGCTCCAGCTGTACTTAGTCTAACCTTCCCTCCTGCTGCTTGCTGCCCTCTTTGACCACTGCAGCTACTCCAGGACACGGCAGATCAAATGTGAAAGTACCTTTACATTGCCTTACTTTCTAATTACTGACATTTTTCAGTCTGACAGTGCGGCGAGGAGAGGGAGAGTAAAGATCCTCCTGGCTTAGCTCGCTGCTTCAGGGGTCGCTGGTTGTCTATTATTTCCCTCATGGCCTTTTAAAAGAGGCTCATCCATCACTCCCTGACAGCATCTGTCTCTCTCTAACCTCTCTGGCCTGATATGAAATAATATTTTTTAAAAAGTCAAGTCTGTCATTGTAATGGACAGCTCTTCCCACTGGGCAGCAGGAAGTCATAGCTGTGAAGTATGCCACTCAAGTAATTCAACTCTGTGCACATGCGAGTGTGTTTGTATGTGCGTGTCTGTGTGTGTTCGTTTAGTAGAAGCAAATACACAGAAAAATAAGGCAAGAGAAACCAGGAAACAAATAGTAAGAATGCAGTAAATTAGACAAAGAACTATGCATGTTTTCATTGGTTAGTGGGCTATCCAAGCTCAGGATTCCCTCTCTGGATTGCATGTTGGGGAGTGATGAAAGGTCTGAAGAGGAAAGCCCTAATAATGAGGAGTGCAGCCGTGTGCTACTCAATGCCATGTGCGGTGCCTACTGTAGGGCCCACACAGAGCCCGTTCTCAGTGTAATTAATACCCTTAGGGCCTGTGTTGCAGTTTCTATATTCCCTAATGAAAGAAAGATGGCTCTGTGCAGTATCCAGCCCTCTCTAATAATCTGTCTGTACATTATTCATCTCTGCCACAATACCCCACTATTATATTCAAATGATGCATGCAGTGCATGTGTGTGTGCGTGTGTATGGCTGCGAGTCATTCCATGTGTGCTGCTGTGTTTATTTTCTTTTTATGACTTTTACTTGCCTTGACTGCATGAGCATGTGCATGTTCTGGCCTGGACTGTTGTGTACTTCTGCGCCCATGTGCATCTCACTGATGTAGATTTGTCTCTGTTTATCTGTGTGCGTGTGTGCGTGTGTGCGGCCTATGTGTGTGTGTACTTTTACATTTCAACTGAGGATATTTTTGGAAAGTGAGTACATTTTGACTGGTCCTCACAACTTTGAAGGGCTGTTTGAAGGGTCAGTCTTGGTTTTAAAGGTTACATTACACAGAGGTTTACATTAGGGTTAGATTAAAGGTTAGGATCAGGAATTCAGTTATGATGCATAAGGGTATGATAAGGGGCAAGGCAATGCATTATGTCAATGATGGGTCCTCTCAAGGATAGAACTACACACACACACACGCACGCACGCAAGCACGCACGCACACACACACACTCACACACAGACTGCCCGTGCTGCCGTCAGGACCTCTGCTGTGCTGTTCCAGTAGGCTGCTGTTTAGAGCAGACAGGCAGAGTTCACGGTGTGGCAAGCTGGCATGCTCCCTGGGATAATGAGAGACTTTACTTTGGTTTGGATTGTTGATTAAGGATTATTCAGCAACACAAACAAGCTACTGTTCAGCCATGTGTGCACACATGAAGCGTACTGCGCTCTCAAAGGCAGCAGGGCCAGAGCTGGTCTGAGCACACAAGAAAAGCGGAGGGAAAATATACTGAGAACAAGTGAAAACTTAATATTGTAAATGTATATTAGTTATGTCTATGCAAACATTGGATGACAGGGTTGGCATCTCGTCATGCCTGCTCTCTATTTACATTTCTCCTGCTGCCACTGATGAAACAATTTGCAAGGCAATATGGGATTTGTTCCTGCTTATTCAAGTTGTTACTGTACTCACTGTAGACTTACAAAGGTCTCGTATACAGTACCTAGCATCACACATACAGTAGTTAATTTCTTATTTCAGTTTAGTGGCCTTTTGGGAAGTCTGTTTGTGCCTGGGCAATTGATAAACAAATAAAACAGAACAACAGAAAAAGTGAGCAAGACATAAAACCTCATATTTTTCAGAATACTAAAGGGAAACACTGAAACTGAAGTTAACGACATCTGAAAAATATTACAGTTTCTAAAGAAAAAACCAGCACACATATTAAAATTATTCCTCACGGACGAATTAAGTTAGAAGACAACCAAAAGGCTCAAAAAAAAAAAAAAAAAAAAATGTAAAAGGCAGCCGTCCAAATTCAATTCAAATTCTGTGCTATTCATAAGAGGCACTGCTGTGATGTGGTGACAGTGTTTTTACAGCTTACTAGCGCTCCCACAGAGGCTGTGTAAAAACACAGATCACTACAAGGAGGTACCACCCAAAGAAAATAAATACTGTGACCAATCATTAATTGTGAGTTGAGAGGGTTACACTTATGTATGTTTTCTGCTGGAGAAGACGACATGTTAGGCCAGAATTATTCTAGTTATCTAATAGTATGTATAAACAGCACACATATAGCATCAACCACTAATTGCATAAAATATGCAATTACAATAATCTTCTCTTCAACTTCCATGACAAATATATGGCAATTTATACAAGAATCTGTCTTTGACATGCCAGGGAAAGCGGTTTTGTTAATCCTATTCTTCTTTGTGCAAACGTCTCTAAAATGTCACCACATGCTAACTATTAGAATTGCAATTATGACTACGATGACATTTACAATTATTGATCTATGGTGGAATTTCAGCAGCAAAACGAGTTGTGGAAAGCTACTACTGCTACTGAAAGTGGATTTTCCAAGTAAATAATGCAAATAAGAGTGAGTCTCACCTCTAGTGGAGCTGCGTTTGAATCCATTTCTCCCAAACGATATTTCCAACCAACACACAAAGAAAGTGTTCAAATCTTCGTTTTACCCATCTACTAGCTGTGCTTGTCAAGCGTCTGTAGCTACATCAGACACAGCGCAGACCAAATGGCGTCCAGCCGCAGTGTCTCAAAAAGTGCGTGTAAGTACAGTTGGTCCAGATTCATTAATGTTTGGGAATCGATTTGATTTGTTCACTTGGAAGAGTAATTCTTCTGATTTATCCCATTGCAGAACCAAATATCATTAGTGGGAAAAAAATAACTGTTTCCAAGATCGCTAGTGAATGTGCAATATATTGTATGTCCCTAATATTTCTTAGTCTACATCCTGACACGTGTCTACTTGTGTTCACAAAGGATAAGCAACTATGAGCTACAATACTGACCAACACAGCGAGCTAAATGGGGCGGGGGCATCGCGATAGATCAATCTGATCTCCAAGGTTTGCAGCATGAAAATGGAAGGTCCTGCCAGCTACACATGGCAGTTTAATCAATCCTTTCTTCCAAACTATAACTCTACAACAGCGTTCTTGTATAGCGCAGGGTTAGGACCCACATCTTCAAGGAATTGTCCAAGATTTTGGGATTTGTGCATATTTGTTTTTTGACTGACACTGCTGTCATGGCTACAGTAGCTGGCTGTTTCCTCCTGTTTTCAGTCTTTATACTAAGTGCTGGCATGAAGCTTAATATTTACTGTGCAGACATCTAACTCTCTGCAAGATAGCAAAAGCATATTTCCTAAAAATGTTGAACTATTCCTTTAACCCCAATGTTGACAAGAGTAATTTTGTGCTGTGAACTAACCCGGGTGGACCCTGTCACAAAGGCCGACCTATGCAGTTTCAGTCCAGTGTGAAAGGTGTGATGAGACTGATTGAGCCTGAAGGGAGTTGAAATGAAATGAGAGCTAGACAGCAGGCAGCGAGAGGGGGGGTGGGAGGGCATGATGGTATGAGATGGATTTTGGCATGAGCAATTTATGCTGAACTATATGCACATATTGAGGGAGCATGCGGGCAAAGCTGTGCAACAAATTTTCATCAAGGAAAATAGCTCTGTTTACATTCCTCATACTTCCCATTCCCAGAGTCATGTCGTCCACAGCAAAATCACATTTGTGTCAAAATGTTTATTTAGGTTTTTTTATTCAGCTTGCTTATACACCTTGAAGTAACCACTGGTTTGGAAAAATTCTCAGTGCAAATTAAAGAGTATGGAGTCTTTGGTACACTGCTCCCACGTGTTTCCATTCTACTGTCTATTTTGGCCTTGCTGGAGATTACTTAGCTGACGGTGTAAACGTTAACATCCAGCAGCATATTTGTTGTAGTAAAATACACCTGGCACAGCAGCTGAAATCAGTGGCAACTGCCTTTCCAAGGTGTTAATTTAATTAATAAACATTGTGTACTTTTCACTTTCAAAAAATGTTGTTTGGTTTTTATGTGAGTGAAAGAGCTTTTAATCATCTTACAAATTTTGTTTTGAATAATGGACAAATCAGTTATTTATTTATACAAAAATGAAACATTCTTTTACCATCTGAGCATCTGTCAACACTCCACATAGAATATCTGCCAAAATTAGGCCTATTTCTGCCAGCATCAATCAACGTGAATATGGTTGAGAAATACAAGACAGAGGGCCAACAACATGGTCCCCACTGACAGGGCTGGCTGACGTGATCCACAAGGTCAATGAGGAAATATGTTCGGAATAACAGTATAACTAATAACATACTCCAAACCCTTGCCATGTCACTGCATGACAGCTGACAGCAGCTGCAGCGAGGTGCGGCTGATCAGATCTGAAGGGGAATGTTACAAAGGTTACCATCCTCCATAAGTGAAATAATAAACTATTTCTCACTCATCACAAGTGGTGATGCTACGATTTTATGTGCTTCCCCATTGGTTTGAATGTGCTCAATTAAAACCATGAAACTTGGCATCAAAAGGCTTTAAAACTGCATTAAAATACTGCACAATATAGAATTTGTGGTGACCATATGTAAGTAATTTGAGAAATGTTTCCACTTCCTCCTTATAATTTTGTAATTACAAACATGCATACATACTATACACATGCAAACCCATAGGAAGGAGGCCTGATATCAACATTGTCGTTAAAGTACAGTAATGTTTGGGGACATTAAAGAGACTTTCATGGAGACTTACCCTAACCCTAACCATAACCACTACTTACCTAACCATAGCCCTTAACCTTAACCTAAACCTAAACCTAACCTTAACCCAAGTCTTAACCCTAAAATTCAATGATGTACATTATGAGGACTGCATGTCCCGTCCCCACAATGTGACTGTGTAAACAGAATTATGTCCCCACAACATGAGTACACTGTATCTGAAATACTGTAAGTGTATATAAAACTTAAGCCGAGAGGCCTAGAGAGGATCTCAGCTCAATGCAAATACAAAACTTTTGACATGCAGAAAATTATTCCTGATGTGAGAGAAAAAAGATAATTAAAAACATTTGCTAAATTTAGCCAAAACCTTCTTGCCAAATAAAAATGATTGAGAACAGTGAAAGAGCCCACAAGTTATTGACTGACAACGGATGTGTTAAATATGAAGAATTTTACACACCAACAATAATAAAAGTTTCTTAATAAATTACAGTATACATAGGCATGCATGTAACTTTTGTTAGTCAGGTATTCAGATGAGATCCAGGGGATGGTGTTTGATACTCATTCTAAACATAGTATGGCCTTAATAAACACAGGCTTCCTCATTGTCCTCAGTGTCTCCCTCACTGTCCTCAGCTTAAACTTCCTGCATGGTGGATCATGAAGATGGACCTCCCAGTCCTTCGTGAGCCTCAGATTAGCTGTCTCTGTCCACAAGTTTGCAGCTGGCATTGGGTCAAATATCTCTGTGATCATCTTTGACAGGCATGTCGCCTTCAGCCTCCCTGCTTGCTCGCTCTCTAAATTTGAAAAACATCCTCTATTTCTGAAAAAAATGCAAGCCAGACTACCTCCAGATCCCGATCACGTTCTGATGACAACTTATTCACACCTTGCATTAACATGCGTTTTATTCCTATCCAGACAGCATATCTGGATACAGATCACATTTTAATACCAGGGATGAATGGGATCCAAGAGTCTACAGTCAAACAGCTCTGTGAGACTGTACTTCTAAATGTACTGTATATCAGCAGTTAAGTTACTTTCGATGTGTAATCCGTTACATATTATTAGGTTACACTGCTTTTGCATTACCTTCACCAAAATAAAGGCAGAAGCACAGCTGGTGTTATATATTACGGTTTATACTATGGTTTGTAATAATAGCATGCGTACATGTTCAACATGACAACATTCTGATTTTAGCGGGTGTATATAACATCAGCACAAAGCACAAAATACAGCTGAGGCTGACAGAAATATCATTTGTTTTGAAAGTATTTAGTTATGAATACAAGTTTTAGACACATAAAAAATTTTGATCTAATGATGGTGCCAGATTAAAAGTCAGGGGATCACCGAGGTTGGTGGGATTCATCCTCTGGGGACCATGAACATCTGTAACAAATTCCATGGCAACCATCCAATAGTTGTTGAGATTTTTCAGTGTGGACAAAAGTGGTGGATCAACCGACCAACAACAGATTGAAAGAATTTGAAATACATTGAAGTTTTTTATGTAGATGCAACATTGTGACATAAAGCCACCAAAAAAGATGTACTGTACTGTGTGTCATGAGCCATCAGAGCCAATGCCTTACAACTCTGCTGATATAACAATATAATCTCTTTAAAAAATGAAATGTTTAATGAAGCTGTCCTTGGGTCAGGTGAGGTATCTTTTAAGAACTTTGATGAACTACAGTTTAGAACTTTCTCATCTAACCCAAGCGTTCCTGTGCAAGGAGCAAAACCTTAAATGCATAATAATCACTCAACACAAATACTTTACACTACCAACATTGTGCAGATTGTATACTCACATACAAACAAGCACACACACTACACCCCAGCCCCACCCCTGACCTATGCATCCGCACCTCCAGTGCGACATTCCTGGTGGGAGCACCGGTGGGAACCTGCCAGGCCCAGCATCCTATGAAGGGCTGGAGGCGGCTGAGAGAACAGAGCCGTCTCAGGGACCGGGACAGCAGCATCATTATGAGTCCCCAGGATAAATAACCCAGCCTTAATGCAACACGGCGTAGCCTGGCCAGGGCAAGCCAAGCCATGTCAAACGGGCCTCAGATAGCACACAGCGCCCAACATCTCGACAGGTATACAGGAAATCCAGATAAATACATAAATAAATAGGAGTGTTGTAGTTGGCAAGCCAGCGTTGTTTGAGAATACCTCTGTATATTTGGATTGGTACTTGAAGCACCCTGCACTGCTGGATATTCAATGTCTATATGGGTCTTTCATGGGGCTAGAGTAAGGCTGAATGTGGGGTTTGATGATCAGGAAGGCAATTAAACTGAACCACACTTCAGGTGTTGAATGTTTAGCCTGTGAAAATATAGATTAATATGTTCTTAACATCATTATGCATTATTAATGTTGATGGTGGAACTGCTGCAGGACTCTTCTATTAACACACGCTTCCATTTGCATCAATACACAATCTAAATATATCTCTACATACAATAAGATATCACATATCAAATACAAATTATGCCTACAGTTTGATGGGCTTTGGTTCAGGTTTTAAAGGGCCACTTCAACCAATTTCTGGCCATCTAGATATGATTGGTTGTATTAAGGTTTAGGTTTTGAGATATCCATGCCAAAAACTGCCTCAACCACAGCACAATGGATATAAATGGAATTTTGTTTGTGCAACTCAAACCATCAAAAAATTACTTTTGAGGAACTCGACAGCAGTGTGTCACTAATAACAATGTCCCGGTTACTTTGGATAATCCACAGACCTCACTGTCAACAGATTTCATATGAACAATTTCTTTGGTAGGAAATGATTCCAGTGAAAACTGTTGACAAGTAGGTCTGTGGATTATCCAGAGACAGAGAGAAATACACGCTGTTGTTGAGTTTTTCACATGTCATTTCTCAGTGCTTTGAGCACCACAAATGAAATGAAGTCCACCTCAAATGCATTGGGGAGGCAGCAGAAATCTCAGAGAGAGCTATCTCAAAAAACCATCAGATTTAATTGAAAATATCTGCATGGCTAGATATCAGTAGTGCTAAGTAGAAAAATATGTGTTTTTGTAATTTGGGTGACCCTTTACAAGACAAAAGGTTTACGCGCTGATGTAATCACACTGGCCTCTTGCCTTCTGCCTTTGTGTGGTACCCGTTGAATCTTTTATCCACCATATTGCCCAGCTTTGATTCATTGTGATGCCCAATCTTTAACACTCGAAAAGAACACTGCACACAATGTCTCAGACTAACAAAGTCTGCATGTTGGGAACGTTAATGCTGCCAGTTTCCCCTCTCTGTTGTTCTATTCTTCTTCTCTGCCAAAGCTCTGGAGAGGAGAAGAAGGGGGGCAAGAAATCCCCTTGTGAACGACAGCTGAGACCTGGGACATGTTTTAAATTTGGACACTAATATTGGCTCTTTTTACGGCCCTTCTGTAATATGTTTTATGTGCCTCCCAAACATTGGAACAGTGCTTGCATCCATCCCCCCACTCTATATCCATCCATCTCGCACATCACATGGAGGAGCTGGATGTCAATGCATCCCGGGTCCCCTGCACTTTCTCCTGTTCACAGCACAAACCATGTGGCAGAATATGGTAATATGAAGCAATATGGAAAGGGATGAATAGATAACATGAGGGAAGAAAAAAAATCAGAAACAAGTAGAGTGAAGACCGTAAATCCTCATATTTATGATGTTTTCAGTGAGACTGACTGAAAAAAATAGAGAAAAGGGGGAAGGAAAGGTCATCATCCACTAAATAGATCCAGTGTGTCAAAGCTTTTGCTGACCCAAGCAACAAATCGCTGGCCCTTTAATTAACAACAGAACATATTTGTGGACATGAAATGGAATATCTAATCTCCAGTCGTGGTTGGAAAGAAAAAGGAATGACTCAACCACCTCTATTTACCAATAATACTCTCAGGCTTGTTTCTCTCAACAGCTGAAAACTGTATTCTGTCTTGGTTCTTCCTCACAAAACTTTTGCACATCTGCAATCACAGTACTTCTGTTTTTCTCTTTTTCTCGCTGCAATATGTCAGTTCAATTTAACATTAATTATTTCATGTTGTTGCGAGTATCATATTTAAAAATACATGCACATACACATTAATATGGTGTGAATAATATGAGGGTGGGGAGGGGGCAATTCTTCTTATGTGGACTTCTTTCCCTCCTGGTGAAAACAGGCCTCTCACCACAGCTGGATTAATGGTGAACACGTGCTACGAGGAGGTCACTGTCTTCCAGTGGCTGCAATTTAGGATTAGTAGAAACAGTCAGATGGAAACAGCTCAGCTCCCACTCTGCCTTTCACTTACCCCCCTCCTTCTCCCAAGCCCTCCCCTCATTTCATACTCCCTCATTCATTTCCCTCAAATCATCAGCCTCATGCTCCTTCCAACAAGGTCGGCATGTTTTTTTAACCAAGGAGGACATAAATAAGACAGACACATGAGGTGAGGGAGAGGGGAGGCGAAGGGAAAGATGAGTCTCTGGATGCTGGAGACCAAAGCGCCGTGGCAGGGAAATGCACTGGCAGTCAAACGCTTTGCTGCTCCAACATTAACAATAACGGGCTATATCGCACACACATAATGCATGAATATACATTTTCTGTGCTCGAAGCAAGTTGTGCCATATTGGCCTCAGTGCAAACAGCTAGGCGGACACACACGTGCACATGATATCATGATAATCCCTTGCAATCCAGGCTACTGTCATGGAGGTATGAAGTCCTGCCAAGGACATGTGAGAACCGACACCAAACCAGAACAAATAAACCGCACCGTAAGTTTTTCCTCCACCACAGGAACTGAGAGAAAAGGGGCAGGAAAAAAGAAAAATAGAGAGAGTGAGGAGAAAAGCTACAGAGGTTTAAAGGGGAGAAAAGCCAACAGCACGCGGCCCAGAGTGTGCCTCGCATGCAACTGCCTCCCACCCACAGAGCAAGTCTCCAACACACTGTGCTGGCTCGGCCTGGATGGAGAAAGCTGAGGCTGACAATGTAAGACTAGCACAACGAGAGAGGAGATAAATAAAAAGAGATCATGTTAGCAGAGATCCATGTAGCAGTGCATCACACACAAGCACAGACAGAGATCAGGACCGTTGATTTAGGAGCAAAAGAAGGTGAACAAGACAAGGAATATATCAGGAAAACGTGGAAAGGAAATAAAGAAAAATGAGGAGGAACAATAGAGAAGTAAGGGAAACCGCAGAGATGAGGTCCACATGCACACAGAATTCTGGCTATCTGCTACATCTAACTATGGGCATTGTCCATATGATAGCTGTTAAAGTAATTTACTTCAATGTAAAGCTGCACTGATTGATACATATTTATACAAACGAGATCAAATGGAGAAGTATAATGTTAAACGGCTGACTCACACTGACAAATTCACAGAGGATTATCAGCTCTCTTCAGCTCTACAGAATATTTTACAGTCTTTCAGTTCACTGTTTTAGGTTTCCAGCAGCAGCGGCAGTTTTCAGCAAAAACACTCTGATAAAGCAGCAGGCTGAGAGACGAAGTTAGAGACAAACTGAGGAAGAAAATGAGGAACCAAAAAGCATTTAGCAGGAAAAGTTGGAGATAATGGAGACCAAAACAAATCACAGAAGAAAGTGAATATTGGACTTGAATTCATCAGATGCTTAAAAACACAGCTGTGAATGCATGCTAATGTTGTTTCATGTCTGCCAGATGTGTAAATGCACAACCGTTTGCTAAAACTTAGCCAAAGTAACTTAAGGAGATTTATTGTTGTATTTTCAGCTTTTTTTGCTGGATTCAAGTGACCAAACTTTTTTTATTTAATACAAACTTGGAGTTTTTTTTTGATTACGTACTGAACATTAACAATGACAATAATTGAGCTTGACTTACAGCTTATCATAAGTGTCGCTTTTTCATAATTAACAGATAAAATGCTATTACCATTCAGAGTGTATCTCTATCTGCTGTAATCTGCAACTGCCATCGAAAGCGTAGCAAACTACAGTTGCAAATTTTGACTTTGTGTCTGGGTCTAGTCTATTGTGGCAAGTGACCACCATTAAGAGGCACTAAGCATAACTCAAAAAAGCTGATTGGCCATTTTTATCTGTGTTTACAAGGCCACATGTGTCCAATATACTGTAGACATATTGCTTATTAATACAGTTCAGGCCCAGCGTCTCTCTTTTTGGTAGGTCTGTCCTAAATCCACCTTCAATACAGTCTGTGATGAGACATTAACTTTAAGAAGTGGCCATAACTCCAGAGGAGAACATTATAGACCAGCATGGGTACACATGAGGTGAGTGTGGCTAAAAGTTGGGGCAAATTGTGGAGGCAAGGGAAAAACTGCAATTAGACAAGATGTTATGGTGATGGGAGGAAGGGCCTCTGAGGGGCTCACAGTGTATGTGTGGACTGTGGACAGTCGGGGAAGGAGGCCCATGCCTGACCTCAGCTGCCACTACGGAAATTATCCTGCCAATTATCCAGGACGTATTCCTCTAGAGCTCCAAACACTCAGCGGCCAGCCTTTACGACCTTAGGAAACTTTCTGTGTTGTTTTACTGTGGTGACCTCACTTCAGTTAGCGTGCACTACAGCTCTGCTGGGAAGAGAGACTGCTACTTGTCACAACCCAAAAGCATGATGTCAGGGGGAAAGAGAGTTTAAAGACCTGTGCAACCTATATACAGTAGTTAGCATGAGCTGTAATATGGGTCCCTGCAGGAGGCCCACTAATGAGAAGTATACATTCTAAGAGGAAAACACAAGTCTTACTAGCATGCAAAAGAAAAACAGCTTTTTAAATTATGGTAGTGCAGCCATTAATATAATACAGTAATAAATGGTGTAACCAATCATATGCAAGTCCTGTTGGAACACAAGCCTCCTTTACAAAGAAGCAATGAACAGTTGGTTGAGTAGGCTAAACACACAAATCCAACGTTGGTATCACAGTCTGATAAAAAGAGAGGAGACACGTAAAGGTCATCATGGAGAAATGAAGTGTGGGATGTCAGAGGTGCAGTGATACTCACAGGCCCAAGAGGAGCTAGGCTGCTTATAGTCCCACACGAAAGCGATTGGGGATGTGCCCCATCCTGCCAAAAACTGTGCCAAAAACCTGCAGCAGAAAAAAGAAGAGAAAAACGACAAACAAAGTTATGCACATGAAACCATCATCATCCAATAAAATATGCGAAGTGCAAGCACCTACAGCACTTTACACAGCCAGGAGCATTAACGACCCAAGTGGTATCAATGTCCTTGATATCAACCCCGCAGATCAAACACCTCATGGATGAGAGGTGAAACATTTTCAAGTTTCTACAACCCAGTCCAGTTGCCCTGGATCTCACCCTCCTTGGATTAACCAGGACCTGGATTACTGAGAATCTTTATAGCTCAACAGAAATGTGCTATTTATACACAGTGCATGATATGCAGTGATCTGAAAAAAATATTGTGATTTTTGCCATATCAGCATATTTGCCCTTTTGTAAATTGTATGTAAAAGTAATGAGGGATCTTTCATATACAGTACACTCACACAGTACACACACACAGGGTACTGACAGCCAAGCAGGGGAAAGGGGAAATGGGTAGTGGTTGTTGGCAAACTTCAAGTCACGCTTTGCAAACTGTGAGCCAATCACAATGATGTAAATAGACCTTCACAGCCAATGAAATGCCTTAATGTCAAAACTGGGGGATATCCTAGCTTTATCTATTTTTACAACTGCATTTGATACAAGCTGCTGGCTCAAAGAGAGACTGAGTGCTGGTATGAGAGCCAAACTGGACTCAGTTACAGACTGATGTCAGCCAAGAGCAAAGTAAATGGATGCCCACACTTAAATAAACCAATCCATTCATTTGTCAGTTGTGTTATTTGTAAGTAAAACAAATGTACTTCAGGTCAATTTGTCTTGGTGAGACTGCTGCGGGAAAATACTGACAGTGTAACATGACACACGGTACAACAACCTTGCATTTGTTGCAAGAGAAAAGGTATAAGACATAAAATAAAACAGATAGTGAAATGTTAATTTCACTCCACATATATCATGTTCAGTCAGTGTCCTCAGGGATACTGGCTCCACCAAAGGTTGCAGAAAACATCACAGAGTCAGGAAACAACCTGGTGCTGTCATCCAGACCGAGCGTTCAAGACGTTTCACTCAGTAGACCCTGTTATACAATAGTAATACAATACAAGTATCACATTCATTTTTCACAAGCTGCAGAGCACGATTAATAATCCTGATTCATCCCAGTGAAACCATATGGGTCTACAGGACATGATCCAGCAGTCAAATTATTAACATCAGTCCTTCTGTGCCTACAGGAGTTGGAGAAAGCCACAGGGTAGCTCTGCTGTTGTGGTGGAAGCACTGAAAAGGCTGAAATGTGCCAATAAGATTGGGACAAAATGTGCAATAAACAGAAATCCACTTGTCTGTTTTTTGACTCAATCAGCATGCAAACGAGAAACAGAGACATAAACATGACAACCCAGCACTGCAGAGGAAACTGAGAAATATCACAGCCAGCAGTCCAGGCTGAGAGAAGACTATATGTTCCATCAGACAGTCCAACAGGGGCAATACAATCCATGTTACACTGCTTCTGATCAGATGGCTTTCTCTGCACAAACGCAGAGACACATGGCCTTCAACATATTTGCAGTCGTGTGTTTGCATGAGAATGCATGTACAAGCAAGCGTACATGGTAAATATTATGTTTGTGTACTGTAGTGAAATAGGCCAGTGATGTATTGCGTCTATAAATGTGTTCCACCCAATGTCCTTCTTGTAAGCACTGGAGGAGGACAGATCCCCTGTGATTACTGAGGACTGACATCACTAAGACAAGAAAGACAGCAGTCCAATAATATCATTTCTATCTTTTGACAAACACAGTGTTAACAATTTTAATAGTGCCTGGATTCCCAGGCGATTCTCTCCCGATGTAATAAAATAGCATCTGAAAAACCTGCACCTCATAAATCGAGCATGCCAAAGCATTTTTCCATCATTATGCAGTAGAGACGGTCAGTGTCAGTGTGTTGGTCACTCAGGAGGAGACACTCAAGTCTACAAGTTCCCATGTTGGCGGCTAGACGGAAATGTACAGTATGAACAGCGCAGGATTAGGGTGGGAATCGTGTCACATGACATCAGTAAAATGTACACTCCCTGTTCCTTGGAAACAGGGAGTCTTTCTTAGTGAGGGGCTGGGGTGGAGGGGGTGAAAAGGTCACGATTTGTTTCATCACTTGCGCACAGAGAGTTTCTCATCACTGAACAAATGGTCAGCTGTGCTTTGTGGACTTAGGATGAGAATTGTGTTCCTTTACATAAAACTCTCGTTTTCTTTAGCTGCAGGTCATGACATTACATGCAGTTAGCTTCTGTGTCAACAACTTTGACAGACAGTGGCTGAGGACAGCACTAGACTGCAAAGCTTATGTAGACAAGTGAATGTTCAAGCTTTCATGTTATTGTTTTCTTGCTTTTTATGCTCACTTGGCTTACTTTTGCTTAGCAATGCACACATTTTTGTTGCAGGGGCAGTTAAGGTTCAAAGCTCCAAACATTTGTCAGTAAATAAGCAACAAAGTTATAATTTTCAGAATAAAAGATCCTTTGTTATCCTTCATTAAACATTTTAGAGTCAAAAACTTTCTAAATCCTCTAAATCATCATTTTCCAATAAAGCTATGCCACAGAGAAAAACACTCATGTACAATAACTAAAACTTTTTAACTCTGACAGAACATCTTCTGGTCATGTAGGACGCCAACAGTCTTAGTCAGTAGGCAGCTTGCACACGGAAATACTTACCAGAAAGTAGAAATATATGCTATATGTAAATGTATGAATATGTTTTTCTACAAACAAAAGACAATAGTTAACATGAGTCATTGACTTTTCCTGAATTGGTAGGAAAAGGATCAATAAACCAAATGTAACACAGTGTAATTCAGATGATGATGTAGACCTACGACTCAGACATACTGTAAACTGTACTCTGCAGCTCAACTATTAGTCAGAATCAAGAGGAGGGAGCACATTAGGCCAGTTTTAGCTGCTCTGCTTTGGCTATAAAGCAGTTTTGGACCAAAGCTCTGGAACACACCACCTATCGATATCAGGGAAGCCAGCTCACTAAATACTTTTAAACGAAAGCTAAAACCTTTAACTAGCCATGACTTCCTGATGCAGGCCTGAAACCTTTGTCCGCGCTTTGCCTCGCACTTACTGTACATACTGCTGCATTTCTTTTAAAATGCTGTATTTTACTTTTACTTTCTTTCTATGTACTCTACTTGTAATTATGTTTTTTCTTGTTATTCAATGGTTTTATTTTCCATTTTATGCATTCTCTGTATTCTATTTTCATCCTTTTTTTCTATCTTATCTTTACTGTTATATTATTGTTGTTTTATTGTGATTTTATTCTCCCTCTCATTTTCATTTAATAACATTCTAAATAATATAAAGTTGAATTATTTTGTTGTTGTTTGTTTTTTAAGTTCTTTACCAATGTAGAGTGCATAAAACGCACCGATGTGTAGGCTCTCAAACCACTGATACAGCAATAAAGTGAACTTAAGGTTCACTTTCTCGCTCTTCTGCTGTTTTCTGCTGTATCCCATTGAGCTCTTCCATGAATTTAACTTGCTCTGGTGTCATCACCTTACAATAAAAAACTCCAGGAAAAATATTTTATCACAAATACAGTAAGTGTTCGTGTAAGTATTCAGGCTCCTCGGGAGTTAAAATGAGCATGCAGTGTTGTGTGCACTGCAGCGGTCAGACCTGTAAATCTCAGCGGTAATATCTGGAGCAAAGAGCAGCAGATTTAAGCTCCCAAAGACACACTCCCATCCAAAGCTACACCAGCAGTGTTTGCTTTCCATTCCTATAGGGTGTCAGTAGACACGGCAGCAGAGAAGAACGACCAGACCTATGTAGGAAATGGCTTCAAAAATAAATCTCTTTAGGCGTATTATGAGTTGACATAACAGTTCTGGTCATATCAATGTCATAAGCGAGATCTAGTGCAGGAAATTGATAGGGTGGTGAAACTGGCATCGGATCCACAGATTTATGAATGCGGATTTATGAATGGCTTAAAGCTTGACTGCAGTTCAGCACACTGCCGTTTAATGCTTTTGGGTGATGTGGCATTAATATACTGTAAGGTGTGCTTAACTACGTTTAATCATGGTGCATTTACTACAGCATATTGGGCGTTTCATTGTCAAGTCTTTTTTACTGCCTGTTGTACCTGGCAGTGTGCTGCAGGTTTGTATGTTGATCTACATCCAAATATCAATCAGCAAGTTACAGTTTGATCAAGCTAAACTGAAAACACCCTCGGAAAAGACTAATAAAACAAAGTGTTTATGAGCATATGTATAAATAATTTTTTGTCAGTGTTGGATTGTTGATCATACAGTACAACACTTTTCTTTTTCCACAAATCCATTGACAGTAACCCACGGTAACAAGAAATTAACTGATTTATTGCTTTACTGTTAGAAGTGAAGTTCTTTTTAATGGCCTGTTTGATGGATGGCCCAGTCCTCTTTGAGTACTTTCCCACAAAGGTTGGGGGGCGGTGGGGAGAAGAGGACGATGAAGCAATGGATAGGGGGGAGGGGGAAGCAGAGCAGGGGACCCAAAGTGAATGAGGGAAGAGGAAGCGGAAGTGGAAATGCAGCAGTGAGAAGTCATGGAAGGCTGGAGAAGAGAAACACATTTATAAATGCATCCAGTCAACCCCAGGATGGGGGAACGAAGCAGTCTGGCCACTGAGAGACTCCCAGCTAAGGGGGGTACAGTCCATAGGCAGAAGGGGTCATCCGGGGGGGTAAATGTGCACATACGAGTCCTCTCCAAAACTCTGATTCCTGGAAAAACACAAATTGGTCATTCATTTTCCTCCTCCTCCCATGATGCACAAGCCCTCACTCACTCAGCCAAGGAAATGACCAGTGACTGCTGTTTAAGTGAAGGCAGAGGCAGGCCTGATCCTGTACACACTCAACTATGGCGTCAGTATGGAAAATGCATATCCATCCAGACTTTTCATCCTGCAACATATCAATATCTCCGAGCCTCAGAGAGGGAAGCAGAGGGCAAGCACATACTGTTCACACATACACAACTGTCTGTCATAAACTATGTTGTATAGACATTTTCCCAAATGTTTGAGGATGCTGGAGCTGGGACACGGAGGGGATTGAGGTCACTGTCATGTCCTTATGGGCACAATCATATTTGATAAGTGAGATAACTTTCCTCAAACATGACCTCATTTTACCTACATAAGCTACTCTTCCATATATTTCCACATGAGTGTCAAAGTATTCGACTATGAATGAAAACTTGTCAAAGAAATTCCATATCACTCCATTTTCCACACTGATTGCTGCTACTGAAGCATTCCAGGCGAGTGCATGTCACGTCTGCCTAATCCCACATTAGTCTCCATTACCGAGACATGTCTTAATGATTCCACTATCTCCACAAATTAGGCTACCGCTGTTTTTCTCCCTCTCTGTCTCTCTCTCACACACACACACACACACACACACACACACACACCCCCATGTTGTGTCAGATGTGCATGCTCAAAAGCAAACAAACTCGCACACAATATCAAACGCATGTTTTCAGTTCGTGCTCGGCTCTGCCCCTGAGAGCTCCTTCCCATGCCATTTAATGTATGTAGTACTTTGAGTGGCCGGTTATGTGTATCATACATAGTACAACTCTTAAAGTCAGCTGCTTGTGAGACACATTTCATTGGGAGATTTACTGGTTAACAGTTCCTGCTGAAACCCACCCAGTATTACAGAATGAAAGGAATGAAATCTAAACATAAATCAGCTCATGGGGTCACTCTGTAAGGCAAGACTCTAGTTTAGGGAATTGGGACTGTGCACACACACACTAACATGCACGCACGCTAAGACCAGGCATGGATATCCTGCAGAAAAGGCATGTCTTGCCAGATATATCGTAGCTTTTACTACTGTTGGCTTGTGTTCCACTTAACGCCCTTTACTTTTACACACACAGTATATCACTCAGCTGCCTCTCAACTCACGACACTGCGAATCTAGTGCACCAATGGGTCACTGTGGGAGCCCTGAATCGCACTGGAGGAGAGGATAGCAGGCCGGGCAAATATACAATAGGCTTAAATCACACAAACCTTTTTCACTGTTGTGGGCCTACATCCACACATGTGAATCCTCAAATGCATACAGAACATACCAAATAAAACTAGAGCTGAGTTTCATTTGACATGTTTAAATCCTAGTTTCTAAGGCTGCACTAACAGTTATTCTAAGTTGTCAGTTAATCTGTCAGTTATTATTATTGTTATTTTTTTTTTTATTGATTTTTTTTTTACTTTTTAACATGTCCAGCTCAAGGTGACAGATGTCTTGCTTTGCCTGATCAACAGAGTTTTGGCCCAAATGTACAGACGCAGTTTACAGATACAGCCAGAGACTGTTTGGCCTTTTTGCTTGATAAATCAACAATTAATTGTTTCTCACATTGTTGGTTATTCATTCACCTGCTGATCAAGTAATCGATTAATTGTCTTACTTTTGCTAATTTAGTTGTTTTTTGTTTGTTTTTTTAACAAAAGAGGCTCACACAAGAACGTTGCCTAAATAAACTTAAAACAACCAACCTCAATATTACGTATATGAATGTGGAACAAGCGGGGACCTCAACAGTAGTGAAGGTTTGGAGGCTTGGTGGCACATCCAGCGGGGCAGCAGCTGACTGATCCTGAGGGGAGGCCTGAGTCATCCAGCTGAGCAAACAGCTGAAGCTGGAGTCCAGACTCTTTCAATAAGGCTGAGCTCTGAGCTAACATATAGACTAATGCATTGTGGGAGGGCAGGGATTGGCAAGTTGTCACAAAATATGCAGTCCTGATGAGGGTTTGCGTACAGGTACAACAACACCCTGAGTAAAACACAAATATAACTGTAGAAAAATCGCACTGTAAGATTCTGCAGGAATGATTTTCTAGCATTTAAAGGCCTGTTTTCCCTCAAATAACATCCAGTGGAAAAAAATATGCAAATTGTCTGTGTCCTGCAGACTATTTAAATTCACTATTGTTGCACAAACTGTGTTCAAGGAGTCGTGACGTGACGGTATTCAAGAAAATTACTACTTGTTTTCCAAGAGCTATGCCATTTGTCTTAGAAATGAACTTTTACAAATGCAAAAATGTCGGTCTAAACAATAATACACGTAGGTCCAAGCTGAGGAAAGCCAAACTTAATACCACTGGTGTTAGCACTACATCTCCACACATCAAGCAGAATGGCAGAACTCACTTTTGGGGCAACATGGTCTTATTAGGTCCAGTTTGTCTGTTCTGGCATATGATGGATTGACTTCTTAGCTTGGACATTCCTCCTGTAGCTACAAGACATGCCTGGTTAGTTATTAAAAACATCTCGCCTTCCAGCTGGCTGCACCCATGGCTTCACACAAGACGCACAAAAATATGCTCTCACACTGTGCAAGATCTGTGACAGGGCCTTATATAAGACTATCTGGTAATGAATGTTCTGTCAGCACTACAGCTCCTCTGAGTTCAGTGTGATTGCTGTTCTGCTTCTTCAGGCTATCAGCATGGTGGCTCAGAGAGCAATAGTACTGTCAGTGACCAATGTCTGTGTGTGTGTGTGTGTGTGTGTGTGTGTGTGTGTGTGTGTGTGTGTGTGTGTGTGTGTGTGTGTCAGTTGTCCCTAAAGGGATACGAGTGTAGCAGTCGGACTTAGCATGTGGAACTATCTCACCCAAATGTCAGAATATTTTCCTTGTTTAATGAAAAATAAGGCCTCAAGGCTGAATAGGAAACTAAAGGACTTGTTAAGAGGGGCTGTTTGATGCTGTGTGGGCAGCCTTGATGGTAAAGTGAAAACAGCTGAGAAGTGATACAGTGCAATCATCACCAGGCCTGGAAAATTAGTCTGGAAACTGTAATTTAGTTTTTAACTGTCCTGTGAATTACTGTATTATAGCTCTATAGCAAGTCTGTTTTTAATATACAAATCGCACCGCATACACATATGACCTGATCACAGACGATGACTGTAACATCACAGCTTCTATCACACACCTGCCAAAAATTAAAACCACATGTCCTGACGAAGTGCACTAATTTTACTCACTGTAAGTTGTTCTGAATGAGAGCAGTTAAACATGTTAATTAGTATTATTTATTTTTACAGACAGTGTTGGTAGGTTAATGGGTAGAGCATGCATCTTTGCAGGAATGATTTCCACTGAGGTGTGGAGCTTTATGTGTCGTGCAGAGAAAAACACTTCATGAAAGGTTAAAATGTGTTAAAGTAGTCAGATTATTACAATACGTTCACACAGTGAACAGGCAATGCACAAATATGATTACATTAACAGCTAAACCTTCTTTATAGATAACTTCTGCCTGACACGTGCAAAGTGAGGACAGATTTGGTCCCATAAGAAATCTCAGAATCTCCTTGGTTGCGAATAAGCTTTTAAATGCAGAGGCAAAAATCTCCGGCATCTGCTTTTCAAAAGGGCCATAAGGGAGTCTCGACTTTCTTTTGGTTACATAAACAATGGTGCTTTAAAGTCCAAATGCCTTTAACAGTGCTGCTACTGCCTGGCCACTAAGTCTGTTTCCAACCCCCTCTCTGCGCAAACTTACCCTATAGGCCACGCTGGCTGAGTAAAGCTGCATCCTAAAGTGACCCAGAGCCCAAATTCCAAAAAGGTTTGTAACTATACGCTTTGTAAGTATAAACATTTTCACCGTTAATTCAGAAAAAGAGGATGATGAGAGATATACATGTCACTACTTCAAGGTCTATTAAGGTTGCAGGACAGACTAATTACGGGGGGGATAAAGGTTACAAACAGAATTAATGTTGACAAAAAAGCTAAATAGAGGATTTACAAGAGGATGAAATACAAAAGCAAAAGAGAGGCTGAGTGAGGAAGGACAATGTCACTCTCCTTTGAACGTTCCCAGCCTGAGAAAAGACAACACGAGCTCTTGTTAAATTTGTTTACATCTTTCAGGCAACTCATTGCTTTTAACAAGGCCAAGAACTTTCTCAAAAGCAGAAAAATGAGCTTTGTTTTTATTTGAGAGCAAAAGGGAAAGTGAGCATTTCCCTCGATGTGAGCCAGCAAGCATTTTATTAGAAGTGATAGTACATGTGTCTGTGTGTGCGTGTGTGTGTGCATGTGAGTGTTTACACAGCTGGAAGTAGAGAGCGGAATCACTTCACCTGGCGGTGGTTCCTGAGGCGTCTGCTGTGATCCCATTAAAAGGCAGACAGACTCTGGCACCCGCTCCAGAAAACAAGAGGACTTCACTTACCAAAATATCCCTGCATTAGAGCTCAAAAAGCAGGCCAAATCCCTACAAACCCCTGCTGAATTTACTTTGGGGGCAAATGGTTCCCTCTCTAAACTCCTGATAGCTGATTGCTCTGGCAGGGTTCAGGTGGATCTGCTGAGTGGCCTCCAGCCCAGTTTCCACTCCATTCAAGTTTCCACTCAGACCCAGACTTGCCTCCACACCTCCCTCTTGTCTTTCTTGCTCTCACTCCAACCCACCCTCTTCACATCCTCCTCCTCAGGCCCAGTCCAAAAGCCAAAAACACTCACGCCAGATTTAGTGTAACCTCCGTATCAGTAGGTGTTTAAGTATCTATCTATCTGTCTGACTGTCTGCTCTCTCTCCTTCTTCCCGCTTGTCCTCCTTCTCTGTTTCCCACCATCTACCTGCACTGTAGCTGCCCCTGCAGCTTCCTGCAAGATGTGATTCACCAAATGAGGAGATATCATGCATAGCGGTGGTGGACATCAAACCAAACTCAACAACCTTGATTTATCCATCGCACTAATAGCTCTTCTGAGTCATAAGCTTATGGGACAGACTACTGCATGGTGCAGTCCAGCATTACAGTATCACTCCTCAGCAGCAGCACAGTCAGTCTGCCTGCATGCCAGTGTGTTTCCAGGAAAATGGAGAGGCCTTAATGGTCCCACTGTGATACAGAGTGCTGGGGACTGACAGGCACAGGGCCTTTTCACATTACACACACGCTTAGACAAGCATACACGCCCCTAGTCACACTTCACACACGCACATTCTCGAAGATCCACACATCAAAAACACTCAAGTCTCCGCCTTGCAGAGCCTGAGAACAAGCATGCTGCTCATTAATCTTCTGGTCACTGTCCTGCACTCAACAGAAATAAAGTGGGGAGACCAGATCCAATTAGCTGTGAGGGTGAAGGGGGGGGTGGGGGTGCATGCTGTGGTCCAGCGGGGCCTGTAATGTGGATCAAAGCAGCAGAAAATGGCCTAAGTCTCTGTTTCATTACACTGCTGTCCCAGCCCTACTTTGTTTACAGGCCTGATTGAGCTGCTCTGAAAGCAGATCACTGGCTGCTCACTTATAGTTTGTGCACCGTCCAGACCAATAAAACTCATATCCATACATAAACAAGCTGCCAGATCCTGCAGGGGAAAACAGTGCTCTCAGAATGAAGCACTCTTGCATGTAATTAAAGCAAAGACCAAGCAATTAAAATCACAGCATCAGATTCACACACTGTGGGAGGTGGGGAGAGGGGGGAATTATGGATTAAAATAATAACCACACTTTAACTGCAACCAGACAGACAGACAGGGGGGGAGAATGTGTGTGAGTGTGAGTGTGTGTGCGTGTGTGTGTGTGTGCAGATCTATGTCTGCTTGCTTTTAGGTGAGATTAAATATTTCATAGCAAAACATAAGCAACATTTCAGAGGGGAAGATTCAGTTCATACCTGTGTGGCCTTTGGTCTTCAGCAAATCAGTCGAGGTGCAGGTCAAAACGGGGTCTGGGAGACACAAAAGGAAAATATGTTATGCAGCTGTAGCCAGATGCTGCCAATAAGCCGGGTCACTCTCAGGCCATTTATAGAAATCTACAGTACACATTTCTGTGACTGTAAAATAAGATTTATGTCATCCATTAGTGACGTAAAAGCAAACCTTGCAGAGATCAAAGTGTAGTGGAGGCATCATTTCATTACATTTAGCAAGTTGTGTACACTGGTCTTCAAAGAAGACTGTAAAGATCACTGAGTTCTACTGTTTCAGTCCTCTGAAGCTGATTTTTCTGCCCAAATACAACTCTCGTTTCTCACATGTCTCGTATCTCTCAAGCAACCTCTCCACATGCAGAACGTGGAATCTTCAGCTGTCATAAACATTTGACAGGGCTTTGCAGTGGAGATGAACATGTGCCTATGGCCAATTACTGTGGAAACTGTGATGATTTAGAACAGGACTGAGCAGGAACAGCCATCATAAAACAGTAAGGTGAGTCTTTCCTGTTCCTGTGGGCCAATTGCTTTGAAGCCAATAGTCATAGACAAACAAACTAAACGAGCAGCATGAACAAATCCAAGCAAAACTGGATGAGCGTCACGGTTAGAGGCAGGAAACATCAACAAAAATATCTATTTAATTACCAAAGCATTGTGTGGTCAATTCTGACTGAAATATTCAAAACCAATTTAAAAGTTTACCTAGTGTGGAGAAGGGAGTACCTGACATGGCCTGAGTTTGGTGCACTGAGGCAAAAGATATAACTGTAGAACAGTAAGTTGACAGTAACAATAAAGATAACTATACGTGTTAAAGATTTACTCCCTGTAATGTTTATGCATATCTGCTGCAATCATAATCATCAACACTGACATGTTATGTGCTGTATAGCGAAACATCACTGGCCTAGTCTAAAGCCTGGCAAAACAACGGTGAGGCTAAAATCCAGGCCAGCATGTATTCTCTGTCTGCCATCGATGGCAGCAGCATCTCTTTGTCTGGGCTTGTGATGGGATCCATCCTTCACTCATCCTTTAAGGTGCCCTGTGGAGGTTTCTTGTAAACAAACAAAAGTTATGTTTACATTCACTGTCAACAAAATGCATTGTGTGCATCCTTGAGGTCTAACAAACGTGTCAAGTGAATTTCCTTCCTCGTAAAACATCTGCAAAGCCTGCTCTTAAAACATTTTAAATCCAGCATTGTTTACATCCATGTTTACGAGCTCACAGTCTCTATTCTTCACTTTCATTGCTGTATATCTTGGCGTGTTACCACCACCTGTAGGTCAGTGGAGTGACACCATCGGAAGGACTGTATATCTTCCACATGTGTGCACAGATGTGGGTCCTCATGTGTGACACACAACAAACAGCGAAACAGAAACCCACACATAGAAAAACAGCTACTACTCTTTACCCTACAATTGCCTGTACCCATATCATGCCTCCAACTCCTGTAGCAAATCTGTCCACCAGCAGGAATCTGCAAGTTATCTCTGCCGAAACATGTTGCTGTTTGGTGATGTTCTGGCAAGCTATGGTGTGCAAACAACCAGCTAAACAGATTGCACAATGACAGCACATTAAAATGTGCCCAACTGAATCCATCCATTGTCTTAAGAAAAAAAAAAAAACTACTGCAGTGTCATCTGTCCACACTGATTCCCCAAGACAAGAGTTGTTGAACAACACCAATCAAGAGCTGTAATCAACCTACTGTACTATGTAACACGTTAACAGTTACACAACACACACTCAAAGTAACTAAGAGCCACAAAAAGTGGGGTGTAATTTGTTCCAGATCATCTACTTTGAAGTACAACGACATCTGTCATTTGGCAAGAAACACCTCCAATGAGGCAACAAGCCTGACACCATGTTGGATTTTTGGAACTACAGGAGCCGCAATACAAGTTTGAGAGACAACAATTTTGACAAAATGACCCCAAGGATGCTCAGAAATAGGTCAGTGAGTACAATTCTCAATGTACTCTTGTAGCAAACCAAATAACTAATATGATCCTCTTGAAATCTTTTCCGGATTCCCCACAGCCAATACTTTTGCTGGCAGCGCCGGACTTTGATGATTGAGACACAAACCCCTAATACCTTTACACATTCCGTTTCCACAAAAGATCTATGTGAAGTGCCGTCAGCACTGCACTGAACTGTAGAGACTGGATAAAGACCAGGGCACGTGCCTGAACTTATATTCTGGGAAATATCCCTCACATACAGTGAGCATGCACATACACTGTACAGATGCATATAAAAAACACATACACTCAAGTGCCAGACAGACCCTGTGCAGTCCTGTTTTGATAGGCAATGAGCTGGGTGTTGGAGATGAGGATGTGTGTGAAAGATTGGGTCTGCTCAGAAGCCGCTGTGCGTGAACTCTTGGAACGCACACATGGAACACGTAATTGAATGAGAAACGGTCTCTCGCTGGATCAGACAGTTTTCTGGCACAGAAATAAAAGCATAAGCTCAGTACGGGCTTTAGTTTTTTTGCTGCCTGTTTGTAGCACTTTTATTTGGTTAGCCCCTTTGAGTACTCTCTACATCCTCCCTGTGCCAAAGCATGCATAATGTCATGAACCTGCGTTGTTCAATGCTTTACAAAAAGTATAAATCAGAGCTAATAAAGAGTGGAAAAGACCTGTTTCCAGGAGTGAGTGAGACAGAGAGATTGGCAGAATGGTTGGCTGAGCTGCCGCTGCTGCTACTCTCCCTCTCCAGTGTCGCCGATCTCCTGCCAAGATGGACGAGTGCTGGGCTCCTGGTTTCAGGATTTTATCACAACCACATATCCACACACACACACACAGCCAGTCTTCTCTTTGCTTGGCTTCTCAACCCACACCCTGACACTAGTGCTGCCATTCACACTAACATAAACCAAAAGCAGCCGTGAGGCATGAGCCATGGCATGCTGATAAGTATCGCAGCAAGAGGTGCAGCAGTTACATGAACACAAACAAAAATAAATGGTAATGTGTACACCAGACAAGGGCTGACATCGTCTATGTGATTTACAATCCATGGCCACAGAGAAAAAAAGACATATGTGTCAACAAGCTCTTAGTTTTAGTTGCTTTTTGCAAGCCAGCTGCCACAATCAACAGAACATATCTCATTCTGCTGACTCCCTGGGAAAGTTTTAATTATCTCTTCGAGGAACCAAAATAGCAGCCCATCCCCTTATTTGCATGGGGATAGTATAAAATGAGAGAGGACTACCCTCTGACCTCTGTTCGCATTTTCCACAGTTTCATGTGTTTCAATCTGGGAGGCCCAAAGTTTAATCTTGGAATTTTCTCTGCTGTTTATGTCGGCATAACAATGAAGTCTGAACATGAATATGTCCCAGTGACTCATGTCTAATGAAGTCAAGACAAATATAAACACAATGAAAGGCCCAATGACAATGGAAGGATGAAGGAAGAGATGGGGTAGAGAACATTTTTCAGTCACAAATAAAAATACTGTCTCTGTTACTGCAATGAGAAAAATGGAGAATTTAAATTAGACAAATGGACAAAAGATGCACAACTGACGTGTAGCAGTTTTATTGTCACTATATATACCTATATTGAGTTATACCTGAAGGTGCTGTAATACATAGTAGGTGAATTGTTAGTGGGGTCTTTGTGGGACATTCAATTTGCACCTGGTATTAAAATGGGATCTGTTTCCAGATATGTTATCTGGATAATTAACAATCTTGCCTTTGCATTTAACCCTGGTATTTTTAACGTGTTCTTGTTATCCTCAGTGAGATCACAGCTCTGTCCTCCAGAGCAAAATCTGCAGGTGGATAATTTGAGGTAGCAGCAAATCAGCCTCTCATCCAAGAGGCCAGGCATTCCCAGATACTACAAGAGGATAAACGCCTGGCACTCCCCACCAGTCAGCTAGAACTGAAGAAGCCTCTTGGATGAGAGGTGAAACATTTTCTAGAACCTCAAGCAAGTCCAGTGGCCTTTGGAAAGCACCTAGAAGCACTGTTCATTGAGTTATCTATTTCAGTCACAAAAAGTAAGTGTGATTTATTTCATGGATGAAACCTCAGCTTGATCGATGCTCCAAAAGAATGGCCAGGTCTAAAATGTGACATCTGCCCTGGCTTTGAAAAGATTTTCATTACTCTCACATACAAACATGCAAGATTATCACCGTGTTTTCACAACTTCAGGCCGCACTTGAAGAAACTCAATATTCACTAAAAATGATGGACGGGTTTAATGGCTTTATAGGAAAGAAACAAATGGGTTGGGCTTTGAGTCTTAGAGCTGATGTTTGGCTGTCATGTGTCCTGTAAACCCAGACACCCTTGCGACGGTTGGTTTTAGTCACAGGTTTATATAAAGACGAAAAGGTGATTAGAAAGAGCAGATTTAGAGGGGCAATGAAAAGCAGACTGTGGCTCACTGAGAAAGTTGCTTGATTAATTCCACATTTTTTTCTGGCACACTGATACTCTTTTCTTCTGTTGCTATCCCTCTGTCTCTGTTATGTGCACACAAATACACAAAACCATGCAGTCTCACTCACACAGAGCCCAGAGAAAACAAAGTGCCGTCCCTGCAACAGGTTTAGGAACTATTGAGACAAAAGCCTCAATAGAAACACTAGTAGTGGCATCGTGGTACGCTCTGTGAGCCAAGGCTTTACAAAGCATGTGCACAAACTGAAAGACTGTCTACACAACAAAGCCACTCAGGGCGTTTGTCAGTATTGTCCCCTTTAAATCACTGTCACAAATGCATGTGAGGAGTGTCATCCTGAACAGGAGCCATGATCAAAATCAAATCCCCTTCAAGTGATCCCAAGGTTGGACTACGATGCAACTGAATGATCCCAGTCCTTTAACTTGCTGAAACTATGACTAAACCACCATGACATATTGTTATTCCTGTTTCAAATTAGGTCAGGAACCATCTTTTTTCTGAATTATTGTCCATCTGAGTATAAGACCCTGGTGTACTGCAGTCCCACCTGCATCACAAGCACCCGTTCCAAGACCTAGTGGTGACCCACAAGTCTTTAACGCTGCTTCATTGCACAACGAACATGCAAGTATTTCTTTAAAGCTTACAAACATAATTGTGAACACATTGAGAACAAGGCTCTAAATATGTAGACTCAAGGTCGCCAATCGATAAGAAAGAAAGAAACCGATTGCAACTGCAATGTAATGACTTCAGGCTATTCTTTTGGCCCCATTACAATTTTTTTGCCAAATAATCCTTGTTAATTATGATAAGGAGCATTATTATTCACCCATCAGGGTAAAGGAAGTTTTCACAAAGGTTATTCAGTCTGTGAGTGTGCTGCAGGGTTATCTGACAATGCTGATTTATCCCACTGGGCAGATGATGCTTTGACATTACTTAGGTTATTAAAGATTCAATCTACAGGCTACAATCCTCACTGAAAGTTTATCTGAAAACAAAATCTGTTTATAGACGATGGTCATCACTATGAATCAAAGCCATAGAGGACACAAGGACATAAATAACTTGTGAATTTTGTGAGTGTTTTGCGCCAAAATTTTTTCATACAGTACAACGTTTCCAGGCTCATTTATCGAGCTTCCTTCATTCAACTGCGATCCAGATGATAACGTCAACATTGTGTATATCCTCCAGCGGCATAGTTATCATGTTTGATCAGATCACAACCTGGCAAGATATGCAAGTCAAAACAAATATCTAAAGTAATCCCTGTGTGATATATAGCAGATTCAGATATCCAGTCATATGATGAACTGTTTATGTGTACAGTGAATCTGCAGGAAGCATCAGGATCCTAAATCATGTTGTAATCCAAACCGACGTCCCACTTGAAACCAGTAGCCATGACAGCTTGAGGCCAAATCGCACTTCTGTAGGAAAAGAAACATTGGAGCCGTGTGCACAGAAACACCAAAAACAGTCACAGAACAACCTATCCTATCACATATCCCTCCACCAACAGAACTAGAGAGGTCAGGAACCTACCCTAAACACTACTGTTTACCTGCCTGAGGCTGGTGCTTACACATGCAAAGTCGAGTCGAATAATAGAGTTGTAGACATACAAGTCTATGCTCTCATTCTAAAATACTTAGAAGTGGTGTTACAAATAAATCATTAGGCTGCGGACTCACAAAATGCACACTTGCGGTCCAAACCAGCAAGGCCATTGATTTATATCGAGCAGAGCAGTGGTATCACATTCTTGTTGGACCACGGCACTCTCTGGCAAATGAGACCGCTATTCCACCCCAGAGCAGCAAACACCCGCTCACCCGACAACCCTCTCCAACCCTTTCCAGCCCCCTCCTGGCTACTGGACATAATGACTTACCCCCGCCAAGTCAGAACTGTTTGTCAGGCATTGAACATAAAAAAACAACACTAAAAGTGGAGGTTCCTTTTTAGTTACGACTGGTTCTGCCAAGAAATTAAATTTATGAGAAGGTTTGTCTACAATAACACATTAAAGCCCTATGAGATGGGAATGCCTGTTTTTATTCCGCCTACAGCAGGAGTATTCAATGGAAAGTGGAGGAGAGGAGGAGGTCTGGTTAGAACAAAGTGCACTGCAAATGTACTCTCGTGGTTATATGCTGTAGGAAGAGTGTGTGCTGGAATTGGACAGAAGCATGTACTGTATCTCTGAGGGAACTGAAGGCATTTGGTATCGTGGTCAGGTTGGATCCAGAGCCAGCGTTAAGAGTGTGCCTCGTGTCTAAAACAATGCTTTTGAGTTACAGCGAATTGTTTGAGGTTAGAGCATGTGGTTGAGTAGAGGTCTAGCGCGCATTGTGAACTCCACTGTCTGTGCCTCTTCATTTAAATCCATGCAGTCTAAAAAAAATGGTGGCTCTGATGTCAAAAGTTTAATGTGATTGACACTGTAAACTCATTCTTGTCTGTGGTATCGGTTTATGATGTATTCTCTTCCATTCAGTTTCCGCAATGTCATTAATGTTCAATGTAGCAAGAGTATTGCACTCGTCTATTGAGGATCTTTGCATATGAGAGCATATGAATGCATATACACGATTTTCCAAAGTGGAGCACTGACAAGCCTGAAGATCGCACCATGGGTGGTGCAGCAGTTGGCAGAGTCACCTCGCAGTAAGAAGATCCCGGGTTCAAATCCAAGAACCATACAGTATGAACCCAGGAACTTCTGTAAGTTTGCATATTTCCCCATTATGTCAGTGGGTTTGCTCCCTCAGTCCAAAGACTTACTCAACATAGTGGTCATGGTTGTCTGTCTGCATGTGTATTAACTCTGTGATCGACTGGCAGCCTATCCAGTGTATAGGACCCTTTTACTCAGTGCCAGCTCATATAGGCTCCAGCCCTCTGTGACCCTGAAAAGCATAACCAGATATAGATATTGGATGGATGATCACATGATCAAGCTGTTTTCATTTTATTTCCCTGAAGATTGAGAGTGTCAGATCAATTAGACCTATAGGAACAACGTCAGACTCCTCCTAACAATTAATATTTATGTTACAAATTCTCTTATTACATGAGTCTTACAGAGAATGCACACAAATTATTAGGTTCTGGTCATGACAATGACACAATAGGAAAGAGGATGACTGCACTCTTGTCTCCAACAGTGACTGTGAAGAACACCAGTGGAGCCTAAACTGGATTTACAGTCGACACAAGTCCTGCTATAGGTAGCTATGACACTGGCAGTGTTGTGCTGGTGAACACATCAGGACTTCACATCCACTTCCATCACAGTCCTTCTACAGCCTGTCTTATATGAAGTAGGTCAGAGATGTATTCCAAGTGTCAGGCTAAAGGACTTCATTATGTGACCATACTGCCCACTTTAATCTAATGTATGCTTCTGTCAATCAACGATGGTCATACCGTATTTCCCTCGATTATCAAGAGTTCTGTGAAATACTACGAAAATAAAAATTACTGGAGGTGTGTCGTAATTTTAGCAGGCCGTCGGAGCTACACCGTCATGGACCGTCTGAAAAAAACCCTTTTTGTCTAATCTACCTGCTTTTCCTGGCGGAGACGGCAGGAAAAATATGCAAACAGCCTTCAGAGTTCATGTTTATTCTGCAGTGCAAACACTCAATAAACCTGTCTGGAATGTACAAGTGAGCACTGGAGTATGTAAAAAGTGAATACATACACATGGTGACTGCACACACACACACACACACACACACACACACACACACATGCACACACACATGCACACAGACAAACCCACAAACACACATGCACACACACACTACAGGATCATTGCCAAACTGCTTAGCTAAGAATGGAAGTGTATTCAGCCATAGCCAGATCCATTAACTATCAAAGCATATCACCAGTCAACTGACATCACTGCATTGTGAGCACCAACATCATGGAGCCAAGGAACGGCGGGGAAAGCTATTGCAGAAGTATAAGTCTGGAATTATTGTTGAGGCATACCGGTCATATTTGACACTGACGGAATTGGTCACATGCCACCTACTGTAGAATTTCTATTTTTCTTCATATTGTGCAATAAATTTGGGAGCAGCTGCTACAGAAAATATCAACTTTCAGCACCAGCGGCCATTCCAGTGACAGCTAGGAGCCTGCCACATGGGCTTGGCCTGCCATTGGGATGGGGGCTTAGTGAAAGAGGCTGACAAAACAACATTCTCCAGCTATGCTAATTGGCATACTTTCACATGGGCTGGAATGCTATGATAACATCCACCTCTATTCCCTGTGGAGGCCTTGATCCTGCAGGCGTTTACTGGGTCAGAGGACCTTGATGTGGATGAAAGCAAGGTAGAGGGGCTCCATTATGCATAAGAGAGGGGGATGGTCTCTCACTCTTGGACAGACACGTGGTATTTAGATACGTTGGGGGGATGCTGATACTTTAGGCAATGGTGTTTGATGCGTCAGGGGGTCGAGTGAGGCTTTGGCTAAAATTTCTGTCATTTAGGGGCCTCTGCTGTCAGGTAGCTGTCACGCCCCACGCACAGTGTGGGGCTATGAGGCAGGGGGACTGCTAGGGAATTGGGGTGGGACAAAGTGGAGCCCTGTCTCTGCAGGGATGGTTACAGAGGCATGGGATTGATGGGGTGGTGATGAGAGACGGAGATGTCAGGGAACAGACACCCATTCAGAGTGGGACCAGTACGAGAGGCCTACTGGGGAACTCTGGGGCCCATCATCACCTCTGCTCTCTGGGTTGGGCAGGGGAGTAGAGAAGAGAATAAGGGGGGACTGTCCAATAGGGTTCACACACATCACCCCACTGTGGGTTTATTATTCTGGTGTGTGACCTGAGCCAGTTGCCCCAGTGTCTACAGAACCTACAGTATGTGTCCACGCAAGATGCTGTGAATCAATTACTTCTCTATGCTACCTAAGTAAAAAAACAACTTCACGGGGCATATGTGTGTGTGTCATGCGCTTAGGCCGTGGAGAAGAAACAACAAACCTAGGCGGTTTCCTTGTTTGAAGGGCATGACATTTTGGATTACAGCTCCATCGCAAGGCCTCCCAGACATTTCTGAGAGCAGAGACACAGAAATATGAGACTGATAAGAATCAGTCAGCTAAGGTCATACCAGGTAGGCACGGGGAGAAATGTAAGTCCGGATGCATCAAACCGACTTTTTCTCTTTTGATTCCAATACCTCAACTCTATCTGTCAATAGGATTACCTATTTGATAGTTTTCTTTTTAATAGAAATCTTTATACCCCACTGCATGGAACACATTGGAATAATTTGGGTAATTTCTATTCCTTTGTTGATAGTGGACAGGAGAGGGTTGACAGGGAATGAGGTGCGAGAGACGTGCAACCAAGTAATGGTCAAGTGACGTGATCCAAGGACGTTGTAGTTTGTGGTCAGGGCTTTAGCAATTGGGACACCAGCGCTGCATCATTTTGGTCATTTTTGAATTGGTCTTGTCTAGTCAATAGTCCATTTGGTCAGTATCTGCCCCAATACTGATCTATATAAACAGGTCATGCATCCTTTGATGTAAGGGTATAGCATCTTAGTACAATGAAGACTAATGGTCGCAGTATCTTCTCTAAATCACGCTCTATTTAAATCATTTTTTGTGTCATTCAACACTAATTTTACATCTCTCTGTTGGCCTCCTTTGGCTGTTGCTGCAGCCGGACAGAGAGATGGATGAATCGGCTATTGTTTTGGGTGCATGTGGCATAGACGTCAAGGGACAGCGTAACCAGAGACAGACCCTCTCCACATCCCCACCAGGGAGCTGAGCCAGAGAAACTCTAGTCACGTTCAAATAAATTCTTTCCTGTCCAAATTGACACCCTTCCGTTGCCACGGTGTGGCTTTGGTTTAGTTTACAGTAATTTGGAGTCTGGGTGGCACAGGAATGTGTTGGGGGACAGAGGCTCATGGTGCACTTAAGATGACTTGCGTGCTCAAATTACGGGGTGGGTTTCCAGCACTTATCACTTTTCCTAAATACAGAAGAGGTTTACCTGCTGCTCAACTGAAGCAAGCAATTATTTAAAATGGGTTAAATATAAATCATCAACAGAGCCGTGCTCCGGCTCTGCTGAAATTTAAATCTCTCACTTCTTGCTCTGTAATACAGGCTTAGCTACTCATCACTTTCGCAAGATAATTATTGACCTACTAATCCATATTTCTTTATAAATGTTACACGTAGTCTGCCTTGTTTAAAAGGGCTCGGAGTGAAGGCTGAATTTTTTCATTGCCTGTTTTATTCCCTGCCATCTCATACGGTAACATTTAGTTGGACTAAAAGAGCATAAAATGACTAATTTTAAGGTGGGGTTAACTCAAGGTGCTAACCTCATGTGAAACATACTGCTTTGTGTCCAAAGTCAAGCAGATCCTATTTGAAGCTGCCTCGAAGCTTGGCCAAATCCATTCCCAGCCAATGCATCTGCTCTTGATAAAAATCAATAATCAACCTCACCAAACTGAAAACATGCAGCAGTGTGTGTGTGTAGTTTGCATCAGGTATAGTATAGACCGCCCCACAGCAGGAGTGAACTTTCATGAACAGTAAAGCTGGCAGACTCAGTTTTGGTCAGTTTCAAACAATGACAGAGCTAAATGTGACGCAGTCCTCGTTTTGAACAGGCAAGATTTAATAAACGTTTCCTATGTACACAGGCAAGACAGACACATGGTGTTCATAAGCCACATTATGCTCTCACTGCAAAAAGGTAATGGAATCCCCATAGCACAGATAAATTTAATGCACACATGGATATATGCACACATCCACAGACACACAACATCTCTCTTACACTCAGTTTCCTTGTATCTTGCACACTTTTCACCTTTCATATACTCATAATCTAGATCGTCAGGATTCTCTACGAATTCCTGTTTTAATGTAAAAACCTGCATCCAGTTGGGAGAAGAGGCATGTCAGGAATACAGCTCTTATTTCAGTCAGCATCCATATTTCCTTCCTATGGGTAAAGAGTGAGGATTTCCTTAATGACTTATTTCCCTCATGTTAAACGGAAGTTTAAACTCAGACTAGTCCACTATTATCAAAGCACAAAACATTCCTAAAAAAAGGTCACAGTTAAGTACAATTTAATCTCTTAGGTTAAACGTTGCCCCCAAAAATATTGCGTATAAGAGCCAAGTCAAACCGTTCATCACATTCTTCAATAACTAAATCATATTTTAAACGCTGCTGAAATGTGTTTGGACATTGCACATTATCTTGTAATTTAAATGTGCACATTAATAATTAATGGTGACAACTAGTAAGGGTAGCAAGGTTTAATTGACTAGTTGACTAATTGCTCACATGACAACAAAGACAAGTGAGGCAGAGTATAATATGCATATACTGATGAAGAAAGCAATGTGGCCCTCATGTAGTGAGGCAGGCTGTAAGGGTATGGTGGTCTGGGTGATGTATGGACATGTAGTAAATCTGATTTTCATGCAGGAGACCAGTTTGCATCTTGTCAGAGGAAAGCAAGAATTTTAATTCCAGGGTTTTGTAAAATTGTCCAATATCAGCATGAATGTCTGGTGACAGGGTTCGGGCCACTGCACTCGTGCACGGTTTGAAGCCAATCAGATGTAGTTTCAAACAAATGAATCCCAGAAGAAACTGGGGAGACCCCCCACTACCTTGCTTAATTTCCTTGTCAAGCAAGGTTGTAGGGAAAAAGACCTTTTTCACTCCAGTATAGCTGTATTCAAAGATGTGAATAAAGCAAATGATGCAGTGTTGTGCAGTGGTTATGCTTTCCAGTTACATGAAGATTAAAGCAGTCTGATTTGAGGTTCAGAAACCCTATGCAGCAGAGGAACAAGGAGAGGCCAGCTATGCTTGAGTCTGCCACTAAACCCCAAACTGTTTCCAATGTCTGGAAACAGGCTCCCAGTGGAAGAGCTCACCAAAAAACAGCGTTCTCCAGATGAGAACTTCAGTTCTACAATCCAAACCATCCTCCATCTCAAACTGTGAAGTACTGTTGATGTCTGCTACAACCACTGGGGCTCCTATTCGTTTTAACGAGAGACTAGGCCGAATGTCAGTGTTTATAAAGGAGGCCTATTATCATTATTACCATTGCGTATTTCCATATGTAGCTGCCCTGGCCATGACCGCTTACAACCTGATTATTGCAATAAATCTCTGCAGAAACAGGACGCAGAGCAGTTAGCTTCTTTATGGCCACTGGTCCCCTTTCCAAGGCTGATCGCCACATAGCACAAAAGATCAAACGTGCAGTGAACACAAGGCCGGGACACTTAATCTCTATATTTGAAAGACAGAAAAACATCACATTTCAATAATATAGTAGAGTAATGAAGTGTAAAGTTCACAGTGTGCCAGTGGAACAATCGAGCCGTGCGGCGTGCGACAACAAGGCCGGGTTAGATCCACAACAGTTAACATTGATGCTGGAACAAGAAACGAAGCTGGATGACTCTGATATATGCTAGCAGGAAGAAATACACAGCGCTGAGTGGCTGCTGGGAGATGAAGTGCTTAAAGAACAAGGCTGTTGTTTTTGTGACTGCAGCCTTAAAGAGAACGAGGGGTATAATCCAAACACATGTGGAAACTTGCCGTTTCACTTCACTCTCCTTCAGCGTCCTTTTTACATAACCTCACAGGTTCATGTAAGCTACGATCCAGGTGGAGACACCCAATAGAGAAATTCCAAGGCAGCAGCAGCAGCATTAAATCAACAGTGGAGACAATCACCATACATACACAGAGGGTGCTGGAGGTCATGTAAGCGCACGGTATGACACACTGCAGGGGACAAAATTAACTGAGATATGATGTAGTCTTTGATTAATATTTTTAGATCACTTTGAGATTCTCTAGTCTGAACTTGATGTGCATCAACAGCTTTCCTCCTTCCCCATTATAGGTCTAATTCTTTGACGAATACTTGGAACAAACCTTTTTTGACTTGAGGCAGAGTGGCAATAGCACCTGCTACTGTGTGGTAGGTGCAGGTGGAAGTTAATAAAGATATAGGCCAGTAAAGAAGCAGACATTATTAAAAGAGTTTTAATGGGTCACAAAAAAACAAAAGAAAAACACTTGACCTGGCCTTGGAGAAGATTTATAACTCATCTGTTCTCCACTGTTCCGCTGGAGGACCAAACCAAAATGGCACGAAGCTGAGAGAGTGCACGGCGAACTTTGAGCAAATTTGCATTTTTGCACACGGTTTGAGTTAATGGCAATGCGTGTATCATTTTGTCTTTTGAGCTGGTGCCGGAGTCTTTTGTGATGGTGGATGGGGGCCAAGGCCTGGCTCCACTGCTCCATGTAGGATCTGGCTCTGTTTACCTAGAGCTGATGGAGTCCAGATGGGCTTCCTATGACTCTCCTCTCCTTTACAGGCTCGCTGAGTCTGGACCACTGATTCCAGCAGCCGGGTAGAGTTTGGCGGATCATCTCTGGATGGGCAAGGAAGAACACAGATGGTTCTTAATTGGGAGGCAAGAGATGGCTGTTCCATCATGGCAAAGCTGGATATCAATTGTAGTGTGAAGTCCAGTTAGGAATGGAAAGATGTGATCCACAGGAAGTGAGAGAAAGCACTGGACTTCAGCACTCTGGGTTGAAGCTGGTGGAGGACTGGCAGCCTACTTCAGTTTCATTGATAATGCAAAGGACAGAGTGACCTTTTCTTTCAAGACATTACGTCTTGCAGGCCAGGTTTCACACTCTCCATAATTAGTCTCAAAAAGGAAATCGGGCTGCCTCTCCTCCACAGAGAAGACAGGGGGATTCAGAGAAAAATAAGACTCAGACTTAATGCATAGATAGTCTCCAGCTCCCTTTCTCCCGATGGAAAAGCACTCCTAAGCCCTCAGGGTAATAGCTTCCATGTGCAGAGTCCCAATATTCCAACAAAACTGTAATAACAACATGGAAAAAGATCCACGTTATTGCTTTGCATGTCATAATCTTCAAAGGTTGACACTTCAGCTGGTGCAGAGATGCACCTCTGATGACTTCTGGGGCCCTAATGTCAGGTTTGTTTGTATATGTCACTGAAAGCCCATCATCAATCTCTCTTGCACACACACATACATGTACATACACACATGTAAGCACACACATGTCAGACAAATATGACACAGCACAGCACACAACTTATATACAGCAGTATATGTGTTAACCTGCACGGCCTTAAAACACATAAAACACCCACCTCAGAAAATATACATTTCTTTAATGGGAACTGCCTTCAACAGTTTCATGAGGTATCATTTTATCAACATACACAAGTATCAAAGGACAAGTGTGTAGGATTTAGTGGCATCTAGTGATGAGGTTGCAGATCGCAACCAAATAAATACCCCTCGCCTCCCTCTTCCCTTTGTGTAGAAGAAACTATGGTGGCTGTGAAACCTACCTTATACTTTTTAGATAATTATACACGAATGAAAACATAATCAAAAGTATATGATATTCCATTTCTGCAATATTCTACCAATCTTACACACTGCTACTTTAACATACAGTGAAAATCAACGTTGACACTGGTTGTCGCCCAACACAAAATGACACATAATTTACATATTTTCACTTGTCTGACCTACGTAAGAAAACACATACAAACACATAGACTCAACTGTGTCAAAATACTACCTGTGATTACAAGCTGAAAGCTGGAATGGAAACAGCAGCTCTGCAGCAGAAACAAGGTTTTCCTTTGTGACAGATATGATGGAATTGAAAAACATCCAAATCAAATGAAAACACACCCTGACTTTGATACTACAAGTCTTCATTTTCCACCCAAGCTATTATTTAGCCACAGGCTGTTACTGTAGCTGATTTCAGTGTTACCAACTACAGATACCAGAGATAGAACATGCATTCGTGAACGTACACTTATGTCTACTGTACACAGAAAAGGGACTGTGCAAGTACACACACACACACACTGCAGGAGGTTCACCAAGGACACGTACATTATTATTTTGAAATCAAACTATGTCGGCCTTGAAATTTGAGATCATTGGTGATGTTCCACACACTGTCAGTAGGGAGACATGTGCAAGGAAAACACCTACAGATATGCACATGCATGTGTGCTCTATTAAATATCGCTGATTGCACTCCATTGCTTCCTCAATGAATGGGCCCTGAGGACACCTCTCTGCTCTGTATGATTTTTCCACACTGATTTTCACCAACCACAACAACAAAGACCACGCTGACAGTAATTCAGATTACACTGGCCTGAGCTCTGATCTATAGTGCACCAAACTGCCTCCAAACATATACTGAGGCTTGTCAGCAGGGTCCTTGACTGCTGTGCATTTTGGTTCCTTCCTCCACTTTTTCTTATGGTTGGAAAGTTTTGAGGCGCCACTAATGTATAAAAAACCCTGAAAGCTAGGGTTTGACGTGGGAACACTTTCGGCAAAGAGTTGAGAATGAATGCAGCTTCACTCTGGATCTGAATCATCAGCAGGATTAAAGGCAGATAAATAGTGTTTATTGCATTTGAGTGGTGACAGACACTGCCTTTAATTTTGTGTGTGCTGACATATGCATACTAAGTACATACATGTGCCACACAACTGTTCTGACCTCGTATTTAATGAGCGTGTTATTAATTCATGACAGAGTTCACAGTTTGTTTGACCTCTTTAACCCCACGGGGGTCCTTACATGTCGCAGCACAGTCTGCACATCCAGACTCAAAAGAGCACTAACGAGGGGCTGCCATTGCTTTAGGATCAGCCAAGTGTAAGAACTGCCTGAGCTGATCAATTGTGGGCTCAATGGGGGCAACATGACAGATGGTTTATTAATCTGTAGGGTCCCATCACTACAAAAGATGCTTTGTTGTTTCTGTCACTTCATTTTCCTGAACAGATGAGGTCAGAATGTCAGCCTGCAGTCCACTATCCAGCCAAACCCACATCTGTGATAGAATAATTCATCCAGCTCCAATGTAGCTGCTCTCCCTCAACACTCTGTTCCCCCCACAACACCCGGTCTTCACCATCCGCCTCCCTCACCAGCCATAAAGTCAAAGTGATAGACAGCTTAGCACGAGTCATGCCCAAGACTGAAGGAAAGAACAAAACCAATAACTGTAAATGAAAAGGCATTTCACTATTTAATTGCATACATGGACATTTATATGCATCAGCATTCAAGCCAACTGGAGAGTGGAGGCAAGCGCTGCTGAGTTAAATGACACTTTCCATGAGTCCCCTTCATTACTTAACACCCACGTGCTGAGGCATTTACTCCAGACTCACTCGACTGGACCGCAGCAGAGTGGCTGCCCAGGTCTTTATAGTATGAATGACAGGTAAATGGATATCCACCCTTAATGCTCAACAGCTACATGAGCAAACACAGTCCTTCGGTCCACAGTAGTCGTTCTCACATATTAATGGCCCCGTCGAATCCTCTTTCATCCGTATTGGTCTCTTTCTCTTTTGTTTCCATTTCCCTTGCTCTGCTTCATGTAAAAAGTCCAAGCTGGCATGAATCAGCTCCAAATTTTACCTCAGTGATCATTATTCCAATATCTGACATATGACGAAAATAATGCATTCACTCGCCCAGCCACTCTCAGTATTATGGTACGAATATTTTTGCACTGGCAAGTATAGATCCCTCGTGGCTAATTCTGTCTGTACCTCTTATATAACCCGCCATCACATTGCTCCAGGAATATTTGTTAAAAATGCTGTGAGCCACTTGACTACTGTAGCTGTGGAATGAGCGGGTATCCAGGTGCACCAAGTCCCCCTTCTGTCCTCAAGGACAACTACATCACCATCATTCACCCTGATAACAATGGAATGATTGGATCTTCCTGAGCCACCAACCTGACTCCAAATTCCATTTGCAGGAGAATAGAGACGGTATTGTTCCTTTCACACTCCAAAACAAACATAGTAGGCGAGCTACCCTCTACAGTCCATTCTCGAATATATCCAGTGTTTTGTCCTTAGACGGCCAATAATCACAGAAGGTCTGTCTCTTAAGTTAATTTTCAGCAGCAGGCCCCTCTCCCTATTCCCTATTGATTTATACTATATTCTCTCTCATGCACTGTCCCTGTAGTTTTGTCTTCCATTAAACTCTGCCCCACTCCCTCATAGCTTCACATCCCTTTTGCTCTTAAATAACAACACTGAGTGGTTTAACACACCCCGGTCAAGGTCAAGCAACACCCAGTGTTCACTGGTGACCTTCACAGCAGCTGCAAATGTGAGCGCTTTAACTAACGCAGTCAGGGTCAGAGATGTGCTGGCTGCCTCACCCCAGCTATCAGTGAGGAAGAGAATACATATACAAATGGTCGTGTATGCAAATACACATGGCAGCTCGTCTGTGTTGATCCAGCACTGATGGGCAAACAAGAGATAGTCATGGACAGATGAGTGTGCCACACCCCCATCTCTGAAAATATACACTCCACTGCTCCACATTTCTGACAGGTAGTAAGAGTCAGAGCCAGTCAAAGCCCAGATGTTACCATGAAAAAGGATTGTTTTTGTACCTAACTGAGATCATGTTATAAAAGCAGTTTAAAATGGGGACCGTGAATGGAAAAGCTGAGTGAATTAGGAATGGCACCCGTCCAGGCCTTCTGATGTGCGAATCAGAGGAGTCCAGCAAGTTCAAACATAAATGAAGACGGACTAGGATTATTACAAACATACCAGCATGTCTTTACACTGGAAATGTAAATTCAAACAAGTATGATGCACTGTAGTTTATCTTTTGTCAACTGTAATGACATTTGCTTTATGGGTATGAAATCAGCAAACAAAGTGACCTGGTAGCAGAAATTAGATGATGTGTTTTTAATGTGAGCACACTCCTCCAGTGAATCATTTGAAATGTGATCTCACGAGTGGAAGGTCAAAGCAGGTCACCTCCGAAACAACAGAGGTCCCATGTTAGAGTGACACTGGATGACAGTTAAGGCAATAAACACAGAGGAAATATCAATTTCAACTCTATTGGTGGAGAATCTTTCTGGAGAATAGAAGCCTTTTTATGATAGGATTTTTTTCTAAGAGATTAAACAGCCCACCTTAACGTACTGCGAGAAGCGTCCCTAGCTTGAACTCATAGTCCAGTCATCCTGCCAGAAAAATGCTGCCAACACAAGCTTTAATCCTGCCAAAACAAGCCAAGACATTTCTCTTGAGACTCAAAGTTGGAAAGAGTGACAATGGATCGACAGTAGGGGGACAATAGAAGAACTGTGGCTCTAGAAACAATAGGACAAAAATGTTTTGGGGACCATACACAATGCAGAGATACAACTGCGGTTGTGTGGTGGGATCTTTTGGAGGGATGACCATTTGGAGAAAGACAGAGCTGTGCAGAATATGTTGGAGTGCGAGTATCAGGCTCGAGTGAGGACAAAGTGCTCATAAATCTCTAGACACATCCAGAGGACATAACACAGCAAAAGTGTCCCCTGCAACCATGAATCTGGTTGCCATAGTTTGTCATCAGGAGGAGGGGGAGGGGACGGGGGTGCAGACCACAGTTTAAGCTGTGTTTCTTGCAACAAAACCAGGTACTTTTAATGAGCAGGGGACATTTTCCAGCTGTGTTCTGGAGGCTGCTGCGGGTATCTCAAGCCAAAACATGATCTTTTCTTAATTCTAACCAAGAGCTTTTTGTGCATATACCTAACCGAACCTTCATCACACCATTGTCACAACATAGACTTGAAAAGTGAAATGTAAAGAAACAAAGTTTCAACATTTCCGTGGTTTGCAGAAACGTACAACGCCAACATTTATTCTGGCGGGTAGGCTGCCATATGATGCACATATGGAGGATGTTTGACATAACACTGACTTAACTTACAGCAGAAAAACTCTTCATGTGACATATATCATGACATATCATGGCAGCTGAACTACATATCTGACGTATTTATTTTTGGTTTACTGGAAAAATATAGCATCACACGAATGAGAAAACAGTGAGATCATACTCTCATGATGATCCAAGGGTTTTTAACATCAGTGATAGGAAATAAACTTGCGGCGGTGTATATGGAGGGTCCATTAAATCTTTTCTATTGTCTATGTGTGCATGCATGTGTGTGTGTGTTACCATGGTTCCCATTAAGAGGGACATTAAACACAAACTGATTAGCAGCCTTGTGTTGCTGGCAACATTCAGCCATAAATATGACTGCGAAATTACACAAAATATCACCCGCTGTTCAGATGCATTCTTCAACTAAAAGATGTTTACTTCACTTTATTTACCAGTATTTCCCTATTTCGTCTCGTGTACATATAATGGTGTAACCCACAAAATTGAAAGCTGTTCAAGGTTGTTAGGGGAACAAAAATGTGGAAATTTTTACCTCCCCACCAAGTTGATGAGGGTCGTAATGGCTGATAAAGACATTATGCTTGCATGAATAAAATGAATGAAGTAAAGAAATAAATTAAGTATTTGAGAATCACAACTGCTGGTCTCCTCAATATTTGTAACAATGTGAAATTCCAACTTAATCTCCTTCCTCCTGTCGTGCAACATAAGTGCATTTGGCTGAGGAAAACTGCAAGCTGTTACTAATTGATCTCCTTCTCACTCTGCCATTTATTTCCTAATCTATCCTTAAAGACATTCATCACTCTCATCTTCTTATGAATATATAATCAGAGGCACTGCCTCTCTGTCTGTTACTTAAGGGTTTTGACGTGGAATTATTGAGGAAATGACCAAGATAACTTGATGCTGATGGGATAATAACTAGGTCCTTACAGGTAATGACTGGGTCCTCTTGAGTTTCAAGTCTTCTCTGTCACAATGTGTTGTGGTGAAGTGCAGTTTGGGGTGGTGAGGCGTGTGACTGTGCATATGGGTTTTAAGAGTTTTCTTTTAGCGTTTATGCAGGAGTGAAACCAAAACACAGCACGAAGGCACAGTCAGCTAAAACCCATTCAGATTGGATTCAGTATGTCCTGGTCACTTGCTGAAACTAATCCAAAGCTTTGGCGGTGAAAAAAGTCACTGTATGTGTGCTGAATGTCTACCCCCTTGTGGACAAAAGGCATATTGCTCGGCCTTGTACAGTATGCTAATAAGCAGAAGGAGTTTTAAATCTGATTCAGGACAATCAAAAAAAAAAAAAAAAAAAGACTAAAGAAAAAGAAACACTGGATTTAAAACCAGATCCTATCTGATGCTGAGTAAAAAAAACTGGTAATGATGCAGATGTGCAGCTGGTTTGGCACAGATGTGAATGTCCAGGTATGTGAATCCTCCAATCCCTACTTCTGCCCTCACAGTTCTTGTGAATACAACTGTCAGGTTAATCTCCAGTAACCTGAGACAAACTTGTGGTTTGACTGCTTATGCAAAGCAACACTGATAGATATAAAGGCTGCCAACTGCAAGCCCTACGGGCCCTACTGTGGGCAGGACAGCAGTGTGCAATGAACCTGTTAACCCTCAGCTGCAGAAAAATCACACTAATACCTCTGGCACCACAATGTGCTAACTTAAGACTGCTGTTCCAAGTATAGCAGAAGAGCCCCCACTCTTTCTTTCACGCACACATACTGGTTTCTTCATTCACCTCTCACTTCCGCTTCCCATCAGTCTGAGAGTGAGCTCCACCAGGGAAAAGGAGACAGGAAAGGAGACTTCTCTGAAACTGATCCTGTACTCTGATAGGTCTTTCCACACGGACTCTGACTGCTGAGAGACACAGGCAGTTTACCCTGTGGCGATATGAACGAGCAAAAGAGTTCTGGATGCCTTTGGCAATGTGATTAAACTTGGATACTGAGATACTGATCTCAGAGCTATTGCTTACACAGTGACTCACTCTGGCACAGTCTTGGCAGATTAACCAAAGCGTCCTCTTGGCACTTTCTCCCTTTGCCAGGATGTATTTGATTTGCTAAATCATTCTCTAAAATGGATGGGATTTTTTCTTTGTCAACCAAGTTAAATGTATTATTACTAAATACCACACATGCACAGCCAGATGAGTAAGTAAAAAGGAGTTGCTGCACATTTAAATCGCTCCAATTCTAGGTTAAAAAGTAATGCAAGGAGCAGTTTGAGTGCGCAGAGCAGCGCACACAGATGATGCAAAATAGACTTGATTCTCGCACCATATTGCAAAGAAACATTTTGTGCTTCGGCATCTTGCTTCAATCAGAGGCAGACAGATTCCAGTCATTGGCCATTAAAACCCTCTATAGGACGCATATGCAAGTGGTGCCATTCATCATGCAGACAGGGCAAATCACACTGCAGTTATTTTTTAAACATTTTCAAATTGAAGATGACACATTAAAACATAGAAATCAACACACACACACACACACACACACACACACACACACACACACACACACACACACACACACACACACACACACACACACGTACGTTGTGTTTTTATAACTTGTGGGGACATTACATAGACTTACATTCATGTCCTGGAGCCTTACCCTAACCCTAACCACTATTTGCCTATTCCTAACCCTGTACCTAAACTAACCTTACCTAACCCGTAACCCTATCCTCAGTCTTCACCCTAAAATTTAATGATTTACATTAAAGGGCCCTGCATTTTGTCCCCATAAGGCAGGTGAGTCCCCAGCCAATGAATAGCGATAAATGTGACAGCTACAAATCACCTGGTCCGAGTGTGATAGTCGTGTAAAACAGGAATTGTGACCTGGCATGCCCTCCGCTTGCTGCAGTGTTTAGAAAGCTGATGTCTATTCAAAATCCTTTTTGTGACTCATGTAATTTCTCTGTGTGACATAGCGCAGACAAATGTGTAACAGTCTTTGAATAATTTTTATGAGAGACAAAAAAACAAAAGAATAAAGCAAAAAAGAACTCAAATAAAACTAAATATACTGTGCCGCCAGGCGTTAAGATCAAATATCACTCCGATGATAATTATTAGCAACTTGAGCCAAATAAAACTGGGAGTGTAGCTACAATGCAATGGAAAGAAGACATCACTGGTAAATCATAAGATTGTTGGGCATTGTTGAGAGAAAGCAGAATGTATGCTAAAACATTTTTCTGAGCACTTGGGTGTATGTGAACATCTATTGTATCTGTCTAATAATGACAATATGGATACCTGTTATCCAGTGCCAGTGCTGTGATGGGTTTCCATGGCGCCCCAGGGGACCCGGCCCCCGCCAGAGCTCACAGCAACTCCAAAAGCAAAACACATAAATAACAACAAGAGCAATTACCATTCCCAGCCCCAGTTTGCAGCAAATTCACACTGCAACCACACCAAGCAGCGAGGCAGACGTGGGATCTGGGAATCTGAGAGCAAATCAAAACCAACACTCTCATCCATGGGACAATCCCAGGACCTTTGTTATCTGCCTTCAAACTAGTATGACTCATCAGCTGTGTTATGGATGTTATAGTTGGCTGTGGGAAAGGTTCTTCTCATAACGCAGAAGTACAACACAGATAAACGCCTTTTATATCACCGTACCCCCATCCACCCAACATGTACGAGCAGTATTTGTGTTGATCAGTTTATAGCAGCTTGAGCAGGTGGAGCCTTCTCATTCCCCTAATGTCAGCCATGAAGGGATAAAGCCACTGCTCAAGATCCTACACCCCACCCCCCCAACAAACACACACAAAGAATGCCACTAGCTGTCAATCATTTTAACTGACCCGGCCTCTCATATCCCACAAACCCAATCATCAGTGATTGTCGGTCGGCAGGTCTATAAAGCCTGGTGTTTACCCCGTCTAGACAGACTGGGGGACTGGCAGACATGGGCATCTGAGTAGTATATTGCACCCAGTTTAACCACAGATGAGAGCACCACTGTCATTTAACACCATAAATCAGCCCCTTGCACATAAACAGCTTATAAGGGTTGGGGTGTCAAGAAACCAATTTGAGGGGTAATCTGAAAACAAAGTTTCAAAGCATAAGAAGCTCAACTAAGGAATTCCCTTTTGATCAAGCACATTAGTGCACTTGATTCCCGAGGCTATACTTTGCAGTGCAATAAATCATCAAGCTGAAGCAACGCTATAGTTTCTGTGGTTCCCATACCATGTGTGTGTAAGGTTGTTTTTTCCAGCTTCATGGATGAAGTGAGACAAGCAAGAATTGTCTCAGAGCTGAAGATGAACTGAGACGCTGTGATGCCCCATAAGTGCAAACATTGAACTGAGGTCAGCGGAGCTAAATTCTCACACAGTTATCTGGGCAAATAAGAATAGTTCTTGCAGTGGGTAAAGCACTCTTCTCTCCAAAAAACAAATATTATCTCCTCCCCTTTAACTGGCGAAGCACTGACAGAGACATACTGTGCTAGGCCTCCCCTCAGCGTTTCCAGCTGAAACCTCACTCAGACCTCAATTTAACATGGCTAGCAGTGATGCCTGGAAAATATTATGCCACCACATATATTATCATATTAATTACCACAGTGTATTTTCGCTCACCAGCAGGAGAAAGAATCGCAAAATAATCATAAAAATGAAAATGCTGCCTGACCAGAGGAATTTGTTTACACAGAAGAGGCGAAAAACAGTAGAGAAATGTTCTTAAACTGTAAGAGAGGATTTTTCAAAACACCACATCTTGCGAGAGAAGCTTTAGAAAAAAAAAAAGACTAATTGCAACATCGAGTCTGAACATCTGTTGGATTAACACGCTGGGTTAGGTTGGTGCTTTTCAAGAACAGACTTCTCGTGCTAAATATATAAGACTGTGTGTTTGGAATTCTGCAAATGTTGATATGGGCACTGGGAGGGGGAAAACCCTCTACACAGCTGTGACAAGACCACTAAACAGTGTAGCTGCTGGTTCTGTGATGTGGACTGATAGCGTCTATCCCGACTGCAGCCCCTCGACTGGAACCACTGCCATATCACTGGAAGGAAGTCGACCTGTTATTGTTACGACCTCAAAGGCTTTGGGTGGTCCACATTCAGACATGCAAATACACACGCATATATGAAAGGAGAGAGCCAGAAGAGACGAGAGACAGCAGGCACGCGCAAATATTACTATCCAAAACATCTGATACAAGCTCTCCAAACACCTGCAATCTCCTGTGAGAGCACACACATCACTGCTTGTCCTGACCTTGAAGTGTTTGCAGTGTATTCAGCCACACTTTCATACACAAAATTAATCTATGGAATGTATTTTTCCATGTGACCGATGCAAACTATTTCAAATAAAAGCCTCCACACGACAAACTTATCCAGGGATAACTCACCAACCGGGGGTACTCAAAGTGAGGCCCGTGGGCCAAATTAGACCTGGCAGATGTTTTCAATGAAAAAAGTGAAAATTAATTTTAAAAAATGATGATATAATTTGCTGTTTATGTGATTACTCTTGTAGTAAATATGTAGGATCCCTGATTATTCTTTTTTCATATAATCTGAGCACGAGTGGGCAGAGTGGTACTTGGTGCAGGAAGTCATTTAAAGGAAAATGAGGTCTTTTGCACCTAAACAATAGAATACAGTGGGTGTTTGCTTTTGCCCCCCCCCCATTTTTGAAGAGAAAAAAAGTTTGGGCAGGCCTGCCATAAACACTACACACACAAGCGCATGGAGAGAGATATGCATCAGCCACAGGCTTCCACAGTACTGCAGACTGTCAGTGGTTGATGTGAACTGACGCTGGCAGAGATTCATCATGGGTAGAGCGCAATACAGACCTGTCCAAACAACAACACACTCAACCTCGCCCAAAATAAGCAGTGCTGAGCTAATCTCTGCACAAAAGACACAAAGCTGAGCACATTAGCAAGACAAATCTGAGACAACACCAACGTGGTGCTCTGAGCAGGTCTTGACTCAGACTTTGGTTACTTTTCTCCGTCAGATTCAGGCCCATTATTGGCTTGGTAAATTGTGTGTGGTGGTATTTCAGTGATGCACAAAAAGCTGTTTGGCTTTAGAGTTCATACTGATCTGTTTAAAATACAATCCATCAGCACCCAGCAGAGTGAAACATTACTGTATCCAGTTACCAGGAGTGAAACTGTAGACGTGAGAGGACCCAGGTCTCACACATGCAGACAGGAAAACACTCACCGGCCCTCAGACAGACTGAAAGAGACACACTCATATTGGCTTTAATAGACCTTTACAGCAGCCCAGCAACCCATTTTGTTATGCCTGCGCACACATATAACACACACAAACACCCATGCACATAGACAAAGAGTGGCAATCAGTGGGTGGATGTCAGCCCCCAGACAGGAACTGCTCCAAGCACTTGTAACGGAGCTCATAAATCACTGCACACATTGGGGTAATGATCCAGTGAGAAAGAGAGGTGAAAGTAAAATACAGTGCCCCTTTCAGAGACCACACCACAGCATTCAAAGCTCTGCCTCCTGTCCTGCAGTGCTGTCATGAACACGACGATCACTGTGCACAGCTTTCACAGAGCTGCAACACACAGGAGCAATGCTCATTTGCACAAAGGCTGATAGATGATATGCCCAAAAACAGATATTTTGCAACGTAAATATGACCTGACAGTGTGGTCAAAATAACCAAATGATGGAAGGGTTAAAGTGTTTGTAGGATTTTTCTTGTCCCATAGTTTCTTATCATTCAGTTTCATGAAAAAAAGTCACTGATGTAACAAACAGGACATTTCTCCATTGAATAACAGACTGAGGAATTCATTTCAGGAATGCTTTATATTCAGCTGGGCACTGCTGTTATTACTGCTTTCTGTGTGAGAGAGACCTTGAGGCCCTGAGGAAGGAGATCCCGAAACTGATCTGAAACCTGGTGTTCATATTCTGTGGATTTCCTGCACGTTAATTTCATCAATTATGTATTTACCTGCAATCTGCAGGCTATCTGTTTTTTGCGGGAGAAGAGGGGCACATCCTACCTGGTAGCAATTTAGAGATTCGGATTGATTGGCAAACAAACAGCTCTTTGAGGGCTAGTCGTAAAATCGGATTCAAGGGTGAAGTTCAACAAGGGATCAGTTCCTCACAATGACAGCATATCAATGATTGTTTCCAAATACTTCACAATCAGAGTAATACAGCATCAACATCTCATCAGTGTTTTAAAACATGTGTGCTACCTAAAAACAGACAATATTACCTGTAAGTACATCATCAGTCTATTTATCTAAACACCATTATTATATCACTGCCCCCTAGTGGCTGGGCCTGGCATCACAGACCACCACTGTTGATAATACTGTACTGCTCTCCTCCAGTGGCTCCTCAGCCTACCAGTTTCTTCCATATAGAGTACTCAGGAGAGCTGTGGGGCTGTGCTGACAGTGTGTGAAGCTGCCTGCTCATAAAATCCAACAACAGCCTCACAAAAATCCCAGAGGCACATTCTGAGCAACATGAATTTGATAGCAACTTGTGCTGAGCCCAACAGCAGAGTAAGAATGGAGTACACTTGCATTCCTTAACCAAAATTATGAGCATTTGAGAGTAACAAGAGCAAGATTAACAACCATAGCGCGTTGACAGTATTCCTGTGGCCAAAATGGTCAAATCCAGAGAGAAATAAATCTCTCAGTGCTCTGAGAAACATTGAGTTCCCCATCACGGGTTAAGAATTAATCTTTTCAAAAGGACAATAAATCTTATACTCTCTCTGCTCACTCTGAGCACTCTAGAGATGTATACTTCATACATCACTCTTTACATATGATGTTAAATAGGACATGGTCTCGTAGTGGTCTGAAAATGCATTTCCCTGTTCACAAAGACAGCCCACCCCAGAATTTTACATAAAGTATAGCCCAAACTTTAACCTTAAACTAACACATGTTGAATTTGAAATGTTTTCCGTGCACGTGCTGAGACATAAAGTTTTGTGCATTTGCCATAACTGTATGTTGCATTCTGAATATGGTAGAAATGTTCAACATCTGGATATTCAAGGGGTTCAGGAAGGAAACGAGCATGTAAAACAAATCATTCAAAACAAAAACTACTTGTGTTTATTCCCCTGTATTGCTTAATGCCACGCTAATTGGCTACAACCAACTACATGCATGATATCACCTAATGGCTTTGGCTGAATGCCTCGAAATAAACTATTAATAAAGTCAGTCAAACATGTGGTCAGATATAGCTGGCTAGTGTTTGTAAATCTACCACCGTAGGAATAGGTGATTACGTAACCTTCAAAAATGAGCCACAAGTTAAACGTGTGTGTGCATGCATGCACGCACATCCTAGGTGCGCTCTGGTACTTAAAAAAAATGGCACCACACCTTTACAGCACTAAGGATGTATACAGTACAGGAGGTATACGTGCACTACAAAATAATAACTGGTCATTACACATGATTCTGCACTTACTGTTTGAGTCTCTGTATGAGTGGTATCTCTTTCAGCGGCTGCTCTCTCGTGCTCTCCTATCAGTGACAAGAGTAGAAAAAAGAAGTCACACTCAGTGAAAGAATTACACTATCACTGCTTAACTAAAGCACTCAATGAGTTTGATATGTGAAAAAACACATCCATTCATCTGGATAAAAAGAACACACACACATATACAAATGGAGGGCACAAAGGAAATTACCAATAAATAATTGCTTAGAACATCCCAGCATAGCAATTCCCCCATTCCCAATGTCCCTTCCCACTGCATGAGAAAGCTAACCATAAAAAAGCAGGATTGCCTCAGTGCAAGTGCCTCTTGGACACACATCAAAAGTCAAATGAAAACCCTGAATATCTCTGGCAAGATAAACAATGCGACAATGCAAAACAATACTAATCAATCAGGAAAATGACAACAGAACAGCCCGGCCCATTCATTGCAGCAGAAAGAAAACAGCGTGTGACTTAACACTGGAGTCACTGTGCAGTCATAAAAAAGGCTCATATGTGGACATGCTAGATGCACAGCTAATGAAATAAATATGATTTGCACGTTCAGCAATATAAAAGCAGAAGATCTGAATGTTCTGGAATGATGCATAAAGCCATGGCAACCACGCTGTGTCAATCAAAGTGCTGCAGAGTGAGCCAATGAAAACGCAGTGGCTCAAGCTGATGACTCTCATTGTTTACTCTGTGAATCTGCGCCTGCTTGATCTAATGGAGGAGGGATGCGTTCTTAAGAAGGGCCAAACACTGTTTTCATTTATTCACGCATTTACTTCAAGACATTAACATATTTAGTATAGTAATAAAAAGCAATATGATAACAGATGTTAGTGTTTTACTGCTTGCTAAAAACAGCTAAATGTTTGGTAAAAGTCTCTGTTGAGACCCCGATTCCAAAAAAAATGTGACGCTGTAAAACATAAATAAAGCAGAATGTGATAATTTGCTAACCCTTTTTGACATATGCCCAACTGAAAACAGTGCAAAGACAATATGTTTAATGTTGGACCTCATCAATGTCATTGATTTTTTTTAAATATCTGCTTATTCTGAATTGCCCTGCGATCGGCTGGCGACCAGTTCAGGGTGTACCCTGCCTCTCGCCCATTGACAGCTGGGATAGGCTCCAGCCCCCCCACAACCCCGTAAAGGGATAGTCGGGTATAGACAATGGATGGATGGATGCTTATTCTGAATTTGATGACAGCAACATGTTTCAAACTAGTTGGGAAAGTCGTGGGATGCTCCAAAAACACCTGTTTGGATCATTCCACAGGTAAACAGGTTCACTGATAACAGGTGATAGTACCATGATTGGGTATGAAAGGGTCATCCTGGAAAGGCTCAGTCATTCACAAGTAAGGATGGAGCGAGGTTCACCACTTTGTGAACACACGATTGTGTGAAGGACAGGCTCAGAAACACTTTTGTCAGGAAACACAGTTTGTTGTCAGTTTGCTTGCGAATGACTGGACTCTGTTTTTATTTATATTTTACACAGTGTCCCAACTTTTTGGGAAATTGGGGCTGTAAATTAAAGACAGCAGGACTCAGGATTTGGAGACTTGCAGAGAAAAGGACAGACAATCATTTCAATGCAGCTGTCGTCAGGATGAACAGCACGCTCGGAGTACTGAAGCTGCTGCTGCAGCTCTGCTTATGTGCTGCTCACGCTGCACCTCCTGGGTAGACGCGGTGTTACTTGTGAGAGCATGCAAGTTCCCTCAAATCAGCCACGGGTTCAGGAGCATAAAAAGCATGCCGTTCTCCTAGCCTCCAGCAAAGAGTGATGTATTAGTGGAAATGCTGACAGTGACTCCTATTACAGAGCAGCTAGGCACCCCATCTTAATTCCAACTGAACTCAGCCCAGCTGGATAGTGACAATTGGTGATTTATCTCTGGTTGAGTTTGACAAAACAGTCATAAACAAGGAGAAAATCTTAACTCAAACTCGGAAAGGAAATTCTAAACTTTTTAAAATGGATTTGAATTCCAATCTCAATTGACTGACAAAGTGATGTGGCTGCAGAACTGGAATTAGTCGCTCTTTTCTCACAGGAGACTTCAGTAAACTGGACTCAACACTACCTCAAGATGCAGTATGACTCTGAGCTGCGTCTTGTTTTGGTCATAAAGCAAATTAAGTGTAAGGTTAAAAAGTCACAGCCAGAACGTCTATACAGACCCTCCCCTCAACTGATAGCCAGAAATATATCACTTTGTCCTAAAGAATATCTGTGCAAAAATATGAGGACACTATCAGTCAACATGGTTCCCATGTCCACATGGCGACTCTCAGACATCTCTCATCTCAATAGCAGAAAGCAAAAAGTAGCTGGGACACTTATACTACGTATGCAATAAGGCTGGCATAACAAAGGGTAGGACAATAGATCACGAGTAGGCGGAAATGCCGACGTAACCAAGATCTTAGTGGTGTTTCACTGGTGAGTCTGTGTGTGGCTGACAGAAAGTGTCACAGGTGAACAGCTAAATGCTAAAGTGTAGCGTGTTTTGTCATGTGTGCTTGTTATCTGATTGTCTACAACATGTTTGTGCTTTGAAACAAACAAGCGCTGTGTTTATGACCACTGTGGTCTCGCCGTCTAAATATTCAAAGGCAAATGGGTCCCCCTCCACAAAATGAGAGCTTTCCAGTCAGACCCTCGAGCCACACACAATCTAAATTCATAATGACAAGACAACTGCACACGCCACAGTGCAAACACTATTCTTTCTCGACTGGGCTCTGAAAAAGCATTATCTTGTTCCATGCACATGGTTTGAATCAAGGTGAATTGGCTGTGCTCGGTGTGTAGTAGTGGAAAGCTGTTATATTCAAAGGCCCAGGGGCCTCCTTTTTCAGGGTCCATGTACTACACAATGTCGCTTTCCCCGACCAAACATGGGGATGTATCTCTGGAACAGACAGACTAGATTGGGTTCAGCACAAGCATTGGCTGCACACGAGGATGCTGCTCTCTAGTACTGTGCCAATGCAGAACAATGACACACAAGCAGCGCTGCCAAAGCCTGCGTAACACTTGGTCCTTATCAAATCATTTTGAACTCCATTCTCATGTTACCGTGAACTGTGGAGGCTGAAAGATATAGTCCTACAGCTTTTTTTCACACCCAAGAAAGCAAATATCTTTAACCTCCTCCTCCGTGATGGTGTTCACACGCTTGTCTCAGCCGGCTGGGTGATTGCTGAGCATTGTTATCTGAGAGTGGAGCTGTTCACTGAAGTTTCTGCAGGACTGCAATCAAGAATCCATACGATATTCTTAGGGTTACCTATACAACCTCACAAAACAAACAAGCTAAGCCAACAACTGTTCTGAATTACGTGAGAAAGAATCATTACAAAGAAAAGCAGTGATTGGAGATTATGGCTTGGGTATGCAGTGGTTCTTTGCACCTCTCTGACACTTGGCAACAACCCGTGGAGAATTACATACAAATAACAAACAAAAAGAAAAACGTCCAACGGGCTCAGGGACCTGACTCAAAACAGTCAGCAACATTTCTGGAAAAAAAAAAAAAAAAAAAAGGATGCCACAAATCAAAATATGCCAATTCAAACTGATCTGCCTTGTAGGCCTCCGCTTCTCCTCCTCCTTTAAAGTTTGGGGTCTCCTTCACCACTGACGCCTCTGGCTTCCCACCACCACCAGGACGGCTCGCCAGAAAGACGAGCCAAATAAACTGCCAAACAGTTCGTCTGTCATTTGATCGTGCTCAAGACGTTCTTCAGTGGAAAAACAGTGGTGAGACTGTCTTCATGTGTTCATGGACGCCTGCAGCTGTTTTCCCCATCTCTCCGGTGCTTTTCTCGACACAGATCATTTGGGCAGATGTACACTCCACCTGGGGTACAACTGACAACCAAAGCTCCCCTGTGCTTCTTATGGATGTATGAAACGTATCCTGTCTTTAAGAACTATCAGGCGAAGGGCTTTGCTGAAATTGACTCGAACAACATTCTGCCATCAGACACTCCCTAATTGCTGGGGAATCCACCTTTCCCAGAGGCTATACACACTCTCTCTCTCACACACACACACACACACACACACACACACACACACACACACACACACACACACACACACACACACACACACACACACACACACACACACACACACACACACACACACAGACATACATACATACATACATATACACCCTTAAGTGGAAACACACAAACTGTACTCTCAGTCCCTCTAGTGTGTGTATGCAGTAGATGTTTACATGTACATATAGTGATCTAGCTAGAAGCATCTGTTCAGTGCATTCCTATGATCAAGATTTCCTTCATCAGTACCAGGCAGCCCGAGGATGTGTCTGTCCAAATACCCATTTTCCTTAATCTTCCCTGCATGCCCCTCTAACTTCCCCTAACAACCCTCATATTATCCAACCACCCACCTCTTCATCAGCAGGCTTCTGTGTACCCTCCGCTGATGCATCCAGGAGGACTCCCTGACTGTCTATTACAGGGGCTCCCTCTGCCTCCCACCCACCCACCTACAAATACTGCAGGCCTGTGTGGGCCTGTGGAGCCTGGGGCTTGACATGTGGAAGCAATCACAGCAGCGACAGATGAAATGATATATAGAACTAATAGAGAGATGGATCAGTAATGACCAAGATCTAATGTCTAATCAAAATACTTTCACTCAACACAAGCAGTGACTTCATAGGAGTCTGAGAGTGGAGTCCCTGGTCAGTAATGACCTGGATCACATATCTTATCATAATACATGGATGTGAGTGCCTCCCATATAAGTATTTGCCAAAACTACTGTTCACACAGAAACTCTCAACTCTCATTGAAGCATTCCTGCTGGCCTTCATACAAAGCACTTGACAGCGGTTGAGTAGGAATACTGATTCATAAAGATGCGTAAATATCAAATGTTTCCTTTTTCTAGCCACTAAACCACTCATATTACCTGAGCTGCTCTCAGCTAAATCACAATATGTAAACAAGGCCAGTGGGCCCACTCTCACGTCTGGCATACTCTTCAGAATGAATCTATGGTAGGAGTTGCGTTCAGCTGAGTCAAATGCTCAGATTACAGGTCATTATACTGAGGCACACAGAGCAGCAGATAGCTGGTTCTATTTTATTATTTTTAAGCTCTGAGTCAAACAAATCTTTATCTTCTAGTACGTATTTTATGAGCAGAAAAGCAATGGATCAAACATTCAGACAGTGCACATAAATAATAAAGATGTAATCTGTCTGGAAAAACTCTGGAATTTGGGGGGCCTTCACACTAAATACTACTTAGACACATAAACAGTCCGAAGGAAAAAAAAAATCCACCTTTGTCTGAAGTTCAATAATTAACACATTATCTTGTTTGCTTAATACACAGTAACTCCCTGTGGTCTCCTCATGGTGAGGTTGCCAGATAACCAGTAGAAGCTCTAGAAAACTACTGCATCCGGCCAAGAAATACAACCCTGACTCTAAAAAAGATGAGACACTGTGTAAAATATAAATAAAAACAGAATCCAATCATCTAAAAACAAACTGTGTTTACTGACAAAGGTTTTACGAAGTGTTCCAGAGGCCATGAAGTAATATCCTTTATACAGTCATGTGCTCACAAAGTGGTGAACTTCGCTCCATCCTTGCTTGTTTTTAATCTTTATTTATCTTTTACACAGCGTCTCAACTTTTTATGGAATGTCTTCCAGCGCAAAACACAAAGCCTGTAAAACTTTTTACACTCCGTCATTTGTGTACATAAAACAATCAAGGTAAGGTGTTATTTAGATCACTGCAGAGGTAGGTGTATATTGTTAGCTTTACCTCCAGCTGTTTCCCTGTTTCCAATCTTTATGCTCATATAAGCCAACCAGTTGCTAGCTGTGGCTTTATATTTAAAGGACAGACATCTAAGTGGCATCAGTGTTCTCATCAACCTCTTGGCAAGACGGCAAATAAGTGTATTTCACAAAATACTGAAGTATTCCTTTAAACTTGATCAGATTGATGAGAGATTCAGATGGATTTGCACTCGAGCAGACTTGATAGTGGATTGAAGTGAGATAAAATGCGACAGGACCACAAACCTAGATGTGGGTAATGTCTGTCAAGCCCTAAGGCACAATGACATCAGTGACAGTTGTCTCTACTATGACCAATCTGATATCAGCGTTGGTTACTGGAATCCATTCATTCAAGAATTAAGTCAATGGGTGTTTGTATTTTGCATGTACTTCCAAGCCATGTGTTTACACAGAATAACAAACCATTAAATCTGGATAAAAAAAAATAATCAGAAAACAAATAAGCCCACAATGTGAGAGACGGATGTGGACATGCATCAGAACGAATCTGGTTGCACTTCTGATTATCCATTTTGATTATCATGCTTCTGGCCAAGAACCCAAGCATATGCAGTTTTAAAGCAATTTTGATCCTGGAATACGTTGCAAGTGAAACAATCAATGCACATTTGGAAAATTGCTCAGTAATGAATCACTCAGTATCCATTTTCTTTTCAGCTTGCCTCGTCCACTACTTTAGCTGGCGACTTTCTGCTTTTCCCACATAGGCACCCTCAGAGAGGGTGTGAACTTGTTCACTCTTAATTTGTGTAGAGCAGTAATGGGCCTAGCAGTGAGAGAGTGAGTCATCCCAGGTGAGAAATAAAGCATCTTTTGTGAATGTGATGCCTGGTCGTCTATAGAGGCTAGTGATGAAAGACAAATTAAGTGCCGTCTCTTCTCAGAGACGGCACTTAATTTGACCTCAAATGGTCTGTCTTCAGAGAAGGCACTAATGCAGAGACAAGGAATACAAAAAGTGAATGTTACTGTATAACTTAGTTTCAAATGCATGATATATTTTCTGGGCTTAACAATTTAATCAAGAGACATGATGGAATATCTATAGTCAGTTCATCAAAGCAGCATTTACAAACATGACAGACATCGAATGATGGAAGTGAGGGCCTTAGCTTGCAATAATATTCACCAACCATGACAGATTGGAGGACAAGATCACAAACAGGACACAGCACCATGCAAAGAACAGTGCAGTAGCCTACAGTTATGAGAGTAGAGGACACTATTCTCAGTCAAGTGCCGTCCCCATCTGAGAACTGCAGATTTTAAACAGCCTCTACTCTCAACAGCATTAGCACAGGTGAAGAGACACCTTGAAACAAGCTGAAATGCCTTCTGTTCTCCTGGTGTTAAATCACTGAATTCTTTTCAGTTGAACCATATTGACTCTCTGAAAGTTTACATCCTAAGTCATGATCTTAATTCCAGGCATTGGTTCCATCTGCATACAGTATGCACCACTCCCTCATGACCACCTTGACACATGCACAGCTGCAAAAATACAAGACTTTTGAGCAATCTGTTTTTCTTTGCCTTTTATCATTTGTTACTGTAGACGAGACACCTCGGCATTACCTAATGTCAGCTGCATCTGGCAAGGTATGTGCAGGATTAAGAAAAAATACATCAGGCCAGACAACAGAATGGGCGATCAGGTGCATCACCGGCAGTAAATGTGAGTGCAGTTTTGGATTTCTCTACTCGTTAAAGCAGAGTGCACTGGGCTGTAGGAAGACTAATACTTCATATATAAAGAGTCTAGTGGGTGGTTTCTGTTTGTGGTCCTTCTAAAATGTAAAACATGAGGCAAAACATGTAAGGAATTGACTAAACACTGCAAACAGCAAACAGTATGTGCTCTTACATTTGCTGCAAACAGTATGTCCAACTAGCTTACTATATGCAGTAGTACCCAAGCATTACTTAAGAAATCAAGGCATATTATTAGCAAACTATATTATGTTGTGGGTTTACTGATTACATTAGAGAAATCTTTATATGAGATTACAGTAAGTGGCTTTGTCCACTTCACTCAGTCCTCATCCATAAAACCTTTTCTCTTGACTTTCTTTTTGCCCGGAACATGCGGCTTTGGCCTCGCTCTTTTAGAATGATGTCATGTATGTACACATAATGTGCACACTTGAGACCCTTTTTCTCGTTTTAAAACTAGTCAGATGGAAGCATGAAAAGATCCAGTGGAAACAACCAACACACAAAGTTAGCTAATTATCTCACTAACTTACCACTGCAGGCGATAAAGTCTGCTAGCGATCATCATTTCATCCTCATTATCAATCAACATTTCAGACAACAGAATCCATGGTCTGTGGCAACAAATGAGAGGCCTGGTTTTGTTTCTTCTGTATGAAATCAAACAATCTGAAGAATGTTAAGTGGTTAATCTGCTGCTGTTAACTTTGCAAAGTTCATTTCTTAAAACAGTCACTTCTCGGTTCAAGCGAACAGTTCACAATCTAACGACCTCTGCCCGTGCTGAGGCCTTTAATTATAGGAACAAATTCTGGAAAATGACACAGATGAGCAGCCTAATATAGACGGTCAATACCTGAACACACACTGACACACTGCACTGCGCACATACACGCATTCTCAGGAATCCACTGTCATGTTTCTGTCAATATATCCTCAGGTAGCACTCCCTGCATCACGAACGAGGAATGTTTCTAAGCCAAAAGACAAAGCGAGAGCCCGCTCGGTAATCTTTTCTGCTCATTCATCTCCCACACACACTGCTATCAGCTCTGAAACAGCAATTGATTCTTTCACAACATCAGTAACAACTTTGTGACCCAATTTTCATAAATGAGGTCAGTGATTACAACCTGAATGGATAATTGACCACCTTTTGATTCCACCTCAGGATATATCCATCATAACATAATTGGCAGGTTGGTAATCACTGAGGTTTTTGTGCATGTGTGTCGAGCACCGCTGGAGAGTAGAGAAAAAGAAAACAGGATGAGTAATGAGGCATAGGCCATGCTATGTGGGACCACAGCTGTAAATACGGCTTAATAAAGATAGCTGTCTGCTATATGAGGTTCAATTGAGAGGATCTTTAATAGATGTAATATCACTAAAGCTTCTCCAGTGTGGCTGGAAATATTGTCAAATATCTTTGACGTCATAAACCAAAATGATTTAGAATGCATCTGTCTTTATTTAATTCTGAGCTTTTTAACCCAGTTTCGCAGGTTAACGACATCCCACAACTAGATGAAACCAAGAATGGTAGTGGAACAAAAAGGGATACTTTAGAGGAGAAAGTGCTTCAACAACATGTCTGCAAAAAAGAAAGCTCTCAAACTTGGTTGGACCATAACACGTACACAAAAACAGGAAATCTTTAATGTGACCTTTAAGAATGTATGTGTGTGTGTGTGTGTGTGTGTGTGTGTGTGTGTGTGTGTGTGTGTGTGTGTGTGTGTGTGTGTGTTTGTATTGTAACCCAATTCTACCCACTGATCATGTGATCAAGAAGAGTTGAAACAGATGGCGGAGAATTAGTCTCAAAAATGAATGCTTTCTCTTGACGCACACACGCACACCTATGGTACCCATCAAGGCATTTTCTGCAGAGCATTAACACTACAGTAATACAGTAACACCCTGATCTCTGATAATCAACATTATATATTATATATATTAACATATTCTCTTTATAGTTGAATGTGCTCTCTCCACAGACACAGGTGTACAACAACGCGCTGTGGCCAGCACACACTTTGTATCTGCTGGACCGTATAAATCTAACTCACTGATGCTTTGTGGCCTCCCGCCCTCACAACAAAGAGGCTGGATTTGATGTTGTGTTGGGCTCTGTGAGTTCACTCAGTGCAGAAGTTTTGCTAATCCTTAATCTGATTCCTCCATAGGCCATCTGAGGGCCACTGCCAGCCACACTCACTTCATCATGTTTCTCAGCAGTGACAATGCAGCCTTTGGGTGTTTCCTGATCTTGTCTCTCACTCTCTAATTGCACTAAACTGTTGCTGAGCCAAGACACAGCTGGGTACAACAACATTCACCTCATTTCCCTGAGCAGAGTATGGTTGAGCTGAGTGGTGCACACAGGGCGGATCCTTGAAAAGAAAAGGGTCTTGTTCAGCGCTGATTGCAAAGATAATTGTCAGAGCTGGAAGGCAATGAAGCCCCCCTGCCTTTTCTCCACTGTCTTCCTCCACTCCCCTTTCTTTATTTGCATCATTATCGTGGCACAACCCTGAACTGCTGTCCATCTTACAGCGCTGGACACTGATTAGACCTGAACACCAACAGCCCAGCCAAAAGACAGCTTGAACTGAGAGGTTCACATTGCATCCTCTTCCCTGTGCTTCTCGTGCTTTAAAGCTAAAACAGTGCATATGATTTCTCTCAGTGTGAAACATTTAATGAGGATCTGCTTCTAGTTTTCTCTTCTCTCAGTCTGGCTGAGCACTATCTGGAGGTCATTAAGGAAAACAGAGAATGACATGGCGTGACATGCTGCAGAAAAGGCATGAAGGTGCTGAGAGACGGACAGAATGTTACGGGCATGACCTATAAGTCAAAGAAACCCACTCTCGCAACGTACTGCAAGTTAAAAGAAATGATCCACAACAATGTCCTCTGAAGATATCTCTATTTTGCCACACAACACCGACTGATATTAACCTACATATAACCTTTATCTGGTTCATGAAAGCTGACATTTGATGTTTAAAGAGAAATCACTTGATTGTGGAGATCATTGTTATGCCTCTATGCTGATTGGATTTAAGAACCCAGGCACATGCCGTGGTAACAACTTGTCAATCACAATCACGCCCTTTACCCTACTTTACTGTCTATTTTTCTCTTAATGGGACCATAATTTACAAAATAAACACACCTGCTGTTTTGAAGAAGGCTTGGAATTAGCAATTGAGGCCATAAACTCATTAGGAAACTGTTTAGTGAGGTTTTCACAGCAGCTAAAGCACAGGTGTAATTGATAACATTAAAAATGACTGCATTCAATTTAGGTGAGCTATTTCAATTACGGGGACGTTGTTAACGAAATGTGTTTCACCTGAGCTTTTCTTTATAGTACCCTTCTTCAAGTCAAAATGTCTGCTGTGGAAATAAGAAAAATACAAGAAAACATAGTGAGACCCTCAACCATTAGAGGCAGGTGGACTTGGTAGCACAGAAACTTTCTCCTTTTTGGGCTGACCTTTCCCAACAAAATACTCAATGGCTTCTTTACTTAAGACTCTCTCTGACCTATTTCTGTGGTAAACATGAAAATACTCTTCAGCAATTTGTTTCCTTTGTGGCAGAAAAACTCACAACATGAGGAGGAAAATGGTTCCAGGAGATTTAAGTGGTCTGACTGGAGACTTCAGTGTAGACAGAGACAAAAATGGGCTAGCCTAGCAACATTAAGGCTACAAACAACCCATAATGCAACACTCTCTTAAAGGAACAGGATCACCCTGTAACACAAGAGCCACAACTTGACGTGAAAGGTAAAAGCCTACTCTTTATAATGTATAGTATTTTCCAAACATAATTTCCAGAGAGACACATTGTATCAGGCCATGCAGTGCATAAAAAACATAACCAGCTATTAAAATGTGTAATTTTTTATCTGTCAATCTCAATCTTTCCTCTCACTTTCCACTCGATATTATCACATGTAAAAAGAATGATAAACTAGGGGAAATTCAATTCCCCAGCAATGGATGTATCGTGTAATTTTTCGTAGAGAATTGTAATTGTCGATTTGCTGTTTCGAGACTATTTCAGTGATAAAAATCAGTCAATTATTGAGTAACCACCCGCCACGACTAGCACACAGTACACAGGCTTTGTGATGGCTGGTGGGCCTTGGATTAGTCCATAGCCGAAACTGTAGATCTTTAGCTGTCTTCTTCCTCTCCCCTATCTCCTTGTGCAAATCTTTCCCCCCATTAAAACCTGTCTTAATCCATCTTCCCATCCAAATATCGTCTTGTTCACTCCCCAGCCCACTGCAATGTCAGGAAAAGGTCTTTATCTCCTCATAACACTTTGCTTGAGTCATACATACTGAATCAGTCCAATCCTGTTGATCTCTCTGTCTTGGCATTCTCTGAACATGAAAACTCATTATCCCTCTATACTGCTGTCATTTATCCAGCCTGTCTTGCCAGAGACATGTTTAAAGACAGAACAAGGCCTTTCTGTCTCTTGTCCTCTAGTGACTTTAATGGCAGCCTGTCTCATGCAGACTGAGATTAGGTGAGCCAGTGAATGGCTTGGCATGAGACTCTGTGCTTCTAGTACAGGGTACATCCCCAGAATCTGAAAAAGAGATTTTCAGTGGTGTGCCAATTCACGAAATAGGTGGCAAGGAGTTCTCTTTTTGAAGCTTCTTACACACTCAGAAAACACAGTAAGACCCATCTCTCTGCCTCCATACAACACAATGTAAATTAATATGTCAGTGAGCCACGCACACACAAACACACAATGACACTCTTGACTCCTGATAGATTAATGTGTGAAAACATCCAGAGATGGTGGGATGCAGTGTCAGACACTGGTCATCAACAGATCCAGAAACCTCTAAGTCCCTGTTTTGCTGGGCTGACCTCCTGCTACAGTTGGACTGTAAGAAAACATGCTCTGAGATATTAACCAGTTATGGCTCCAGACAAAGGCTTGTACTGCATGCCACATCTGGCATAATCTTATTTATAACCATAACAAGATAAGAGGAGGTAAATCAAACACAGCCTCTCTCAGAACACTTAGATGTCTGCTCAGTGAAAGGCAAATTACAGTTTCCTTTCATCACGTGAGAGCTCGCTGGCGTTAACAAACATCCAGTCGTTCTCCCATGGAATCAGAGTCGGCCTCGGTCCAAACTGGATGACCTCTCTCAGTCCCTAATGTCTTTGGAAACAAAGGACCATTCTGGCATGTTCTAACTCAAAGGCATGAACAGAGATACACTGAAAGATGTCATTTCCGCCTCTGACCTGTACTGTACAGAACAATACCTGTCTCTCAAACTGAAGTCATCCTTAACGTGATGCATATTTACACCGATAATATCAATCTGGATTTTTCAGTGTGCTGCCATTTGCCAAAGAGCATTCCATGATGAGGAAAGAGAAATAGCTGAGGTGAAAGATGTCAGACTCAGATACTGTGGTTCAGGTATTGCCAACAAGGTCATTCTGTCAAATTTACCTTAATATTCATTATTTTACTGTATGGAAGTCTTCCTAGGGATCCAGCTATAGGGACTGTTGACCTTATTAGTTTCCAGCAGCTTACAGTAAACATTAGGATCTCAATAACTTGTAATGAAATGTATTCATAACGGGATTCAATGCTAATAAAATGTGTTACAGTCACTTGCTCAAACAGACCACAGTGCTCATTGTATAAATGCCTCTGGTTCATACACTTAATATCTGCAAGGAAGATTTGATGTTTATGGCATTGTGGCTCATAAAACAAGCATGGCCTCCTAATTATCCAAGACATGAGTTCTTGCAGCCAACACCACAAAACACACCAAACACTGATAATATCTCCCTCCAGTGAATCGTATCATGTAGTTTGGAGTAACCATAAACCCCCCATGTGTACAGGCATTGATTCCCAAAGGAAGGCCTATGAGGTTGCATGGGTTATAGACCAAAACAGCAGGACTATTCTGATTGAAAGGCATTTTTCTGCCTTTAACATTACCAATAACATATGTGGGTAACACTATAATAAGGGTACAAATCATACACTTAAGTAATGCTTCACTATTGCATGAATGATTTAATGCAGGAATTTCTGTGGGATGTACCATGAATTCCTGTTGCTCACCATTAACAAATGAAGTCAAGTAAATAGACTTCATAGAACCTCAGTTAAAGAATGTTAATTCGCAGTTAATTTATACATTAATTGATATATGATCAACAAAAAGTTTATGTAACCATATTTGTGTGTATTGTATAAGTGTATGCATCTGGGGCCAGTGTGATCAAAAAATAGCTTCATATTTCTATGAGAACAGATCACATATCAATTCAGATCATTCAAGTCATAGTGGCTTGATGGTTAAATGCAGAGGAACAGGTATTCATGATACATCCTTCATTAGCCCAATTCATGCATTGAATCATGCACTAGTTAAATATAGACTACGATTTGTATCCTTATTATAAAGTGTTAGCATAAAGGCTGATCCAGCTGGCTAAATCACTTCTTTTATGTATCACATGGTTAGGGCTTCTTGGCACGATGCACTTGCTTCCCTCTTCACATTGAAATGTTTGGTGTGCCAGCTGAGGCACACAGTGAGCCACAGTACTGTGGAAAGCCCACCACAGCATTTGAACTGGTTTGGATTGGTTTTAATGATAATACCGGCGGTCAAATACAAGTAAACATCACAAAGAGAGCAGCAGAGAGGCAGGTCACAAAGCATCCCGTCAAAAGCGGTTTCCCCCCCACACACGTCATCACGTCTTCAGTTCACCTTCAGTTCATCGACGTAATGCGCGTTTCAATTAGCGACGCAGGCAGCCAATAAATGTCCGACTTACCTTCCACGTTAAAACAAGAAGCATTCAATCGGCGGTCGGAGCCGTCACCTCATGCAGTTTGTTTTAACCAAAGTCTTTGACCAGGAAGCATTTAGTAGCCGTTGTCTGGATGAGTTTGTACCCCTCCTCTCGCTCACATCTGGTCCCAGAACTGCGGGAGTACCTCCCATCCACGCAGCTTGAGCTGTGCTCTGCGCACCCACTTCTCACGGTTTTTACTACTTTTCATGAGTCAAGGAATTCCCTGTTGCTTCTGGTTGAGTTATGATCCATATCTTTGAAGCCCCAGTTAAAAGAAACTACTAGAGCTATCCCTCAACGCCGGACCTGTTTCCAGGTGACACGAACATTCAGCGCGTGCACTGCTCTTTAAAAGCCGCGTGCCAGTTAATGCGGCTGGATAAGTGACGTCAAGGTTAATACAAATGACAACAGAGCCAGAGAGATGATAAATACCATGCTGAATCTGTACAAATATGTATTTGTCATGGCAGCAGGTACAGGAGACAGATATATTAGAGAATTCCTACAATTAGTAATCATTTCACAATAATTAATATAATGTCTTCCACGCATTAATGCATACGCGAAATAGGTATAATATTAAGCAACAGTGATTACCGGTGATCAGTATAAGGATCTTGTTCTTTTTGTAAGTAGTCTTTTGTCATTTTATAATACTTAGGTTATCTTAGCATGGGTATTAAAAGTCACTGTATATTATTATTATTAACAGTTACTGTGTAATACTCCACTACAGTAGATTAACAATAGCTGTGTACAACTCCCCTGCAGAACTGCTGGACTCTGTGTTCAGAAGGTGCCCTCGTGGATGCCCTGTGGTACATAAAACATGATAAAGGGCCCTCTAATGTGACCCTGTGTGCAAGAAACCATATTAAAGTGCTCTCTGTGGTGCTGTGCCAGTGGAGAAAATGTGCTGAAGTGTTATATGAACTGCCCCACATGCCAGAGAATCAGCTGGTTTCAATGTACTGCTAAATAGTTAATAGTTCCCTGTGTGTTTTTATTACAGAGGTGCAGTACAAATAATTTGAATCTGAGTCATGTAATAAAACAACACACAAGTTTTGTTGTTGTGTTAAGATACACTGTAAAAAGAGATGCATAACTTTGAGCCAGATTCATAAAATTGGTCTGAGTTGTGAGAGCAGGTCCAAAAGAAGTACAAAAACACAAATCATACAGCAAAATATATCTTCCAGTAAACCTTGAACTAAAATGTAAAGTATTCTTGGTATAATAAATCCTGATTTGGACTGAAAATTCCCATCTATACCATAATATTGAAAGATGCCTGTTGTCAGATGAGTGGATTTCATCTTTCTTTCATTCTGACCTCCTGGATCACTCTCCTTTACCATCTGTTATATTACTTGTACTGCTGATATTTAGATATTTACTGATCTAAAAAAAAAATCCAGTACAATTATTTTATGAGAGCTGTGGGAAGGAGAACTTCAAGTCATATACAAAGTAATACTTTTAAAAAATTGGACGTTTAAGAAATATTTATTCGGCAGGTTGTCATTTTTTATCTGAGAAAACAAAGGGGCAGGTAAGCTATTGTATTTATGAACAGAGCCATACATGTAAACATCCAGGAGCCCCATAATTTAATGTCCATAAAATTGCAACACACTCACATGCAACAGGGAACACAAAGGACAGAGACGTTTGTCCAGGCAAAGTCTGAATGCCTTGTTCGTGATCTTCTGGAATATTCCGCGAGTGGGAAATAAAAAAAAAAAGTGAATAAACTGTGACACTGCTGTTCTGGTATAATCTCTCCATTGGCGCGAGACAGAGAGATTCTGGCTGTGGGGAGCTTTGTTTCCCCAAGATTAACAGTTGCTGATTTATGATCCTGGAGACACATCGTGTTTGGACATTTTCGCTCCAACAAATATGTTCGCTCATCTTTACACATCCTCAGATAACGCCTCCGGCCTTGTTAAAAGTTTGAGCAGGGGAAGAAGGTACGCAGCCAAAGTGAAAGCCGGGCGAGCAGCAGAGGTTGGTACTTGCATGTTGTAGCAGATGCCAGCCGGAGAACACAGAGCCGCTGAGAGAAGGCCCGCCTGGTCTCTGTCCATCACTCCACTCCTTCTCCCCAAACATGCATTCTGCTTCCAAACAATCTCATCTCTCCATCTATCATTCATTTCTGTTTTCAGCAGGTTATCTTAGGGGCAGCCTGAGAGAGGGGCCGTCTCTATGGTAACCACTCCAGCTCCTGGATGGAGCCCAGGGTTGTAAAAGTGAAGAGAAAAAGGCTGTTATGAGCGGGGCCTGTTCCCTTCCAAGCTCCAGATTTAATGGAGGGTTCACTGGGGGGGAGACACTGTTGTCCAAGCCAACATTTGAACTCAGCTACACCAAGATTATTTCAGAAGGGACGGACCCACCAGTCTATCCCATTAAATTTCAGCACAGCTTAGTGGATCTCTTAAAGGAGGAGTAAATGGACTTTAGCACGGCTTCCAAAGGAGAGAGGGGAGAACACAAATATAGTGGGAGAAGAGGAACAAGTAGGAGAGTCAGTGAGGGGAATGGACAAGTTGAAGAGGCGGCGTAAAGGGGGTCAGAGACAGCAACAACAGACAGAAAGGAAACAAGAGGAAGCTGCCAAGACCGTGGATGTTGTTTTATCAAGTTCATTTTGTCGCCTGGTTCTTTCCTACACTCCAAAATATACTATTACATCACACTGAGCATGGGAAACTTCCCCAAACCAACACACAGCCTCAGAGTGTCTAGCTTATCTTTTTTATTGCTGACTGCAGAGATATTCGTCATTAACAGAGCAACACTCTGACACAACAACACATTCTCTGTCTTCACAGACGGGAAAACAGAACCATACAGCGGGCACAAAGTGGATTCTGAAGAAATGCAATTAAAGTTCAGAAACTGTTATAATGAGGCCAACATATTGATTACAGTCTTTTGACAAAAACTTGTTGAGGCGAAGTCAAAGCTCATTTTTTTTCTGTTTATTTTGTCAGGATTGCTGACAGTACAGTAGCCGAATCCTATGGTTATTGAAGTTGACAAGATACATATTTACTTCAAAAATGGTAAATAAATTAGCTTAACATGAAACAAGACCTCAAAACCAAACTATCATTTCGCGCTCTCTTCAATTGTCGATATGTAGTGGATGAAAACAAAGTCATGTCTTGGAAATCTTTGAAGCCATTTTGATGACCACAGTTGGTGGAAATAAAGAGGAAAATACAAAAAGAAACCAAAATAAAAACACATTTTTATGGCAACCACAAACATGTTTTATTCTCATGAATGTATCTTTCACAGAAAAAAACAAGGGGAAATAAACAACTTCAAGGTTTCCTTGGTAGTCTACAAGTCACTTGTACTGTCTACCACTGGCACCATCTCTTCTATTTCATGGCCTTTACCTCCAAAATGAAAGCTCCCCAAATTTCAGCATGTTACCATGAGATAAATCAAACAAATAAACAAAACTGTGCGGCTAAAGCAATGTGAAAACAAGCTTGGCGAAGTAAAGGAGGGCAGAGCTCACAGCCAGGAGACATAGTGCAGGCCGGATCATTGAGAGTGGCAGGAAACCTAATTAATCACAACCAAGAGTAGCTGTCCTCGGCTGAATCTACTTTCCACGGCAGTCCACAGTGACAAGAAATGACGAGAAACGGAGCACAGTACTGGTTGTTTGAGGTGGGATTCAGGGGTTTTAAAAAAACCTCATGGGGGTTTTCGGGGTTAGCCAAGCGGCTTAACTCCAAATAACTCCACTATTTTCCAAAGTTGATGTAAACAAGAATGTGTGCTGATGAAGTGGCAGGGTGATGGTCTGCATAAGCAGCATCCTCCCTGGATAGACTCTAATCCCACTGTGTATTCTGCGGTGGGCCAGGTCCTTCTGGTGATGAAAACACCACAAAGACCACAGTTGATTTTGGAGCATCATAGTCTTTTCAACTTCTCTGCGAACATTTCCACATTGCAACATCTGGTTGGCAATGAATTGAGCTGTTTGCAGGCGAAGAAAAAAAATCAAAACAGAAAAACGCTTCTTCCCTGTGTTCCATCAGTGACCTTCAGCATTTGTTAAAATGGCTTTCTGACTTGATGGCTTGTCAGACTATATGCGTTTGTTGAGCTCTGGTGTTCCCTTGAGACTCGTCAGGTGACAATCTGGACCACCTCGCCATTCTCTCCCTTGATGGCCCCCTGGATGGCCTCTTTCACCTCCATGTCCATCTGCAGGGCCGGGGCCAGCTCTGCAGCCTGGAACACATGAAAGACCCGAGAGGTGATTAACGGGAAAACACGTCAAACATTTGCTAATTATGTAGCACCCTGCTTGAGCTAATCAGTGTGATTTTAAAAACGCTGTATCACAGATGAAGTGTGTATCATGTGAAGCCATATGGTCGCACATACACCTGTGTCATTGTGGGAGCCAACCACAGTGAATGGACCGAAGACAGAAGGAGCAGAGGAATGGCAAGAGAGATTAGAGAAGAGATATATCAGAGTGAAGAAAGGACTGAGAAAAGAAGAAAAAAACAGAGCGACAGGTGGAGAGAGACCTGACAAGAGATGAGCCATTTATATTTTAATGCTCTCCGACTGTCTCTATGGTCTGTGTCAGACAGAGGGGGGTATTGTGTGGCTAAAAACCCCTTAAAAAGATGAGAGGTTCATGACTCAGTCCTGGATGATGACCATGAAGAGTGACTCACTCCTTCCTCGAATGCACGCCAAAGGTTCCCTCAAACACACCTGCAGCATTTAATTCTCCCTCCAGCCCAGCATGCTGTCACTAGACAACAGAACTGAATGGAGTGCAGCTGCAGCACACACAGTGTAATAGCACATGAGGCAGACACACTGTAACCGGCGGCGGTGAAGAGGACAAGTGAAACTCATGTGGATCCATGTTTTCACTGAGCATTTGAAACACTGGACATGTTGAACTGTCATAGTACTGACCTCGCTCTTCATTTGGAAGTACTGATGGATAGAGGGTCCACAGCTTTGAATTATATGTATCACAAACTCAACATTTGGATCAGTTTTTGTCAGAAATATGCTTAAACCAGCCTGTTGGTGTTATGTAGTCCCAGCTTTAGGCCTGAGCTGGAGGTGGCCCGTCCTGCATCAAACTTCAGACACGGATTATCACCAATTTGCAGAAATGCTTTGGAATGCAAAAATATTACTATGTGTTGCCCCGTACTTCACTAGTTTGTGTAATGGAAACTATTAAATAAAGAGAGGGGAAAAATGCAGAGATAAATAAATACAAAAAGCCTAAGTAATTTTTCAAGAACTTATATAAATGCTACCATATGTCTGGAAACAGATGAGAGCAATTCTCTCGATTCAACACTTTTCAGGGGGGAAAAAGAACAGCGCTAACCTTCCTCTGAACTTTGAACTGAAAGTCAGCAATGTTTACACTCTAGGACATCAAAACCCAACTGTGATAATAACCCGGCCTGTACCACCCTGACAGGCCAAGCCAAGTATCTATGCTCCCACGCAGGCTGCTTGGCTCAATGATTCTTTGCGAAGTACAATACAGTTTCAGTTTTAAGTTGGAGTTGTGATTTATCAATCCCACTCTGAGTCTTTTGCTTTCTTTGCTTCCTTGTGTTTTAACTGCTTGCATTACATATTTTGTCCTGTCATCGATTAATGGTTGGATAGATCTAAGTGGGTTGTTGTTCTGAAAAGTCCCTTTCTTGGCACATTAACACCTTACAGTATTTTGGGACTGAAATCTTTAGAGAATCTGCTTTTGATTTGTTTAAATATTGTTTGATCAAGAGACACGCTGTTAACAAGCGGCTTCATTCTGTCCATGCAGCCTTGCTGAACCCAAACTCCAATGAGCAGAAAGCCGATGACTGATCAGACCTCTGCCAACTTTGTTAATCTCTGTTGAGATCTGCGTACAATCAAACATTAGGAAAAAATTTGCTCTTTTTAGAGCAAAAAAATCCATTCAAACAAATCAGTTGAGTAAACAAATAGTCTGATTGCCAAGCAACATGAAGCACAGGCCTTGGGGTGGCAATCATGTACGATCCACACCCAAAAAATAATCTATATGGGATTCTTTAATCACCTCTATGCTCAGAGAGACAAAAAAACCAATTACCTGAACAACTACAGAGAATGAAAGGACAACCAAGACGGGTTCTCACCGAGAGAGCAAGTTTTAATTAGGAAATCCACAAACTTGAGACGTGGCAGGTCGTCACATTCACCCTGTGCACATGTTGCAGGAGGGGAATATGATCAATCACGCTGCAAAGTCTGCAGGGAGATCCATATCAGGATAGGACTGGTATTTTACACAGCCATAAATCATTTGAAGTTCTCTCTGTTTATACTAAAACAACACCACAAAGCCTTGACTCACATCAGGACTAGACGGTACCTATTTTCGTAAGAGACTTGAGGGAAATATGCAGTAAGGAGAAAATGTGATCTTCAACAAATTTGGGGAAAACAAAAAGCAGAGAGAAAATGGAAAAGCTCTGTTCTTTTACACATATTCCTCGCAGGGTTAAACTGACCACTTCAAAGGCCACTGTGCCGTGTGCCTGTGCACCATCCTGATTCCACATATGGTTGTTCCTCAACAAGCTCAATCATCAAGGGATTTTAGGCATATCTACTAATTACTACTCTTCTCCTTATAACACTCCATCCACTCCACTTCATTATGTTAAATTACTGTTTGTCCAAACAGCCGTCATAATGACTGAAAGCTAGGTGCATTTTATTTAAGCAAAATTATGACAATGGGGAAAAGCAGACCCATTGTACCTGCAAGTAGTTCAGCGAAATTGCAGAAATTACACTCATACTTCTATTTCAACATTACAGTCATTATGAATGAAATATTACAGGATATAGCCTGCATCATTATGAAGCTGATCAAGCCATTATGGCAAAAAAGAAGGCAGATGTCAGCCCGAACAACCAGAAACTCTGGCTGCTCCTCAGCATCTCATTTCTCAAGAGAAGAAGAAGGAAAAAGAAAAACTGCACAAGGGAAGAGGACATCTATGGATTCTTAAAATTGGCAAATATATAATAAATGACAGAAAAGATTAGCTCTGTTTTAGGTGGATGGAGCTGAATTATTCAGTAGAGAGACAATTAACTATGAGTTACTCCCTTAAAAGAGCATGTATTTTCAGCTATAGAGGGGATGTATTTTTCACTTCATCACCAATTCTGTGTCATGATTTATGAAACTGTGCTTCTTTTAGATTAAACTGTTCACATGTCATTTCCTAACATACACTGCAGCACTTTTTTAAAGAAAGTAAGGGCCTGGACACAATGATCCAGTGTTCCAACTGGATGGCTGCATGGTTTGAAATCTGTATGTGTAGCTGACAGGTAATGACATAACGCTAGAGTATCATGAAATTATCCAGAAGACTCATTTATTTAAGTAAAACTGACAGATGACACTTCCAAAATGAACCCGTCCGACATCTTTGCACCTTTCCTGGCTGATTATACACATGCAGATTGTCTTTGTATAGAGTGAATTTTCTAAAAGGAGACTGTGCTGATTAGAAAAAAAAAGCACTGAATGTACATTTCAGTTTATCACATCTTGTATCTCCTGTCAAGTACTGAACTTACAGTACAGATTAATGGCATCCCTAACCGAGTGATCACTGATCTGTACATCAGAATGAGGAAAAGAGGTGGGGAACACAGTCACTTATTATGGACTGGTTAAAACACAAACACATGTGTAGCGGGACTGATTCCGATTAGTGAGTCTGTTCAACCTCAGACGAGATCTGCATACTCCAGCACTTTGAAAGCTAACCAGCTAAAAACAATCTGTGTTTGTGTACACGTGTACAAGAGCTTGGACGAGTTTGTGCTTGTGTGTGTGTGTGTGTGTGTGTGTGTGTGTGTGTGTGTGTGTGTGTTGTTTTACCTGTACGGCAGCTGTGTGATCTGCAACAGGGGCTAGTTGGACGTACTGCACTTGGATGTCAGGGGGAAGGGGAGAGCCCTCTACTGCTGTGGCCCCACCATCAGCTGACGCCACTGCTATGAGCTGAGCCCCACGTAGCACCTAGGACAGACGAAGAGGGACAGGACAGAGAAGTTCACCATAACTACCATTTTCAGTCCATTCTCAATATTATCAGTCAGTCACATAAAAGTGTAATAGATCTGAATGAAACACCCCTCATCAGCTTCATCTGGCTGACTTTTAAAAGCAACAATCTGGCTCTGCAATGATCTACAGTGCACACTACTGGAAACACAAACCAAATGAAAACAAATAGCAGAAAACCTCATTTATGCCCTATCCGATGTGTTTATGTCTTTTATTGATTACAGCCATCAGTGTCACACAAACACACCGAGGAACTCTGCAGCAAGGAAAGAGTCGTGCGGTGGTATCTGAGTGACGTCAACAAGCATGTCAGTCCTGCTGTTCTCACTGCTTCTGATCCCGCCCTCTGTTTATACATCGAGTTGGAGAGGAACTTTATGGTCCATTCAATTACATTACATTTTTACAAGTTTTGCTTTCCTTGCCTCCATAACATGATATACTAGTTAGGATTCATTTCTATTTGGTCTCATTGCATTCAAGTCACTTTCAGACAAGGAAATAAAAGGGAGTGGCAGAGGATTGAGTGCGAGACACTGCTGGGGGGTACCAATGTCCCACAGCGGTGAAAGACAGCCATGCAACGTTAGAGCTCTGCATTTTCTACGTTGTAATTACAGAGCAGCAAAGTGGAGCTGGAGTGTTGTGTAGGTATTCCTGTAGTTTGTTGAGACTATACCTATAGATAGACTATAACCACAAACACACAGAGGAAAGCACGTGCGTGTATACACTTGTGTGAGGTCACAGACATGCTCTGGGATTAGCAGAGCACTGCCGTTAATTTGGTTGAACTGAAAATAACTCCGAAGTGTCAACAGACACACAAATTAACATACAATCATCCTGTCAACACAGACACAGAGAGAAAGACAAATGGAGGCAAACAGTCACTTAGCTTTGTGCTTGTGCATGTTTGTCAGAGGCCGGAGACCTGGCCCAGTGTTTTCCAACAATAAGCTTCTATGTGTGTGTCTGTGTGTGTGTGTGGTGGGGAGATTTGAAATATAGTGCATTCTTAATAAACTCAAAGCATGGTCTCATTGATATTTTTCCTGTCCCCTTTCACTGCCTCCTGTCTCACAGGTTTGTCTTGCGTGTTGCCTTTGTGTGCTTTCCCTGCAATGCGATGTGAGGTCTCCGTCTACAGCTCAGCTTCCTTCCAGCTGCACTTGGTGCTGGGACTGGCTAGGGCATGCTCAACAGACATTAAATATTTTAGGGAGAATATGCAAGCCTGCAGAAAAAACCAAACCTCACAAACCTCAATTACAGATGATGTTTGTTGCCCCCTAACCCTTCCAATCCCTGAGTCCCACACAGCCTCCCAACCCCCAGTGCAACCTTTGCTTTGAAGTTCTGTGTTAGTGACAGTCCCCCCCCTTACCCCCACTACCCTCCAGCTTGCCTCATCATCTAAGAGACATTGCCAGTTTTACCACAAAATCTGCCGCCTCATCACCACAATGTGCCAGGCCCGACTGGCCCGATGGAAGCTATTAGTGTAAAACGTCTGCCTGACTCAACCGATCAGACAACCAGGACGCTTCAAGAACAGACATGGATCGAGGCTGAGTGAGCCAGTCTCTTAATATAGTAGAAGACTGTTAGAGCTGGGTCAAATGAATCAGTGTTTGATGACCCATAAAACATTCCTGACCAATTAGAGCACTAGCCTGGAGGGCTGGTGTAAACATTAATCAGACAGATAAAGGAACAGTTTGATACGTTGGTTATTTGTCATCTTATTGCTTATTCGTTCTCCTGCAGCGAGTTAGAAGAGAAGATCAATACTACTCTTGTGCTGGTGTGCTAAATATGAAGCTGAGGTCAGCAGCCAGTTAGCTTAGCTTAGCATAAGTCTGCGAGCAGGCAGACAACAGCTAGCTTGGCTCTGTGGATGTTAAACTAACTGTCTGCAGGCACCAGTGAACGAGAGGATTTCCCAAAATGTTCCAAATGACTCTTTCTTTACATTTCTTTTAAGGCACATATACATACTTGAGTTACGCATCATCCCATAGAGATTAAATTCATGCCAACAATTCTCAATCAGTCAGCTCACTGAGAACAGTGAGAAACCAAATGTACAGCCAGCTGTTTAAGTGTTCCTTCATGGCAGACATCTATAGAGATCCATCCTTATCCCTACACTTCATCACACTGTTCTCTCAAATGCAGCTTCTGCCAGGTGCCCATCTGCCTGCAGTTGAATGTATGTGTACGTATATGTGTGTAAATCCAAGCATGATATGTCTTTACTGTCCAAATAGTGTAGCTCAGTGTATAATTACCATCGTTCAAGAGCTGCCATGGCTGATACTTGAGATTGTAAACCCTTGTCTAACTCAATTAGATTCTCAACCTCCATTTGAGAGCAGTTTGCATTCTCAGCTGTGAGGAGCAGCACACAGAGGCTCACAAAAGCATTTACAGAGTTGGAACGGTGTGTGAGATCTCTGCAGCGATTACACAGGAACTTCTCGGGTCCACATCCTGTCCCACGACTCGCTTCGTCAGAACAAATCCTCTGTATGACTCAGTCGAAAACAATCAAAAGCTGAATCTACACTGGAGAGATGTATATCCAGCTCACGGAAGATGCCCAGAAAGTGTACTTAGAGGATAAAATTCAGTTTCCCTATAAGCAGAAATTATTGTTTTGATTACTGCAAGGTTGGAAGTTCATATAAAACGTGACTGAGCACCGGGATTCAGTGAGCACTAATAATAATTACCTCTTGTTCAGCTAATAGGACCCAATCATCATTAAACTGGTTGGCAATGATGCAAAAACAAAAATAATTACAAAATAGTACCAAGGACAGGCATTACGAGGTAGAAAATAATTCTGCTTGTAGATTAGGCTGAATCAGCAAATCAAGATTGTTAGTAGAAACTAATAACACACTATACAAGAAGGTAAGAAATGTTTGAGAGGGGTTTCTTGGAGCAGATGAGCATCCCCAACACTGTGAAAACTTCACCTTGATTGCCTAACTGTAGCAGTTTCCAGCAAAGAGCTAGAATGACTCACTTAAAATACAGCCCAATATATTACATTTGATGTAGTGAGCTTAATTTGTCAGAAACATGGGCCATGTTAAGTGCATTAGTTATTGCTGACCTCAAAGTTTTAGGGATTGGGACCTTTGAATTATCAGTGCTGGCTGGATGGCTGCCCCCATGTTGGAGGTCCAAAGAGCGTAGTAGACGAGCAGTATAAAAGGGGTATGATACAGGACTGGAGAGAAGAGCACCAAACAATCAAGAGCATCTTAAATTCTGTGCAGGCTTTGCTAGCTGCCACGGCCTTAGAAAAGGGGGAAAGAAAAAAATAAATCTTTTTCTGATGCTGTAATGCTTTCAGTAATGGATCCAGGACACTAAGGAAACACAGCAAAGGGAGAGGAAAGACACTAAAATGAACAACAACAGCAGCTTAATGCAAAAAACATTCATGATTCCAAGATTGAAAGACAATAACCAACTGGATAAACAAGGCTTTGTTACCCTGCCCTCATCTGTGCTTGTCTGAGGATTTTAAAATGTACTTTCTCTCCTTTCACCTCATATGAAACTAGTTAAACTTGAATAAAGAGGGCTTTAAAAACACATGGGTTGTTCAGAAATACAAGAATGCCTCTGAATTTCCATCTCTATCCTTAGTAATTGTCTCAGAGTAACGCATCAATCAAAAAATCTGCTTCCACAATGCACATATAGTACTTGGTGCAGGCTGGCATCAATTCCCAGACTCACAGGAGGTCTCAGTTAAACTCAGCTGTGCATCGAACAATGCTGTGAGTCACCCACTTAGCATGCATGTGTGTATATGTGTCTAAGGATGTTTTTTAAAGACTTTGCTTCACCTTTGCTGTAATCAAAGTACACTGGAATCCCCCAACAACACAAGATCCTCCTTTTAGAGGAAACAAAAAAATCCACACACACAAGACAGGGTTTTCTGTGCTCTACGAAAAGAGAGCCACACAAATCTGGTTCCTATCATTCCCAAAGGAATACCTCCTCTTCCTTCAGGTCTGAAAAAAAAGAAAAAGACTAACCAAAACAGGGAAATGAAAAAAGAAACATTTGGACTTTGGAGTGGCTGGAACTTCCTCTCAACTTCACAGCCGTCAACAACATCTGCAACTGCCAACCCTGGACAGATGTCCAAGCAGAAACACTATCTCCGGGTGAGTAGGTGGGGTGGAGGGGCTGGATGCAACTTGGCTGTAAAGACGCTCATGGACACAGCGGTGTTCTGAGTGCTTGTTTAGCATAGACTGGGAAAATGGAAAATGAACACACTGGCCTTAATGTGTCTCACTGCAGTCATTAACTTTTAGTTACATATGCATTTCATTTTACCTCTGAGTCTGAGGACTGTTTTGATTTCAGCTGGGAATCGGCTCATAATATGATTGAATGGACAACAGTGGGCTTGTGATACAAATCAAAAAATGCCAGAAGTTGAAATGGAAGCCAAACAGTGCTATGCTTTGGTCCTTAATGATTTGTGAATTCTCTCACTTGCAGTTACATTTTACAAGTGATATTAGTGTATATTACTGACATCTCCTGTCTACAACTGTCTATTCCTCAAAATACATCCCTATTATAAATCATTACGTCTTGCACGATCCCTGACCTTATAACCTGGCGCACTGCTTCCCATCTCCACCTACACCCGGACACTGTTTCGACACCACAGCTCAACACCTGCATCCAATCAAACACTGCCTTGCATCCTTTGCTCCACAACTCCCACCAGCAGACTGGGAGTCAGATTCAGACTGAGCTCAGAGAGGTTTTATGACAAAACCAGCTTGACTTGAATTCTGATCCAGAACCAGCAAATCAAAGGGGGACTGATGACAAAAATAACAGCCATAATTAAGAGTCCGGCCCCTTAAAAAATGAAAAGAAAGAACATTCCACTGAAGGCTTTCTCTGTTCTCTAGCGTAAATCCAAACTTGGCCTGCCTAATTGATGAAGGCATTTTTACAGTGTCGGTAAATTTCATGATTTAAGATGATGACTTTATCGTGTTTCCAATTATCCTGTTTCATTCATTGGAGCCAGAGGAGATGATATACAGAGGTTGTAAAAATCAACTAACAAAATATCATACTGCACAAAATGCCCATCTTAACAAGTCATTTCATATAGTGATGCACATTGATGAAAGCCAACACGTTTCCTAAATCAAATGCTGTTTTTCTGACACAACTGTGACACATCTTATTCTGTTTTTCATTTCTTTCTTTTGCTCTGGCAGTCCCCTTTAAATATCCCAAAAAAAATGAAAATGCACTGGAAACAAAATTTTAACACTAAACGTGTCCAGACAACCTCAGGCCAACATTTAAAAACAGTACACCCAAACATTAAAGACTTAACGGGTCCAAAACTCAAGCGCACTTAGCACCTTTGACATATTGCAGCCAACAATCCAACAGCTCTACTTCAAGTCTCAGATCTGCCATGAAAGAACATCTGTCAACTTACATCAGCATGTAGCACACTTGAGTCTTTAACTCATAGAGACATCACATCTGTCAGATACAATTACTTTCACCGCCCATACACTCGTCAGCATTGGTGAAAGAGGAAACAAAACAAACCACTCCGAGGACTGTGTATCATGCACCATCCATCTCAACCATCTGTCTTGTCCTTTCTCAAGGCATAATTATTTAATAGTCACATTAATGTCCAGAAGAATGTGTGGTCTGAAAATACCATCTTTTATTGCCATTTCCAACTTTTTGCATTGGTGAATTTTACAAAAACACCTATAGTTACAGCATCAGTTATGCAAGCTGTTTTGCTATTATTCTTACGAAAAACAAGTTTTATTGCTCCCTGACTGCTAGTCATGCTGCCTTTTTCCAAACACATTACTTTGCATCCATTTCACTCCATTTTTGTGGACTGTGTGCAGGCCAAAAAAGGGAAAGCACAAAAAAATCAGACAAAAAAAGTCACTGTCACGTGACAGGACTCCAATGATAAAGACATCATTTGTCATTTGGATGCAGCCGTATCACTGATATCATACTTGTTTGAGCCTTGTTTCCCTTAAGTGTCTTTGTGTACTTTCTGGGATTCATCTGATTTAAAACGCTGAGCTACAAGTCGCCTGCTCTTTGCTCAATGAGAGTATGAGAATATGAGTGAGGAGACGCTGCCACTGTAGTGAACCACTGCATGTGTGCTGAAAAAGCTCCACGTGCATTTCACTCCAGTTTTGTGGTGCATGTACAAGAGAAAAGAAAACCAGGCAGAAATGAAACCAAGCCAAACGCATGCCAATAGTAATTTTAATGACTGATGAGTAATCTAGTTGTGTTTATCGAAATATGCTTATTCTGAGATTCTCTAGCTGAAACCGGTGGATGATGAGCCCTGTGGTGCTCGGACTGAGGAGGCAAGGCTGCAGCAGGCCTGTGCTGACAGTGAGTCACACTGAAATGCATCTAAAACATCTGGTCCCTCTTACTCACGCAGCTAGGCTGGGCTCTACCCACAAATACAAAAGAGAACACCACTGGGGGTACCCTCCTCCGTACTGCTCAGAAATGCTGACTAACAAACACACACACCCACTGACACATTCAGAAGTAAGGACTCCCCGATCTCTGACCCTTTACCTCCAGGCTATGATGCCACAAGGACACAAAGCAGATCACTACTCCTTTGAAACAGGATACACTGCTAGACCTCTAAATCCTGGACCGCTTACGTACATCCAGCTTATACTAAACATGGGTCATAAAACATCTTGTTTGTATCTTTTCATCTGATTTTTACCCTCCCATCTCACTGTGAATCACAGGAATCTCAACAACCCCTCACTTAGTAGAAACAACATTCTTGTGCAGAGAGAGAAATAGGACAACTGAGTTACTCAGGACAGCAGTTTGTTTCCTGCACAATTCACACCCTGGTTGTCTGAGGTTTACCCTACAGATTGTTCAAGTATCTGCTTTGTGTGTACAAATGACACATCAAGGGATACTGTCCCAGAACACCAGACGTGAACCGAGGCTAACTGACAACAGGCATCGGAGGAACTGATGTCTCCAGCCCAAATGGACACAACTGTGAGAACATCAACACTTGAATTGAGTTTAAGTCAAAACACATGAACTCATGTGTTTCCTCTTCATCTCTATTACCTCACTTAATTCTCTCACTTTTCCTTGTCCGTTCTCATCCTTTCCTTCATCAACTCCTCTACATATCCTTCATCCCTCTCTGCACCATCACTCAATATGGACTGTCTGTATTCTTCCTGGTTATAGACAGGTTCTGTGTTTACAGGTCCTGGCAGCACAGACTGAGGGACTAGTGCCGAGCTGGACTCAGTTCTGTGACCCAGTTCCCACACTGGCCATGAAGAAGGCCGCTTGGGAGGGTCCAACAGATGCACCGCAACATGTGCTGACAGAAAGGGATGGCAGAGGCTCAACTAGGGGGAGGAAGTGAGGTAGGGGGAGACTGTTCAGACTCTTGACAATCAGGCCCCAATGGGCGGCATTCAGGTCCATCATCTGTACATGACGCAGGCAGATGACAGGATCAGTAAATCTGTTGAAGTTTTATAGTGGTCTCTTGAGAAGAACTGGATTTTTCAGACTGATACGGCACGGGTTTAAAGCTGTCTGATGGACAGTCTTTGAGACAGTGGGGTTTTATTATTACCTTATTTTTGTTTTGTTTCTGCTTTCAAAATGGAGAGTAACAGCAAAGACGGGTAAGGAAAAAGCAAGTGGTATTTGAAGTAGCAGAGGGCACCACCCCCTTCAGTTTTTTATGTGGTACCTGGTCCCATGCTTTTTTTTTCTTTTTTTTTGTATCTGTGTTTTTGCCTCATTCATAGCTCAACTGGTCTCAGTTTTCAATCGTGAAGCGAGAAAAACATCTCTTTCAGATGGTCTCCCTTCTTGGCTTTCCTCTCTTCATCTTTTTTTCTTTCTCCCCTCCTCCTCATCAGTTGCTCCTTTCATCTTCCAATCCTCCATTTGGTCTGCATCAGTGCAGGGTAAGATCACAGCGCAGAAGGAGAAGGGCACTAGATAAGAGGCTATGACAGACAGGGAGTGCAGTAAAAGACTAGTTATTTTATAGTTTCATGAGTCTGCCTTCTCTTCCGTCTGCATGAGAGGGATTTTATGGCCCGGCAGAGAACTTTGAATGCAATTTGGTTCAGACTTTCAGCTGGCATAGTTGCACTAGGTTTAGCTAAGTTGGCAAAGGCTGATGTGGAAGCGGATACACAAACATCTGCAGCCAAACTGCACAGATTCAATGTGTGCATGAGGAGTTAGACTAACAGAGTGAAAAGTGAGGTGTGTGTTCAGCACACTGCGCTGCTCATGGCATGCAGTAAATCTCCAGTGAGAATACTGAGCATGACTGATGGACAGAGGGCAGACAGAGGGGTCAGTCTGCAGCCCTCTCAACATTTTAACACAACCTGTCTCCTCAACTACAAAGACACCTCAATTTCTTTTGACAGTAAAGCTGGAGTAGGGGTTTGACACCTTATCCTTTAACAAGGCCCCAAATCCTCTTGCTCGACTGAAAAAATGCTGCGTAAATTCGTTCTGGAGCCATTATGCAACAGTAAGCGTAGCATGCTTAGTCCTAGTTTACTTACACAACAGCATGATTAACTCAAACACTGACACACTGATACACACAACTGGCAAGCTGTGAGCAAAACAATGAAGAGTAAGGTTGATTATTTTTAGCTTTGTTCCTTAATGAGTGCAAAATGTATTGATTTCATGATTGCACAGGACTGACTGTAGCAGCAGTAATTGTACTGCAAATGCTTGACAAGACATAAACACCACTTTTTTCTGTCCATTGTAATAATGGTCTTAATGCTAAGCATACTGCCAATGAACACAATGCACACAATAATGTCTTTTCCTTGATATAAAAGAACTTATAATACATGTTACTTATTAAAAAACAAACAAAAAGATTGATTTGTCATGTACACAAGTAATTTAATCCATACCATCCTGAGTGGAGAGGGACAGAAATCAGCAGGTAATTACTAAACTGCTTCCATAATGTAGCTTCTGCCAGGTTGAGACTCGTCTTCTCAATGCAACCTGACACCTTTCAGTTTGAAATTTTGCCCAGTAAATGAGACGCATCTTGACTGTGGCCAGATCCAGCTCATATGACTCATATGAGATCTGAAAAGAGAGCCAGGCCATCTCAGACTGTTGATTGTGATAATGAATCTCAATAGGACAAATACTGCAGAGAGGCACAAAATAAACCAGGTGCAGACAGACATGGAAAACATGCGCATAAATTAAGAGACCCTGATGGAGCCAAAGAGCGCAAAAATATCTGTGTGGAGCTGTTAAAAGTCAGCGCCCGAGACAACTTTTCTTTATTTATGTATTGGATCTTATTGCAGCCAAGCTTCAACCTGGAGTGTGTCTGACAGTTAATGTGACCAACAGAGATTGGATGTGGCAGGTGGCCTTTAAAGACAGGTAGAGCCACAGCTACATAGCACACGGAAGATGAAAAGAAGAGACCGTGAAATGGGGAGGAGAGGAAAACTGCCCCAGAGAAAGTGTGATGAATTGCGTATGCTGAGTTACACTAACACAGCCTCAGAACTATTCTGTCAGATTAGAAAAACAGTGACATCCTACACAGCCTGTTTGATGTAGACCTCTCTGTAAATACACAAACTTGCCTTTTAAGAAAGCACATCAGGATTAAGTCTGATCTGCATTATCTTTGTCAGCGTTTCGTAACAAATTCTGGTCCAAGATACATTACAGCAATCATGATAAAGACCTATGTCATTTTGATACGGGGATTATCTGCTTAAAACTATCTCTAATATCATACTTGTTTGGGGTCTTGTTTCCCTTGAGTGTCTTTATGTTCTTTCCAATGATTCATCAGTCTTAAGAGATGACCTACACATCGCCTGCCCTCTGCTCCATGAAAATATGAGAATTTAGAAGTGACGAGACGCTGCCACTGTAGTGTACCACTGCATGTGTGTGAAAAGCTCGACCTGCAACATGAGGTTTAAAGAATAAGTCACTGTGTGTTTGTTTTGGCACTGCACTCATATCATTTTACAGACCCAATCAAAGCATGAGCTAAAAAGAAAGGGAAAATAAAAGAGCTTTTTATTGGACCAGGCTCCCAGACACTGCCAGGGGAATAGAGGCCTTTGTGCAGTTTTTTTGTTCCCTTTCTGTTGATGCTTTGGTATCTATCTCCAAGGAACCAGTGCCTATCCCACACTGCAGTTTCAAATAGTGCTGCTGTTAAAGGTTGAGTGTGTAGGATTCAGTGGCATCTAGTGGTGAGGTTGCAGATTGCAACCAACTGGATACTCCTTGTCTTGCCCTCCCCTTCCAAGCATATAGGAGAACTTACAGAGGCCGTTAAAAATACGAAAAATGGGGAAGGCCCTCTCTAGAGTCAGTGTTTGTTTTGTCCATTCTGGGCTTCTGTAGAAACATAGAGGTACAACATGGCAGAATCTGTGGAAGAGGACCCACTCCCTCTGTAGATACAAAGGTAACGATAACACAACAATTCTTATTTTTAGGTGATTATACACAAATCAAAACATAATTATCAATATTAGGTTGTATTTCTGCCAATAGATCCACTGAATCCTACACACTGGACCATTAAAGCGTGCTTTGTATGGCATTGACAGAAAATCCCAAACAACAGCCAAACAAGATAAAGCTGATGGAGATCTGCAAAAACAATTCACATACACTGTGAATTGATATGAATAACAGCAGGAAATGTGTGTTGCGGTGCAAAATCTAAATCATACTCTTGCCAAAACTTGTTCCAAGATCCTAGAGAGAGACAGAAAGGAATGCTGCTGTAAGTCTGAGCAAGCAGGTCAATTGAGGGCACAAGCATGCATGTGTGTTTATGAGTGTGTGAGCGGGAAGGAGTTTGAGGATGTGTGGTGACTACCTCAATCGATTGAAAACACATACAGAGCCAAACAGCCCATAAAACAATACAAACAACAACAACAAAAAAAACCCTCATATAAAGCAGATGCATTAACGCATCATAAAAGTGTGCGCACACAGATAGCTAATGGTGCCTTGAACCTATGAATAAAATGGATGATTGAGTTTTTAATCAGACTATAAAATGGAGAACTGAGCAGCTGAAAACATACTGTTCCAGACAATGGGTGGCTTTAACTTCTCCTGCTCATATTTTGATATATTACACAGAAAGGGTGATGACTGTCTTAAGTTTTCCAATGCAGTGTACAGACACTGTAATGTAATGAGAATAATGTTATTGTAATCACATTACTACCTACTGCACTGGAAGAAAGTAAGGCATTACTTGACTGAATGAACAAATAGGTTGCTACTTGCATTACATTCTTAAGCTTTGAAAACGTCGATGGAAAAATCTCCTTTGTCTTATTCTGCCTACAGTTCATGCCAGCAGTTTATGAATTATATGCAGAGTGCATGTGACCGAGCCAACAAAGCGGCAAAAACAACTCACAAAATCTGAATTTAAGGCTGTAGACTCGTTTTTTACTATAAACCTGGGGCTGTGTTGGCAGGGGCGTTGTTTAAGATACTGGTGAAATGATGAAATATGATCCAATGAGGTTGGTTTCAGTAATAGTTCTATGAGTTTGGAACCTTATCAGATGCTGAGACACAGCACAGTGGTTTATCACAATGTTGCAACTCTGGAAAGGTTTCACAGCAATAATCATGTAATGCTCTGTTGTGACAATCGATGGGTAAACAGCAGAATGATCTTGTTCATGTTACAAAATAATCTAGTAAGACTGTGTGCTTGCATGTCTTTGAAGGGCCAACACCGCGCCGCGCCTGCTGGTGAGGCTGTACTGCCCTGCAGCACAGGCTGAGCCACGTTTAACTTTTTACGGACAACTCTGCGTTTTTGGTGCAGGTGCAGAATAAAACGACACGAATGAGGGGAGGCGGTTGTTTTTTCATGCCGCCCTTTTGTTTGTTTGAACACAGCGTTAGCCCTAAAACATTTAGTAACTCAGTTAATGCAAGTAACACAACTGTTGTAGGGCGTAACGCAAATGTAATGAACAGTGTAGCTACTTTTCTTAGGGGGCCATGCGGAACTCATTGCCTTTAAAACATGAATGATAATGTGTAATTTCCTAGTAATGACCCCAACGGTGAGTATGTGTAGCCTTTACTCACATTTTTATAAGATAAAGGGCCTCTGTTGGCTGTTACACAAAAACACCTGTCCTAACAAAATAACACAAAACAGTTAAACCACCAGACGGGCAGCGTGAGAAAGAACTTCCCTCCTTAAAGCTTTACTTCTGGACAAACATGATGAAATCATGAATGTAAAATTATGTGTTGGTCTTCAGGCGTCCACATGTGGCCTGCAATGGTCATACACAAGCCGGCTCTGCTTTGATCGAGACTCGCTTGGATCTCAGAGGAAAGAACAGAGAAACAGGAAGGGCCCTCGGTCCAAAACATCCAAGAGAGAGGAGGAGGAGGGGAGAGGGACGAACAAAGTCACAGACACAGGGAGAACACTAAAAACAGCAAAGTGTGTGTGTGTGTGTGTGTGTGTGTGTGTGTGTGTGTGCGCGCGCGTGCGTGTGCATGTGTGTGTGTATGTATGTGTGTGTGTGTGTGTGTGTGTGTGTTTCTAATAAGCTTATCATTATTGTATCAGACTGTATGGTAGATTGTATCAAACAGCTATTGAGAGATGTCTATTGTGTTTGTCGACATGCTCATCCGCAGAAAAACAGACTAACTTCATCAATTTAATATATCTGCATCATATATTAATAACAATGAGCTGAAACAAACCCCTGTGGAGTTTCAGACTTCCAGTGGTGCACCCCTTTTATGCTTTGTTTATCTGGTTTCACACTGTTCTTTACCAACACTGATTTACAGGTGGTGGTAAATGCCAAAATATGCAGCTGAGACAGCAAAGAAAACAAAGACAGAGAAGATGAAGACTGCTAAACACTGCTTTCAACATATTTGTTAGAGCTCAAGGACACACACAATGCATGCTGGTGAGTAACACTTAATGTGAACAGAAATTTTTTTTTGTTGATAGGACAACTCCACAGTGCGCCTTTACATACCAAACTATACAAAATATTGAGCTTTTATTTCTTAGGTGATGTGCAATACAACGGTTTGATTTGTTCTGTATGTGGCTTCATTTGCATTTTATTTCACCATCTGTCTCTATGAGCCCTACATCAGGGATGCCACACTCACAGCGACAGCACACCAGACACGACACAGGTGACATCAAAAAACACAGATGTCGCCAAGGTTCACTACCCTGAATGGCAAAAGTGCAAACGTTCAGCATCTTCCGGCTGCAGTCACATGGAAAAACAAAGTGGTGAAAACAGGGCAAACAAGAGCTGTGCAATCATTCCACAAATAGGTCCAGAAAAAGAATTTGGCTATACATTTCTTTAGAACCACCTCTTAAAGCTGTAAAGAATACAGTATCGCTTCATTTGAAGAAACAATTTGACATTAGGTTACTTGCAGTCATGTGACCTTAAATTCAGGCAGAGGGCAGGAAGTGAAAAATGCAATGGTTAAGATGAAGGAAAGTTCTTACTGGGTTAGTTTAGATGAAATTATGAGAGAAAAGTGCACACAGAAAATCAGAACAAAAGTCAGATGTGACCCTTTCGTTATGAAGAGGAGCGATTTTTCAACTGAACTGAAAGATTTGCTGCTACTGAGGCAGCAGATATAACAACAACCTCCCCATTCAGACATCAATAAAACATCTAAAGAACCAACACAACGCAGAGTTCAAGGAATCTGCTACTGCTAGCAGCAGGAAATGGCAAATTTACAGCAAGCGCTGGTGGCGCAAGAGTCCAGAGACAACCAACAGCCAGTGAGGACAACATAAGCTCTTAACCCAGTACATTGCTTCTGATGACCAGCTGCTGTCAGTTATAGACAATATGGGATTTCGTCATCTTCTCAGTGTACTGGAGCCGAAGTATGAGATTCCCAGCCGTCACCACATCACAGAAACAGTATTACCAAACAGTCTCACATCGAGAGGCTCTGGGAATATTTAGGTCCAAATATGACCTCCCTGACAATCTCAGCACTCACCAGTGGACACTTCTGGAAAAGACTCCATCTGTTCTGGCTCCATTTGAGAGTTAACAAGTGAGCTCCTCTGATGCTTTGGCATCAGATGGGAGTCCTGCTGTGAACGTGCTACAGAGACTTTTGACCAAAGAAACAGATGAGGACCATGTCATCAAAACAACAGGAGCCTTAGCTGCAGCCATCAAGAGATGTTTTCCTGACACTGAAAAACCCACCTGATTCATGGTGTTAGGGCAAGGATAGGGCAAAGACAATGTCCCCATGGGGACAAAGATACAAATGTGTGTGTGTACTCAGCATGTTAGAGCTCTAATGGTATTATTAAGTACTCATATCGGTGCTCTGTATCAGCAAGGAAAAAGTGGTATATGTGCATCTCTAAATTAAGTATTACGAAGTGGCTGCCATTTTATGTTAGATGTGTCATTTACTAGTAAAATAGACTTCATCCTAATTGGACTAGTCAGTCATGTCACTGAGAGTTACGGTTGGGACAGGACGTCTCTTCAGATGTGCAGAACAAGAAAAATGAAGAGCCTGCTCAGACAACGCTTAGAGCTTGGGGCCATGTTTCATGTATCATTATTTGAAGAGGGACAAAAAAAAAACTTTAACTGTTTATAAAACAAGGAAAGATGTAATGTACCAGGTTGGAGCAAATTGCCTTTTTCCCACCCATTGTCCCTGGGCAGGTAGGTGGAGTAATAAATTAATATGAGAATTAGACATTAAGAGAGTACAAAATACTTAGTCAGTGAAAGCATAGAAGCACAATCATCTTTGCTCGCCCCCCTCCAGTACTAATTCACAAATGTATGCATGCTTGCTGTGAAAATATTCAATGTTTTGCCAGACAGGAGAAAGTTTGACAATTTGTAGATGTTATTAGTTCTGTTGGGAAATTGTTCGTTTTATGGCCATGAAACTGAAGATGATTTGACAAGGGAGGTCTCTCACTTTGGAATTCTGCACTCGGCTCAGAGTGGTTGACCGAGTGGCTCGTTTTACTTTTGCTGAGCTGAGCGTAACAGGGCTCCTCAAGGGAGGCGATGCAGCATCACGAACGATTTTTAGAGATTAAGCAGTTTTTCAAAATGGAGCATATGATATTTAGCGAGTATTTGATCGTCGATGGTGATGCTTATGTTTTTTTAATCATGAATTTGGGGTTTTGCTTTTACAAAATGATGCAAGCGGTCTTAAAGCTGTTTCACCTGCATGAGGCATCAGCCATATGAATCATTTGACTACTGTGCAAAGCAGACCACCGTTATTTTAAATTTTTTTTTAAGGATTTGTAATCCATACACGAAAGTAAGAAGTGATGCAAATATGTGGTTTATCATGAACAGCAGACACCAATTATAATTATTATCTTACTTATTATTTGATTTATTTACATTCACTACCTGTAAAAGTGCTCTTACCTGTCCATCCTGACCAACGTGTACCTGGTGGATCTGGAGGTTTCCCTGAAACAGACAAGTGATACGTCACGTCAAAAGGCTGATGCCATATTATACGTATACACGCAATCATTTAGCTTTCTTAACTAGCAAACATAAAGCCGTAAAAAAGACATATCTTTCTTGTTTGCCCTCCTATTCACCTTAACCTGTGTGGACTATGGATTACTAAAACCTGTATTGTCCCAAGGTAATTCAAGCCCTTAAATAGTGTCAAACTGAACTCTTGTGGTCACTATGCAACGTGTAGCATGACAATATCAATATCTCAGACGTGTCAGAACTGTTTTTACAGGATTCTGAGCATGCAGGGTTTGGCAGTTTATACAAAGTGACAGGACAGAGAGAGAAGTGGATGCAATGTCTTTGTGTATACGTCAACTACTCTGTCATTTCTGGCTACATCGATGCTCCCGTAAACAAAAACAGATGCCCGTTTGCACAGGCACAAGCACATCGCTGTCTCATCAAGATGCAATGACCATCATAAAGTTTCTGAACACCCACAGTGATGTTAACAAGACCACATTAGAGAGCACATCATATAAGCCATATTTAGCCGACCCCAAGTTTCAGCTGTTTTCTCTTGCTAATTGTATTTCATGTATATATCAAGTGCTGTCTGAGCTGCCATATGGCCAGAGAGCAGTGTAATCTCTAAAACAGCTCATTTCCTTTTCAAGCACGCTAAAACCAATGTCTTTGATGAAAGGGGCCCTTTCCTAATGAAAACATATTCTATGAGTGGCAGTTGGGAGAAGTGGGATTTTGTTGCTAAGCTTTGAACTCCAAAAAACAAACAATATCATGGAATAAAAAGGAGAGAGGAGAAGAAAATCTGGGCTCAGCCACAAAGAGCAGGAAAGGCTTTAGAGCTTTTCTGCCTCCAATTCACTCGGTCTCTCTCACTCAATCATGCATTTCTTCCTCTGAGTGTCCTTTAGCAACATTGAATAGGAAATGAGAAAAACACTTGGTCAAGGTGTCAATTGCTTTTGCATAAGTGTCGTGCGTGTATGTAAGGACGTGCACACGGCCATGCTGAAGCTGCCCGAGCAACAGCCCATTTACCCTCTTTGGCTGAGCTGCCCCTCTGGAGGAAGAAATACTACTAATAATGATAACTTTTATTTTGCTGTTGTGGCTACATAGATATGAGTAGTCGAGAACTGCTAAAGTTAGACCAAATTAAATATGAGATGGAAAGGCCCAGAGCCTTTATTCCAAAAAAAGACAATATTCCCACTAAGGTGTTTAAATGGCTAATGAAAATCAATGCTACCCAAACATTCCTGTTGACATGCAGCTGTTCATTGACAAACACAGCCTCTCTCTTTCATTCGATCAACCCCCTTTTTGAAAAGGTCGGTGTTGCAATATTTGCGCATATCCAAAAACCTGTTGACATCCAAATCTTTCAAAATGTTTAAAAGTAGGTGTGTGTTTTGTCCAGAAATGATGCCTTTTGTTTTGTGCACACATCTCTACCTCAAAATGCAAACTGTTGGCAACACACAGAACTGACCGTAAGCAAGAGGACATGTGGTCCAAGGTGCGGGAAAAACCCCAATGAGACACACTCTGAATGTGCTGTAAACAGTGCATATCCAAAGAATGGTCCTAAAACCCAAATATTACTGGCAAATTGCACATCTTAATCGGAAAATGCTCTATTTCAGAATGAGGTAGCATTCGGGAAATACAACCACAATATGCTGTTTACATCACCCATATGAAATTTGTGGAGTTGTGGAAATAATTCATGCTGAATGATATAAGAAGTGGGATGCCCTGTGAATAAAAATCTCCACATATGCATATGACCAAATCTTACCTAACTAGTTTGGTGACGAGTATATAGGCAGCATGCTACATGCAAGATAACTCCTCAGTTATGACCATTACATTACATTACTGATGATTCTGATAGTTGAATCATACTAGATTAGGTATTGTTTACAGTCAATATGAAGCTCCATGCCATGTGCAAACTAGAGAAGCCACACGTCCAGGTTAGCTTCTTTCTGCCTTGTGACATGAGCTGCTAACCATGTCTTTTATCATGCTTCATTCAGATTGGGATTAATTTTTAATCAACAAGCAGATGTAGCTCATGTAGCCCCTCATGCATGTCCCTGCATTTGTGGCAAGGATCACATACAGTATGTGATTACGTGCGCGTGTGTGTACGCAGACTGGCGCCTTGAGATAAATCGCTCTCCCACATCCTCAAAAAATCACTAACAATGATGCTGATGTGGAAATTCCTCTCCAGCAGTCTGCGTGGTTTTGGAGTTAGATTTTGATTTCAACTGGCAGGCCGACACTGTGTGTGCATGCGGCGTGCATGTCTGGCGGGGGACATTAGACATCTGAGCATTATGTGGAAACTACAGTCATAACCCCGTGCATAAGCAGGCGGATATATAAACATTAAGATGCTCTATAGGGAACATCTGTTTTTGCTAAAATTCACTAATGACTTAAATGTTGTCAGGTATTACTCGGGTGTGTTATGCTACATTGGGATGGCTATTTGCATGGGCAAACAGAGACAAACAAGACTCAAAGGACACATAAAAGTTTTCCTCCTACCGTACTTATTTGACAGATGAAAAGTAACAGTAAGCTCTATTTAACCGCACTTCCTTTTCTTTCTTTTAGGTAGACTTAGAGGTAGTTTATAGTCTCCAAAATGTGAATTGTGCAATCCCAAATTTGATCAATCATTGGGAACTGGGTGTAGCCACAAATTAGAATTCTTCTTCTTCCACACAGCTGTCGGAGGATCAACCCTAGTTTTCTGAAGAAACACTTGGTAAGCTTTCAACATGACAAAGAGCCTCTTTAAAGGATACTGCAGCCTGGTGGAGTAATGTGCTGCACAGCAGGTCTCGTTACTGACCTACATAATGCACTGTATAAGACACTTGTAATCACATAGACACTGACTTATGTCTGAGGGCCATCAAGGGTGCAGTTGCTGAACGTACATGTCCACACAAATATGATTATTTCAAATAGCCGGTCAAATAATGCAAGTCATCAGCCAGCCAGAAGTCGACCAAATTACAAACCAGACTTCCAACACAACATAGTGACATTCCCACACAACGTTATTTTTCTTCCCAGCTAACCGCTTCTTCTCAAGAGTGACTTCACTGTAACAGTTAGGTTCTGTTTGGAGACTCCTGATGTGTTTGCTAAGAAATTCAATACAGCAGGAAGAGTGACTCAAAAAAGGAGTGGCTGATTGTTTCTCTTCTCTCTCTCTCTCTCTCTCTCTCATTCTGAAACACACACATGCACAGGCACACATGTGCACGCACACACACTTGCCTCGCTGTCCTGTGTGATCTGCACCTCCTCTCCTTGTGGCACCTGGGCAATGTGCAGCTGACCCTGTGGAATCTGAGAGGAGCAGATGAAGGATGAGACACGGCTGCAGCTGGGACAGTTAACATAAATGTGATCAATAAATCAAGGAACACCATTCTCATCAACAATGAAATCTACAATACAATTAGTAATTGTGGTTAAAGGATATCTTAAAGAACTTTCAAGTCTGTCTTAAAAAAAAAAAATTCAGGCACTCATACATTTTTAACAAAACAGGTGATGATTATGCAAATGAAGTTAGGTGTAATTCTTTTCAGTGTGTGTGTGTGTGTGTGTGTGTGTGTGTGTGTGTGTGTGTGTGTGTCAATATGTTATGGAATTGCTTCAGAGCTTCCTGTAGTATGGTAATCTAACTCTGAGCTGTAAAGGAGGAAGAAAAAGGCAAACGAGTTCCAGCGAGACCAATTTAGGCAAACAAAGACAAGATGTTGATTAAATTTGTATAAAGTATTTCTTCTTTTATCTCAAACGGAATGGAAATTGGTTCATGATCCTTTCAGCATCTGCTCTGCTGAGTGAATCTGGAAAGAAGAACCCTGACAACTATTATAAATGATATAAATGTTATTTTTGATAAAAATCATCTGATTCTGATGTAATATCCATCCCCTGCTTGCCTTTTGCCAAATAGTATCACAACTGTTTGTGTCCGTGTTTTGTAAACTACAGACGTACTGCATATATTTGTCAGTTGTCAAAACAGGGAGAGTGAGACAAGATGCGCATGCACCACACAGGCATGAGAAGCCCCTTGATTGATGCAGAAGAAGCGATGCCCTGATTACCCAGGATCACATAACAAGCTCTGCATTATAAATCAATGAGGGCATTATAAAGATCAGCTCTTCATGCAATTAGAAAAGAGCAGAGGAGCAGAATCACTTGTTGACCGGCGCTATGTGAACAGCCTCCTCCTGCTTGCAGGAGAATTGACCGATCATGGCACTTCTGCCTCCTGAGGACATAATTCAGGACTGTTCACTCCCATTCATTTTGAAAGAGCAATGGCAAATGGGGTAACTCCATCTCTGGGCCAGCACCAATGGTGTAACTTTGTTTGAACCTGTGCTTTAAGTTCAGTTTTAGCTGCAATGTACAGAGATACGATTAAATATAATGAACTAAGGAGCCCTAGTGTGGTACGTGTAATCTGGCAACAACACAAGTTTTTTCATTTTTAGCTCAGCAATTATCAGATGATGGTTGCAGCACTGAATCACCGTCAGAAGTATACTTTGTTTCCTCTGCTGTATTGGCAGGACTCGTAAATTTCAGGCTCAGCTGCACCCTGCATTCTGTTCCGTCCTTCCACCTTCTCCCTAACTTTTGCTTCCTGTCTGTCCACCATCTATCCTTTATAGATGTTTGTTCCTTTCTCTGGCAGGTTACCTATCATCAGTACCTCCAGACCCATGCAACATGCAGCAACCTATTAACAGCAGAAATACTCAATGCTGTAAATTATGAGGTAGAATTGTAGCACTGTCATTACATACGGTGAATAAACCCAGAAACAGAGGTGGCACCTCACAGTAGAATGAAAATGACTTCTCTGATGTTCATGTAGTATAATCAGATGATGTGTTATAATGACAAATCCCGTTTTTTAGTTGGTAACACTGACTTTGCAACTCACTCACATGCACTTGTAGCACTAGGAGAAAAAAATCTCATTTATCTCCTCATGAAACACCCATCATGACAAACATTGTCTCACAGCTTGTGTGCATCTGTCACTGAGCTGTTTGAATACTCAAACAAGTAAACAGAGTGGGCCAAGCTGGTCTCAGTCAATTCATGACTGTAACCTCTGTGATACACATTGAACAGATAACTGGCACTTTATCAGTTTGATCAATGCCACAGACACAGAGTCACTTCAAAAATCTGATACCTTTCAGATCATCAACAGGCCATTGAGTTTAATCAACTGGTTCCCCACATCCCATAAAATTAGATATTTGGGAGATATTTCTGCAGAATGCTATGTCACAGGGCCTGATCTGTCCCCCTGCACCACAAATCCAGCCCTATGGGACCCTCATATGACAGCAACAAGAAAACTAAGCATATGAGAAAAAAATTATCCATCTGATAAATATTGTGAGAGAGGATGCTGCTCATACTCCTACTGTTAGACAATACTTGGATTGGATTCAGAGAAGGATCGAGGGATAAAATGTCTGACACTCACCACCTGAACTTGTCCATCCTCGCCAATACGGTGGAACTGGACCTGCTGATTGGCCAGTGTGTAGTGCAAGGTCTGCTGGGTGGCAGTCTCAATGTGGGCCGCTTCTTCTGCCATGCCTCCCTCTGGTTAGGAGGACAGTACGGTCAGTGGTGCGCTCATGTGTACAGTGGAGGCACATCAGGAATACAGTGCACAAGATTCAAGGACACAAAAAATAAGAATTAGGTCTCTAAGACACAGACACACAAACTGACACACACCCAGACATGGTCATGCAAGGGCCCTTCGCAACCTCTTGTAAAAAACCTGGCCAATGCCCAGACCATCTGCTGGATGATGGCATGTTTATACTTTATCAAAGGCCTAAATACACAACAAGGACTCTCCAGTTAGCCATCCAAACACATTTATGGTCTAGCAGCCAAACACAAACTCAAGGCCTCAGTCTAAACACCCGCTGTCACACCAGCAGTCTGAATCTCCTGCATGGACCCATCACATCACCCAGCGCAGCTCCAAACCAACCCAAAGATGTCAAGACACTATGTCAGCAATCAAAGACAGCAGATGACTCAGTGACAGTGAAGACGACACCACAGTACACAAAATAAACCATATCACACCTTCTCTTGTAAGATGTGTGAGGATCTGAGGTAATTTCTTGCAAGAAATGCTTCTTTCAGCATAAAACAAACAAACAAACACTCAGGGAATGTCGTTTTAAATGACATAAACCTTAAGGAACTTATCACACACAGCTCAAAAGGTCAGTTTTGTGTCATGCTGCTTTCAAAGGTAAGGCTGTCTCCCATCCGTCGTTATTACTGCAATGTATTGTATTATGTAAACAATCCCTCAGTACTTGTGTTTGCCAGGCTAGGAAGAAAGAGCCAGGTGGCTTACGGAAGTTTTTGCTCTGCTCTACTTGCTGGCTCACTGATAAATAATGGCTTAAAAAGCAGAAGAATTGCCTATTTCCTGCCCATTAACATGTGATCCGATTAAGGAGGGAATGAGTTTGCATGTTTGTGCATGGACCATCTGAACTAGTATTTGTGTTGAACACTCTTGGGTGTGTGTGGCCTGAAAAGGCAGGGCCCACCCCTAGTGTGTGCTCACAGGATATTTGGGTTTCCCCTGCAGTCTTACTTTTCCCTGGTCAGAGGTGAGAGGTGATGGCTCACAGGGAGGGAAGGACAGCAGGCATTGTGTGCAGATGACAACCATCTGCAGCAATACACACTGTATCTGCATTTGGGCTCAGGCCTTAAAATAGCCTTCATACAGCTAATGAAACAAGAGCAGCCTGAGTTCACGCATGTGACTGAGTTTGTTGACTCTTTGCATTCAGTCATTTTCCTGCTTAAAAGTAACTGGATAGGAAGTGAGAGAGAAAAAAGGACCTTTCAAGCATTTGTCTTTGCAAAGCAGTCAATCAGTGAGAAAAAGGCACATTGTAATTTATGTACCTTGTAGTTCACTGGTAGTTCAGTCATGCCAAAGTTTGCACCAATGTAACACTACAGTAAGTTTTTATGGAAATGACAATTCAGTTGCAGCTCTTCAGGGAAAACTTTGGTCAAAATCATAAGAAAGCTTTGGCTATCAAGGTGACAAAGTTAAGAGTTTGCAGACATAAAACACTTATATCCATTCCTTTCAAGTTGGTTTTGCACCAGTTCAAAATCACAGCTCAAAGTTACAGAGTTTCATAACTACAAGCCAGCTAATTTAACATGCAACACTACAACTGAAAACCAGTGGTAGCATCACTCCCCCCAAAGCAAAAGAAAGAGCACAACACGTCTCTTGATTCTCATAACCGTGCACTTTGTTTGACTGGAAAACAACCGCCGAAACATAGCAACGCTATCAGCTGATAAAGATTTATGAGAGTGGAGTCAGGTAGGCATTCATTTTCTTAGACCACAGAGATAAAAGTGATCACTCCCAAAGCATTTCACAAGAAAGGTGTCAGAAGGTTCCAAAGACTTCTTAAAGACAAAAATTTACAAGCTTTAAAGTTTGACATGAGTGAGGTTTTTAAAACATGATGTAGTGTTTAAGCTCAATAGATAACCTGTGAGTACAAATCTGCGTGATTTGCATGTTTGCATGTAGTGAATTGCCATACTCTCTGGCTCATGCTGGCTTGCTCTGTGTTAAGTTTTTTTCACAATATGTTTGGATAAAGAGTGACACACACTAAATATTGTCTTGGGCCCAAAAAATAAATATCCTAGAAAGTACCTTTGAAAAACATCTTAGATTCGAGAACTACACTACACATCATTTTCACTTTGGATTCAACGTCTCTCTGACTGTGTCTGTCTTTCTATTTGTCTCTATCTAGCTGTCAGGTAGTGTTAATAACAGCGTCTTAATATAGTAGCAAATATAGTAGTTTCAAGGAAATCATTGCCCTTTCTATACATATTAATGTGGCAAAGTGGACAAATAATCAACTCCAGCCTTCACTGTTCAGGGTACATGCAGTACAGACACAACACAGAAACATACATGCATCATAGCAGCCTGATAATGATGTGTACTTTACCTCCACCTGTACTGCGAGGTGTGCGTTTGGAGAAGCTCTTGACAGCCAGACTCTGGCCGCGCTGCTTGCGCCTCCAGGCGGTGCGACACTTGGAGTCGATGCTTTGTTTGATGCGGTACCAGTCTGACTCAGTGATACCAAATTTGTGGAACAAGTGGCCTGTGGGCACACAGAGAGGTCAAAAGGTGCTCACATAAACATTGTACAAACAAGTGATTATTGATGAAGTTTTCTTTTACTATGACATGTGACTTTTGTTTCTTGGCGTACACATATATTGGAGGCTTGTTGGTACACTCAGTCTTAAATTCTTAAGTCACACAGTCCTATAGCCTACATACAGTGTTCAGTCTGTCACACCAGACTACTGCAATCGAATAACATACATACACGCTTGACATAATTAACCTGTCTGATTATAGAACAAAGTGTTTATAAAAGGGCCACTTCATTTTCAACCAATGTACATTTTAATGAAAACTTAAGGAAACAACTGTCCTATTTCTGTTTACGTCTACTCCACAACCTTTGACAAGCAGTGTAACCATAAATCTGAGACGGCACCTCTGTGGAGATATGCACAGGTGAGACTGGATGCAGCTGCATTTAGTGGCTGTCTACCTCAATGTTATGAATTGTTTAAAGGGCGTGAGCCCCTTGACAGCTCATTTCTACAAAAATTAACAACGCAACTACAGCCTGAGGGTAGAAAATGAGACAGAAGGGCCGCTCAGTGGTATCTGGGCATAGTGGGATGACAGTGTACGGCAGCCCTTTCAACCTGATGGGTCCTGTACAGGCAGGCAGGCCAGTTGCTCCTTCATTCCTTTTCCTTTTTTTTTGAAAGGCAGGCAGAATGAGTCACCCAAAAGTCAACTGGCCCTGCTCCAGCCTATGCATACCTCAATGTCAGGCCAAATCTGCTTGTAACTACACACCCACACTGCTGACAGGAAATAAGGTAACCAAGTATACAAACTCTTATGTATGTCATGGGGATATTTACTAAACCCTCCTGCAGGGGGCATAAACTGCACTCTGAAGGAAGGCTACAGCTAACATAGGCCCTGCTTACCCTGAATTATAAGCCATATAAATATAGCATAAGGCCACAGGACTTTCAGAAATATCCTTCTCCCTACCATCATAACCCTGACTCTGCTTAATCACGAATCAAAGCGTTCACTGAATTGAGGGTGACTCCATTAGGATCTTTCTCCCAGACATGTGCTTGTCATTTAGAGTCTGGTATGTCATAAAATGTGTTGCACATTTATGCGTGTGTGCAGTGATGAATGCATGTTGCTGTAACCCGCCTTGGGAACACAGACTGCAGTCTATTTCTGTGTTCAATTCGGTGCCGCTTTGTAATGGAACAAGGATGAAAAGTGGGAAGGTCTCTGAGAGTTCAGTAAGGGGGCAAGGATTTAAACCCTGGCTGACTGAAATTTATTGGTATAATTTAAACAGTGCAGAAATCATGTAATAATCATGAGATAAACAGTGGTTACTCAACACCGCCTTGGCAGTCACAAGTGGGTCATTTTGCCAATTACAACCCCAATTTGAAAAAAGTTGGATGCTGTGTAAAATGTAAATAAAAACAGAATGCAAGCATTTGCAAACTAACTGTGTTTACTGACATCAGTTTTACGATGTGTTCCCGAGCCTAGATGAGCATATCTCATACAATCATGTGTTCACAAAGTGGTGAGCCTCCCTCCATCCTCGCTTGTGAACGACTGAGCCTTTCCAGGATGCCCCTTTCATACCCAATCATGACATTATCACCTGTTACCAATGAACGTGTTTACCTGTAGATCTTGCAAACAGGTGTTTTTGGTCCATTCCACTTTCCCAGTATTTTTTAACTCCTCTCCCAACTAGTTTGAAACATGTTGCTGCATCAAATTCAGAATAAGCAGATATTTACAAAAACCAATGAAGTTGATGAGGTAAAATATTAAATATATTGTCTTTGCACTGTTGTCATCTGAGTGTGTTTATTAAAATTTCACACAGCATCCCAATGTTTTTGGAATAAGGGTTGTAAGTTATCAAAAACCGGCCAGTTCAAACCGCTCAGAAACACTTGACCAGAGGACATGCTGGATGTCTTCCTCCATTTTGTCAAAAACATATCACGGAGTGAAACAGGTGGCATGACACCGCTACACTTGTCGATACTAGATGGTTATGGTGTCAGTGATGCAGGAGGACTTACAGCGAATGCCGTAGATCATGAGTGGGTCTAGCTGCTTCTTGCCATGTTTGCCCTGGCCAGAAAGATTCGACATGGCCTGGATTTCCCGATGGAACAGGTAGTCCAACAGCGTCAGTGCCATTTTCTCTGCTGTCCGGCAGTTTGTGGTGATATGGAGCATGTCAGCTGGAGACACTGGGCAACGAACTCGCATCTCTGGGTTATTCTCATCTCCCAACCAGGTGCCCCCTGGGTAATCATCTAGAGGAAACAGAAGTAACACATTACAAATGTTATAAACACATCTACATCTATATGACAAAAAAAATCTTCTTGTATAGACATTACACTCTTACACTGGTACAGAGCCACTGAGATGCTTCATGTAATACAATAGCACACCCTTGTGGCAGTAAAGGGGAATTAGGTGAACTATGGGCAAAACAGTGTTATTATTAAAGGTATTAAAAAGCAGAATATGTGGTTTGGCTGTTTGCTCACAGTGCATGCTAGCTGTTAAGTCCACCACACACACAAACAAACACACAAATAAAGCATCAGACACACTGTTCTGAACACCACATGGTACCATCTAGCTAATGCTGACTAACACAGTTTTATCATGGTAACCCACAGCTGCAAATAAATGAATAATAGTTTGCCTTTGAAGATAACCAAGAACTTCCCAAGTCGACTGAAAATAACCAAACCAATAATCACAGCAAATACAACAACAATATGGACTTAATTTAGGTTTTCACAATTAGAAATGAACTATTCTCTCTCAGGCTCCGCCAGAACCATGAGCAAAGCTACTGAAAACATGAATGACCAAACAAAGCATTTATCAATACAGCCGGAGTCAAAACCACAGGGACATGAACATCAGACACAACAGCGCAGATTGCTTTCGATTCAATGTGGAGACCATCTGAAAGACTCACGTTAGCCTTATTAAATAAGTCCAATTTTAACAAAATCATTCGAAAGCAATTATTTTGGGGCTGTGACGCAGCAGATAAAGCTGGCTGTCCACTAACCGCAGGGTTGGCAGTACATTCCCCAATTCTTCCAGACCAGATGTCAAAGTAAGTTTTTTTGGGAAAGACACGTAAACTGACTCTGTACACCAAATCACTCCCTGTCACATGCTCTCTGCCATCGATGTGTGAATGAGACGCAAACTAAAAAGATTTTTAACATTTGTAAGTGCTAAACATAATTCAAGATAACTACCCCAGAAATCTATTACCATATTACAGAGCTGACACAGATGACCTTGCTACTACTGTGTGTGTGTGTGTGTGTGTGTGTGTGTGTGTGTGTGTGTGTTCACACTGTTGTTGTTATCAGTGAGCTGGGTGACTTGAGCCTCCCAGTGCTGAGAAGCCACACCGAACGAGAAGTCATGCTCTTTTTGTTGAGGTAACACGTTCATGTTTTGTATTTTCTTAACCATTACTGGAGAAATCTGGCCTAAAGGTTAAAAGAAAAAAAACTGACTACAAGGGAAAAAAGAGCAAAGACAAATATAGCCACAAGTGGCAATAATCAGGGTCCAAGAAGATAGCTAAATTTGCCTTTTATAGAGCAGAAGATCAGATGCAGATTACTCGATGATAAAAGAATTTTGACTTGAAGCCAAGCAGATAACTACAAAAATGTAAACCTGAATGTTACAGCGTCACTCTGACGTCAATGAGTGTCACTTAATGTGCCTGAGTCTGAGAGTTTTTGCTGGACAAATACTTTCAGCAGAGAAAAATTATAAGAAGAATGAATAAGAAGAAAAAAACCATGACGAGAACTCCAGCAGTGAGCAATGCTGATTGGACCCCTGATGAGAACAAAAACAATAGGGCACAAGCTGCTTTGCTGCATTTTTTGCTGCTTGGACCTCTAAATATGTGTGTTTCTGTATCTATGTCAGCAGAGTGAAGTCATACCTTCTGCATTGAGTGTGATAAGTGTCACATTTTGGCCATTTTGCGCATTGCTGGAATGGCCTCCATTAGAAACAGAGTCACTGGCCTCTGAGCCACTCTCTTGTTCTTCCTGACTCTCCTCAGGGCCCGGCACTTTTACCAGGATTGTGTTCTGCCGCCTCCTGGTCACTGTGCTGAAAGGAAAAAAAATTGTCATCTGTAGGTCTAACATACACACAGATCATGGCAGAGGCTACTGTAAATGAGAAATTCAGATTATGTATAGGCCTCTATTGCCTGGACTGAAAATGAGGGAAGCCGCTGTGTTTGAAAGGATTTCTATTTTATTAGGCATGTAAGTATGAATGTGAGCCACTCACTTGCTGAGCAGGTTCTCCAGAGGGGTGTCTTCTTGGCTAGTGCCCTTCGGGGTTTCACTGCTTACTATCACATTTGTTTGTGGAACAACACTGAAGAAAAAAATCAAAACAGACTGGTTAAATGGCACATTTATGCACACTCTGTACGGTCTTAAACAGCTTTGTGGCCTGCTAACTCCTGTAATCACAAATGAAAATGGCTAAAAGGACAATGTCTCTGCATCATAAAAGACTACATCTACTTAGGCCTGGGAATTATTTTATCTCCATTTGTATGCACTCTAAGCCTGAACAGATGTGCCAGCACTGTTACCTTACCATCGTACTTTGTTCCAAGTTTGGGTGGCCCCCTGAGGAGACCCTGCAACCATAGGAACCTGGATAGGACTCTTTGCACAGGGAACCATGCTGTCTAGTTTGCGTTTAAGGGCTTTGCATGTAGCATCCAGAGCCTGTAACTTTGACTCAATTCCCTCCAATCGCTGGGTGATTGATGCGGTGAATGAGACCAACAGGTTCTGGAAACACAAATAACATAATGCAGTTTGTTGCAAAAAGTAATAAATACTTTCCTATTCTAAATCTATAAAAAATGTATGAGCTTTGACAGTGTCAATTATACAGAGTTGGTACCTTAATAAACGATATGTCTTGGTTATTGTTATTATTCTCCTGACTGCTGCTTAATTTCCTCTTTTTCTTCTGAGGCCTTTCTTCATCATCTTCATGATTGTCCAGCACATCTTCAATGAATCAAATATAGAGACATCATCAAAACAACACGACATCTTGTTGGATTTCATCAGACTGAAGCTGTGCTCCTCTTTGAGTCCCAGTGAGAAGCATTGAACATCTGCTGTTACACAGTTCACAGTGTTTAGCCTAAAATAAGTTAACATTAAAACTTCAATTACATGAAAATTTCTAAAATTGTTCACGTTTAAATATCCATGCCTGATGCGGCACTTTCCTAATATGGAATCTGATCATATCTGGTAACAAAGAAAAAATAAAAATCCAGTGAGAAAAATAATGAGTTTTCAAATTGTTTCACAGGACTCTTACCTGTGTGGTCCTCCTGATTAAAGTCCTCCACTGTTATCTGTACGATTTCATCCAACTCTTGTTCAGCCATCGTTCACAGCTGAAATGTGAAAACTTTAACTTAACAAGACCACAAAATAAGACATGACTGACACACTAGAGAAGAGAGGTGAGAGGAGGATGTGAGGTAAGCTGACATCATAGACAACCCCTCTCACCCCCTGCACAAGACAGCGGGAGCCCTAAGCAGCTCCTTCAGCAACAGACTGCTGCATCCACATCTGTAAGAAGCAACGCTAAAGCAGCTGCTGAACACAAGCAGTAGCACTGTTCAACTCTGGCACTGTTTTAATGTAGCACCATCCACATACATACTGTTTGCACTACTGTGAGTTTATGTTTAACATCATGCTATTACATTCGCGCAATATCTTATCCTATGCATTTTTTGTGTTACATATATATATCACTCCTGCACAATAGTGCAAAACACTGTACTTAATTATCCATACCTTACCATGTGTAATTTCCCATTAGCATTATTATTTTTTACACTCCTTTTTGTATAAAATGTTCATACATATAGTTGTGTTTTTTTATTTTGTATTTTTTATTCCTGCTTCTATTGCTGCTGTGTGTAACATCATTTTCCCCGGTGGAGGATTGATAAAGTTCTATCTCATCTTAAAGCCCAATATCTTCTTGCTGTGTCTGTTGCAGCCTCTTTAGCAACAGAATCCTACTGGAGATTATACATTTCAAATGTGATGAGCTTGTCAAACAAATGAAGTAATCTCAAACTCTATAAGACCCATTCAGCTTTTGCACTAATTACATTACGAGAAGACATGACTTTATATTAAACTAAAAAACTCTTTAATGGCATGTACAAGAGGTTGCAAAGAAAGATTTAAAGCAATGATAACTTTCCTTTAAAAACAAGACAGTTGTGACTACAGTGAGATTTCAGATTCTAACCTGTAGAGACATATTTCATGCTTTATTAGCTGTCCACCTCATGTGTCTGGTGAAAAACATACACTTCCATGTTTATAAATTGCAACTGTCTGCAGGCCCCACAGTGGATTCCATTTTGACATATACTCAATAACAGTAAAAAGTCAATATAATTAATGGACTTCGCTAATGTAACTTCAAATAAGTTGGGGCAGGAGCAAGAAAATACTGGGAAAGTTATGGAATGCTCCAAAAACACCTGTTTGGAACATTCCACAGGTAAACAGGTTCATTGGTAACAGACGATAGTATCATGATTGGGTATGAAAGGGGCATCCTGGAACGGCTCAGTCATTCACAAGCAAGGATGGAGAGAGGTTCACCACTTTGTGAACACATGATTGTATGAAGGAGATTACTATATGGGTTCAGGAACTCTTCATAAAACCGTTGTCAGTTAACAGCTTGTTAGCAAGTGATTTGCGTTTCTTGCATTTTACACAGCGTCTACAAAGACGTTAAAAAGTATAAGGAAGTAGCTGCTCAGTGGTTACTGCATCCTACCGATAAGTATTGTTTTCTTTACGGGTCACTGTAGTCGTGTCTGTGTCACCCTCTCAAAACAGTGGGGAATATGGTACCCAAACACATTTTGTGCCCGCCTTCGCCTGGGTCAATTCCTCTGGTTAGTTTTAAATCAATGGCCAAATTTCAATCCAGCACGATTACATTCTTGTAATTTCGCGATTACGAACACAAGCATGTCATTTTCCGTTGTAACCAGCATTACGCTTAAAAAAAACCCGCTCGCGTATTATTAGCACTGAGTTAGCTCTGGTAGCATTGGGGAGAGGGGTTATCTTGTGGTACAATTTGGGTAAAAACCCTGCTTATGTAGAAAATTACCCATCTCCCCCGCTGCTACGACTATGAAAATATCACACAGCGCTGGTAACGTCTTGCTAGTCTGGCCATCTGAGTTTAGCTTCGTATGTTGCTCCAAAATTCAACTATGCTACAGCAACGCCGAGCTAACTGACTAGGGGTCTCTTAGCGATGTGAAATATGGGCAAAATAAAACTACGTAAGGAAACAGTCGAACTTTACGTGTTGGCGGCGATACATTAATGTAATTTCACTAAATGTACCCCAACAAACGTTACTACTGCAGCATTCCAGCAAATACTTCCATCTTATATTAACGTTTCCTAACTAGTCCTAACAGAATCGCATGCTAGCTAATGTTAGCTGGTACTTCCAAATCGGATTTGCAGGTTTGCGAGCTAACGCTAAAGCTGAACCAGTGCAAACGAGTCGCTGTTTTAGCTAGCGTGACGGTTAGCATGCTAGTTGGGCCTGAAGGCCGCTTGAATGTAACGAAATAATCGGAAACTCTTTGAAGAAATAACACTAAAATATGATTTTGATTCAGCTTCTTCCCCCCATTGCTGGCACACAACACATGTACCGTGCAAGATTGGGTTATATTACCGTGTGAATGATGAATTCTCGTGTTGTTTGTAGAGATTCCGATAACGGCGTCGTTCCTCGCGAGAGATGAGCGCTTCCCTTCGCGTGTTCCTCACATGGAGGCTTCGCTCATTCGGTGCAGCTCTGGCGCAGCTCGTACACTGATGCTGCCCCCAGCCAGCACAGTCGAACCAGCACGTAAACTCATCAGCAGATTTAACGTTAAGAGTAGGACTCTTCAGTCAACAGGAGGCCACTGTTTAACGTTGATATGGTTTGAGCTGTTTAGCAAATCGCTTCATATTATATTATCTAAGGTTGATTCGATGTAAGTCATTGTGCTGATTTGAATTTCTGGACGGAGTAGCGGACTGTCACCACTGAAGAGATAAACGTTTACTTAATAGTGAATGTACAGGTGTGCCATGAGAAATTTTTAATTTGGCAACGCCCTGCATATGTCAGGAGTGGCGAAGAATGAATTGAATTCGTAGCTTTCTTCAGAGGTTGAGTCATGCCGAGCTGCTGCCCAGGCTGTTCTCCGGTACGTATAACAGTACCAAGCGTTGCAGTCCGGTGAAAACATGACCGAGCTGAAACCGAAAGCTTCTAGTCTGCAGTCAGACCCGTTATCCTCTATAACTTGCCCTAGTGGTTTGGTGTATTGTATTTGAATGAAAAAGAACACACTTTTGTATTGCGTCATCTTAATAAAAATGTATTATAAACAAATAAAAAAAAAAAACAGTACTGAAATCTGAGCAATCTGTGGGTGTTCATTGTAATCAATTATATATACACATCAACAGGAATATAATGTAATGCCACAAAAGAATAGAAAATAATAGCTCATAATTTAAAAGAATAAAATGTAATACATCATTATTCATACTATTATTACTGGAATGGAACATGGAACAAATGATAATGTGCAGTGTGCACATAGTTGTCAAGGTGGAGCATCTTTCTTTTTCCATACACCTGGGCTTCAAGTGCAGCCCTCCACTCAGCCATGGTGGTGGAGTCATAGTGGCCGTGGCTCTGCTCCCACTGGCACTGCTTGCAGGTGATGGTGTCCCTCATTCTCCTCCTCTTCCTTATGGCGCTCTCCTCCTGTGTTTTCCTCTTGCGACAGTCATTTGTCATGCAGGCTCCTGCATGTCTGAGAAGAGCAACAAGAACCAAAGATTGGAAGGCAGGCAGAAGTTGGTGAGCTGGTTTGGTTGCCCAGAGAGGTGGCTTTGAAAATTCTCCTCTCATCAATGAGAGCTTTAAAAATAACTGGGAAGCTACATAGCTGTTAAATAAGTTATGCACCAGCACATTGGATTGCATAGGAAATGCATTCTTCACTGGTGGTTCCTTATTCTTCTCATTTTGCACCTGTATGGAAATCGTCTGATTAGAGATGATGTAAGTGATGCGTTACTAATTTGCTATGCAGGAGCTTTTAGGAACTTTACATAACCGTCTTTTGTGTTGCTGTGTGTATTCCTTATATAGAGTATGTAGCATTTCTTACAACCTGATTCAAACATGTTTTGACCTTGATGAGTGCACATCAGTGCCTCGTCCCTGGAAGTCTGAAGTCTCTGAGTGAAGGGTTTGAGCTTTGTACCAAGGCTGGAATTAGATCCAGCCTTGATGGTGGTCATTATTGGGCTGCCTGCCATGACTCAGAACAGAAGTCCTTGCAGACTCTAACCAGAACTCTGTCACTGGACAAGCTCAGGCCCATGGCCATTTCTCCCCCTTAATTTTCTTGGCAACACCTGAAGAAATCATGCCAGCAGTCCTCACACAGTCCCATGATAGGTTATTATTCAAAACAACGTTCCACGACAGAAAGAGCTATGATAGCACACCTAAGGGCTGTAGCAGCCGCTACTGAGGCAGTTTCGGCCACAGCTGACATTGTTGCTATGTGTCCACTTGTTGTGCATGTTCTGTTCACCAGCAAGACCACTGTACTGGCAAAATGTTCTACTGACAATGTTGCATGTCATCTTAAAACACTGTTCTGTCTTTTACCCATCAACTCTGCTTCCTACAACTGAAGACGGAGAACCTCATTCTTGTTTAGAGGTGGTTGACATTGTGTCACCTGTGTAAGCCTGACTTTGTGTTCCTTGTCACAGGTTCTGCCTTGAGGATCCCCTCCTCTTGTGTTTCTTATGCCACATGTACGGAACACAATGTAGTTGAAAGTGCCAGATTGCCTAATAATCTATCTGCTCAGGCAGCCTAATTGTTTGCACTAACCCGTGCTTTCATTCTAGGAAAAGGACAAACCATCACAGTCTACACAGATTCTCAATGTGCTTTTAATGTCTGTCATAACTTCCATGCTTTGTGGAAAAATCATGGTTTCTTTACTTCTACAGGCAAACCAATTGCCCATAGGAGTCTCATTATTAACCTCTTGTCTGCATTACTTCTACCAGCTTCAGTAGCAGAGGGGAGAAGTGGCATTGGCATGCCACCAACACATGGTCAGGAGACCCCAGAAGAAGATGGCATCAAAACAGCCAAAATAAAGCAGTTGATCAGGAGAAAAAGATGTATTTATTCCTTTTTTCATTGTCTTTTGAATTGTTATGCTTCTGTACATGTGCGCTTACTTGCATGTGAGCCCTGATATATAAATGGATAAATGGGGTAGTTGGAGGAGAGAAAACCAAGTAATAATGATGAACCAGAGCTTCACCCTGTGTCAGAATGGGTACCAGGAAACCCTTACAGTGAATCAGATGATGAATTTGTGTAATCTTGGTTTGTTTTCATTGGGATCTGCACTGATGATTTTCTAAACTTGAGATTTTAATGTAATTCCTAAATATGTTCTGTTGACACTTTGTGTCAAAAGGGAGGAATGCAGGAATTAGATGACTTGCTAATCCCACAAATCAGTCTATGAATTGTAAACTTTTTGTGGCCCTTCCTCACTAAAGTGAGAACGAGGACAACAGGACATTCAATGAGGGAAACAGGATGAAGGGGGAAATTTAGGGTTTAGGGTGAAATGCGTTGTGATTGATTTACCAATACCAGCTGCATGTGACAACCAGTTGTCCTTTGTTGCTTGACAGTATAAAAGCCAAGACATTGTGGAGATATTCAGATAACACTCTGCATGAGTCTTCCCTCCATGCTGTATTTATTAAAGAGACCTGATTGATCACACCGAGACTGTAATTCTTCTGTGAATTAGCAACTCTCAACGATCAACAGGGAGAATTTGCCTTACGCTCATCAGCAAGGATATATGTCTCCGAAGTAACAAGCCATCATAGGCTGTAGCTAAAAACAACACAAACTGTATGTTCAGTATACACCCAATATTGATTTACCTAAGTTACACAAGCTATGTTTGCACTGCTGAACTTATTGTTCTGCCTTTTTTCTTTGCATCTTGGTTGAGCTGTACAGTATGTCTTTTTTCCCTATGCAAATACATTCAATTTAATGTTCAGTCCAGAGTCACATTTATTGTGTGTGCACACATACTTTGCAAGTAAAGCCAATTCTGGTTCTGATTCCGATGTCAACCATGAAACCCCTTCTTCTCCAAACTTGTGTTGTGGTTCTAACTTTCTCTGATCAGCTGTGCATTGACATTCTGAACAACTACAGTTCCCAACCCCTCATCAATGTTGTCCAGCACAAACAAAATATTTGTACTTTCATCTGGGTCAAAATTGGAATGTAACAATATGGCATGGAATGCATGCAATGCTTATTTATTCTAAAATAAAGACAGACGAGTCAAACAAGTTTTTGTTTAAGTTTTTCCATAACATCCATAGCAGCCAGGAGGCGGGGTCATGTCAGGAGGCGGTGGATTAGTTATAGTTACATTTGTACAATGTTTCAGTCCGCACACAGATGACCACCATGAAGTGCAGTGCAGCGCAAACTTTTTTCTTATTGACGTCTGTTTTATTTCTCTGTGTTGCTGCAGACCTACATGGTAAGTAAGACTAACCTACCGCAGTGAAGTTAGTTTTAAGTTGGATATTCGACAGACATTCGCTCCTAAGCCACTCCATGTAAAAAATTAATAATAATTATTTGGAGATTGAAAATGTAAAAACAAGAGGTGTATCTCATGCAGCCAGTGGAGTACTATCATCCCACACAGATTTTGAGTCCTTTGGTCCCATGACCTGGGAGCTATTGAGTTAAAATGCTAACATTTACATATAAAAAAAATGTATAAAAAATTATAAAAGGTGTAAAATGTAAAAACAAGAGGTGTATCTCATGCAGCCAGTAGAGTACTATCATCCCACACTAATTTTGAGTCCTTTGGTCACATGACCTGGGAGCTATTGAGCTAAAATGCTAATATTTACACATGAAAAATTAATAAAAAATTATAAAAGGTGTAAAATGTAAAAACAAGAGGTGTCCCAGGCACAGCGAGTACTTGCAGCAGCACCTCGATAGCCGACGTTTGAGGGAAGAAGGAGCTGGTAGCCTATTGACAAGTGAGATTTTGTCGCACTTTTTTATGTTTTTTTTTTATCCCCATCGTTTGTAGTTAGGCTATTCTTTTTACATTTTACATCCTTTTGCAATTTTTCATTAATTTACATTAGCATTTTAGCTCAATAGCTTCCAGGTCATGTGACCAAAGGACTCAAAATCAGTGTGGGATGATAGTATTCCACTGGCTGCATGAGATACACCTCTTGTTTTAACATTTTAAATCTCCAAATAATTATTATTAATTTTTTACATGTAAATATTAGCATTTTATCTCAATAGCTCCCAGGTCATGTGACCAAAGGATTCAAAATCTGTGTGGGATGATAGTACTCCACTGGCTGCATGAGATACACATCTTGTTTTTACATTTTCAATCTCCAAATAATTATTATTAATTTTTTACATGGAGCGGCTTAGGAGCGAATGTCTGTCGAATATCCAACTTAAAACTCGGCATCAACAAGAACACATTACTCGTAGACCTGACTGCTCTGTTAATTCGAGTTACAACACTCAAGCCACAGGATACCTGTTTTTCGATGCATCTCTCACAGTAATGAATCAGTAGCTAAACTTTATGAGCAACTGTTTTGTTAAACTCCTTATTATTTTGTTAAGCACCTTAAACAAGGCTACCCTTTACCTACATGCATACAAGCTCACTTTGTCCAGAGGTGAAACTCATGTCGCAAAGACCCAGGAATTTAACAACTTGTAATATTTAGGCTTGTCTTCTGGCTTCAGGCTGATGCAGAACATCATGAATATGGAAATGACTGTGGCTTTATGAACAAATATCACAGGCTACTCAATGTGGGGGACAAATGCCAGAATGGAGCTATATTTTATGTCTTATTTAATAACTTTTAGTTTTCGCCATCATTTCTATGATAGTAACACGAATTTTAGCTTACAGATTAAATCAACACAACTTTAAAAATGTGCAAAGAGGTCAGAATTTCACATAAATAGATAAACATCCATAAACATCCAATCCAACATCCATAAACATCCAATTAAGTCAAATTATTTAAACCTTTTGTGTTGAAATAGGATGTTAACACATTCAAAGTGCATCACTGATTGCATTGCAAAACTGCAAATTCAATAGGCCACAGTGGAACATACCAAAAACCTATGCTTCCCCACGGTCACCTTTAGATCTGCAGCTAACAATTATTTCCATTGATGATTAATCTGTCAGAAATTTTTGAACAAATCATTAGTTGTATAAAATTCCAGCTCCAGTAGTGAAAAAATGTAGTTGGGAAGTAAAATGCCCGAAAAACCTCAGGTGGCATCGTCAAATTGCTTTGGAGACAGGAACAGTGCGCCTTGCACATGACTCACTATAACTGAAGTCAAATGGGAAGTTGCTGTTTTATGTAACACTTGCCACTTGCAACATAAGCTTCCACCAACCAACAACACAGTGTTGCATATTTGCATGATGATATTTTTTGTGTTTTTCTGTTAAGTGTCACATTGTGATTCTGACTATCACATGTCTGACAGCGCCTGAAGTCCACACAAAGCTCGGCAGCCTGAGAGGTGCATATGTGAGCGTAAAGGGGAAGGAGACTGGGGTCCATGCCTACCTGGGTATCCCATTTGCCAAGCCACCCATAGGCCCTGCTCTGAGACTGGCTGCACCTCAACCAGTGGAGGGATGGGAAGGAATGAGGGACGCCACCCAGCAGCCACCCATGTAAGGCAATCATGCCCTTCAGTTGTTGCACACTGCATTCGGACAAATAATGTTCAGTCTGTACTGACAAAAATGTCTCTTTTTCAGGTGCGTTCAGAATAAATATCATTTTTACAACCTACTCGATCAAATGGGTGTGCTGTTGGCAGATGTCCCAGACATTTCAGAAGACTGTCTTTACCTCAACATTTACACTCCTGCAAACAGAGCTCCCAATGCCAAGCTCCCAGTAAGAACCCTTTGCTGCAGGTTTGATATCGTGCTGCTCCCTCACTAAGATTCAGCTTTTGGATCGTGTTCTTGGATGAGCTGGCTTGATTGCTTTTGAAGAATCTCTGATGGCCAGACTGCAAAGGGATTTCTTCTTAATACTCAATTTGTCACCATGAGATCTGTGTGTTATTCAGATTTAATTCTTTGTGAGGTTTGATGTAGTTTAATTGATATTCTTATGAGCTCAGTTACAATAAAGTAAAATGTGCTCCTACCAGGTCATGGTCTGGATCCATGGTGGAGCATTTACTCTGGGGTCAGCTTCAATGTTTGATGGCTCCGCTCTGGCTGCATACCAGGGTGTGGTTGTTGTTCTCATCCAGTACCGCTTGGGACTTCTGGGCTTTCTCAGGTAAAAAGCCACAAGTCACGAAGCACAGTTACAATGAACGTGCTATCTGTGCCACATGTGACAACAGTTCAAAACTGCAGTCACTTTTACCAGCTGGTGTAAACGTAGCCTGGTAGACAATAATTATGTGTTCTCTCCAGCACTGGAGACGAGCACTTGTCAGGGAACTTTGGTCTGCTGGACCAGATCCAAGCTTTGAGGTGGACCCAGGAGCACATTCACAACTTCGGAGGAGATCCTGATTTAGTTACTGTATTTGGGCAGTCTGCTGGTGGAATGAGCGCATCCCTCCTAGTAAGGATCATTCTACAGATAAAGCACCATCCTTGCAAGTATTGCACAGTTTTGCTGCTCACAGCACTTTCCTCTTTCCTGTCACTTAAATCAACAGCTTCTCTCACCACTGTCTCATGGCCTGGTCCACCGTGCCATTGCCGAGAGTGGCACTGCTGCAATTGATGTACTCGTTGATCCTCTGCCAGTGACTCAGGTGGATTATCAGTGTTTATTTTTGTGTGTTATGTATTTTGACTTTGTTCACAGTATTGACAATATCACAACATCTTTGTTTTCTACATTGTTGTCTCTAGATGATAGCAAATGTATCTGGCTGTAGCCTCAAAAGCACAGAGAAGATGGCTGATTGCATCACAAACCTTGATATTAGTGCTATTTTGACTATTGTGCAGGTGAGATATTGTATGTAGAACTGACACTGACTGACTTGATGAGATTATTATGATGTAGCTGTGTTTATGTTGTCTTTATCTGATCTTTTTGTATGAAATGTTTTATTCTCTCAAGGATCAAAATTTGAGATATCCCATAAATGTTGATGGACACTTCCTGAGAAAACCTGTGGATGAGCTGTTCCATAAACATGAACTTCTCACTGTGCCGTTCATGACTGGTGTTAATGATCATGAAGGGGGCTGGATACTTGCTGATGTAAGTGTGGATGCTGAATTGTTACAGGCCATAAGGCCTGTAACATAAGGCCATAAAAAGTGCTTTGTTTGAAATGGTAATAGCAGCTGTGTGTTCCCTCAGCTCTTTGCTCCTCCAAACTGGACAGAGGGAATGGATCGGGAGCAGCTCCTGAACGTGATTTCCATCTTTTTCCCTGATGTAAGAAAGAGACTGCCTGACAGTACAATGCCACTCTGTTTGCTCAAACTTGTCTGACAGATATGTTGCTCATTTTCTCAAGCCCAACCATGCAATCTTACGTGATTTGATATTGGATGAATATGTTGGAACCGGTGAAGATCGTGTGAAAAACAGAGATGGGTTCACTGAGGTGATTGGAGATTTGATGTTCACCATTCCAGCCATCAAGGCCGCCAATGCACACAGAGGTAGTTTATTTACACAAGAATTTATCTATTTACTGTCAGAAACTATCGTAAAAACATAATGTCACACTCATTTGTCTACTACTAGATGCAGGCGCCTCTGTGTACCTGTACGAGTACCTCCATCCTCCCAAAGTCCTGCAGGCAAAAAGGCCAAGCTTTGTCAGGAGCGACCATGCAGATGAAATCTTCACAGTACTCGGATTCTGCTTCACAACTACTCATGTCAAATTACCTGGTAAATTTAATAAAATAAAATAAAAATCATTATTTCAACAGCCCATCAGAGAGCTGGGTTTGCTTCTGTAAAGTGCAAAGTGTTTCACCAGATTATCATTATTTTACAGAAGGTGCATGCTCTGAGGAGGAGGAGCAGTTGAGCAAAACCATGATGAGATACTGGGGCAACTTTGCTCGCACAGGGTAGGAATTAACCCTCATTCTAAGTTACAATACACACAGAGATAAGATGAACTTGTCTCTGACTGTGTATGTGTGTGTGTGTGTGTGTGTGTGTGTGTGTGTGTGTGTGTGTGTGTGTGTGTGTGTGTGTGTGTGTCTGTGTGTGTGTGTGTGTGTGTGTGTGTGTGTGTGTGTGTGTGTGTGTGTGTGTGTGTGTGTGCATGTGTGTAGGTCTCCTAATGGGAAAGGTCTTGTCCACTGGCCAAAGTATGGAGCAGAAGAAGGCTACTTGGAAATTGGTGCAAAGGAGCAGGCAGCTGGTCAGCACTTGAAGAAGGACCAGTTTGTCCTCTTCACTCAGACCCTCCCGGAGAAGATCTGACAACTTAGTGAGAGGGAGCACAGCGAGCTGTAGAACAGTCGCCTCTCCTTTCTCCATTCCTTCAAGTTTTTTTTGTTGAATCCATCTTAAAGAAATCATTCAAAACAGCATCACACACACTGTGAAACCACTGTTAAAACTAATGTGATATGAATAATGAATGAAGTTATGTGTTGCAACAGTAGAGTATTTTAACAGTTCATTTTGAATCCATGGCATATTGCTTCATGGAATACTTTCATGAAATCTAAAAGCTCAAAAGGATGTATGTGGTAGAAAGGCACTTCATCAGATACCTCCACTGCATTTGCCTGCATATGTACTATTTCTTTAATGATGTAACTGGTCGCTTGACACAGTACAGTACAACTGGACACAGCATGTGCAGCCACTGTTCAGAGGAAGAAAAAGGCAGTGAAGAGAAGGCCCAAAGGTCACCAGCAAAGCTTGAGCCAACCTTGAGCACAAAGACCAACCATGACTGCCATAATGAGGCAAATACTTCAAAGGAATACTCACCCAGTGTATTTTATACTTAGACACTGAAACAAATGCAATGATGAGAACATATTATGCTTTGTTTATACTTTATTCTTTACTATATAATTGCATGCGTAATTTCAAAGTTTGGATGTCTTCTGTATCAATCTACAATGAAGAAAATAAGAAAAACACTTCTCTAAGTGTTTTTCTCTAAATCACTTCTCTCTGGTCAGGTGCAACAATATACTCATTGCTACTCTGAAAAATTACGTTTCCAAATATCACCTGCATATATGTGGCTCATGGGAGATATTCTTCTCTCCTGCAAACAACATATTTTTTCTTTTGTCTTGGTCTTGATGGAAGTGTAATAATTTTGCAAGTCAGTGATAGGGTTCTTATTTAACCGAGACAGTCAAGTACAATATTTTGTTTTAGTTTACAGAAAGACAGATGAAAGAAACCTTTCAACAGAAATCACTTTGAGCCATCGAGGTCAGTGGGCAGGATGATGTTCGGATATTCGTGTAAAATCTGATGACTCGTATCATATCGTAACATTAGGTGGAGCACTGCCTCGGTCAGTATTAAAAGGGGAGGTTCGCAGGAGGTGACATCGTTTCTGCACTTTTCCAGCAGAGTGTTTCAGTCCGCACACAGACGATCACCATGAAGTTCCGTGCAGAGCAAACTTTTTTCTTATTGACGTCTGTTTTATTTCTCTGCGTTGCTGCAGACCTACATGGTAAGTAAGACAAACCTGCCTTCTTTGCACGATGATGTCGGCGTCAACAAGAACACATTACTTGTAGATCTGACTGCACTGTTAGTTCAAGTTACATCATAGTATACACTTTAAAAAAATGTATCTCTCACAGCATGAATCAGTAGTTAAACTTGATGGGTCACTTTAACCGTTGGCGTTTTATTGCACCTTAAACGAGGCTACCTTTTACCTACATACAGGACAAGCTCATTTTGTCCAAAGGTGAATCTCATATCCCAAAGACCCAGGCAGGTTTCCACTTGTAATATTTAGGCTTGTCTTCTGGCTTCAGGCTCATGCAGGACATCATGAAAATGGGAATGACTGTGGGTTTATGAAAAAATATCACAGGCTACCCAGTGCGGTGGAAAAATGCCAGAATGGAGTCATGTTTTACTTTTTTTTTAATGACCATGGTCTTTTCAGTTTTCACCGTCATTTCTATTGTAATAACACGATATTGATCATATTAATTTTAGCCTACAGATTAGATAAACTCAACTGTAAACAGGAACAATGAGGGCGTAATTTCACATAAACAACCAGCATGTAATTTAGTCCAATCATTTAAACCTTTTGTGTTGAGATAGGATATTAACACTCAAAATGCATCATTGATTGCATTGCACAACTGTATTCAATGGGCCACAGTGGACCCAGGGTGTAGCTGTGCACCCTGACCTGCACAGAGCCAGTTTGAATAGGTGACTGGGAGTCTTTACAATTATTGATTTACTTGATCCAGCAAACCATCTACATATCACGGTGTTTAATGAAAAACAAACAAACAAACAAACAAAAATATGCTTCCCTTCCCTCTGTTTCCTACCTGCCCCAGGTGGCATCGTCAAATTGCTTTGGAGACAGGAACAGTGCGTCTTGCACATGGCTCACTACAGCTGAAGTCAAATGGGAAGTTGCTGTATAGATAGATAGATAGATAGATAGATAGATAGATAGATAGATAGATAGATAGATAGATAGATAGATAGATAGATAGATAGATAGATAGACTTTATTGTCTGTCCCAGACGGTGACAGAAATTCTCCTTTGACAAGGCTCAAACAAAAATACAGTACATATCACACAGACAGATGACAAGTGAAATGTTAAAAGGAAACAGCAGCCAATACATGCCAGATATATATACTGTTCAATGTCTTATTTCATGTTGTTCAGGGTGGTTATTGCAAAGGGAATAAAGGATTTTTTATAGATCTTTTTGCGGGCCAGTGGGACTTTGTAGCGTCTGCCTGATGGAAGTAGCTGGAAGGAGTGATGGAGGGGGTGCGAGGGGTCCTCTGTGATCAGGGTGGCTTTCCTGATCACAGAGCGCTTATACATTTCGGAGATATGAGTTTGTGGTGAACCCATGATTTTGCTGGCCTGATTAACAATACGGGAGAGTTTTGTTTTGTGTTTAGTGGAGAGGGAGCTGTACCAGGATGCAATATTGAAAGTGAGGATGGATTCAATGAGTGAAATGTAAACCAGGGTTAAAATGCTTCTGCTGACATTAAAAGTCCTCAGTTTCCTCAGCAGGTGGAGGCGCTGTTGTGCTTTCTTGTACATGGAGTCTGCATGTTTTGCAAACGTCAAGTCGGTGTCGATCTCGGTTCCCAGGTATTTAAAAACGTCTACCTGCTCGACAGACTGACCCTGGATACTGAGGGGTGTAAAAAGGGGTGTCAGGGATTTACCTCTGCCCCCACAGCACAACTCCTTTGTTTTCAAGATGTTTAGCTTAAGAGAGTTTTCATCAAAAGCTTGGGCAAGGTTGTTGACCGTCAGCTGGTAACGGGTCAGTGCATTGCTGTCCGGTAGGTGAGCCACCAGAGCCATGTCATCTGCATATTTTAAAAGAGTCATTCCTTCACTGTTACAAGAGATGTTGTTGGTGTACACAGAGAAGAGAATGGGGGATAAAACACAGCCTTGAGGAACACCTGTGTTTAAAATCAACTTGCTGGATTTAAAACCATTTAAGAACACCTGCTGTGGTCTGTCATGTAAAAAACTCTGAATCCATAAAATCAGTGTGGGGTGAACCTGAAGGTTTGAGAGGTGGTGCAGTAGGGTGTCTGTGTGTACAGTATTAAAAGCAGGGGAGAAGTCCATGAATAAAATCCTGGTATGGGGGTGTGCAGAGTCCAGTTGTTTGGTGACAGTATCTAAAAGTGTGAGACGTGCATCCTCTACTCCACGTTTTGCCTTGTAGGCAAACTGAAAGGGGTCCAGCTTGTGTGAGAGCATGTCTGACAGGCAGTCACCTACCACTCGCTCCATGCATTTACATAGCACGGAGGTCAGGGCCACTGGTCTGTAGTCCTTCAGCTCTTTAGGGTGGGTTTTTTTGGGAATAGGGATGATGGTGGATGATGGTCTTTCCACAGACTGGGGACACACCCGTAGTCCAAAAGGAGCTGGAAAAGTCTGGTGAGGACTCCACTTAGCTGGGTGGAGCAGTCTCTGAGCACCCTGCCTTTGAGCCTGTCAGGCCAGAGGCCTTGTGTGGATTTACTCTGCGCAGGATGGAGGTCACCAGCTGCTCGTCGATGGTGAGGGCTTCTTCTTGGTGAGAGATGGAAGGTGGGCAGGTCCAGGTGATTGGTGTGCTGCTGCTGCTGCTGCTGCTGCTGCTGCTGCTGTCAAACCGGGTGAAGAAGGTGTTTAGCTGTTCTGCAAAGGAGGTGGGGTCTGGGCAGTTAACCGCTGCAGGTTTTGGGGCTCTGCCCATCATGGTGTTTAACCCCTGCCATGCCTCCCTTGCATTTCCTGATGTTAGTTTCTGCTCCGCTTTGTTTTTGTAGTGGATTTTAGCCAGCTTCGCCATCTTCCGGAACTCCTTCTCCAGCTCCCTCACCCTCAGCTTGTCTCCTTGTAAGAAGGCCTTTTTCTTTTGGACCAGGCAGATTTTCATGTCCTTTGTCACCCATTTCTTGTTGTTTGGATGTATTGTTATTTGTTTGGTAGGAGTGACAGTATCCTCACAGAATAAAATATAGGAAGTCAGCACATCTGTCAGCATGTTAAAATCATCATCACAGTCATTAAAAAACAAATTCCAGTCTGTCAGTTCAAAACAACCTTTAAGCGTTTCTGTTGCCTCATTATTCCAGACTCTGATTGTTTTTTTTATGGGTTTCCCTGTTTTCAGTTGTGATCTGTATTTTGGCAACAGAAGGATGACATTGTGGTCAGAGCGTCCAAGGGGTGGTCGAGACTTTGAAATATATGCACCAGGGATATTGCCATAACATAAGTCCAGTATTTTCTGCAGTCTGGTGGGAGTTGTGACATATTGTTCCAGATCGGGCAGATGTGTGGCGATGTCACATCTGTTAAAATCCCCCAGTACAAACACTGGCTGCTCTCCAGTCTGACTGACAGCTCTGTTGTAACAGTCTGATATGTGTTCGGCGGCTTGACTAAAGTCAGGGCCTGGTACATAAACTAAAATCACAGTTATTTGTGAAAATTCTCGGGGTAGGTAGTGTGGTCTGAAGGACACGGTCATCAGTTCATAGTGTTTGCATCAGAGTTAGCGTCTTCAGACAGCCATGTCTCTGTAAAACAAAAAAGACTGGTTTGTTGATAGTCCCAATCGTACTGGATCAGGGTGGAAAGCTCCTCGCTTTTATTCCGGAGCGATCGTACGTTTGACAGGGTTATGGCAGGTAAAGGTAGGCGGCTTCCTCTCCTCCTCAGTCTGTTCCTTATCCCCCCTCTCGACCCTCTTTTCCTTCATATTCTCCGGATGTATGTTGTCAGCGTGGAGAGATGTCACCGCTGGCTCTGACAGAGAGCGGCTCCGCTCCAGCAGGTAGTCCCGTAAGTAGGCGAGCCTACCTGGGTTGGTGGTGAACGGCTGCGCCGGTCGTGAGTGGAGTCCATTTACATGCCATAAACAGGTGATCAGGAGCAGGGCACAGGCCAGGTATAACACTGTTTCTTGGAACATTTCGGAAGGACAAGAAATTTGCGGAAAACAAGCATAAAAAACATAAAAAACATACACGCTAGTCCACTCTCACACGCCAAGCCTTGTCAGGAGTCGCTCCGACAGAGTAGCGCCCCCCTCATCTTACATATTATGTAACACTTGCCACTTGCAACATAAGCCTCCACCAACCAACAACACAGTGTTGTATATTTGCATGATGATATTTTTTACTGGAATTGGAAATTGACTTGATAAAGTGTGAAGTGTCACATTGTGATTCTGACTATGTCCTAATATCCGAACAGAACCTGAAGTCCACACAAAGCTCGGCAGCCTGAGAGGTGCATATGTGAGTGTAAAGGGGAAGGAGACTGGGGTCCATGCCTACCTGGGTATCCCATTTGCCAAGCCACCCATAGGCCCTGCTCTGAGACTGGCTGCACCTCAACCAGTGGAGGGATGGGAAGGAATGAGGGACGCCACCCAGCAGCCACCCATGTAAGGCAATCATGCCCGTCAGTTGTTGCACACTCCATTCGGACAAATAATGTTCAGTCTGTACTGACAAAAACGTCTCTTTTTCAGGTGCGTTCAGAATAAATATCGTTTTTACAACCTACTCGAACAAATGGGTATGCTGTTGGCAGATGTCCCAGACATTTCAGAAGACTGTCTTTACCTCAATATATATACTCCTGCAAACAGAGCTCCCAATGCCAAGCTCCCAGTAAGAACCCTTTGCTGTAGGTTTGACATGGTGCTGCTCCCTCACTAAGATTCAGCTTTGGATCGTGTTCTTGGATGAACTGACTTGATTGCTTTTGAAGAATCTATGATGGCCAGACTGCAAAGGGATTTCTTCTTAATACTCAATTTGTCACCATGAGATCTGTGTGTTATTCAGATTTAATTCTTTGTGAGGTTTGATGTAGTTTAATTGATATTCTTATGAGCTCAGTTAGAATAAAGTAAAAATGTGCTTATTTCCTACCAGGTCATGGTCTGGATCCATGGTGGAGGGTTTACTCTGGGGTCAGCTTCAAAGTTTGATGGCTCCGCTCTGGCTGCATACCAGGATGTGGTTGTTGTTCTCATCCAGTACCGCTTGGGACTTCTGGGCTTTCTCAGGTAAAAAGCCACAAGTCACGAAGCACAGTTACAATGAACGTGCTATCTGTGCCTCATGTGACAACAGTTCAAAACTGCAGTCACTTTTACCAGCTGGTGTAAACGTAGCCTGGTAGACAATAATTACATGTTCTCTCCAGCACTGGAGACGAGCACTTGTCAGGAAACTTTGGTCTGCTGGACCAGATCCAAGCTTTGAGGTGGACCCAGGAGCACATTCACAACTTCGGAGGAGATCCTGATTTAGTTACTGTATTTGGGGAGTCTGCTGGTGGAGTGAGCGCATCCCTCCTAGTAAGGATCATTCTACAGATAATGCACCATCGTTGCAAGTATTGCACAGGTTTGCTCACAGCACTTTCCTCTTTCCTGTCACTTAATTCAACAGCTTCTCTCACCACTGTCTCATGGTCTGGTCCACCGTGCCATTGCTGAGAGTGGCACTGCTGCAATGGATTTACTCGTAGGAAATGATCCTCTGCCAGTGACTCAGGTGGATTATCAGTGTTCATTTGTGTGTGTTATGTATTTTGATTTTGTTCACAATATTGACAATATCACAACATCTTTGTTTTCTAAATTGTTGTCCTCAGATGATAGCAAATGTATCTGGCTGTAGCCTCGAAAGCACAGAGAAGATGGCTGATTGCATCAAAAACCTTGATATTAGTGCTATTTTGACTATTGTGCAGGTGAGATATTGTATGTAGAACTGACACTGACTGACTTGATGAGATTATTATGATGTAGCTGTTTTTATGTTGTCTTTATCTCAACTTTTTGTTTGAAACGTTTTATTCTCTCAAGAATGTAAGAGTGAGATATCCCATAAATGTTGATGGACACTTCCTGAGAAAACCTGTGGATGAGCTGTTCCATAAACATGATCTTCTCACTGTGCCGTTCATGACTGGTGTTAATGATCATGAAGGGGGCTGGATGCTTGCTGATGTAAGTGTGGATGTTGAAACAGATTCCCAGATGAGGTCATAAAAAAGTGCTTTGTTTGAAATGGTACTGTAATAGCAGCTGTGTGTTCCCTCAGTTCTTTGCTCCTCCAAATTGGACAGAGGGAATGGATCGGGAGCAGCTCATGAACACGATTTCCATCTTTTTCCCTGATGTAAGAAAGAGACTGCCTGACAGTACAATGCCATTCTGTTTGCTCAAACTTGTCTGACAGATATGTTGCTCATTTTCTCAAGCCCAACCATGCAATCTTACGTGATTTGATATTGGATGAATATGTTGGAACCGGTGAAGATCGTGTGAAAAACAGAGATGGGTTCACTGAGGTGATTGGAGATTTGATCTTCACCATTCCAGCCATCAAGGCTGCCAATGCACACAGAGGTAGTTTATTTACACAAGAATTTATTTATTTACTGTCAGAAACTGTCATAAAAACATAATTTCTCACTCATTTGTCTACTACTAGATGCAGGCGCCTCTGTGTACCTGTACGAGTACCTCCATCCTCCCAAATTCCTGCAGGCAAAAAGGCCAAGCTTTGTTAGGAGCGACCATACAGATGAAATCTTCACAGTACTCGGATTCTGCTTCACAACTACTCATGTCAAATTACCTGGTAAATTTAATAAAATAAAATAAAAATCATTATTTCAACAGCCCATCAGAGAGCTGGGTTTGCTTCTGTAAAGTGCAAAGTGTTTCACCAGATTATCATTATTATCATCATTTTACAGAAGGTGCATGCTCTGAGGAGGAGGAGCAGTTGAGCAAAACCATGATGAGATACTGGGGCAACTTTGCTCGCACAGGGTAGGAATTAACCCTCATTCTAAGTTACAATACACACAGAGATAAGATGAACTTGTCTCTGACTGACTGTGTGTGTGTGTGTGTGTGTGTGTGTGTGTGTGTGTGTGTGTGTGTGTGTGTGTGTGTGTGTGTGTGTGTGTGTGTGTGTGTGTGGGTGTGGGTGTGTGTGTGTGTGTGTGTAGGTCTCCTAATGGGAAAGGTCTTGTCCATTGGCCAAAGTATGGAGCAGAAGAAGGCTACTTGAGAATTGGTGCAAAGGAGCAGGCAGCTGGTCAGCACTTGAAGAAGGACCAGTTTGTCTTCTTCACTCAGACCCTCCCGGAGAAGATCCGACAACTTAGTGAGAAGGAGCACAGCGAGCTGTAGAACAGTCGCCTCTCCTTTCTCCATTCCTTCAAGTTTTTTTATTGATTCCATCTTAAACAAATCATTCAAAGCTGCATCACACACACTGTGAAACCACTGTTAAAACTAATGTGATATGAATAATGAATGAAGTTATGTGTTGCAACAGTAGAGTATTTTAACAGTTCATTTTGAATCCATGGCATATTGCTTCAGGGAATACTTTCATGAAATCTAAAAGCTCAAAAGGATGTATGTGGTGTGTTTGTCTGCATATGTAATTTTTTTTTTTTTTATGATTTTGTTCAAAGATTAAATCAAAATCTTTTGAAGCTGACGTGTGAGATCTTGTACTATTCAGTTAGGTTTGGTTTGTATCAAATTTTCAGGAGCACAACAAACAGGCAAAGTTGGGAACACACACACATTGGCCATTGTTGTGAAAGGGTTAATGTGTGTTACCAGCCCAGTTTGTCACCAGGGTTTTTCATGGGTCCAGCACTTCAGTTCGAGAAGCGATCATGGGTCACTAACACTGGATAGTGTCAACAGGAGCTTGTTTGCTATATTGGGTTTCGTAGCTCACAGGACTTGTGTACGTTTATTTTATTTATTTATTTTCTCATTGTTTAAATTATATTGTACGTGTCTCATACAATGTATCATTTCGGCACCAGGAAGATAAACTGGCCTTCAAAGTGTCAGCTAGCGAGGATCTGTTAACAAACTTAACTAAACTAAGAGAGCTGGGGATGAACTTCGAGCCAGTTTCAGTTATCTTCAATATTTTTAGAATATCAAGAGCCCATGTTTGCTTGCTTTAACATACCTTTTGGTGCTCTTCATACTTGGTGCCACGATCTTCTTAGTGGCCCTGACTCGTCCCTGTTTTAGGGTGGTTCGGTGGCACGTTAGATTTGGCCAGTGGACCTCTTTCGGAGCCTTCTTCTTCTGTTTACGTTCTTACTCCCATTCCAGACACATCTGCCTAATGAGTGAGGTGATTATTCTCATGAAGCCCGTAGTGCTACATTTGGCAAGCTTGGATTTTTCTCCATGTGAAGAGACAATTAAAACAAAGGAGAAAATGAAGCAAGTTCACCAACTTATCAACTGATTCGGACCTGAGCAAAAAACTAAGTGTGAAAATGACATAACAATAATGTTGACAAAGCACTTGCATTTTGTTTTATGAATCCAATTCCTCCTGAAAAGCATGATGCTCCCACTAACTGCAAACCAGATGGGATCTCATGCCACTTCAGAATGCTTTGACAGCCTTTGATAGCTGACTTGGTGTGCCTTAAATTTTGATGGTCACCAGCAAAGCATCTCCACACCATCACACCTCCTCCTCAGTGTTTCATGGCGGGAACCACAGATTCAGATACCATCTATTCACCTTCTCTGCATCTCACAATGACACATCAGTCGAAACCGAAAATCTAAAATTTGGACTCATCAAAACAAAGTTCAGATTTTCACTTCTAGTTTTTCTTGGCCCAAGCAATTCTCGTCCTGTTGTTGGTCTTCTTCAGTCATGTTTTTTGTTTTTGCTTTTTGTCGAGCGATTCATGATGACCTGATTCATGCAGCAGTCCCACCAGTGCTGCAAACCCCTGACTCATATAAGAAAGAGAAATCACTCCCACAGCCCAGTGGAATTCTGCTGTGTGATTGGCTTAGCCGTATGGGGGTTAGCCAAGGATACAAAGAACTGGTCGCTTCTCCGATACCAAGGCATGAATCAGACAGAGTATGTGCAGCCACTGTTCAGAGGAAGAAAAAGGCAGTGAAGAGAAGGCCCAAAGGTCACCAGCAAAGCTTGAGCCAACCTTGAGCACAAAGACCAACCATGACTGCCATAATGAGGCAAATGCTTCAAAGGAATACTCACCCAGTGTATTTTATACTTAGAGACTGAAACAAATGCAATGATGAGAACATATTATGCTTTGTTTATACTTTATTCTTTACTATATAATTGCATGTGTAATTTCAAAGTTTGGATGTTTTCTGTATCAATCTACAATGAAGAAAATAAGAAAAACACACTGAATGAGAGGGTGTGTCCAAACTTTTCTCTGGTCAGGTGCAACAATATGCTCATTGCTACTCTGAAAAATTACGTTTCCAAATATCACCTGCATATATGTGGCTCATGGGAGATATTCTTCTCTCCCGCAAACAAAACATTTTTACTTTTGTCTTGGTCTTGATGTGTGTCTTGAAGTCTTGAAGTGTAATAATTTTGCAAGTCAATGATAGGGTTCTTATTTAACCGAGACAGTCAAGTACAATATTTTGTTTTAGATTACAGAAAGGCAGATGAAAGAAACCTTTCAACAGAAATCACTTTGAGCCATCGAGGTCAGTGGGTCAGGGTGATGTTCAAAGGCGGAGGATTTGATCTGTTAATCACTGGTCATTGTGGTGTAAAATCTGATGACTCGTATCATATCGTAACATTAGGTGGAGCACTGCCTCGGTCAGTATTAAAAGGGGAGGTTCGCAGGAGGTGACATCGTTTCTGCACTTTTCCAGCAGAGTGTTTCAGTCCGCACACAGACGATCACCATGAAGTTCCGTGCAGAGCAAACTTTTTTCTTATTGACGTCTGTTTTATTTCTCTGCGTTGCTGCAGACCTACATGGTAAGTAAGACAAACCTGCCTTCTTTGCACGATGATGTCGGCGTCAACAAGAACACATTACTTGTAGATCTGACTGCACTGTTAGTTCGAGTTACAACATAGTATACATTTTAAAAAAATGTATCTCTCACAGCATGAATCAGTAGTTAAACTTGATGGGTCACTTTAACCGTTGGCGTTTTATTGCACCTTAAACGAGGCTACCTTTTACCTACATACAGGACAAGCTCATTTTGTCCAAAGGTGAATCTCATATCCCAAAGACCCAGGCAGGTTTCCACTTGTAATATTTAGGCTTGTCTTCTGGCTTCAGGCTCATGCAGGACATCATGAAAATGGGAATGACTGTGGGTTTATGAAAAAATATCACAGGCTACCCAGTGCGGTGGAAAAATGCCAGAATGGAGTCATGTTTTACTTTTTTTTTAACGACCGTGGTCTTTTCAGTTTTCACCGCCATTTCTATCGTAATAACACGATATTCATCACATTAATTTTAGCCTACAGATTAGATAAACTCAACTGTAAACAGGAACAATGAGGGCGTAATTTCACATAAACAACAGCACGTTATTTAGTCCAATCATTTAAACCTTTTCTGTTGAGATAGGATATTAACACTCAAAATGCATGATTGATTGCATTGCACAACTGTATTCAATGGCCCACAGTGGACCCAGGGTGTAGCTGTGCACCCTGACCTGCACAGAGCCAGTTTGAATAGGTGACTGGGAGTCTTTACAATTATTGATTTACTTGATGGGCTGCATGGTGGCGCAGCAGGTAGTGCGCGTGCCTCACAGCAAGAAGGTCGCAGGTTCGTTTCCCTGGTCGGGCCTTTCTGTGTGAAGTTTGCATGTTCTTCCCGTGCATGCGTGGGTTCTCTCCAGGTACTCCGGCTTCCTCCCACAGACCAAAAACATGCTCATTTAGGTTGATTGGTGACTCTAAATTGCCCCTAGGTGTGAGTGTGAGTGTGAATGGTGTGTGTATGTGCCCTGCGATCGGCTGGCGACCGGTCCAGGGTGTACCCCGCCTCTCGCCCGTTGACGGTCGAGATAGGCTCCGGCCCCCCCGCGACCCCGAAAGGGATAAGCGGCATAGAAAATGGATGGATGGATGGATTTACTTGATCCAGCAAACCATCTACATATCACGGTGTTTAATGAAAAACAAACAAACAAACAAAAATATGCTTCCCTTCCCTCTGTTTCCTACCTGCCCCAGGTGACATTGTCAAATTGCTTTGGAGACAGGAACAGTGCGTCTTGCACATGGCTTACTATAGTTGAAGTCAAATGGGAAGTTGTTATGTAACACTTGCCACTTGCAACATAAGCTTCCACCAACCAACAACACAGTGTTGTATATTTGCATGATGATATTTTTTACTGAAACTGGAAATTGACTCGATAAAGTGTGAAGTGTCACATTGTGATTCTGACTAAGTTTTAATATCCTGACAGCGCCTGAAGTCCACACAAAGCTCGGCAGCCTGAGAGGGGCATATGTGAGTGTAAAGGGGAAGGAGACTGGGGTCCATGCCTACCTGGGTATCCCATTTGCCAAGCCACCCATAGGCCCTGCTCTGAGACTGGCTGCACCTCAACCAGTGGAGGGATGGGAAGGAATGAGGGACGCCACCCAGCAGCCACCCATGTAAGGCAATCATGCCCTTCAGTTGTTGCACACTCCATTCGGACAAATAATGTTCAGTCTGTACTGACAAAAATGTCTCTTTTTCAGGTGCGTTCAGAATAAACATCTCATTTATGATCTACTCGATCAAATGGGTATGCTGTTGGCAGATGTCCCAGACATTTCAGAAGACTGTCTTTACCTCAACATTTACACTCCTGCAAACAGAGCTCCCAATGCCAAGCTCCCAGTAAGAACCCTTTGCTGCAGGTTTGACATGGTGCTGCTCCCTCACTAAGATTCAGCTTTTGGATCGTGTTCTTGGATGAACTGGCTTGATTGCTTTTGAAGAATCTATGATGGCCAGACTGCAAAGGGATTTCTTCTTAATACTCAATTTGTCACCATGAGATCTGTGTTTTAGTTAGATTTAATTATTTCTGAGGTTTAGTGTTGTTAATTGATATTCTTATGAGCTCAGTTAGAATAAAGTAAAAATGTGCTTATTTCCTACCAGGTCATGGTCTGGATCCATGGTGGAGGGTTTACTCTGGGGTCAGCTTCAATGTATGACGGCTCCGCTCTGGCTGCATACCAGGATGTGGTTGTTGTTCTGATCCAGTACCGCTTGGGACCTCTGGGCTTTCTCAGGTAAAAAGCCACAAGTCACTAAGCACAGTTACAATGAACGTGCTATCTGTGCCTCATGTGACAACAGTTCAAAACTGCAGTCACTTTTACCAGCTGGTGTAAATGTAGCCTGACAGATAATAATTACATGTTCTCTCCAGCACTGGAGACGAGCACTTGTCAGGGAACTTTGGTCTGCTGGACCAGATCCAAGCTTTGAGGTGGACCCAGGAGCACATTCACAACTTCGGAGGAGATCCTGATTTAGTTACTGTATTTGGGGAGTCTGCTGGTGGAGTGAGCGCATCCCTCCTAGTAAGGATCATTCTACAGATAATGCACCATCATTGCAGGTATTGCACAGGTTTGCTCACAGCACTTTCCTCTTTCCTGTCACTTAAATCAACAGCTTCTCTCACCACTGTCTCATGGTCTGGTCCACCGTGCCATTGCTGAGAGTGGCACTGCTGCAATGGATTTACTCATAGGAAATGATCCTCTGCCAGTGACTCAGGTGGATTATCAGTGTTTATTTGTGTGTTATGTATCTTGACTTTGCTCACAATACTGACAATATCACAACATCTTTGTTTTCTAAATTGTTGTCCTCAGATGATAGCAAATGTATCTGGCTGTAGCCTCGAAAGCACAGAGAAGATGGCTGATTGCATCACAAACCTTGATATTAGTGCTATTTTGACTATTGTGCAGGTGAGATATTGTATGTAGAACTGACACTGACTGACTTGATGAGATTATTATGATGTAGCTGTTTTTATGTTGTCTTTATCTTGACTTTTTGTTTTAAACATTTTATTCTCTCTAGGATCAAAATTTGAGATATCTCATAAATGTTGATGGACACTTCCTGAGAAAACCTGTGGATGAGCTGTTCCATAAACATGAACTTCTCACTGTGCCGTTCATGACTGGTGTTAATGACCATGAAGGGGGCTGGATGCTTGCTGATGTAAGTGTGTATGTTGAATTTTTACAGATTCCTACATGAGGCCATAAAAAGTGCTTTGTTTGAAATGGTAATAGCAGCTGTGTGTTCCCTCAGTTCTTAGCTCCTCCAAATTGGACAGAGGGAATGGATCGGGAGCAGCTCATGAACACGATTTCCATCTTTTTCCCTGATGTAAGAAAGAGACTGCCTGACAGTACAATGCCACTCTGTTTGTTCAAACTTGTCTGACAGATATGTTGCTCATTTTCTCAAGCCCAACCATGCAATCTTATGTGATTTGATATTGGATGAATATATTGGAACCGGTGAAGATCGTGTGAAAAACAGAGATGGGTTCACTGAGGTGATTGGAGATATGATCTTCACCATTCCAGCCATCAAGGCCGCCAGTGCACACAGAGGTAGTTTATTTACACAATAATTTATCTATTTACTGTCAGAAACTATCGTAAAAACATAATGTCACACTCATTTGTCTACTACTAGATGCAGGCGCCTCTGTGTACCTGTACGAGTACCTCCATCCTCCCAAAGTCCTGCAGGCAAAAAGGCCAAGCTTTGTTAGGAGCGACCATGGAGATGAAATCTTCACAGTACTCGGATTCTGCTTCACAACTACTCATGTCAAATTACCTGGTAAATTTAATAAAATAAAATAAAAATCATTATTTCAACAGCCCATCAGAGAGCTGGGTTTGCTTCTGTAAAGTGCAAAGTGTTTCACCAGATTATCATTATTTTACAGAAGGTGCATGCTCTGAGGAGGAGGAGCAGTTGAGCAAAACCATGATGAGATACTGGGGCAACTTTGCTCGCACAGGGTAGGAATTAACCCTCATTCTAAGTTGCAATACACACAGAGATAAGATGAACTTGTCTCTGACTCTGTGTGTGTGTGTGTGCGTGTGCGTGTGAGCGTATGTGTGCATGCGTGTGTGTGTGTGTGTGTGTGTGTGTGTGTGTGTGTGTGTGTGTGTGTGTGTCTGTGTGCGTGTATGTGTGCGTGCGTGTGTGCGTGTATGTGCGTGCGTGTGTGTGTGTGTGTGTGTGTGTGTAGGTCTCCTAATGGGAAAGGTCTTGTCCATTGGCCAAAGTATGGAGCAGAAGAAGGCTACTTGGAAATTGGTGCAAAGGAGCAGGCAGCTGGTCAGCACTTGAAGAAGGACCAGTTTGTCCTCTTCACTCAGACCCTCCCGGAGAAGATCCGACAACTTAGTGAGAGGGAGCACAGCGAGCTGTAGAACAGTCGCCTCTCCTTTCTCCATTCCTTCAAGTTTTTTTTGTTGAATCTATCTTAAACAAATCATTCAAAGCTGCATCACACACACTGTGAAACCATTGTTAAAACTACTGTGATATGAATAATGAATGAAGTTATGTGTTGCAACAGTAGGGTATTTTAACAGTTCATTTTGATTCCATGGCATATTGCTTCAGGGAATACTTTCATTCAGGGAATATTTAGAGTTTTTCGATGCTCAAAAGGACATATGCGGAAGACAGGCACTTACATCATCAGATCTCACCACTGTGTTTGCCTACATATGTAATATTTCTTTAATGATCGCTCAAAGATTAAATAAAAATCTTAAGAAGCTGATGTGTGAGATCTCGTACTATTCAGTTATGTTACAGTCACAATTACAATTTGTCCTTTGGCAGATGCTTTTATCCAAAGTGACGGACCTATGAGATTTTCATACATCACAAGCAAGGTTCAGGACAGGAGAGGAAAAGAGTAATTGTCATAACCCTAATTTCTGGTTGAGTGAATAGAGAGATTTTTTTTTCTTTAAGAAAGAAGGTTTTCAGTAAAGAGCTTGGTCTTTAGCCTTTTCCTAAAGATCAAGAGGGACTCTGCAGATTGAATGGAGTTCAACTCGTTCCACCACCAGGGAACCACAGAAAAAGAGAGTCTAGCCAGAGACTTGGGGCCTTTTTAAGTTGGCAACACTAGGCGACGTTCCTAGGCAGAGTGTAGTGAGTGGGAGGGAGCATAAACCTCAAGGATAGAGTTCAGGTAGGTTGGAGCAGTTTTGGTGGCAGTTCTGTAGGCAAGCGTCAGGACTTATACTTGATGCGGTCAGCAATGGGGGCCAGTGAAGGGATATGAATATCAGAGTGACGTGCTCTTTTGGGCTAGTTGAAGATCAGATGCACCACCACATTCTGGATCATCTGCAAATGTTTTAGCGAGCATGCTGGGAGCCCTGGCTGTAAGGAATTACAATATTTGAGGCATGATAGTACCAGCGCTTGCACTAGGAGTTGTGTTGCATGCTTCTGATCTTACTGATGTTGTACAGGGCAAATCGGCATGACTGAGCAACAGAGGCCACATGGTCTTTAAAAGTTAGTTGGTCATCAATTGTTACACCCAAGTTCCTGGCAGATTTTGCGGAAGTCAGCAGAGCTGAGTCAAGCTAGATACTGATCTGTTGTTGGATAGAGGGAATGGCTGGGATGACAAAGAGCTCAGTCTTTGACAGGTTAGGCTGAAGGTGGCATTCCTACATCCATGCCAAGATATCGGCGAGGCATGCCGATATCTGTGCCGAAACTGTGGCGTCGCCTGGCGGGAACTAAAGGTGGAGCTGGGTATCGTCAGTATATGAATGGTATGAGAGGCCATGTGAGCAGATGACTGCACCAAGTGCAGTGGTGTATATTGAAGAGAGAAGGGGTCCAAGCACTGACCCTTGAGGTACCCCTGTGGACAAGCAGAGGGATTTAAATACTTCTCCCCTCCAAGACACTGCAAAGAATCTCCCTGAGAGGTAGGACTCAAACCAGCCAAGAGCAGATCCTGAGAAGCCAAGCTCAGCGAGTGTGGAGAAGAGGATTTGGTGGTTCACCGTGTCAAAGGCAGCCGATAGGTCGAGTTAACTTAGCCATGCAGCACTTTCGAAACAGTTAAGTCGAGAGTATTGCCCGTTTTGTGTTGTTTGGTTTATATCAATTTTTCATGAGCACAAAAAACAGGCAAAGTTGGGAACACACACACTGGCCATTGTTGTGAAAGTGTTAATGTGTGTTACCAGCCCAGTTTGTCACCAGGGTGTTTCATGGGTCCCGCACTTCAGTTTGAGAGGCGATCATGGGTCACTAACACTGGATAGTGAGAACAGGATTTTGTTTGCGATATTGGGTTTCATAGCTCACAGGGGTCGTTTATGTTTATTTATTTAGTTTTTTAAATGGATGCTTGTGTTCATTATTGTTTAAATTACTATTCTATGTGTCCTATACAATGTACGTTTGGAGACCAGGAAGATAAACTAACCTTCAAAGTGTCAGCTAGTGAGGATCTGTTAATAAACTGAACTAAACTAAGAAAGCTGGGGATGACCTCTTTCGGGACCTTCTTCCTCTGTTTATGTTCTTACTCCCATCTCAGACACATCTGCCTAATGAGTAAAGTGATTATTCTCATGAAGTGCTACAACTTGGCAAGGTTGGATTTTTCTCCATCTGAAAAGACAATGAAAAAAAGGAGAAAATGAAGCAAGTTCACCAACTTATCAACTGATTCGGACCTGAGCAAAAAACTGGAAGTGTGAAAATGACGTTACAATAATGTTGACAAAGCATTTGCATTTTGTTTTTGTTTTTTTGAGTAAAACGCTTTTTCAAGTCTTTCTATCCTTTGAAGACAAAATTCTCTGAGTGCATCATTGCATCACTCTCAATAAATGTTTTTTCCTTATGTTTATTATGTTATGTATTCTTATTTCTTATGTTCATTATTATTTATTGTCTACATTGTAGATGAATGCTGAAGAACTCCAAACTATTAATTTATCCCTGACTATCTCAACTGGGAGTAGACTGGGTGATTGTGAAAGGAAGGAAGGACATCTGCTGCAGCACCCCACCACTCTCCTTCTTGGTCAAATAGCCATTACAAAATATGGAGGTTTGTTGTGGGTCATTGTCCTCCTGAAAAGCAAATGATGGTCCCACTAATTGCAAACCAGATGGGATCTCATGCCACTTCAGAATCCTTTGACAGCCTTTGATAGCCGATTTAGTGTGCCTTAAATTTTGATGGTCACCAGCAAAGCATCTCCACACCATCACACCTCCTCCTCCATGCTTCATTGTGGGAACCACAGATTCAGATACCATCTAATCACCTTCTCTGCATCTTACAAAGACACAGCAGTTGAAACCAGAAATCTCAAATTTGGACTCATCAAACCAAAGTTCAGATTTTCACTTCTTGTTTTTCTTGGCCCAAGTAATTCTCGTCCTGTTGTTAGGCTTGTTTTGTTTTGTTTTTGTTCAGCAATTCATGAAAACCTGATTCATGCAGGCTCCTCTGTGTTAGGCAGAGTGCCACTCAGTTATAGGACCCAGTAATGCAGACCAGGAGACAGGCGTTATGAAAGTAAACACGATTTATGAGTGGATAATAAGCAACAAAAAGCGCACTCAAAAGGAGTGGAGAAACGAAAAGAGCACCGACGAGGCGGGTATAACACAACTGGCACACGTGGAAGCGGCTGGCAGGCACTGAAACAAACAAAAGACAAGCACACTATAAGTGGCTGGAACAAACGATGGAACAAAAGCAATTTCTCAGATTAAGAGGAAGACGAAGAGCTAGACTTACGACTTGTAGACCAAACACCGACATGGAAGGGCGAAGGAATAATCCGGCAAGAAGGTAAGGTCAGCATGCCTCTTAAATAGTCTTTCAGATAATCAGGAAGCGTGCTCCAGGTGAGCACCTGGAGGCGGAGCCGGCAGCAGGTAAGGGGATGCCCAGCCATGGAACCAGGGGTGAACAGACAGACACACACACAGGGAAAAGGGGAGGAGACACAAAAGGAGAGACAGAAAGGCAAGATCCTAACAGTACCCCCCCCTCAATGGTCGCCTCTTGGTGGCCTAGCAGGACGATCCGGGTGTCTCCGGTGGAACTCATCGATGAGGGTGTGGTCCAGAATGAAGGACCAGGGCACCCAGGAACGTTCCTCAGGACCGTACCCCTCCCAGTCCACCAGGTACTGGAAGCCCCTGCCGCGTCTTCTGATGTCGACCAGACGTCTCACCATGAAGACAGGACCCCCGTCGATGATTTGGGGGGGAGGAGGGGGTTCGGAGGGAGGACACAAGGGACTGGAGGAAACCGGTTTCAACTGAGAGACGTGGAAGGTAGGATGGATCTTCATAGTGTCCGGGAGCTTGAGCGTAACTGCCTGAGGTTGCACGATTTTCAGGATGGGAAATGGGCCGATGTACCTGGGGGACATCTTTTGAGAGTCGGTCTTAAGCGGAATGTTCTTAGAAGAAAGCCACACAGACTGACCTGGTTGGTATGCTGGCGCAGGGGTCCTGTGGCGATCTGCTGAGCATTGTTTGACCCCCTGGTTTCTCTCCAGAGCTCTGATGGCTGCTTGCCAGAACCCTTTTACCCTCTTGATATGGTCGGCCACCGAAGGAACAGCAATCTCCGCCTCTTGAGGTTGGAAAAGAGGGGGTTGGTACCCCAATGATGCCTCGAAGGGGGAGAGACCACTAGCCGATGAGGTGAGGGAGTTGTGGGCGTACTCAACCCAGGGGAGGAGAGAGCTCCAGTCTGCCTGGTTGTCAGCGCAGATACACCTCAGGGCCGTCTCCAGGTCTTGGTTGGTCCTTTCGGTCTGGCCGTTGGATTGGGGGTGGTATCCAGAGGTGAGGCTGACTGTGGCCCCCAGGGCCCTGGCGAATGCTACCTAGGGAGGGAGGCAGTCCGGTGATGAAGTCCACAGCAATATGGGACCAGGGTCTGCCAGGAACGGGGAGAGGGAGAAGGAGACCAGCCGGCGCTTTATGAGAGGCCTTGCTGCGGGCACAGACAGAACAGGCGGCCACAAACTCCTGTGCGTTGGCCTCCAAGGTGGGCCACCAAAAGTGGCGACAAAGAAGGGAGATGGTGCAGTTAGCTCCAGGATGGCAGGAAAGACGGTTGGCATGAGTCCATTGCAGCACCTGCAAACGCACAGTGTGAGGGACAAACATCTTATTCCGGGGGCCATTACCTGGGTCCGGGTGTTGCCGCTGGGCCTCCCTAATCACCCCCTCAATCTCCCACGAGAGGGCGGCGATAATCCGGTCCTGAGGGAGGATGTTCTCTGGCTCTGTGGGGGCGTCGGGAGATGAGAACTGCCTGGATAAGGCATCCGGCTTGGTGTTGCGGGACCCAGGTCTGTAAGTGAGGGAAAAGTTAAACCGGCTGAAAAAGAGAGCCCAGCGGGCCTGGCGAGAGTTGAGCCGTTTGGCAGACTTGATGTAGGCTAAATTTTTGTGGTCTGTCCAAACCACAAAAGGATGTTCAGCTCCTTCTAGCCAGTGTCTCCACTCTTCCAAGGCCAGCTTGACTGCCAGTAGTTCACGGTTGCCCACGTCGTAGTTTTGCTCTGCAGGAGAGAGACAGCAAGAGAAGAAGGCGCAAGGGTGCAACCGGTTGTCAGACTGCGAGTATTGGGACAGAACAGCCCCTACCCCGGTATCGGAAGCATCAACCTCCACAATGAAGGGTCTGGAAGAGTCAGGTTGAATTAGAACCAGAGTGGAGGTGAAAAGAGTTTTCAGTTTCAAGAAGGCCTTGTCTGCCTCTGCTGACCAGTTAAACTTCACTTTAAAGGAATTCAACTTGGTCAGAGGAATGGCAATTTTACTGTAGTCCCGAACAAACCTGCGGTAGAAGTTGGCGAAGCCCAGAGAACGCTGCAACTCCTTCCGGGTCTCAGGGACTGGCCATTCAGCAACCTCCCTGATTTTTTCAGGGTCAGCCTTCAGGTTGCTCTCCTGGATAATAAACCCAAGGAAGGACACGGTGTTTGTGTGAAATTCACACTTCTCGGCCTTGACAAACAGACGGTTTTCCAAGAGCCGAGACAACACCTGCTGAACATGGCCTTGATGTTCCTCCAGCGACTGTGAAAAGATCAAAATGTCATCCAGATAGACGAATACACACCGGTTCAGGAAGTCTCTGAGCACGTCATTTATGAGAGCCTAGAAAACAGCAGGAGCATTGGTTAGACCAAAAGGCATGACGAGGTACTCAAAGTGCCCCAGCGGGGTATTGAAGGCGGTTTTCCACTCGTCCCCCTCCCTGATGCGCACCAGGTGGTAAGCATTGCGCAGGTCCAGCTTGGAGAACACCTTCGCCTGCTGCAAGGAGTCAAAGGCCAAATTAATGAGTGGCAGAGGATATTTGTTGCGAACAGTAATTTCATTCAAACCCCTGTAGTCAATGCACGGCCTAAGAGACTTGTCTTTCTTCTCGACGAAGAAGAAACCAGCACCGAGTGGGGAGGTGGAGGGTCTAATGATACCTGCTGCCAAAGACTCTTTGATGTAGCTCTCCATGGCCTCCTGCTCAGGACGAGAAACGTTGTAGAGGCGGCTGGAGGGAAGAGGTGCACCAGGGAGGAGATCGATGGCACAGTCATACGGATGGTGAGGAGGAAGTGACAGTGCTCGTTCCCTGCTGAAAACTTCCTTAAGGTGGTGGTATGCTGCTGGCACGAGGGAGAGATCCACTGGCTCCGGGGTAGAGCTGGGAATCCCAGCATCTCTGGCTGCAGGAGGAATGGCTGAACGCAGACAGTTAGCATGACAAGATGAGCTCCAACCAAGTATTTTACCCTGGCACCAGTCAATGTGAGGGTTATGAGTCTGTAGCCAGGGATGTCCCAAGACTAGGGGTGAGTGTGGCGTGTGGACAACCAGAAGAGAAATCTCCTCATGATGGTTGCCGGAAACAATCATCTTAATGGGAGCTGTGCGGTGAGTTACCTTGGCCAGAGGTCTGCCATCGAGGGCGTAGGCCTTGATGGGCTCATCCAGCTCCTCAAGATGGCAGCCCAGGTCCGCGGCGAGATGTTCGTCCAGGAGGTTCTCTTCGGCACCTGAGTCGATGAGTGCCTGGACGGGAAGCAGCTCTTCCCCAACACCCAGAGACGCCTGGACTAGGAACTTGCGAGGTTTAGGGGGTTCAGTGTTACGGGAGATTGGGCTCGTCAGTACCCCCATAGCTACTGGCGAGCCTGATCTTTTGGTCGCACAGGACAGGCAGGCAAGGCATGACCAATTTGTCCACAATACACACTCACCCGCTCTGATTCTGCGGCGTCATTCTGAGGAGGACAGCCGAGCTCTACCAAGCTGCATGGGTTCCTCCTGCTCCGTTGTAGGCGGTGGGGAGACCACAGGAAGCGCAGCTCTAGACTCCTGGTGGGTGGAAACCATTCTTTGCCAGCATGGAGAAGGCGTAGCTGAGGACCTGGAAGATCGCTGCCGAACCTGCTCCCTCCAACGATTGTCAATCTGCACGGCCATGTCCACCAGAGCGTGTAAATCAGCGGGTTTCTCCCTCGTGGAGATCTCCTCCTGCAAAAGCTCAGACAGTCCGTTTAGAAAAAAACCCCTGCAGTGCGGTGTCGTTCCAACCGGAGTCGGCGGCGATAGTGAGGAAATCAACGGCATAGTCTGCAGCAGCTCGGGCGCCCTGTGTAAGCCGTAGCAGTCGGCTAGAGGCATTACCGGCGTGGTCGGGATGGTTGAAAACTAGCCTAAGCCTCCTCTCAAAATCTGAGAAAGATAGCGAGCTAATGTCCATGGAGGTATTCAGTGCCTCCACCCAAACCAGTGCCTTGCCGCGTAACAACCCGAAATGTAGTGTACTTTGGAACGGTCGGAAAGGAAAGCTCGGGGACGCTGGCAAAAAACAACATGACATTGGAGAAGGAAACCTCGACACTTGTCTCGGGAACCGTCAAACGGATCGGGATTAGTAGCTAGCGACTCGGCGAGAGCCGGTTCCGAGGAACTAGCCTGGGGCTGCGTCGGGTGCAAGAAAAAGCTGGTAAGTTGAGCCATGTGGCGAGATAGGTCTGCTACCTGCGCCGCCATGTGCTGTGAAGACTCACATAAGGCCTTTAGTAGCTGCTCATGCTGGCCTAGTAAGGTGCCCTGCACTGAGACTACTTTACGAACGGGGTCTGCTGGGTCCATACTGGCCGGATTATTCTGTTAGGCAGAGTGCCACTCAGTTATAGGACCCAGTAATGCAGACCAGGAGACAGGCGTTATGAAAGTAAACACAATTTATTAACAAAACCCAAAACCAAAAACGCACTCGAACGAGTGGATAATAAACAACAAAAAGCACACTCAAAAGGAGTGGAGAAACAAAAAGAGCACCGACAAGGCGGGTATAACACAACTGGCACGCATGGAAGTGGCTGGCAGGCACTGAAACAAACAAAAGACAAGCACACTGTAAGTGGCTGGAACAAACGATGGAACAAAAGCAATTTCTCAGATTGAGAGGAAGACGAAGAGCTAGACTTACGACTTGTAGACCAAACACCGACATGGAAGGGCGAAGGAATAATCCGGCAAGGAGGTAAGGTCAGCATGCCTCTTAAATAGTCTTTCAGATAATCAGGAAGCGTGATCCAGGTGAGCACCTGGAGGCGGAGCCGGCAGCAGGTAAGGGGATGCCCAGCCATGGAACCAGGGGTGAACAGACAGACACACACACAGGGAAAAGGGAAGGAGACACAAAAGGAGAGACAGAAAGGCAGGATCCTAACACTCTGAACAGTTTATGTTGAGATGTGTCTGCTACTTAAACTCTGTGAAGCATTGGCATGGACTCTGAGGTGCCATTAATTGACTGTTTCTGAGGCTGCTAACTGTAATGAACTTGTGGTCGCGGTAACTCTTGGTCTTCCTTTCCTGGGGCCGTCCTCATGACAGCCAGCTAGTTTTATCAAAAGGTTTGATGGTTTTTTCAACTGCACTTGATGATACGTTCAAATTTCTTGAAATTTTCCAGATTGACAGACCTTGTTGTCTTAAAGTAATAATGGGCTGTTGTTTCTCCTTACTTACTCGAGCAGTGCTTGCTGTAATACGGATTACTACAGCACTCAAATAGGGCTGTTTATTGTATGCAGGCAGTAAAGAGAAGTCCCAAAGGTCAATAGCAAAGCTTCAGCCAACCACCCTAAACACAACAGTGAGGTTATTCTTGATTGACACTCCAACTTGCTCTGGGGCATGCATGAAGGATGCACTGAAATCTTGTGAATGTCACCGACCCGTTTAGCAAAGGCCAAAGCCAGCAACAACACTGTCTTAGGAGACAAATGCACCAAATGCAGTACTGATGTGTGAGTGAGGGATGCGCCTGACTTTGAATTTTCTGAGGTATTTGATCAGAGCCTGTAGATCCAGGGAGTCTGAACAATTACATTTCTAAATATCACCTGCATATATGTGGCTCATAGGAGATGTTCTTCTCTCCTGCAAACAAAATATTTTTACTTTTGTCTTGGTTTTAATGGAAGTGTAAAAATTTTGCAAGTCAGTGATAAGGTATTTATTTAGCCAAGACAGTCAAGTACAATATTTTGTTTTAGTTTACAGAAAGACAGATGAAAGAAACCTTTCATCAGAAAACACTTTGACCCATACTAGCCTCTATGGGCAGGGTGATGTTCGGAGGCGGAGGATCTGATATCTGTTAATCACTGGTTGTTGTGGTGTAAAATCTGATGACTCATGTCACATCATAACATTCGGTGGAGCACTGTCTCAGTCAATGGTAAAAGGGGGAGGTTCACAGGAGGTGACATCGTTTCTGTCTGTAGTGTTTCAGTCCGCACACAGACGATCACCATGGAGTTCCGTGCAGGGCAAACTTTTTTCTTATTGACATCTGTTTTATTTCTCTGTGTTGCTGCAGACCTACATGGTAAGTAAGACAAACCCGATGATGTCGGCATCAACAAGAACACATTACTTGTAGATCTGACTGCACTGTTAATTCAAGTTACAACACTCTAACAACAACAACCCGTTTTCAATGCTCTCTCACAGTATTAATCATTAGTTAAACATGATGGGCCACTTTAACTGATAGCATTTTGTTGCACCTTAAACAAGGCTACCTTTGACCTACATACAAGACAGCACTTTGTCCAAAGGTGAAACTCAAATCCCAAAGACCCAGGCAGGTTTCAACTTGTAATATTTGTCTTCTGACTTGCTCATGCTGGACATCATGAATATGGGAATGACTGTGGCTTTATGAACAAATATCACAGGCTACCCAGTGCGGTGGAAAAATGCCAGAATGGAGCCATGTTTTATTTCTTTGTTAACGACCGTGGTCTTTTTAGTTTTCATCATCATTTCTATTGTAATAACACTAACATAACACCTACAGATTAGATCAACACAACTTTCAAAATTTGAGGGCATAATTTCACATAAACACCCAGCATGTAACTTAGTCAAATCATTTAAACCTTTTGTGTTGAGATGTTAACACACTGAAAATGCAACATTGATTGCATTGCAAAACTGTATTCAATGGGGCACAGCGGACCCAGGGTGTAGCTGTGCACCCTGACCTGCACAGAGCCAGTTTGAATAGGTGACTGGGAGTCTTTACAACTATTGTTTAACTTGATTCATTAAACCATCTACAATACCAAGGTGTTTAATAAAAAATAAAAGCATATGCTTCCCCACTGTCACCTATAGAATTGCAGCTAACAGTTATTTCCATTGATGATTAATCTGTCAGAAATTGTTGAAAAAATCATCAATTGTACAAAATTTCAGCTCCAGTAGTGAAAAATTTAGTTGGGAAGGAAACTGCCTCCAAACCCCAGGTGACATAGTCAGGTTGCTTTGGAGACAGGAACAGTGCGTCTTGCACATGACTCACTACAGCTGAAGTCAAATGGAAAGTTGCTGTATTATGTAACACTTGCCACTTGCAGCATAAACTACCACCAACCAACATCACAGTGTTGTATATTTGCATGATGATATTTTTTACTGGAATTAGAAATTGACTTGATAAAGTGTGAAGTGTCACATTGTGATTCTGACTATGTCCTAATATCCGAACAGAACCTGAAGTCCACACAAAGCTCGGCAGCCTGAGAGGGGCATATGTGAGTGTAAAGGGGAAGGAGACTGGGGTCCATGCCTACCTGGGTATCCCATTTGCCAAGCCACCCATAGGCCCTGCTCTGAGACTGGCTGCACCTCAACCAGTGGAGGGATGGGAAGGAATGAGGGACGCCACCCAGCAGCCACCCATGTAAGGCAATCATGCCCTTCAATTGTTGCACACTGCACTTGGACAAATAATATTCAGTCTGTACTGACAAAAATGTCTCTTTTTCAGGTGCGTTCAGAATAAACAGCATTTTTACAACCTACTCGATCAAATGGGTGTGCTGTTGGCAGATGTCCCAGACATTTCAGAAGACTGTCTTTACCTCAACATTTACACTCCTGCAAACAGAGCTCCCAATGCCAAGCTCCCAGTAAGAACCCTTTGCTGTAGGTTTGACATGGTGCTGCTCCCTCACTAAGATTCAGCTTTTGGATCGTGTTCTTGGATGAGCTGGCTTGATTGCTTTTGAAGAATCTATGATGGCCAGACTGCAAAGGGATTTCTTCTTAATACTCAGTTTGTCACCATGAGATCTGTGTTTTAGTCAGATTTAATTATTTCCGAAGTTTAGTGTCGTTAATTGATATTCTTATGAGCTCAGTTAGAATAAAGTAAAAATGTGCTTATTTCCTACCAGGTCATGGTCTGGATCCATGGTGGAGGGTTTACTTTTTGGTCAGCTTCAATGTATGACGGCTCCGCTCTGGCTGCATACCAGGATGTGGTTGTTGTTCTCATCCAGTACCGCTTGGGACCTCTGGGCTTTCTCAGGTAAAAAGCCACAAGTCACGAAGCACAGTTACAATGAACGTGCTATCTGTGCCACATGTGACAACAGTTCAAAACTGCAGTCACTTTTACCAGCTGGTGTAAACGTAGCCTGGCAGACGATAATTATATGTTCTATCCAGCACTGGAGACGAGCACTTGTCAGGGAACTTTGGTCTGCTGGACCAGATCCAAGCTTTGAGGTGGACCCAGGAGCACATTCACAACTTCGGAGGAGATCCTGATTTAGTTACTGTATTTGGGGAGTCTGCTGGTGGACTGAGCATATCCCTCCTAGTAAGGATCATTCTGCAGATAATGCACTGTCTTTGCAAGTATTGTACATTTTTGCTGTTCACAGCACTTTCCTCTTTCCTGTCACTTAAATCAACAGCTTCTCTCACCACTGTCTCATGGCCTGGTCCACCGTGCCATTGCTGAGAGTGGCACTGCTGCAACTGATGAATTCATAGCAAATGATCCTCTGCCAGTGACTCAGGTGGATTATCAGTGTTTATTTGTGTGTTATGTATCTTCACTTTGTTCACAATATTGACAATATCACAACATCTTTGTTTTCTAAATTGTTGTCCTCAGATGATAGCAAATGTATCTGGCTGTAGCCTCGAAAGCACAGAGAAGATGGCAGATTGCATCAAAAACCTTGATATTAGTGCTATTTTGACTATTGTGCAGGTGAGATATTGTATGTAGAACTGACACTGACTCACTTGATGAGATTATTATGATGTAGCTGTTTTTATGTTGTCTATCTCATCTTTTTGTTTTAAATGTTTTATACTCCCAAGAATGAAAGAGTGAGATATCCCATAAATGTTGATGGACACTTCCTGAGAAAACCTGTGGATGAGCTGTTCCGTAAACATGAACTTCTCACTGTGCCGTTCATGACTGGTGTTAATGATCATGAAGGGGGCTGGTTTCTTGCTAATGTAAGTGTGGATGTTGAATTGTTACAGATTTCCACATGAGGCCATAAAAAGTGCTTTGTTGGAAATGGTACTGTAATAGCAGCTGTGTGTTCCCTCAGTTCTTTGCTCCTCCAAATTGGACAGAGGGAATGGATCGGGAGCAGCTCATGAACATGATTTCCATCTTTTTCCCTGATGTAAGAAAGAGACTGCCTGACAGTACAATGCCACTCTTTGCTCAAACTTGTCTGACAGATATGTTGCTCATTTTCTCAAGCCCAACCATGCAATCTTACGTGATTTGATATTGGATGAATATATTGGAACCGGTGAAGATCGTGTGAAAAACAGAGATGGGTTCACTGAGGTGATTGGAGATATGATCTTCACCATTCCAGCCATCAAGGCTGCCAATGCACACAGAGGTAGTTTATTTACACAAGAATTTATCTATTTACTGTCAGAAACTGTCATAAAAACATAATATCACACTCATTTGTCTACTACTAGATGCAGGCGCCTCTGTGTACCTGTACGAGTACCTCCATCCTCCCAGATTCCTGCAGGCAAAAAGGCCAAGCTTTGTTAGGAGCGACCATACAGATGAAATCTTCATAGTGTTCGGATTCTGCTTCACAACTACTCATGTCAAATTACCTGGTAAATTCAATCTAAAAATCATTATTTCAACAGCCCATTAGAGAGCTGGGTTTCCTTCTGTAAAGAGCAACGTGTTTCACCAGATTATCATTATTTTACAGAAGGTGCATGCTCTGAGGAGGAGGAGCAGTTGAGCAAAACCATGATGAGATACTGGGGCAACTTTGCTCGCACAGGGTAGGAATTAACCCTCATTCTAAGTTACAATACACACAGAGATAACATGAACTTGTTTCTGACTCTGTGTGTGTGTGTGTGTGTGTGTGTGTGTGTGTGTGTGTGTGTGTGTGTGTGTGTGTGTGTGTGTGTGTGTGTGTGTGTGTGTGTGTGTGTGTGTGTGTGTGTGTGTGTGCGTGTGTGTAGGTCTCCTAATGGGAAAGGTCTTGTCCATTGGCCAAAGTATGGAGCAGAAGAAGGCTACTTGGAAATTGGTGCAAAGGAGCAGGCAGCTGGTCAGCACTTGAAGAAGGACCAGTTTGTCTTCTTCACTCAGACCCTCCCGGAGAAGATCCGACAACTTAGTGAGAAGGAGCACAGAGAGCTGTAGAACAGTCGCCTCTCCTTTCTCCATTCCTTCAAGTTTTTTTATTGATTCCATCTTAAACAAATCATTCAAAGCTGCATCACACACACTGTGAAACCACTGTTAAAACTAATGTGATATGAATAATGAATGAAGTTATGTGTTGCCACAGTAGAGTATTTTAACAGTTCATTTTGAATCCATGGCCTATTTCTTCATGGAATACTTTTATAAAATCTAAAAGCTCAAAAGGACGTATGTGGTAGAAATGCGCTTACATCATCAGATACCACCACTGTGTTTGTCTGCATATGTACTATTTCTTTAATGATCTTGTTCAAAGATTAAATCAAAATCTTTTGAAGCTGATGTCTGAGATCTTGTACTATTCAGTTAGGTTTGGTTTGTATCAATTTATCACAGGCACAGGTCATTGTTGTGAAAGGGTTAATGTCTGTTCCCAGCCCAGTTTGTCACCAGGGTTTCTCATGGGTCCAGCACATCAGTTTGAGAGGTGATCATGGGTCTCTAACACTGGATAGTGACAACAGGAGTTTGCTTCCCGTATTGGCGTTGAGTTCGCCAAGATTTGCACGCTTGTGGATGACTTGAAGAAGTCGATGTAAGGTTGTTTTGACTATATCAAAGCATGCCTATTGGCAGCCAACAAGCCCCGCTACAGTACCACGGTGAGAGGGTCTCGATATTCCCAGAGGTATCATCCCAGAGGTATCATCCCAGTGCCAGGCCTTCAATGCAGTGAGGAAGAGGCTCATGGGTGCCGGCGCAAAGTGCTCCCTGCGTTTTCCAGCCAAACTCCAAGTTGTCCACAACTCTATAGTGAAAATCTTCAACTCACCAGCTGATGCTGAACGGTTTGCCATCTCACTAGCTGACAAAGCATGACTATTAAAGCTTCCCATATAGATGTCTATTGTCGTGGAATGTGAAGGCCAAATGCACAAACCACAATCAGGCCCAAAACACTCAAAAATAGCCGTCCAATTGTTGTCAGAGAAATCCTTCTTTCTTAACAAAATGCCCAATTAAGATAAAATTGTAAAAATCCAATAAAGATAAAGGGTGTCAAATAAAAATAGAGGATGTCCAATAAAAATGAAAAAGAGTCGAATAGAATAAAAAGGTGTCCGATAAGAAGTCCGATAAGAGTCCGATGAGAATAAAACTCTGCAGGAGTCAGAAGTCCGAGGAGCAAAAATACTTTATTGTGCACAATAAAGGGGAACACGCTCAGAAACACAAAAAGTGCAATCCTGACGAGCTCCGAAGTACAATGGTCAGTGCTCTATATTTATACACTTCAGCTAGGTGTTTACCACGCCCTCTGGGCATCTTTTGTTTTTTGTGAGTTGCTTCTCATCTTACACTGTAAGGTCATCTCAGGGCAGCTGCCCTGACCTTAAAATCCCCTATCTTTCCCAGATTTGCATTGTTACATCAAAGGTGCATCCCAAGGAGGCAGTCCATTTATTTTTCTCTCTATTCTTCCCAAATTACATCATTATCTTTTGGTTTTTTGTTTCATACTTAAAGTAAAAAGTTTACAACTGTATTGCAGGCACAGAGTGTATAACAGAAAGCATAAAAACAATACTTTGGTCATTAAGTGCACATAAAGTGATTATGAGAACTTTCAATCCATCAGTGATTATAGTAAACACACAATTATAAAGAATACATTCTTTAAGGTTACTTCAGGACAGCGAGGTTATGTTAGGTCACACAGAGTAGCAGCTGCCCAAACACCTGCAAGGCCACGAAGGGGGGTTTCAAAATCTCAGGAGTAGCAGCTGCCCAAACACCTGCAAGGCCACGAAGGGGGGTTTCAAAATCTCAGGAGCAGCAACTGCCCATACACCTGCAAGGCCACAAAGGGGGGTTTCAAAATCTTGGGCTACGAACACTGTCCTCAAAATCTCAGACCATGAGCATTCTCCTTCCGTCATATCCATGATCACTCCACCTTCTGTCTCAGTGTATCACAGATTCATGCTCAGTATATCGGCTGTGGCCAGGTGTCATTCTGAGGGCAGTGCATCACAATAACACACTTCATCAGAGCTACTATAATATAAGGCTTCAACAAATCCATCTTCTTCAGTCATTTGCTACCATTGATTATAACACTATATTTTATTTCTCCAGTGAATACATGACATCATCACATATCTGTTAGAAAAATTTACACTACACTATCTATATGCATCACCTATATTTCATTTCTTTAAACATTTCCAGCATGGGCTTGAGCAATTGTTTGTTATAACTACGTTCTAGTAGGTGCACCTTACTGTTTATAAATCTATAGTTTGGAGGTGCACACAGTGCTGTTAGTATAGGCTAAGTTATTACTCTATGGTTTCGCTGTCTCCGTTACCCGGCAGCCTCCACGATGGATTGAGGGTTTTGCCTTTTGTTTTCTCATCTCATCTCGTCTCGTCTCGTCTCGTCTCGTCTCGTCTCGTCGTGTTATATTGTTACGAGGTTTGTTTTTGTTTTGTTTTTTGTGTTTTGTGTGTATTAAATTGCCAGTTTCTTGTTATGTTTGTCATGTCAGCCTTTATTTTCTGTTCTTTTGTCTTCTAAATGCAGGATAGTCACTTGGCCTGGCCAGGATTGAGTCCTATTAATTTTACATCTTGGAATTGTAGAGGTCTTGGCAAGGCACTTAAAAGTGCCCACATTCAGATTTTCTGCTTTTTAACAATAACGGGGCAGTTTCTAACTCAGTTTTATGGGAGTCATTTAAGGTAGTACTACGGGGTCATATCATCTCATATCAATCGTCCATTAAAAGGTCTAGGCTGAGGTGTTCAGCAACTATTGAGGCCGAGTTAACCGTGTTGGAGGACACATCGCAATACAAATGATGAAGACACCCTTAGCGTCATCCTGAAGATAAAGTATGAGTACAATCACATGTTGGGGGAAAAGGTTGGAAATTATATTTGCAAACTTAAGCAAAAGCATTTCAAGCTAGGAGATAAGCCTGACAAATTACTTGCTAAGCAGATAAAAGGCGTACAGGCTGACACGGCAATGCACAAAATTTCCTCTGCCACTGGACAATTGATAACTGATCCCAAACTGATTAATGATAGATTTTTTTTATTTTTTTCAGTCAGTTATATACCTCCAAATCTAAATCCACTGACTCCAATTTTCTCAACTCTTAATGAAGCTGCTAAGTTAGATTTGGATTCTAACCTCACACTAGAGGGAATAAAAACTGCCATTCGCTCCTTTCCCAACGGTAAAGGTTGTGGCCCTGATGGCTTTGGAATAGAATTCTATAAAAAACAGAGAAACAATTGCCACTCTTCTTCTTCGGATGATAAATTGTTCTGTGAAAGATGGAATTTTTCCCAATAGTGTGTTTGATGCTCATATTTGCCTACTCTTGTAAAAAAAAAAAAAAAACAGGGACAGTACTAATGTTGCGTTTAATCACCCTTTAAGCCTCTTAAACAGCGACCAAAAGATCGTTGCAAAAGTTATAACTAACCGATTAAGCAAACATGTTGGCACGTTAATCTACCTTTTAGATGTTTTAAGGATGATTTTGGAACAGATTAAGACTGTGCTGAATCTCCCCGGATTGTCTACGTATGCTCCTATTTGTTAGAATCCTTGTTTTAAACCAGGCACGATGGAGGCTGCTTTTGTACAGTGGTCCGATAAATACCTGACCGCCATCAAAAATCTTTACATCAACGACCACTCTGCATCTTTCGCTCAGTTGCAGGCAAAATTTGGTCTCCCTTCCAGCCATTTTGTTCAATACTTGCAAGTCAGAAATTTTGTTAGGCAGTCGATCCCTCACTCTGAAACTTTACCTGAGCAACACATTTTTTATGAGTTAATGTCCAAACCTCCCACCTCCAAACGCTTGATCTCTCAATTTGGTAATCCTTTTAGTTTGGCAGCTCCTTCCCTCCATATTAAAGAAGCCCGGGTATCAGACACCGGTGATGAGATTTCAGACGCTCTGTGGGCTCAGGGTTTGAGTAGGATCAAATCTTGCTCTATCAATGTCAAACTTCAACTTACTCAGTTTGAAGTCATAAACTGGTTACATTTCTCCAAGACCAAACTGGACAGGATATTTCCCCCTGTTTATGCTACCTGTGATAAATGCAAGTCAGATCACAGGACTCTAAGTCACCTTTGTTGGTCCTGCCCTAAGGTTCGGAATTTTTGGGATAACATTTTCCACTTGTTCAGTGTTATATATAATCTACCTTTGATCCCTGATAGTCTTCTGATAATAGTGGGCTGTTCCAGTCTTTCTCTCACTCTTCCCTCATCACTACAACAAGCCCTTATGTTCGGTGTGGTCGTAGCAAAACTTCTGAGATTAGAAATCAGTTTCCTCTCCCTGTTTTAAAAAATGGTTGAATGATATGTTTTCCTGTATTTATCTGGAGGAAATCTGACTCTGTCAGACACTCACCACAAATTCCTCGAAGTCTGGGGACCCTTTATTGAGTATATTCGAAGTGACAGACATCATCCTCCGGTCTAGTTACACCAGACAATATTCTGTCTCATTTCGTTTTGTACCGACTACACTGGGCTTTGCACAGCCAGGCTCCTGGTTTCCTTGGCTTCACCTGGCCCTGGCTCTTTGAACTCTATTTCAGACTTTAAAATCTATCTCTGTACCTTTGATCCACTTTCTGGACTGACATGCATAACTGTAATTTTTAAATGTTTATATTTTTTGGGCTGGCAATTTTGATTGTTCAAAGTTCATTTTGATCTGTTCTGTTAGTTTTGTTGTATATTGTCTGTGTTTTTATATGTTGTTTAAACTTAACATGACATAACAATAATGTTGACAAAGCACTTGCATTTTGTTTTTTGATTCCAACCTTTTTTTCATTGTCCTCCTGAAAAACAAATGATGCTCCCACTAATTGCAAACCAGATGGGATCTCATGCCACTGCAGAATGCTTTGACAGACATTTTTAACACCTCACTGGAGACATGTCACATGCCAGTCTGCTTCAAGTCTTCAACCATCATCCCTGTCCCCAAGAAGCCAAGGTCCACAGGACTTAACAACTTCAGACCCGTCACCCTGACCTCTGTGGTCATGAAGTCCTGGACCCCCTGCAGTTTGCCTACAGAGCCAACAAGTCTGTGGACAATGCAGTCAACTTGGCCCTCCACTTCATCCTCCAGCACCTGGACTCCGCAGGAACCTATGCCAGGATCCTGTTTGTGGATTTCAGCTCTGCTTTTAACACCATCATCCCAGGAGGCTGCGGTCCATCAGGACCAAAACCTCACACCACAAGAACAGTTTTTTCCCGTCTGCGGTCAGCCTTGTCAACAAGGCCCGGAACCCCCCCGACACTCTTCACACTCCACTTCTGCCTCTACTTGTCAGACTGACATTGCCATAACTCTGTGCATTACATTAATGCTCAGCTTGGATTTCCTTTCTTGGATTTGCACATTTGTAAACATTTGAAAAAAAACAGACTGTGTATGTTTATATTGTTATATTTATTACTTTTTGATAGTTTATTTTTAGAACATTGTCATGCACCAACACCACCAAAACAAATTCCTTGTATGTGTAAAATCGTACTTGGCAATAAAGCTTTTTCTGATTGTGATTCTGAAACACAGTACTGATGTGTGAGTGAGGGATGCGCCTGACTTTGAATTTTCTGAGGTATTTGATCAGAGCCTGTAGATCCAGGGAGTCTGAACAATTACATTTCCAAATATCACCTGCATATATGTGGCTCATGGGAGATGTTCTTCTCTCCTGCAAACAAAATATTTTTACTTTTGTCTTGGTCTTAATGGAAGTGTAATAATTTTGCAAGTCAGTGATAAGGTATTTATTTAGCCAAGACAGTCAAGTCCAATATTTTGTTTTAGTTTACAGAAAGGCACCTCTGCCTCTCATCTCCTTACTATTCATTAATCACTTCGAAAAGATAAAAAACATGGACAAATGCTTCTCTGTTTTTAAAACGCTGCAAACTTGGAGAGACTAGAAAAAAAAGTGGAATCATATCATGTACCTCTATTTATTCTCGGATTTTTTAGAACCCAGACTTGAATACTCAAATTACAATGGTTAATATAGGTCAATGGATAAATTCGGGTGTAACACAATTCAAAGACTTGTTAAATTTGAACATGCAGTTGAAATCCTTTATTGATTTAAGATCAGAATATAACATTCCCAACAAACATTTTTTTAAATATTTACAAATTCGGAGCATTACTCATTCACTTATTAAAGAAAAGAAATTACGGCTTGGATTATCTGAAGTTGAAGACAATCTGTTATCTTCAAACACAATTAAAGGAAAAATTAGCAAATTTTATGATATTTTATCAAGAGAAGGCCAATCGACTTTCCTATTATTAAAAAATATGTGGGAGAAGGAGTTGGGAGGAAATCTAGAAGGCAATGCCTGCTTAAATATCTGTGAAAGAATACATTTCCCATTCACAAGTAATAAAATTAAGGAAGCTAATTTCAAATTCATCCATAAATGCTACTTAACTCCAATAAAAATGCATAAAATATCAAAGGATATTTCACCAAAGTGTCCTAGATGTAAAAAGATGGAGGGATCATTCATGCATATGTTCTGGAAATGTGATCTTTTAAAAAGTTATTGGAATTCAATCCATTCCCTCACACAATCAGTTTTGACCATAAAATTTGAGCTAAACAGGAGTTTATAAATTCTAAATGACACATATAATTTACAGTTAGATAACAAAAAATGCAGGATATTAATTCTGGTCACTTATTTTGCAAAGAAATGTTTACTTTTATTTTGGAAGAATGATTCCCCTCCATCTTTTAAGATTTTCCTTGATCAATTGTCAGCATTCTTACCCTTAGAAAAACTAACTTTGGAAAAATACAACCGTGGTCATCTATTCCATGAATTTTGGTTCCCTCTGTTCTCTTTTTTGGAGAAATGTTGAAGGCTGTATGTTGCCCTACTGCTGTCATTTATTTATTTATATGCATCTATCTGTCTTTGAGTTTTGTTGCCCCTATTTATATTTATGTATTTATATATATATATATTTGTTGTTGTTGTTGTTGTTGTTTTTTTCTGTTTTGGTTTGTTTCCTTGTTTGTTCCTTTTCTTGGGGGGGGGGGGGGGGGGGTGCACAAAGGAAAACTGTAAGACTTACCATCAGATTGCATCTGGATTATTTTCTTTTGTGAAATAAAAAGACAAAAAAAAAAAAGGCAGATGAAAGAAACCTTTCAACAGAAAACACTTTGAGCCATCGAGGTCAGTGGGTCAGGGTGGTGTTTGGAGGCGGAGGATCTGATATCTGTTAATCACTGGTCATTGTGATGTAAAATCTGATGACTCGTATCATATCGTAACATTAGGTGGAGCACTGCCTCGGGAAGTGGTAAAAGGGGGAGGTTCACAGGAGGTGACATCGTTTCTGCACTTTTCCAGCAGAGTGTTTCAGTCCGCACACAGACGATCACCATGAAGTTCCGTGCAGAGCAAACTTTTTTCTTATTGACGTCTGTTTTATTTCTCTGCGTTGCTGCAGACCTACATGGTAAGTAAGACAAACCTGCCTTCTTTGCACGATGATGTCGGCGTCAACAAGAACACATTACTTGTAGATCTGACTGCACTGTTAGTTCGAGTTACAACATAGTATACACTTTAAAAAAAAATGTATCTCTCACAGCATGAATCAGTAGTTAAACTTGATGGGTCACTTTAACCGTTGGCGTTTTATTGCACCTTAAACGAGGCTACCTTTTACCTACATACAGGACAAGGTCATTTTGTCCAAAGGTGAATCTCATATCCCAAAGACCCAGGCAGGTTTCCACTTGTAATATTTAGGCTTGTCTTCTGGCTTCAGGCTCATGCAGGACATCATGAAAATGGGAATGATGGTGGCTTTATAAAGAAATATCACAGGCTACCCAGTGCGGTGGAAAAATGCCAGAATGGAGTCATGTTTTACTTTTTTTTTAACGACCGTGGTCTTTTTAGTTTTCATTATCATTTCTATTGTAATAACACGATAGTCACCATATTAATTTTAGCCTACAGATTAGATAAACTCAACTGTAAACAGGAACAATGAGGGCATAATTTCACATAAACACCCAGCATGTAATTTAGTCCAATCATTTAAACCTTTTTGTTGTTACACACTGAAAATGCATCATTGATTGCATTGCAAAACTGTATTCAATGGGCCACAGTGGACCCAGGGTGTAGCTGTGCACCCTGACCTGCACAGAGCCAGTTTGAATAGGTGACTGGGAGTCTTTACAATTATTGATTTACTTGATCCAGCAAACCATCTACATATTAAGGTGTTTAATGAAAAACCAAAAACATATGCTTCTCTACTGTCACCTTTAGAATTGCAGCTAACAATCATTGATGATTAATCTGTCAGAAATTTTTGAACAAATCATTAATTGTATAAAATTTAAGCTCCAGTAGTGAAAAATTTAGTTGGGAAGGAAACTGCCTCCAAAGGTGACATGGTCAAATTGCTTTGGAGACAGGAACAGTGCGTCTTGCACATGGCTTACTATAGCTGAAGTCAAATGGGAAGTTGCTGTTTTATGTAACACTTACCACTTGGAACATAAGCTTCCACCAACCAACAACACAGTATTGTATATTTGCATGATGATATTTTTTACTGGAATTGGAAATTGACTCGATAAAGTGTGAAGTGTCACATTGTGATTCTGACTATGTCCTAATATCCGAACAGAACCTGAAGTCCACACAAAGCTCGGCAGCCTGAGAGGGGCATATGTGAGTGTAAAGGGGAAGGAGACTGGGGTCCATGCCTACCTGGGTATCCCATTTGCCAAGCCACCCATAGGCCCTGCTCTGAGACTGGCTGCACCTCAACCAGTGGAGGGATGGGAAGGAATGAGGGACGCCACCCAGCAGCCACCCATGTAAGGCAATCATGCCCTTCAATTGTTGCACACTGCACTTGGACAAATAATATTCAGTCTGTACTGACAACAACATGTCTTTTTCAGGTGTGTTCAGAATAAACAGCTTCTTTACAATCTACTCGATCAACTGGGCAACCTGTTGGCAGATGTCCAAGACATTTCAGAAGACTGTCTTTACCTCAACATTTACACTCCTGCAAACAGAGCTCCCAATGCCAAGCTCCCAGTAAGAACCCTTTGCTGTAGGTTTGACATGGTGCTGCTCCCTCACTAAGATTCAGCTTTTGGATCGTGTTCTTGGATGAACTGACTTGATTGCTTTTGAAGAATCTCTGATGGCCAGACTGCAAAGGGATTTCTTCTTAATACTCAATTTGTCACCATGAGATCTGTGTGTTATTCAGATTTAATTCTTTGTGAGGTTTGATGTAGTTTAATTGATATTCTTATGAGCTCAGTTAGAATAAAGTAAAAATGTGCTTATTTCCTACCAGGTCATGGTCTGGATCCATGGTGGAGCATTTACTCTGGGGTCAGCTTCAGTGTATGACGGCTCTGCTCTGGCTGCATACCAGGATGTGGTTGTTGTTCTGATCCAGTACCGCTTGGGACTTCTGGGCTTTCTCAGGTAAAAAGCCACAAGTCACGAAGCACAGTTACAATGAACGTGCTATCTGTGCCACATGTGACAACAGTTCAAAACTGCAGTCACTTTTACCAGCTGGTGTAAACGTAGCCTGGTAGACAATAATTACATGTTCTCTCCAGCACTGGAGACGAGCACTTGTCAGGGAACTTTGGTCTGCTGGACCAGATCCAAGCTTTGAGGTGGACCCAGGAGCACATTCACAACTTTGGAGGAGATCCTGATTTAGTCACTGTATTTGGGGAGTCTGCTGGTGGAGTGAGCGTATCCCTCCTAGTAAGGATCATTCTACAGATAAAGCACCATCGTTGCAGGTATTGCACAGGTTTGCTCACAGCACTTTCCTCTTTCCTGTCACTTAAATCAACAGCTTCTCTCACCACTGTCTCATGGTCTGGTCCACCGTGCCATTGCTGAGAGTGGCACTGCTGCAATGGATTTACTCGTAGGAAATGATCCTCTGCCAGTGACACAGGTGGATTATCAGTGTTTATTTATACAAATTATGTATTATCTATCTTGACTTTGCTCACAATATTGATAATATCATAACATCTTTGTTTTCTAAATTGTTGTCCTCAGATGATAGCAAATGTATCTGGCTGTAGCCTCAAAAGCACAGAGAAGATGGCAGATTGCATCAAAAACCTTGATATTAGTGCTATTTTGACTATTGTGCAGGTGAGATATTGTATGTAGAACTGACACTGACTCACTTGATGAGATTATTATGATGTAGCTGTTTTTATGTTGTCTTTATCTCAACTTTTTGTATTAAATGTTTTATTCTCTCAAGGATGAAAAACTGACATATTCCATAAATGTTGATGGACACTTCCTGAGAAAACCTGTGGATGAGCTGTTCCGTAAACATGAACTTCTCACTGTGCCGTTCATGACTGGTGTTAATGATCATGAAGGGGGCTGGTTACTTGCTGATGTAAGTATGGATGTTGAATTGTTACAGATTCCCGAATGAGGCCATAAAAAGTGCTTTGTTTGAAATGGTAATAGCAGCTGTGTGTTCCCTCAGTTCTTTGCTCCTCCAAATTGGACAGAGGGAATGGATCGGGAGCAGCTCATGAACGTGATTTCCATCTTTTTCCCTGATGTAAGAAAGAGACTGCCTGACAGTACAATGCCACTCTGTTTGCTCAAACTTGTCTGACAGATATGTTGCTCATTTTCTCAAGCCCAACCATGCAATCTTACGTGATTTGATATTGGATGAATATGTTGGAACCGGTGAAGATCGTGTGAAAAACAGAGATGGGTTCACTGAGTTGATTGGAGATTTGATCTTCACCATTCCAGCCATCAAGGCCGCCAATGCACACAGAGGTAGTTTATTTACACAAGAATTTATCTATTTACTGTCAGAAACTGTCATAAAAACATAATGTCTCACTCATTTGTCTACTACTAGATGCAGGCGCCTCTGTGTACCTGTACGAGTACCTCCATCCTCCCAGATTCCTGCAGGCAAAAAGGCCAAGCTTTGTTAGGAGCGACCATGGAGATGAAATCTTCACAGTACTCGGATTCTGCTTCACAACTACTCATGTCAAATTACCTGGTAAATTTAATAAAATAAAATAAAAATCATTATTTCAACAGCCCATCAGAGAGCTGGGTTTCCTTCTGTAAAGAGCAACGTGTTTCACCAGATTATCATTATTTTACAGAAGGTGCATGCTCTGAGGAGGAGGAGCAGTTGAGCAAAATCATGATGAGATACTGGGGCAACTTTGCTCGCACAGGGTAGGAATTAACCCTCATTCTAAGTTACAATACACACAGAGATAACATGAACTTGTTTCTGACTCCTGTGTGTGTGTGTGTGTGTGTATGTGTGTGTGTGTGTGTGTGTGTGTGTGTGTGTGTGTGTAGGTCTCCTAATGGGAAAGGTCTTGTCCATTGGCCAAAGTATGGAGCAGAAGAAGGCTACTTGGAAATTGGTGCAAAGGAGCAGGCAGCTGGTCAGCACTTGAAGAAGGACCAGTTTGTCCTCTTCACTCAGACCCTCCCGGAGAAGATCCGACAACTTAGTGAGAAGGAGCACAGCGAGCTGTAGAACAGTCGCCTCTCCTTTCTCCATTCCTTCAAGTTTTTTATTGATTCCTTCTTAAACAAATCATTCAAAGCTGCATCACACACACTGTGAAACCACTGTTAAAACTAACATGATATGAATAATGAAGTTATGTGTTGCCACAGTAGAGTATTTTAACAGTTCATTTTGATTCCATGGAAAATTGCTTCAGGGAATACTTTTATAAAATCTAAAAGCTCAAAAGGACGTATGTGGTAGAAATGCACTTACATCATCAGATACCACCACTGTGTTTGTCTGCATATGTACTATTTCTTTAATGATCTCGTTCGAAGATTAAATCAAAATCTTTTGAGGCTGATGTGTGAGATCTTGTACTATTCAGTCAGGTTTGGTTTGTATCAAATTTTCAGGAGCACAAAAAACAAGCAAAGTTGGGAACACACACACTGGTCATTGTTATGAAAGGGTTAATGTGTGTTACCAGCCCAGTCACCAGGATTTTTCATGGGTCCAGCACTTCAGTGAGAGGTGATCATGGGTCTCTAACACTGGATAGTGACAACAGGAGTTTGTTTGCTATATTGGGCTTCGTAGCTCACAGGGCTTGTGTAATATACTGCAGCGACAGGAGAGAAACATTACAGGTGATAATTGAGAAGTTTACTTGCATTACAGGAATGGAACACACAAACCATAGGAGAAAAATGAAAGACTTGACAATAATGTACTTTTCAGGTTTCTGTTTTTTTTTTTTGTTTTTTTATTACTGAGAAGAGCGCTTAAGCTGAAAAGCTCCCTGAAGTCCGATGTGAGCAGTTCATTAGGTCACACTTAGTTCATTTTCCACAAAATCAGGCGTATGGCATTGAAAATAGTACAAAGCAACATTTTCAAAGGCAAATCATTCAAATAGCTGGGTACAGAGGGCTTACAGGTGGGAGAGTGTATAAAACAAATGCTCGAAATTTTAGAGGAAATTAATAAAATGTGAAAAAGTAAGTTGATGGTACTTAAGCGGACTTTTTTTTTTTCTTTTTTCTTTTCGCAAATGGTAGTAAAGCTGCAGTCTGATAGAAAAGTGCTGGCCAGTGGTTTTGAATGATTCACTATACTGCCCAGAAAAGTGCACTTGGAGTAGGAAAGCTACTGGGCAACACCATCAGGCCATAATGAGACATACAGACACTTACTTGGTACTTTGAGATGCACTTTGAGCTGTTAGCTTGTATTGTGTTCAGCTAGCCTGGTCTTAATTTCGAAATAAATTGGAAAACTGGAGGGAATAGCTCTGCAGGTATAAAGCCAGGCAAACGTCACGTCAGCCATTTAAACGAACAAATGCAATACATTTCAAAGGTAAGAGACGTTTCGGTTTCAGATCATAATTAAATAAGCACATAAACTGTATAATTTCAATTAAATGCAGCTTATGTATAGGTTATATTATTATATTGCAGTACAATACATCTTTCCAACTTACATAATATCATGTTGGGTGTGGCGACAAAAGTATGTTTGATGCAAGACCATGAGCCAAAGCACATCAGTGAAAAAGATATCTCTTAAGTTCAAAGGGAAAACACGTCACTCTGCCCAAGGATGGCTGATGCAGTATAGCTACAGTGTTTGATGCAACAGCAAATCCCCTCTTGTCAATGATCAGAAAACTGCCTAGTTGTACAACTTAATCAATTTCCAATTTCTACTGGACAAAATTAATCAAATGAGCTAACTTCATACACCTGAAAAACACCTGAGATGCTGTTTTTTTTTTTTTTGAACTTCTGAAGTCTCTAAAGCGAAACAAACAAAATTAAAAAAAGAGGCATGCTGCGTCATGAAAATAAAACATAATAATGGTTATGAGTGTAATGCTATTCGATCTAAATAAAATGCAGCATGCAGATCGATACGTTGGGCACTAAAATCAGCATAATACTATATTGTAGAATATATTGGACACCTTTGTCTTCTTCAAGCACAAACAAGTACAGACATGGTTTTAGAATCAGAGGCACGTACAGTTTGATTCATAGTAAGTGGTATGAAATCTCAATCCTTATCTCCCGCAGGGAATAAATAAATAAATAAGTAATGTTAACATAACCTACTATCATGCTGAGGTGAGGTGACAAACGGTGACTTGGGGCCCTTTCAAAGTGCATGGGGTGACATAACTAGCTTATTTAGGCAGTAAAACCCAATGTGTTGTGATGCAGATACAGATTGAACCCGGAGAGTTAAGATCATGAGCTATTGCGATAGTGACGATATGCTTTGTGAGAGGAGACTTAAAGCGTGGTGCATCAGGATGTCCAGGACTGCATGTTGCGCAGCATGGCCTCAAATCGCTCCATGTTTGGGGCATGTGCGTGGGCTAGGTGGTCCGTCAGGCGACTGTACAGACTGAAAGACTTCAACTCCAGCCAGATGAAACCAAAACGGTCCTGATCAAACAGCACAAAGAGCCCCGGGGTGCGCTCTGGACTTGTGAAGCCGTGCCCAGCGATCAGGCCTGTCCCATAGAAGCTGAAATGGAGGAAAATCAGTTCATCAATATTTGATGGATATCATTTTCACTGGGTTGCATACTAAGAAACAGTGAGAAGAGAAAATGATAGTAACAACAGGTAACGGTTACAGCTGCAGTGTTTCACTTTAACTATTGATCCATAATAAATGCTAAATATTAGTTTCCAGTTAATGCAGATTAATTTATTAACTGGGAATCTGTTACCCTTTGTTAAGTCCCGCCCTCCTTAGATACTGTTGCTAGGCCTGTCAAGCTTTCCATTTTCCACTGCGCATATGAATTTACAGTGATAACTGTGGCAGATTTTGTGGATTTGTCAGCTATAATGAAAACTCTTGCTAGCATATTTTATAAGTGTAGCTAGCTAATGTAAGCTCATGCTTGAACTCTTGAGTCAGATGAAAAGTTCATGTGATTCTAATTATAATTGTTATTAATTATGTTATTAATTCTAACATAACTTAACTTATCTTATACATTATGAATGTATATAAGAAGTGCGTCATTGAGTGAAATCGGTGCATTTGCTTTTAGGGTGATAATAATGCAGGCTGCAAGAGGAACGTAGGCAGAGACTGCATTACTGTCAACTAGACTGATCAAACTATTTACCTTGAGTTGAAACACCTAAGCAGGCACTCTGCACCATAAAACAGGATTTCTAAAGTTTTACAGACGTTCAGCTTATAGTCAACGCGCTTACTGACAAGCACTCATTAGAGACTGATATGATTTCAGCCTGCTGGCCATGACCTTTCAACAACACAGCAATTAACAATAGGTACAATGTGTCTAACACTGTGGTGACTGGGGCAAAGGCAGCTACAATCCAGTGTTTCATCTACATTCATTTAGGAGTGGCGGGCCGCCATCCCTAAATCCTAGCCGCCGCTCCTTCAAATTTCTTTTTTCTTTTTTTTTTTGTTTTATTGTTGCAAATACACCACCACAGCATGTCTCTACCTTCACAGCAGAGTCTGACGTTACTCGCGAGAGTGCGGCCTTGAAAGTGACATCACGTCAAGCACCCAGGCACCAGGTCAGAGAGTCAGAGGAGTGTTGTCTTGGAAAATAGGGCAGCGACATACCGGAGAAAAGGTAGACTTATCAGCTTAAGATAACTCATAATAGATCTTACAAGTTAGATAGAAGTTTGCAAAATATTGATGGCCAGCTAACGTTATGTAACATATCGGTAGCTTAAGTTAATTGGGCCCGGTGCCAACTCAGTGTCGCTAACGTGAGTAAACTTATTGATAGCATTAAGCTAATATCTACACGCCATGATGTAACTGCTGACTGCATTTTCACATGAGCTTGTTCAGATATTTCTCTAAGAAGAGAAAGACAGCTGATGAAGATGACGCTAGTCAGTAGTGATGTGTCGGTCGTGAACGAAACGGCTCTTAGAGCCGCTCTTTGAAGTGAACGATTGGAGCCTCCTGCCTGGGAGCTGGAGCGGGAGCCGCTTTGAGGTTTTTTTTTTCTTTTCTCGACTTTTTTTTCCGTTCAAGCCGCACATGATTGGTCAACTACATGATGTTTGGTGGCTTCAGTGTGTACGCACTGAGCAGGAGGGGGACAGACACACACACACACACACACACACACACACACACACACAGACAAATTCAGCCTTTAAAAAGCAATTTTCAGCTGGCCGTTCAATAAATAGGTTGTAAAAGCAAAATCTGCAGTCAAGTGTCATTTGTTTATGCCGCCACGGCTCCCAGGAGAGCCTGCCCCTGCTGCTGAAAAAAATCCTAGAGGAAACACTGCAATCAATCCACCTGTTCACTGTGGAATTTACACTATGCATTTTTCGCAGAGTTCTTACCATTCCCTGCAGGTGCGAGGGTACACCTCGTTTCGAGCCGTAACCTCCAGGGGCAGGATGAAGGGCTGGGCTTCAGGAGGACTGGTGGTGCTGCTGCTGGGGCCAGGCAGGCAGCTGTCTGAAGAGGCACCGTGGTCTGCCTCCATCCCTTCTGCTGCACTAGAACTACCACAGGCCCCCTTTGCTGCGCCTCTGACTGTGGCAGAAGTGTCCTTCGCCTGTTGTTCTGCTTCTCTCTGTACTTCTTCTTGTATGCCCAGTACCAGCCGGGACAGCTCCTCTATGTTGCGCTGTTGCTCCAAGTCTGGGAGGACCACAGGTCGGCTCAGGTCAACATCCAAAGTGAGCTGACCTGCAGGAACATTGGGGTCCCCCTGCACGAAGGAGTAACATTACAGTCTGCACCACTAACAGTTAAATTTGGTGGGTCAAAGTTACAATCCTGATTCCAAAAAAGTTGGGATGCTGTGTAAAACATAAATATACTATACTTAATAAATACACAGAAACAGGGTGATAATTTGCTCATCCCTTTCGATATATACTCACTGGAGCGAGGTTCACCACTTTGTGAACACATGACTGCATGAAATACATTACTACGTGGACTCAGGAACTCTTTGTAAAACCATTGTCAGTAAACACGGTTTGCAAATGATCGCATCTTGTTTTTATTTATGTTTTACATAGGGTCCCAACATTTTTGGACTTTGGGTTGTACATCCTCTATGTCAAATGTGAGAATGCTCCATTCAAAGGCTGAATAGTTTGTTGTTAGTTAGAAAACATTTCTTCCTGAGACAAGCACAGACTCTGATAAGGATTATTCATTAACTTACAGTGAGCTTGGTGGCTCTCGCAAACGTCTCGTGGAAACTAAGCATGACTATTTCCAAGCCGTGACTGCCATAAGTGCCTTTGAAGAGGCCCGGCTGCAGCAGGTCAGAGGGCATCGGAGGGGGCAGGTAGATCCTCCGGTACGTCAAGCAGTTACTGTCAAAAGAAGCCAGACAAAAGACAGCTTTTTACCTAAGCCTCCGTGGATGCTTATCCATGAATCCACAAGAGAAATCAGAACCATGTCTTCACACAGCAAGCCATTCTTGTCATTGCTGTTTAACCTGTAAGAGCTACCGGCACTCACTGACACCTGATTTCAGCCCCAGACAAAGTGTGATGTAAAGAAGAGACTCATACTCATATTGACTCGTGTAAATGAACTTCATCAGGATGAGCTCCTGCATGTGTTCATGGAAGATTTCCTCCAGTGTACGGCCCCATTCTTCCTCCAACCATGTCCTGAACTCCTGCACGCAAACACACAAAATTACAGTTACATAACAGTATAACAATACTCTTTGGATTTTGACATGATGCAAGTCTGTGGCCTTAAAAAGCAAGAGAGATAAGTGAATAGGCCATTGACACAGTATCAGTTATCTGATTTGACCTACCTCCTGTCTGCCCCCAGGCATGCGGTGATGATCAGTCTGGTTACATTTTGTTGAAAATTCATCCTTCTTCACAGTCTGAAAGGATCACAATATGACATATATGAAAGGTCTATTAGCTTCTAAACTCAAATAAAAGTCATCTTTGGTGCACACAGACGCTTTTGTGCTGTACCTGTATGTCTCCTTTGTGGGGACCCTTGTGTCCATACATGCACTCCACGGTGGCTTTTTTGCTCTCCCACATGTGGATACGGAAGAGCGGCCGTCGTCTCATGGGATCCTCCACACGGGGGTCGTGAGGTGGCAGATACATCCAGCCAATGATGAAGAGTCCATCCACCTGAATTATTCATCACCCATTTAAATTATCATCAAATTCTACCACAGCTGTTGTTGCATTGCCACATCATTTTTTTTTAACTGTTTCATGCAACAGAGATCAACAGACTACATGAATTATCATCATTCTTCCTCATCTTAATGCAAATGTCTTGATTGAGAAATGCTACTTACTACAACGTTGAGCAATCCACCATAAGGCCCTATGTCAGGCTGCCACAAGCCCAAGATATGTCTGTACGGGTGAAGCACTGCAACACAAGACCACAACATCACACCACACAGATCAGTTTCTGCAACGATTCTGCACCCATCTTTCACTACGAGCTCCAAGTGCAAGGTTAAAACTCAAACGGAGATGTTAAAAGGCACAGACTCAAGCTTTGGTTTAGTGTCTGTCAGGATGGAGTCTATGAGATATAAACCCAAAGGGAAGAGAGCGTAAACTGACCACATTCCTGTCCAAACAGCACACTCATCACACATTATCCAGCGTCCCGCTTCACACTTCATACTACATGAAGGCAAACAGTGCTGAACACATTCACCGTGCACACATGATGCATTACCACTGCTGCAACTGTCTGTTTAGAAATGAAATCAACACTCCCACTCTCACAACCCCTCATGCTGCAGACATCCACTCTGAGGCCCATGTACATACAGTGTGCGTACACGTCTCTATAGTCCATGTGCTCGTAGTCCGGGAGGAGCTTCATAAAGCGCCCAGACTTCACCCGTGGGTTGACACCTGGACAGGCACAACACAGGCATGTGTAGAGCAGCCACCAGGACCGAGGCGGGCTCGGTCCAAGTGAACGCAATAATGTGCCTAAGTCCTCTATTCAAAGAGCCAAGAGGTGCCACCACTTTGTCTGCTGGCATGTTTTGTGGCAAAATGAGCTCTATGTCTTTATGTCTGATAAACACATGAACAGATAGGAGAGACTTCATTAAAGATCAACAGTCTGAGTTAAAGACAAACCACGTTCATATCAAAAAAGCAAAGCACTGGGATTATTTCTCATCTGCTGCAAATTACAGCATGAGGGAGGTCCACCTGGACACACACACACAAGGAAACATGAGGGTGGAAATGTTAAATGGCCCGATGGAGAAGGACTGAACCAAATACGTCACTGGATCAGTTCATGGGTGACGGGAAAGCAGTTTATTCAGCAGTTAAGCTCACGTTTAACATAGAGGTCCTGGCTGGATACTCCTCCCACTTCCATTTTCCTCAGATCATCCTTCATTCCAAACTCTGCGGAGAGAAAACATCCATTATTATCATCGTTCACTGTGTGTAAAATAATGTGGATCAGCATTAGTGGTGATGGAAATGCTTATGCAGTCAGATTTTAATCAATATCTTTGGATTTTGTAGCACAACTCTGAGTAATATCACTCTAAACTAAACAGGAAATTTGCACAGTAGACGGAAAGTCCCCACTGTGACCCGATCACGTTCAATTCACACTGATTCACAGGACTTCTTAAACACACAGGCGGCCTGAGGACAAAGTGAAATGAGCACCACTAAAGGACATCTCCATGTTAAGTCTCTTGGAGAGCTTTTTGTTTTTGTCTTTCAGTTGTTTTAATAGTTCTTAATTGTTGTTCTGCACCACACGTACAAGTGGCTTCCTGGCTTCATGTAAACGCCTGATATTTGGGCTCAACTATGTGCAAAAAAAAACAAGTGAAAATATCAAAAATCACTTTGAGATCATTTTGGCAGATATTGAGATTGCGATGTGAGTCACGTTAGTGGGAATCATAATTTTTGTTATTTATATTCACAGAAAAAAATTCTGATGTGATTGCTGCTGGGGTTTGCAAGAAAACAAACGTGTTTCGTCTATAAAAAATTACAGCTCCCGTCGTCTATTTCAATTAACTGTTCGACGCTCTACCTGATGTTCATTGTGTAACATTTCAGTACACAACAGAAGGTCTCTACCTCTGTCTCAGTGTACAGATTGCTGCTCCCTGATTCTGTTTCAAAGCTTAACAGTGACCCCCGCATCTCCCCCAAATTTCCTCCAATCTATCTGCTCATGTTGCTGCAACTAACTTTATTTATTTTCAATTAGTCTACTGAATATCCTTCCAATTAATAGCTGAATCATTTAATCTATATAATGACAATGACAGCAAATCAAATAAACGACATTCAAAATAACTCAACTGGAACTGGTGAAAGTGATAAATCCTCAAACTGGAGAGGCTGGAGTGAGCAAATATTTAGTATTTCTCTAATAAATGACTTCTCATATGGCTTTGTGATATGTGTTAATGCTACCATCCTTTTACTGCTTATTTTCAACATGTCTTATCGGTAATCTTACTATCATTGTTGTTCTTATCTGTACTGTTTATTTCAGAACTATTTTAAGCATTGGCTTTGGTTTGCTTCAGTTCAAAGTGCATGTTTATAATGATGTAAAACTGCGTTGACTAACGGTTTCAGCAGTACTACTTCACATTTAAAAACATCAAGAGTAAGCGAAGAGAATATCAGGCACTGCATCTGTGTACTTGTACACAGTACTAGTGTGTACTTATGTACATGTTAGGAGACAGTTTTGTTGCCATGGTGCAGTCCCCTGAGTAGCACTATGGGGTGCTGGTGATCAGACAGCGCTGAAGGCCCCCGGCAGGCTGGGTCAGTCTGATCAGCTGCACAGAATGGCTGACAGGGGCCTGATAACAGTGAGAGGCCTTGGTCTATTTTTTTTTAAGGGCGCAGGGCTAAATCCCTCCACGGGTTCCGTACAGCTGAGCAGAAATGCTTTTAATGGGGGAACACATCCGATGAAGCGCAACTCTGCGGCGAGCATGACAAAAAATATAGATTCACATATTCCGATCAGCCGATCTGACGTTAATACGCGGCTTCGTGTATCGCAGACCGTCTGAACGCGCACAGATCGGTATATTTACCTTCAATGCACCGCCTTCTCCAGATGGTTTCAGTGCTCAGGATCTGTTTGAATTTCTTGCAGACGAGGGCGACATTTGGCAGTGCTGTTCCGGGAAGCAGCGACAAGATTTCCACCAGCAGCTCCGGCGGTAAATCCGCTAATGACTGAGGGTGCGGGGGTCCCGTGTTTGAGGGCCCCCCGCAGCCTCCTCTGTTGACATGACCGCTGCCATATTCACCAGCGTCACTCGGCCCTGCAGTGGCGACGCCGCTTTCCGGGCCTCCGCCGCCGACGTCGCTTTGCCTTTGGCCCACGATCCGCTCCTCTTCCTCCTCGTCCATGTCGGAATCGCTCCCCTGATCCTGCTGGTTTTGCCGCTGTCGCCTCCTGCACCTCCGCGACTGACCCACTCCGCAGAGCCTGGCACAAACAGCCATCCGTAGTCACCAAACAGGCAACATTACATCACTACAACACATCCAGCAGCCGCAGTCTGGCTGATCTCCTCCTGCCCTTGCGAGCATGGGCAGAAACGTTTCGTCTTACGTCACGTCTGCGCACGTACAGCGCGGAGCAGCGTACGTGGTACGAAGTATTAAAATCGTAAATAAAAATGCTATTTACGATTGGGAAAATATCTGAATATTTACCGGAAGGGGCCCATTAGCTGCCACAGGAGACTATCACATGTATCAGTCAACAGAATATATATGTGCGAAATAAAGTCCTCCTTTTTTGCAAACTTTAAAAAAAAACAACCTCTGTGGTAAATAGTGGCACCATAAAAACTCCGGTTAAGTGGTTAAAAAAATCAAAATGTTTAAGAAAAATACTAATTACAATTGTGAACATATCTGAATAATTGCCACAGAGTGCCACTAGGTGGCAGTATTAGGCCATATAATGACAAAGATGAGCCACGGAATGGCAAGAGATCCCAAAAATGTATTTCAATTCAGTTAAGACATGAGAAAACTTTCTATAAAAAAAATCAATGAAAGCATAATAAATATATAATAAGATATATAATAAGAAAACAATAATAATAAGAATGATAGTAGAATATTGCATGAAATTGAAATACCATAATTGAATTTCAGTAATGAGTAAATACAGTGGTGGTACTGAAAATCTCTACTCAAATAAAAGTACAATTAGTCCCATGAAAATGACTCTAGTGAAAGTCACCATTAGAGAAACCCACTCAAGTAAAAGTTAAAAAAAAAAAAAAGTATAAGTTACTTTCCATTGTAATATTTTTTTGGGTGCAAAATAATGAAATAACAACACTTGTGGAAAAAAGTATGAAATTTCTAATGCTTAAAGTTGACATTACGTTTGGGTAGCGGTGGGAATACTCAACCAGGGGTGTAAATTGCTACAGTTACTATGGAGAAATTGAAGTCACTTAACTGATGACCGGGCAGAGCATTATCACCACCAGCTGTCATGTTACTTTGTTGTATCATATTGATTAATATCCGTTTTAACTGGCAATGGCAAAGTCAGTGTCTTCTTTGTCCTTTGTCTCTTGCACTGTGAGCTGAAAACTTCCACTCCTCATCCTGGAATGTGGGAGTTTGAGTCAGTGGGGACCAACACGAGGCCCACCAGATACTGTCGTCACTTTGTCTACATATCACGTAATTTCCCATTAATGGCATTCTTGATTTCGGGTAGGGCCTGTTTTGTGATCCAGAGGTCAAGCGACCAAGAGAGCAGCAGAGTCATTAGTTCTCTGTGAAGCTCTAAAATTGTCATCAGAGCCAGATGAATGTGTGGTGATCAACACAGGCAGCATGACAACGAACAAATACAGTTCCCACAGACGATTTGATGTTCTTTGACAACAAAGTAAAAAATGTTAACATTTTATACAGTTGAGGGGTACAAATGTACAATTCTTTCCTATTTTTGTTAGATTAAATGACGAGGCAGAGACACAGGAAAGTGCTGTGAGAAAGAGCAAAACTGATCTTTTTATTATCTTGTGTGAGCTTCACTAGAAGATTCATGAGGTTAATGTGAAGTTTGGTTATGTTAGATTTAAATCAGGATTATAGGCAACGAGACATGAAAATTGCGCATCACAGGAAAAATAGTGAACTAAAGTAAGAGCTTGAAGTCTTCAGCCACTGTGTCTCCATTATATTGAGGAAGATTCAGCCTGTAGAGGGTGTCAGTGTCTGCGGGACTGTGAGGGCTTTTCCACAGTAAAATCCACAACAGCACATCCGAAGCTTCTGTCTTTCAGCTTCTCCAGAGGGTTAATACCTGTTTGAAAAATGATTTCTGTTAAATAAAACATAAATAAATTGTATGTGTGTTGTTTGTGTGTAAGGAAAACCCTCACCTGTAGTAGTTGGATTTGAAGGGTCCATGTTTGCTGATGCCCAGGTACTTGGCCTGTTCATCAGTCAGCTCTGTGACGTGAGCGTCAAACATCGGCAGGTGAAGACTGGCCACAAATTCATCTGAAATTACAAAACATCCAGGGCTTTATCAGTTCTGAATATAACGACATGAAATACATCTAATATTTTTGGGATATTGAAGCTGAGCACTTGCCCATCTTCTTTGGCAGCAGGTAGACGTCCTGTTTGTAGCGTCCCTCTGGAGCGCTGTACAGCTCTATGAGAGCCAGTGCCTGACATACATTACAGTGAAAGTCTCTGTTACGACTACAGGTGGCTGGCGCTAACCTCAAACTGACACTTCCTCTGTGATATGTTTAGAAAAGTATTAAAAAGAGATCCTGCCAGTATTTTGCTGAATATAACTCACGATGATACCTGAGTTGTAGCGGTGATGGAGAGAACAAGTGACGGCACTGTGGAGCAGCTCAGATTCAGCAAACGACCCTGAGGGAGCATTAAAAAAAACTCTCAAAAACTGAAGTAGCATACTGTGATGCGACAGCAGCCACAGATAATGACCTAAAGACATGTAAAGTATTATGTATTATGTCAAATTATTATGTAGAATAGTCCTCAAATGTCTCTCTGTCTCTACTGCAGCACAGCAGATCCTTTAACAATGATCAGGTGATAATGATAAATGATAAATTTTTTCAGTGCTCAACTCATCGTGGATCAGACGTGCATGAGTAGAGCTGCAGGGCTGCTCCGTGAAACAGTTTGGAAAACTCAGTTCTGATGTGACAAAAGCAGCACAGAAGTGCAGTTTTTCATCATGTGGCGACATCCTCAAGGCCAAATGACACAGGCTTAAGATCATAAAGAAATACATACAGACCTGCAGAACATTTGTCAGTCTGAGCCTTATGAGTCTAACAACCTTTTCAGAAGTCTGTAAAGTTAACCAGTCACAGCTTGTTCAGATATGTGTACCATTTTCCTCCTGAGATTATATTTAACCCAGAGAACGTAAAAGTTTTGCTAGTCTGAGATTAAACTGTGGCATTTGTTCAGTTAGCCAGTGCAAGCTGACTTCAGCCTGAAATTTGGCTAAAGCTTTGTGCCGATAGCGTCAGAACTCAGACTTCATGGCACGCTACTTTACAATAAATAGGTTTCTGTATATTATTCCTTGGTGCTGGTGTATAATAGTAATAACAACAATAACCACAGTATCGTCACCTCAGCCAGCAGGACGATCCTCCTGCCATCAGGCCAGATAACATGGTCCACCTGAGGCCTCACGCGCTCCCACCTCAGCTCTGCAGTCCGCAGACTCGCCTGACAAGCAAGAGTCCATGTTTTACACACACAAGCCTCGAGGTGTACACACATAAAAACGTGCATAACACACACAGTCAACGTTCATACCAACTCTATCTCAGTGCTGGAGTGTCCCATGTTGCAGACTATGCAGCCATTCTTCATTTTTTCCAGATGTTCCCTCCCCACCACGTTTTTATTGCCTAACAGAGAATAATCAAACACAATCATATTATTGTACTGATATTCTTAATACAAGCTCACACTGCTTTGTAGAGGGCAGCAGTTACCTGTGCAGGTGATGACCATATCCACCTGTCTGACCACTTCACTCAGTTTAATCACTCTGAAGCCATCCATACTAAAAGGAGAGGAGAAGTAGGTTTTTACAGTATGTCACGATGTTTTGTTACGATGTGCCATTGAAAGAGTGAAAAACGCGTCACGTCTGTGATGATAAAAGCTTCTATTCATACCAGGCCTGAAGGGCACAAATGGGATCCACTTCTGTGACGTACACAACAGCACCCAATGCTTTCAGGGCAGCGCAGCAACCTTTGCCAACCTACAAGATGAGAGAAAAGAGGCTGGTAGAGCTGCAATTCTTCGATACCTCACATGTGCACAGCAGCACCGGAAACATTGATTTTCTCACTGACCTCACCATATCCACACACCACCACCTGTTTTCCTCCAAACATGACGTCAGTGGTTCGCTTCAACCTGACAGAGGAGGTCAATACAGTCAGGCCATTGATCTGTACTGCAGCAGTGTTACCTGTTAACGCTCACCACACGATGCATTACCCGTCCAGTATGGACTCCTTGCAGCAATAAAGGTTGTCAAATTTCTGCTTGGTCACCGAGTCGTTGACATTCATGGCTGGGACACACAGTCTGCCTGCCTTTGACAGCTGATATAACCTGAAACACAGCCGAAGACACACACCTGATCAAGAGAAAGACTTTGTGAACCTGTGAGAACATCACACAATTTTTGAGTGAAACTAACCGATAGATGCCTGTTACACTTTCCTCCACGATGCCTTTGAGCTTTTTGAACAGGCTCGGGTGCTTCTTATAGACCCAGTGAGTTAAGTCGCCTCCGTCATCCAGAATCTGACGAGCGGAAACACAACAAGCTAAGCTCTTCATCAGTGAAACCTTTTCCAGTGGTGGATGTTAAACACACTGAATGCAGTTCACCCAAAGACAGAGTACACCTTTAACCTTATCCATCCAGTCGCTTTGGGGAATGCTGATAGGCTGTAGTTCAGTGCCAAAAAGTTGCATTTAAAAACAAAAGTAACAAGATATGCTTTCACATGTAATAACATATTTACTCAGAAATCCACATATCTCAAAATTAAGTGTCATTACACACAGAAAGAAACCTGAGAGAGGAAAAAATATGCTTTAATCTCAGTACCATGTTGGGCTGCCAGGTGTCAGCACTGACGCATCGGTCAATACACCACCAGAAGTCGTCCTCTGATTCTCCTCTCCATGCAAACACTGAGATGCCTGAGACAAAGAGCAGGTGATGATGAAAAGAAGAAGCAAGGAAGCACAAAAAACAGAAGTGTCAGGTTGCACAGACTGAGGTCGCACCTCGTTCAGCCAGAGCAGCAGCCACAGCGTTCTGGGTGGAGAAGATGTTACAGGCCGCCCAGCGACACTGAGCCCCCAGCACAGACAGAGTCTCAATCAACACCTTCAGGAGACCCACAACAAAACATGTTAACCTCCTGACAATTTTTTTAATAACTGTTTCATTTCTAAAGCAGAGGGGAGAATGATAATGCAGCTTATAATAACACACCCTGATAAGAACTTGTGTTTCCAGTGTGTGCTGAACTCACCGCTGTCTGTGCAGTGATGTGTGTGCAGCCCAATACTTTGGCCCCGGCCAGAGGTTTCTCCCCTCCTGCTCTTTTCCTCAGGACCATCAGTGCTGGCATTTCTAAATATCACAAAGACCAACCAATCATGAATGCACACATTCATTTATTCAAGACTCAATATTCTCATTTTATCTCTTCCTCTTGTGCCTCACATCTTTTCTCTTGAGTTTTTTGGCATGAGTGCTGTAAATGATAGTTCTCATTGAGGACACAAGTCCCGGTTCGATGACTCGTCCTCTTTACCTTGCTCTGCAATGTCTATTTCTTTGCGTCCAAAATCGGCCTGTTTGATGTTTTTGATGCAGAAGTCAGAAAGGCCCTTGGAGGTCTTCTGAAGCTTGTCTCTTGGAGAAGACTCATCCTCAGAGCTGTCGCTGCACACTAGAACACAGAAATTAGGAATTGTGTATGAAAACAATCAGAAGATATGATGTAATGTCCAGAAGAGTCACATGATTTGTTGGCAAGCATGACAGTTTTGAATTGGCTCCAGTTTTCTGGCCTTAATTGTTGCTTCAGGAGTCAGACTCTAGCTAGGTGAGGCTTTTCTCTGAGCCTTTGAAGGCTCTATGAAGTCTGGCAGTGATTGACATGTTTGAGAAAGGCTTACAGAGCCGATTAGGACCAAATTAAAGAGACTTAATTCTTCAGAAGACTTTTCCTTTTAATTAAGGTTCAGCTGAGGGAGAAAGCACAGAGGCTAATCCTCTGGGCCTGTAGTTCTCGTGCTGCAGGGATCAGAACCAGCTCAGTTTATATATCAAAGACATGTGATCGGACTTATGAGCGTGTGTGTGTGTTTTTCTGTTGCCTTACCTGAACTGTAGCTATCTGTGGACGACTGGGAGATGGACCGAGACAGAGAGCGACGAGCGGTCTTGGTGGGACGTTTGTTGAATTCTTGCTTCTGGTCAGAGAACTGTATTTGCTGTGGAGCAAAAAAAAAAAAAAAAGACACATACAAAATAAAAGATCAAAAGTGCCAAATATATTAGTTGCTGCTTTGCTGCAGGTCACATGCATCAAGTCTCATCTATTTCATGCAGTCATTGCAGCCAAAATTGCAGAGCACCACCCTTCACAGCAGATTTTCCTGTAAACCACCAGCTCTCTGCTCACAGTCTGTCACTATCACAGATCTCCATCTCTTCGCTTGACTCATCCCTGTATCTGCTGCTGTCTCACCATCCAGTGTGGCTCTTGGAAGGCCGGGCTGCTGCCACAGGAATCCCACTTGGCCATGTCTGCTTGCTGGCCGTTCGCCTGACTCTGCTGCCTGAGCCCGAGCTTCATGTCCAGCTCCAAAAAACTGCTGCAAGCTTAACTGTGGGCTTATTCCCTCCTACTACGATTTTGTTTTTTGTCTTTTGTTCTTTCCCTTACCCACATGGGCAGACGGACGTACACACCGACCAGCACAGACACACCCCAACACTGACCCCTCCTCCAAACAATAAACATATGCATCGAGCGTTTGGAGCTTTTGATGGGATTATTGCAGGGTTTAGTTTGCAGATCTACACCCAGAGAGGATTTTCATATGGAACTACAGTATGCTGCAAGTCTATTATACCATTATACACACTGCTGGATCAGGCATTTACACACATAATGTTACAGATCAGTTTAATCACAGGGAGCACAACCCACTCATCTGTGGCTCTGGATTAACTTTGTCACCAGAAAATAACCCTGATTATATCACAGTGATGTCACTGTTTTATTTACAAACTGAGGGTGGAGTTTGAGGATGTGGATATTTTCCAGTCAGATCTAAAAAAAGATGCGTTCAAATGGAATGATGTAGGAATGGGGGGGGGGGGGGGGGGGGTTGGAGTTTTGACCCATATTAGGCCCTAAAAATCAGGACATCACAGATTCTGACACATGAAATATATCATACATATAGGTTGTGGCAGAGGTTACAGTTTACAGTGTTAAACTGGACTGTGTTTCAATGAGATCTAGTATTTTGTCCACGCCATTTACATAGATGACAGGGCTACAATATTAGAAACACCTTTCAATATAATGCACTCCGATATAACACCTCCACCCACTACGCCCCACTGTTACCTGTTGGTGTTAACAAAACAGAAATGTTATAAGCTTCATAAAAGCAACAGCTGCTCCCAACGTTAGAATAAAATAATGATGATAAATTTAAGCTTTTTTTCTATGTGACTATTGTAAAAGTCTCCACATTGAATCTTCTACTCATAACTAATAACATTCATTACAGTTTAATTGGGGAAAGGCCTCATTATCAATAAGGATTAAGTGTGTGAGGCTGCTAATCAGACTGAGTCCTTAAATCCTTGTTAGGAGCAATTAAACCTGAGATGCTCATGAAAGATGTAATAAAGGTCTCTGTGGGAGTTTCTCAACATTCTGCTTCCCTCTGATTTTAATTAGATTTGTTTCACATTATATGACATCACAAAGGTGTTACTGCACATACTTAAAGGCAACAAAAAAAAACAACAAAATACACTGCAAAAGTACTTTCATTTGTACAGTTTGTACACTTTTTGTACCTTAGTGACTTTTGACAAGGTGATACACTGAGGTCTTCATAATCCTCCTGATTTAACAAGCTCCACTCTGATAGGCTGATTAAGGTTTCAAGTCACAAGTAAAATCCAAGTTGATCTACTTTGCTCATCTGGTTGATTGCATCTGAAAGCAATGAATTCTGAATTTCAGATGAATCAATGAAAAACAAAATTCACACCCAAACATTTTCAAGCACCGTTGCCTGTTCAAACACAGACTGTCAAATATTTAACTCTATTCCATCACTTGAATACAATCTTTTGAATACAGGAGGCACTTACTCAAGCAGCTGCTTAATCATTAACACAAAAAGGCATTAAGCTGTGACTAGGAGCAGAGTGAAAGTTAACTTTATGATCAAAAAGCAATCTCTTACAGGGCTCAGAAAATGACTTTGAATTCAGCCGCTGTGAAAATGCAATGAAAGCCAATAATTAGTATAGTGGCCGTGGATCTTAACATTTAAAAAAAATGTCTCCTTGGTATACCATTTGTGCATTGATTTGTAGCCTGAAAAAGCCTTCTGATCATGTTTTAAAATCATTCTTCTCTGTCCTTGGAATCAATAAAACCCAAGAAAATTCTCAGCTTTAGTGGTTAAAAGACAACTTTATGCATACCTCCACCTAATTCACCATGAAGACCTGACTCGCTGGCTTGCAAAAGAAAGCTCAAAAAGATAGAGAGTAAGAGAGCAACAGCACTTCCAAAACAAAAGCAATGATACCTTGATGCAGATGGACTGCACTGCCTCCTGGTCCTTGGCTTTAGTTATGTTCACTAGACTGTACACTTTCTTCATGCTGGCAGATCGCTGTTGAACTGACACAGCACAGTAACTCTGCAGAGCTGCAGGCTCAAGTTGTTGAACAGATCAGAGAGTTCACAGAGTGACACTTTATGTCACACCCTTGCTCAACAGGCCCAGGTGACAGGTGGAGAGAAGACAGAGAGAGCAGAAAGTGGAAACAAACAGCTGCTTTGTGAGGCTTGCAGAGGGGAACTCTGGGAAAATACAGAAGAACAGGTTTGAGATTCAGAGACAGAATAAAAAGAGCTGTGAGGAAAGAGAAGCTCAGTCAAGTGTTCGTAGAGTCCACAGATGAATGTGAGTATATATAGTGAAGTGCACTCTGCTCTCAGGGTATACATTAAACAGACTTTAAAGGGATGTACAGACCTACATTCATGACAGAGTTCAGGAGTGAAAGAGAGAAAGAAGAGAGCAGCTGTAGAGACAGAAGAAGCAGCAAAGTGAAAAAACACAAGCATTCAAGGACAGACGTCATCTTATATATCTGTTTCTTAAAATAAATCAGACAGTTGAACTATACTGTATGCTGTCATTGTTTCCTGTCCATTAAATGACTGAAGCAGCTCTGCAGTGTCACTGAAAGTCTCCTAAAGAGTCACTCCACACCTTTTACACATGCTGATCCATCCAAGCACAACACAGCCCGTAAACCGTTGTGTTTATCTCTTAGAGAAGCTTTCTAAAGTCAGAGAAAAATAAAAATTAAAAAAACACAAAAAAAACAATGACATCATCATGATGTCATCAGGGTGACCTCAGTTTCAGCTTGGAAAGTCAGATTTCTAACAGAAAGTCTGGGCATGGAGTTTTAAAGAAGCCAGTGAGGGTCTAATAAAATATGCTATCTGGCTGCATTGTGGAAAATGTGAGATATGGTGTTTTTGGACCTTGACCCATATTAGGAACAAAACGTCGGGATAAACTGGCCTCTGCTGCTTTGATTTTGACCAGTCTCTTACATTGAAGTGCAATAATAAATCACCACATAATCTGTTTACAAGAGGTCTCCACAAATTTAGCATTGCACTCAACATCGTCTTCTTGGTTCTTGCATTACCTACAATACGATGGTTGGAGGTTCAGGTGTGCTATGCTAATGTTGCCTCAATCTCCAGGGCTCAAGCAGATGTAAGGAGGTGTGGTAAGTTCATCTCTTTCTAACACCACATATCAAGATTTATTTCATTTTCAGCCTTGTAGTCTTCAGCCAATGCTAACACTGACTCAAGTTTACACAGCTCCCCCTGGAGCCACTTACAGATTTATACAACTTTTTACTTACTTAGGCAGCAATATTTCCCAAGACATGTAAGAGGACTTGAGACTCTGTACTGGACTTGCAGACGGTGTAAAATCAGCATACGTTCCCTTTAAGTCTGCTGTGTCTTTCCAAAGAGATAAAACAAGTGCAATATATGTGCGGGACTGCTGGTCAAGCATTCATACAGGCAACTAAATCATTAACAGCCTGAGTGTATGCAGATGCACGCTTCCTGTTGGGCATGCTTACCAATGCACGTATTATATAGAACATCTTGATCAGTGTCTTTGCTCACCATGTCAGTCCTCTGAGCTTCAGCCACCAACTCCCCTGTCCCAGACTCTGCCCCGTCTCTGTCCTGACTCTGTGGAGTCCACCTGCTCTCTGCTGCTTTTAGCATCAGTAGCAGGTTCGGGCTGCATTTCGCTGGCTGATCTTTGGTGCTCTCTGCAGCAGAAGCAGAAACATCCTCCTCTGCCTCTCCATTCACCACAACTCTCTCCTCCATATGTGGTTCAGGATACTCATCGGGCAGTGGCAGGTCCTCCCAGGAGGCCCCTGTCTGGTCCTTTTCTTCTGCCATGACTCCACTGAAAGCCGGTAATGAAGAGAATTAGGTGATCTGACAGTGGACCAGGTGGCAGCCCAGCCATACTCTGCCCACATATGTCTAATATTCCCTCCTGCAAGCTGTCTGTTTACACTAAACAGCATCAGTCCTTGGGTTACTTTGACTAAATCTAAAGTGGATAATTAGTCTGGGATGCAGTGTGTACAGGGTAAACACTGATGTCAGCATTGCTTTTTCACAGAGGGAAATGTAACCTGGAAATGCAGGATTGTAACTCACTTCAGGTGCCACGTAGGTAGATGTCAAAATATGCCCTCATACAGTCTTTTGTGCCAGTATGTCTCCTGTTTATGTTACAAAGGAGCACTCCAGACCTCGGGCATTCAGACCTGTGGAGCCACTTTTGTGTTGTCTTTGATAACACTGGTTGAAATCTCAATGAACACAAGACCACAAGTGCAATGCAAACAGAGGCTTACATAATAAACAAACAGCATGGTTACATGTTTACATTAAACCTGACCAGCATCAATAGTGGCCCCATGGCGACTGGTGACGTCCCTTTGCTCGTCTGTTGCCAGACTGTAAGACGAGAGGCCTGGGGGTTGCCAAAATGGCTCATTCACTTACTGATAGACTGGTGTAGTTTTCAGATTTGAAACACGTAATGCTCAGGTTTTAAATTTAACATGGTTTCATGTTTAGGCTCACGGTCATTGTTAGATTTTTTTCCACTGAAAATGTGTTTGTTTTGTTATAGAATTTCCTTTTTTTGTCTCTCTGTTGAGCTGCTGTGGAAGGATAGTTAGAGAAAGATGTAACTTTGTACTAAAAAGATCGTAACTTTGGAAGTTATCCACTTGATACGTCTAACTCCCACTGACTGAGCCTCTTACTAGCTCCAGATACACTTTGAATATTTTCTTGCAGGAAAGGAGGACTGTGGTTTTTGTCCCCCATCACCCCCATTACATTGAAATCACACTGAGAAGGGATCTATTAATATCTTGTATGAGCAGGAGGAATGATGACAGCGAATAAAACCTGTGTAATGTACCTGACTATTGTTTTAAGACAGTCATGGAAAACTGTGCACCTGTTCTTTAAATTTAGGTTGACAGTGAAAGACTTTGTTGTTGTAATTTCTATCTATTCAGTTCCTGCGCAGCTTGCAGTAAAAACACACAGAACATCACGCATTGAAACGTTCACAGTTCCAGACACATCTCAAAGGTTTAACCACTGCATGTTGCAACAGTGCAAACTGGGCAGTTAAACATTTCAGGTTTCTTCCAGTATCAATATGCATGCATTTGCTCCAGTAGAGGGCGCAACAGTTCCACAGCTTTCCGCAGGAGTTTCCCACAGCTGAGACAGAGAAGCCCTCTGTCCTTTCTTTCCACCGTGTGAAGACTGTGGGAGGATTTCAGCTTGATTCCTTCTCTGTGTCTGACAGGAAGCAGCAGAGGATTATGGCACTCAGTCCACAGGGAGGAGCAACAGGAGGGGGAGTTAATACTGTATCAAGTCATCTCTAAATCTTTCTCTGTTCCCCATTTCTATTCAGTGCAGGAATTTCAGACTCTGGTGTTAAATTGGTAGGGCTATAAAAATGTCCCTGTTAGGTTCCAGTGAGGTGTTCACTATGACGCCCTTTAAACTTTCAATTAGGTGTTGTGGTCAGGTAACAACTTTTTCGCTCATATTAAAGAAATCTGTACTGTTTTGAACTGAGTGACTGTTTTTGGTTGCCTATAGTGCGGATTTGGTTGGTTTTGTTTGTAGTTTCCACTTATTACTATTCAGTTCCTGTTCAGCATGTCACAGTAAATGCTAAGCAGAAATCATGGAGTCAAGTGAGTTTCTCATGGGGCAAGAACAGATGTAGAGACGCCTGCAGAAAAAAGAAGGGAGGAAGGAAACCAGAGAGGCATCTGGAGAAAAGATGTGCTGATTGTACTAAATATGTGCTCTTAGAGTTAAATAAAACTGCTTTCTTTCTCATTTTGCTGTGAAGCAACTCCACTCCCAGCTGCAGATTTTGCCAATCGCATCACCACCATGCAAGATACAGTCACGAAACAGAGTACTCATGGGTCAGAACGTCAACACCATCGTAATATGGTCTCCAGTTCTCGTTCTCGATTGAGGGAACATTATAGACAGAAAAAGTGAGTGTCAGTCAGAAAAGGACAGAAATAGCATAGCTTAGTTAGATAATTAGCTAAATTTTAGCAACAAATATATTCTCATATTTGCACACTACAATCATTTGCCTCATTTAAACTTGGCAGAATGAAAGTAGAGCTCCTATTCATATCCTCTTTTGCTCCTGTGGCTCACTTTGCAGTGATAGATGTCAGCTTCTGTCAGCCATCTTCAGTTCAGCAGTGTTAGTAACAACACTGCAAACTGAACAGCAGCTCTGTTTTCCAGACATGCTGCTCTGCTCCTGAGGGTTTCCCCTGTTTCTTCCAGTGTGCACACTGCTGCAGTGCTGCACTTTGCGTTTTTAGTGGTGCAGTGAGTAGTTCTTCCCATCATCATCTTCCCACAGCAGCAACTGGGCAAAGGTTGTGATGCCCAGCTAAAGCCAATAAATCAGGCTCTGTGCGTTTACTCTGTGCACTTAGGCAGTTAAATTCTGAGCACATTTACGGCATGTTATGATAAAGAGAACCAGACCAAATGTTCTGTCATTATGGCTTTTATTTACAGAAAACATTTATTAATGTATGAGGAAAGAAGGGACAATATGAAGATAAGGACAAATATCACATTTGGGTACATTTCACAACATGGATTACAGATGTCATTCACATAATATGAGTAAATCTAACCAGAGAGGAGACATGCACGCATGCACACACGCGTGCACGTGCGTACACGCGCGCGCGCACACACACACACACACACACACACATCCATTTACAGCAGCTAATACTCTTTTATTTTTTTATTATCTCTTTTCTTGAAACAGCTCAAACAGAAGAATGTTCCAGTTTGGCTGATTTCACTGATTTCACAGCTCTTTGTCGGCCATAACACTTTATGGAATGACATGTTATTACTACAGTGTCTTTTTCTATAGTATTTTAACTTCTTCTTAGACTAAACTATACATTTATTTTAGAGTTAAAATTACTGTTTTGGTTACAAAACCATCATCACTGGGGTAAAAACAGGTTGCATATCAAAGAACATACTGCACAAGCTCATGTAGGAGGAGCAAAGAGGAAAGCATCCTGTCAAAGTAAAACCCCAGCTGACACCCAGTCAAATGTACCCTTTTCACAATAAACTGCATTCCCACTGAATACATTGACTTGAGAATTATTACAGTTTTACAATTTTACCAACACAGTTTTATTTTCAGTGGCAGTGGAAATATGTTCTAGCATTGAAAAATAAATGGAGTGCACACTAAGAACACTGAGCTGATTTTAATAATACGTCCACTCTAATATTTGTGTCATCTCAGTTTGCAAGATATATCACATTATTTTGACTCCATCACAAACATAAGTCTGTATCTTTCGCCCTCATCGTGCTGTGCGTATGTTTTTGTACTGGCACAGAAGCAGGTGCTTGAAGGTGTTTTTGAAGGTGGCGTTGCAGAGGGCATAGCAAGCCGGGTTGATGGTGCTGTTGATGTAGCAGAGCCAGTAGCCAATGGTCCAGAGGGAGTTTGGGATGCAGATGGAGCAGAAGGTGTTGATCAGGACCATCACATTGTATGGTGTCCATGTAGCAACAAAAGCAACCAGGATGGCCATGATGGTGCGTGTCACCTTTTTCTCTCTGGAAGAAATGCCCTTCTTTTTCCACTTTGCTACGGCACTCTGCTTTGTTACCTGCAAAATCAGGTAGTAGGAGGTGAGGAAATTTTCATTCAGAATTTTTAAAGTGATATTAATTGACTTTTTTTGGCAACTTGGGGGCAGCAGAACAAGCTAGAAACACTTGATGACTTTGATGTATTATCACCTTACAGAGTTGATATGGAAATCAGTCTACAGCCTACACATCGCGCTACTTTAAACTAAATGCTCACATCAACATCTTACCATGTTCATCCTGAGGGGGGACGCAAGTGTCTGACGTGAATTTATGGCAAATATTACTGTAGACATTTCACTCAGAACTACAGATGTCAACCTCATGGTGGTGCTAGAGGAAAAGTCAGGGGATCATTAAAGTCATCAGGCTTCATCTTTTGGGGCTCTTGAACATCCCTATAAAACTTTATGACAATTCATCCAATAGTTTAAATATTTCAGTCTGGACCAAACAGGTGGACCAACCAACAGATGCATGGCTAAAAATACTGATAGATGTAAATCTGGCCAAATTTGTGATTGCTGATTTGTTTTATTTGAATCATAACATACAGGCTTTTATACAGCAATCAAATTTACCTTAAACAGTGTCCTCGTGACCAAACTCTGTCTGTCAGCGGCTGAGTTCTCAGGGGAAGGTGGCTGTGTTTGATTTGTCTTTTTCCCACCATCTGAGTCTTTCTGTGATGATGCAGGGACAACAGTGTCCTTAGATGTTGACACATGGATTCTGTCTGCCGGGGAGTCCACCTGGTCGTTTCTTTCTTCTTTGCGGGGTCCACTTCCATTCTGTTGGTCTTTCTCCTTCCCATCTCTAGCCTCCTCCTGAGCTTCTCTTGCTGTGATGCAGTTGTTCTGGCTCTCACATCCGTCCTCCTGACTGTGATAGGGGCCTTCTCCCAGACTGGTACCTGAAGTCTTCCTGCTGTCCCTCCTCACGCGGCTGCGGCTGGCCTTGGAGATGCGCCAGTACAGGTGGATCATGATGGCCACTGGTAGGTAAAAAGCTGCTATGGCTGTCCCAAATGTCACCGCTGGGTTTGAGAAGAACTGGATGTAGCACTCACCTGGCGGCACGGTTCTTCCGCCCACAATGAATTGCCAGAACAAAATGGCAGGAGCCCAAAGGATGAATGACAAGACCCAGGCCGCAGCGATCATCAGGCCTGCCATCTTGGTGCTGCGGCGTGCTGGGTAGCTGAGCGGTTTGGTGACGCAGAAGTAACGGTCAAAACTAATGATGAGAAGGTTCATGACTGAGGCGTTGCTGACAACATAATCAACAGCCAACCACAGGTCGCACACCACAGGTCCCAGGGGCCAGTAGCCAATCACGATATAGACTGTGTAGAGGTTCATGGAGCAGATGCCAATAATGAGGTCTGCACAGGCCAAGCTGAACAGGAAGTAGTTATTGACAGTCTGCAGGTTCCTGTTTACCTTTAGAGAAACAATATGGAGCAAGCTGTCAGATGCCATGTGATGTGCCTTTTCTCATTTCTATTAAATTACCACTCTGCACAGGGATGCACAGGCTGCTCCTATCTCTAAGTCTATGTGTCAGAAGTGGAGGTTTGAAACACTCTCATTAATTATAAATTGTGAAAAAAAGAAAACCCAAACCTTTATAGACAGCATGACCAGGATGTTTCCAATTACAGTGATCAGACTCAGAGATCCAGCCACCAGGATGATGAGTACAATCTCCACAGTCGTGTACGGACTTCCAGGGAAGAGGATGGCGTTATCACCACTGCTGGTGTTGTTACTGTGGGATGAATTCAGAGCCTCCATGCTGCCTGGATTTGAAATATCCTTCTCACAGATGCTTCAGGCTCAGATGATATCTGTACCTGGTGAACACAAAGATTATGACACAATAAGCCTCTTTGCAACTATTTTGCCTGTTTGTGATGCCAGTTCTTTCCTGTATGTGTGTGCATTTATCTGTCCGCACAGTTACAGATGCAAAGTCATGCGTAACTGGGAGCGTGTAAACACTTGGCAGGTGCTTGAATGTTTTTGAGCTTACGGCTTGGACCACATGTGAAAAATGGACAGGTGAGCAAATACAGGCTGCAGCAGCTGTGTTTAAAAGTTCACAGCAGTGTCCCACATATTCATATCAGGAATAACACGTTGAAACACGCTTGAAAGAGGTTTGAAATCTGCAGGTCTGATCTTATATCTGTAAAATTGGTTTGTGTTATTTTAATACTTAATTTTAATTTCTTTTTTTTCTTTTTTCTTTTTTTTTGGCTGAGCTGCTCTCTTCACCCACATTTTAAATAACTCAGAAATCTTATCTGTGAATAAAGCTGACCCGACAGGTTGAACAGGATCATCTATCGAGGTCACCTACACCTCTAGATAGTCCATTTACATCATCTGAAAGTCACAAAATGCCCTTTGAGACTATCTAATCTGTGCATGATAGCCAATTCAAAAATGTTAATATGTTATCTTGATCCTGCAGGCATAGATGAGTCATTTCCTCACGACATCGCTGCCCCTTGACATGAAATAGGTACTCCCTGGTTTGAAAAGTGGATTTTCATTTGGGAAGGTACGAACGTGTGCATGGATGTGCCTCCGACAGATGTCCAGGCAGAAGCCATGGGTTTAATGACAAGACAGGGCAGCTTTTCTGAGGCTATAGATGCTTTATTTGCAAAATAATTTTCTGAGTGAGAGAAAAGGGGGGAGAGGAGGGTTTTTTGGCTCTGCAACTACCTGTTCTGTGAGTTATGAAAGAGTGTTTCAGCGGGTGTACGGACAGATCTCTACTGGGGCCACCCACACTAAAAATCCAGGCACGATGATGATGCTGTTTGGTGCTTTGGATAAAAGCATCTACAAAACAATATATGCTGTGCATGTGAGGATACCTGTTCTCTTTTTCTCTTCTGTATTTATAATGGGTTACATGTTCAAAATGGCCCCAGGAAACAGACAGCAAAACATTGCAATTAAGGTAAAGCATCATTACAGTTACTATTATGTTAAAGATCAAGAAACACCAGGAGCAGACCAAAAATATACACAACAAAACAATGTGATTAACTGATGCCTTGTGATCAGAAAATCAATATAAAGACACTTAGTTGAGACCACGAGGGCTGTTGCTTACTACTAAAACCCTGTAAGTGACTCCATTAGGCCACATGATAACATCATACTGTACCTGAGAGATGTTTCCTTCCTGCTCTTACAGCCAGATGAAACTTCATTACAGCATCTCTAACTCTATCACTTACTCATCAAAGACCCATTTTGGGCCTTTTCTGTTGCAGATGAGAAAGAGCTGTGTGTGTGTGTGTGTGTGTGTGTGTGTGTGTGTGTGTGTGTGTGTGTGTGTGTGTGTGTGTGTGTGTGTGTGTGTGTGTGTGTGTGTGTGTGTGTGTGTGTGTGAGACAGACAGACAGAAAGGTCTCATAGTGAATTTAGAGTTGCTGGGTAAGATTAGTACTGATGTACATATCAGGGTGCGCATGTTTGCTTGAGTGAGGACAACAGTCTGTTCGCATACAGACATGAAGGCACTCACCTCTCATTTTGGGATAAAAAGCAGGTCCCCATAAGGTAAACTGTTATATTTTATGGTAATAAATACAGAGTCTCTCTTAATAGATGTCATACTTTAGGGCATGTGGCAGTAATGGTTCTGGGAATTAATGTGAGTCAGTGCAGTGTCCTCCTAAGCAGAGTCCAGGTCCTACTCAGTAAAAGCAGCAACATCTAGTAATCATTTTGGACGTACAGACATATTATCAGAATATCACATTCTACAAACCGTCGTTTTTAGAAACCATCAGAATAGTAACATTAATGTTAAACCCCTGTAAGCCCTTTCAACACTGCCAGTGTCTTCTGCCAGTGTGGTAGCTTATCAGACCTCAACTTGACATTTCCAGAGAGAGAGCAGAATGTATAGATTCAGCTCAGCCAGCTTCAACCCAAACATCTGGCAGACAGCCAAGGGTAGACATAAACGCCAGACCATATCAACAGATCAGTCAACCCCATCATTATAACCAGAAAATATGTCCTTGAGACAGAAGTGGAATTGGCTGCAGATAAGTTTGGACATGGGAGTAATATGAAGGGTGCCAGCTGAAGGGAAAAGATAAAAAAGTGACGCACAGGAGAAAAAAATTACATCTAAAAAGACAATTCAACCTGTAACTAGAAGTGATAAGACAGTTAAAACCGACTGCTTTCCAGGTGATGTCTTCTGTGATAGAAAAGAGAACATTTTTAAGCTGATAAATGCACGCCTGAAGAGACTGATCAAGGCCACCAAAGGTTTGCCTCCTTCATCTCCCCCCACTTCCCTCTTAGTTACATCTCTAGTAAACTGAGAAGATAGGACAGTCATTGTCCTTGTCCTTCTTTACAAGAGGCTTTTTCTGTTCTGACAAACCTTCCTGTGTAAGTGGCACCTGAACATCTTTCCACTAAATGATGCAGTGAATTGAAAAACAACACACTGCTGAATAACAACAGAAGCATATCAAACCAAAATAAAATTGTTGAAAGGGCTGTTTTTTTTATCAGCCTAACATCCTCTCGGTCCTGACGAGTTGTTTTGATGTTTTCCAGTCCATATCACAGCACAAACTGCTTTTGTTAGGGTCTTGAATGACATCCACTTCTAAACAGACAGTAGAAAAGTCTTGGTGTTATTGGATCTCAGCGCAACCCAGTCGACCACAACATAATACTGCACCTACGGGAAAACTGGATGGGCCTTTAACACAGTCCTAAACTGGTTTGGATCCTATATGAAGGGTCCGCTTTGTGCCAGCTGGTAATTGCATATCTGAGCAGACAAAACTGACATGTGGAGTTCCCCAAGGCTCCATTCTTGGGCCCCTTCTACACAGCATCTACATGCCGCCACTCAGTTTATAGAAAACAACAACTCTTTCCACAGTTGTGCAGATAACACAGATTTATATATCACAATATCATAGTGGTGCCATACAAGCACTGAGCAGGTGCATAGCACAAATCAAAAGCATGTGCCAAAAAATTATCTTTTCTATATTAAGAATCGAACGGCTTATGTCTCTGCAGGATTTAGGAAAAAATTATCTTCAGTTTGTCTTCAGCAGGCTGGACCTCTGTCACACTCTCTTTACAAGTCTTTTTAAAAAGCTGATCAGACAGCTGCAGCTGATTCACAAGTCCTCACTCAGACCAGCAGAGTCTGGTTCTCCTGTTTACACTGCCTTCCTGTTTGTCTAATGATTGATTTAAAGTAGTTCTGTTGGTTTATAAAGCACTGAATGGGTTAGTGCCAAAATACATTTCTGATCTGCTGCTCTGTTAAGAACCAACCAGATCTCTCAGATGGTGTTGGACTGGTCTGCTTTCTGTCCCAAGAGGCAAAACACAGAGGACCAGTGTTCAGTTTTTATGCGACACATATCTGGAACCAACTCCCAGAAAACTTTATATCTGCTAAAACTCTCAGTCCTTTTAATGGATTATTACTTTTCTGTAGCTACTGCATTTTAAACTGGGAGCTTAGAAATCTATTTTACTTGTGATCCTTTTACAGTAAATCTTATTCATGACGTCTTTTTATATTGCCTTTATAGTGCTTCCTTTATATTTTGTTTTAATGCCTTTTTGTCTTATATAAAGCACTTTGAATGGCTTTGGTGTTGAAAGGTGTACAAATTAATTAGTTACATATGTGTATATATATGTTATCAGGCTGTCTGATGAGCTGGTGTGAAGATGCTTCCATGTGATGCAGAATTGGTTGGAGCAGGAGGTCACTGCCTGCTCACAAGCCTGTCCTCACTTCTTCATTCACACTAATAAGACCTACATTACAAGACCTCCCTAATTTGTATTCAGGGCTACTGGAGAGAGTCACAGAGGCAAACAGCATTTCTTTGACAGCCACAGAAACATAGTAATTAGATCCAGCCTGCAACAGCTGTACCGGTAATATGCTTCTAGGATAAAGTAGTATTCATTTGGCAGGGTGAGCTCGGCTTTTAAAAGTGTGTCTTTGATATCATGAACAATAAGAGTCAGAGTCAGTAGTTACCAGCTGATGGGGCGGTGAAACAAGGGGCATGTTTGCAGAGACAAGAGCAGGTGTGGAAACACAGGAGCACACAGGGTCATCAAAAGGATCATTTTTAACGACTACAGGGATCAAAGAGTTGTAGGTTTTAATTATTTCATTGCAAAATAGATTCTATCTCATGAATGTATTTTATTGTTTGCATTTTGTCTGGACAAACGTGGTGCTAACTGGACACCTGTAACATCAACTTGGGTGTTTGTGCAGATGGAAATTCAACTCAACCAGCAACTGCAAGGCATGGAAATACACAACATCCATGCATATGGGATAAAATGACATAAAAAATAAATAGAGTAATGCATATAGTTTCAGGCATCTTTCGGAGTCACGCATTTGACAGATTTGACTTTGTTTTTTAAACACAGCATTTTGAAGGTTTCTGATGTTATAGTAGTCAGATTTGCCACACGCAAGTTTGCTGTGATTTCGGAGAAGAGTGTCCTGAATCTGAAGAGTGGGAAATTTCACATCAACCTGAGCTTTGGCCTCGCACAGCAGTTTAACAGAGAGAAGAGAAAACCACTGAACATCCAACGCAGCACCGCGATGGAGCAAGAAGTGCAGAGAAGAGAAGACCAGAGTGGGAAGGAAGGATAAAACTGAAATACGAAGGTACAGGGGAGATAACACACAAAGGAGGGAAAATAGGGAAATAATTTCTAAAAGCTGTGGGTATTTTTAAGAGAGACGACTGCAGTGCAAGTGGAGGGAGTCCAGGAGTAGGAGGGTTAATGAGCAAAGATTAAAAAACCTAACTTGATTTCATCTTGTAGACCCACAGTTTTCAGGGAGGAGCTGCCTGTTTGAAATCTAATTTCCCTCTTAAACACAAACATAGAGCATAGGGGATTCCTCGGGAGCAGGGAGACTGGGGAATCCAGTCAGGATCTGATGCTGCTGGCTGATTGAAACCTTTCAGCTCAGGATAGAAATGAAGATAAACCTTTCTACAGCAGCCTTAGGGGAACAATGAAAGCCAGATATACTCTACAATAAATAGAAACCTCCTCAGGAAGCTGAAACTGTATATGGACGGTAAAGTTTCAATCAATACAAGATCAATATATAAAGTATCACATTATTTTCCTGGAATTTTCCTTTTGGTTTGTCTGTGAGTGACATTTTCATCATTATATCGCCACAACATAAATACTTCATATTTTTATAGTGTAGATTTTTGCTGTATTTGTCTATTTGATTTAGCATTGCTTAAACTTTACAGGACAAGAAAGCTGCGCATTATCCTAAAAAATCACACCAAATGGGAAAATCCAAACACAGGTGAAAAGATTTTTTTTTTACTTTAAAAGTGCCTCAGATATTATAATCTGTTAGCTGTTCCACATGTGACGGTAATTTTCTAAAAAGTGTCCTTACCTGCAGCAGTTTGGCAGAAATCTTACAGAGAACTGTGAACTTACCCTGTCTGCTGGGAGTGACACGGATGAGCTGCGTTAGTTGGGTCCATGTTACTCTCACCTCTGTCGACACTGCAGCATAGACAGAAGCAGATAGTAACCCTGCGCTGATGTCGCTCCTCCTCTGACGAGAACCAGTGTGTGTGAGTGTGAGAGTGTTTGTGTGATAGCGAGACAGAAAGAGAGACTGACAGACAGAGCAGGGAGGGGTTATGGGGGCTATTAGTGGCTGCTGTGTGGTATTCCTTAAGCTAAGGTCGCAAATTTGAACAAACAAGGGACGGAGACAGACGGAGACAGAGAGAGATGTTTCAGGACCATGGAAAGCACTGGCCTCTCCAGCACAAAGGCGTCATATTCTCCTGCATTACAAAGCTGTGGGCGATTGTATGAAGAGTCATTTCAGTGGCTGTGGCATGAAATAAAATGGTAAAGCACTATTAAAAAGAGGACAAAAGGAGAGGGTCGCGCTGCTGTTTTGTTGCTGCAGGACGTTAACCTTTAAGACTCTGTTGTTTTGACCTTTTAACCAAACCGGTGACGCAGTGTGCCCCAGTTGGTGGATGACCTTACTTTGATGGAATTACCACAAAGAATAATAGTCCCTCTCCATTAAACAATATTGCAAATGAAATGAGGAGAGTGCTATCAAGCAGGCACAAGCCGGGCATGTAAACATGATTTGATATGAGAAAATATGATATGATTTATTGAGCTTGTCCTGGTCCAGACTTATGGCCCACTGATCACATCAGTATTGGTCTGTTAGTTGATTTGCTTGGATATAATGTAAACTGTGTAAGTCTTCTGCACATTTAGATTTTGTGTAATCACCGTGATTGAACATCACATAAATATTATGATTGTATTAACTTGATGTGGGGTCAGTTATGCCATAGAAAACTCTACTGGTGAAATCTATGTCCACGAGCTTCACTTCTGCTGTTTGCTCATTTGTCATGACTATAAATCAATATGAGGTTTTGTCTCCTCTGCATGTGTTTGGCTTTGTATGTCTTTGGTTTCCTGTCTCCTAGAAGCTCCTTTTTCCAATATCCGGAAACCCTCAAGCAAGTCTTACTTGTAGTAATTATAAATATTTTAAAAATCAGTGATTAGTTACAGTATTGCTTTGTCTGATTGTGTTGGATAACACAGACCTTAAAATATAGATTGAATTATAAGGATAAGTAATGGTAAAGTAGCTAATGGTTAAATAGTTCAATATACTTATTTTCGTTCTTGTCAAGAGAAGATTGATACTACTTTCATTACTGTAAAGTAAATATTATTGTACAGCAGCCAGCCAGTTAGCTGGGCTTAGCATAAAGACTGGAATCAAGGGGAAACTGCTGGAAGTCACTGCACCCAGCCACGAAACCAGCGGTGCCCAAAATCACTCCTTTGTTTACTCATTTGCTCCTTGCACTGTATAGTGGAGACTCAGTATTGAGAAGTAAACTAAAACACTTACTTGAGTGAGTCCACATTGTAGTTTTTGCATCTGTAACATGCAGTGCATTGCATTGTGTATTAAATTCTGGCTGCAGCTGTTCTGGCACATTGCACCCTGCAAAAAACACAGAGCTGGAAAATGTTGACTGTTAAGCTTTAAAGGGGCTGGTTGGTGGGATTTGTTACCTTTGGACAGAGCTAGTCTTGGGTTTATCTCTGTTTCCAGTGTTTGTGCTAAACTAGGCAAGAGAGTGGATTCAATCTTCTCATCCAACTCCTGGCCAGACAGTGAATAAGAATATTTCCCAAAACAATCCTCCCAGTTAAATGTGATGCATTGTCATTCTGCTAAAAGAGTCACGTTTTGTAACCTATTTAGTATTCGTGTTATAAACAACCAAATGAGAGGCTGGATGTTTTTCACAGTATATTTAAAAGTACCTACTGTGACAGCAGAAAGAGATACTCATATGAATTTGTACTCTTCCGAAATAATAGGACCACATGTGTATGATGTGGCAGCATGTATATGGCTCTTATGATCCCAAGGGAAATGTCAAAACATGAGTCGAGAGCCAATTTCACGATGCCTCCTCTAGGCGATGGCATGTGTGGTTTTAAAGCTCGACCCTGAATGTATAATTCATAAGGGTCGTGCAGTCGTGTTAAGTCCTCGCTGGCTACTGGCGATTGTTTTGCATGAAAACGTCATAAGAAGGCTTCCACACGCAGGCACTGAATTAGTGTCTGCATATGTGAATGGACTGGCTAAAGGTCTTAGTTTCATCAAAGGCTTCATCCTTTGTCTTATCGTGTCAGATGGAATATGTTTTTTCATGTGGAGTTACATTCAAGCTGACCTTAGTTCAAAAGCCCAACTGTCATATATACATTCATGGGCTGAAAAGAAAGTGTTCAGAGTTGAAAGAAGGACAGACAAGGACCATAAAAGATGCACTGCTGCAGGGCATATGATGTTTCTTATTGCACAGCACCATGAGTGATAAAGCCATCACCATCTGCACACACACACACACACTTCCCTTTAACACATTATCACCTCTCTCGTCATTCCCTTTCTTCTTATTTATACACATATGCTAACTATCTCTGTTTCTGGTCCATGTAAACAGTGTCACAACAAGTCCTTAAAAACATCTCTTAGTGTCCTCACAAAAAGAAGAGCACCCTCATACAAAAGTTGCCATGCACCACTCTTATGTGCACCAGGAATAAAAAAAAAAAAACAACTAACAATGAAGCTCTTTCCTCTGCACTATGTAAAGCAAAGCCCCAAGGCTGCTGGGAAATGAGGTCATCTAGCAGGAGCCTGAGCAGCTGTTTGAATGGAGAGGGGCCACACACAATAGCAGCCCTCTATCTAACACGTCTGACAAGACAGCTTCGCCTTCTCTGAAATTTACTGGTGCATTCAGCTGTCAACGTAGCTGTAGAAACTCAGAAGATGTGCAGCAGAAGGAGAGGGGAAGAAGTCACACTGCAAGTTTTGCTCACATAATTATAATACTTCATCATGCACTAATAGGCTATTGTTGATGACACACAGACATTTACTGTAACTCGTCTGGGCCTGCAGCAAATCGTGACATTCTAATCTCCCCTGATGATTCATCAAAGACGGGCTGTAATTCATCATTGTGTGCAGGCTCAGCTGGGATTTGGGCCACATAGACTCTGCTCAACTGCTAGCATTGATATTACCTGTAGATAAAGTAGTCCCAGTTTGTGCAGATCATGCATTACCATTAGATTCAACCACAGAGCTGCACATCAGAACAGTCTCATTGAGCAACACTTACAGTGACACTGACAGACACTTCTAATCATCTGGATGAAAAAATAGGCCTTTTGTATGACACAAAAAAAACATAAAAATGCTGTTTTGTAAGAAAATGTAAAATAATAGAAAACAACATCAGTACAGACAAATATAACGTAGAACAAAACTTTAACATTATGTTTCACATTGCACAAGCAGAGTCTTTGAGGTTTGTGGAAATACCTTCAGAACAGCAGTAAGGGTTAAATGAACTTCTGAGTTTGATGCTTGGCTCTCTAATCTAATGGTAATGTATGGTATAACCAGGGCTTTAGATAAATGCAACTACAGAACAGTTGAGTTGATAATGTTAAGCAGCATTACACTTTCTCTTCCCTGCAGCCAGACTGTTGGCTTATTTTCAACTGAAAGACAAAACACTTAACATCAAGTCATTTAAAGATAATAAGATTTACCAGGCAGGACTTCATAAAGGAAGCTCCACAACTAATCATGGTGAAAGGACACTGTGATGTATCCTGATGCATGGTTTTCATTCACTGCCTCTGCTCAGCAAATGTTGCTCTTATGCTTTGACACAAATCCAAAGCTTTCCACACTGTATGTGACTGATAACAGCAAAGATAACCCAAAGAGAAAGACAAATAAATTGCTGTGAAAGAAATACTAATTAATTCTGTTAAAGGGTTACTCCAGCAGTTTGTTCTTGTCAAAACCAAGATATCCTGTCTTTTAGTCTGAAGTGTAGGTCAAGCTACAAAAACACTGGGTATTAACATTTAACAAGATTGCTGATTACCAATCATTTTTTATACTAATCTAAACATATTCCACACCTGTTTGGGGATTGATATTAAAATGCAATTCCAATGAAGTTGAGACGTTGTGTAAAACATAAATAAAACAACATGTGATCATTTGCTAATCTTTGACATGGACTCAACTGAAAACAGTACAAAGATGAAATATTTAGTGTTCTACCTCAGTTGGTACAGGAGCAACTAAATACTGGGAAAGTTGTGGAATGCTCCAAAAACACCTGTTTGGAACATTCCACAGGTAAACAGGTTTATTGGTAACAGGTGATAGCATCATGATTGGGTATGAAAGGGGCGTCCTGGAAAGGCTCAGTCGTTCACAAATGAGGATGGCGCGAGGTTGCCACTTTCTGAATACATGATTGTATAAAGGATGTTACTACATGGGCTCAGGAACACTTTGTAAAGCTGTTTGTAAACACAGTTTGTTTGCAAATGATGCGCTCTGTTGTTATTTACATTTACACATCTGTCTCCTACTGATGGGGTGCTTCATGACTCTGCTGCCATCTGGAGGCCCAATATTTGCCCTTTGTCACTCCAACAACTCCTCATGCAAAGTCCTGTGTCCCACAGACCTGCAGATACACTCCAAAAAAAAGTTCTAAAAAAGAAGAAAAAAAGCAGCAAAATGGGGGAAATATTACTTAAAATCAGCAAAATTATCTAATATTCTTAAAACAAATAAAATTATCTACTGTCAAAGAACTCACAGTTATCTTGAAAGTCCTCAGACTAAAAACAGGTACATTTGTTTGCATGCAAAGACATTCTGACTTCGACAAAGCAGCTTTACTAGTGTCGATCAAGCAGTTTATGATTCTGGATATACTGTTACTCAAAACCAGTTACAGAATTGCAGTAAGAAGCTATAATATCTTTTTAAGATAGTCAAAGAAAAAAAAAGTTGAAACCAATGACAGCTCTCACATAAAAACTGCCTGGTAAGAAAATGTCTCTTGTCAGACAAAAAACAAGCATATATTGCCTTGATTTAAGATATTTCATCTTTCTTATATTTTACTTTTTGCCGTATATCTGTGATGTAGGGTGTCAACATTAAGAGAGTGAAAGCATGCCCAGAGTTTTTGTGGCAACTGGAAGTGATCAAACCAGCCTGCACTGGAAACCAAAGGCACTCAGTAAATGAGCGAGGGCAGCTTCAGCATAATAAAACATGTTGAAATCAGAAATTAGCAGACACTTTTTATGGCTGAATCAGCATTCACTGACAGTAACCATAGTTTATGATGAAATAATATGCTGGAGAGGCATGAGACCAATAATAATCCTCCTGCAACTAAACTCAAAATAACAAAACGTGTTACTGAGTTAACCCAGAGATGGATCCTTCTGCCCTGGAAGACTTCTCATCCTCTCAGCTACACTCAAGCATCTCAAACTTCACAGATTCACAATACGTGGCTCCTCTGATGACACTGAGAGGATCTGGTAACCATCTCCAAACTTTAAACCTCCACCTTCATAAATGTAACTCCAAATGGATTAGATCCAATCTATTGGTTAACTTGTATCTATCTCTGTCTTTGCAGTCCATCACAGTGACGAGCCTTGAGCTTTTACCATGTTTACCATTTTTTTCTTTATTTTTTCTTCATTGTTATCTTTTTATGTTGTATGTCTTTTTTGTATGTTCCAAAAATCCACTCTGCAACATATATATAGTGCAATATCCCCATCAACTGCTGACTCATTCCAGATCAATGCTATGTTGTCTGTGTTGCTATCAAAGTCATATGAGCCAGTTCATAATTTTATAATTATAATAATTATTATAATTATAATAATTATCATAATTTTAGAGTTTGGTGTGGGAGCTGCACGGTGGCGCAGCAGGTAGTGCGCGTGCCTCACAGCAAGAAGGTTGCCGGTTCGATCCCCGGGTCAGACGGCCCTTCTGTGTGAAGTTTGCATGTTCTTCCCGTGCATGCGTGGGTTCTCTCTGGGTACTCCGGCTTCCTCCCACAGACCAAAAACATGCTCATTAGGTTAATTGGTGACTCTAAATTGTCCGTAGGTGTGAGTGCGAGTGTGAATGTTTGTTTGTCCTTGTATGTGGCCCTGCAATTGGCTGGCGACCGGTTCAGGGTGTACCCCGCCTCTCGCCCATTGTAGCTGGGATAGGCTCCAGTCCCCCGCAACCCCGAAAGGGATAGGTGGTATAGATAATGGATGGATGGAGTTTGGTGTGACGTTTAAGTCATGTTTCCATAATTTCTGGGGACATTACATGGACTTATTTTAATTTCCTGGAGACTTATCCTAACCATAATCATAACCAGTACTTGCCTAATCTTAACCTTAACCCCAATCTTCATCCTAAAATGTAATGATTTACATTATAGTGACCTGCATTTTGTCCCCATATGGAAGGCGAGTTCCCACAATGTGACTGTGTAAGCAGATTTATCTTCCCACGATGTGAGGAATACATGGCCCACACACACACACACACACACACACACACACACACACACACACACACGTTAACAGGTCCCACTTGGAGGCCCTGATCTCTGTGGAACATAATGAGCATCAGAGTGCTGACAAGCTGCTCTTTTTCTCCACCATTCAACTCACACTCATGAGGCTCCATCACTCAAAGGAGCCAAAACATTTCCTGTTGCTTGCACGGTGGGGGAGCTGCGTCATGGCAACAATAATACACATCCCTCTCCACTCAGAAACAAAACATAAAAATGTAGCACATCCTCCTTTGGAAGCCGGACTGGTTTGATGATTATTAGAAGGGTTTTTTTGCTGGTGACCTAATGGCTTCTCCTGACCATGTGTGGAAAATCTTTCCATGTTCACTTAGAAAAAATATAGCATTAGTTTGCATGATGTAGTGGCCATCTGACATGGAAATCATATGTAAAGTGAGGATATGAATCCTGACCACGTTGCAGCCCTCTCTCATCCTGTTTATACATAACACCAGTGAGAACATGATGGTTCACGAGAGGTGAAACAAATTCATGAAAAGACGTTGATTTTGATTTCATATTCCTCCACCACCTATTTCTATAATCAGACAGTTTGTTCAGATAATTGTGCGGCCCTTATGATAAGCATAATGCATGTCAGTTTTATTCATTTCATCTTCTCATTTATGATCACATCATCTGTAAATTTCTGTTCTATCCATCATCGTCGTCCAGATTACAGATAGCTTGGCCTCAGACAATCATCCGCTGGTCATTTGAATTCCTGGATGTGGTTGTAGAGAAAGCTTAACCACAGGATGCAACCCTATGTTTTTGAGCCCCAGCATGTCCTTTCATTACCTGGCAGGGAAGCGTAACACTGCAGGACAGCAGACCTCCATCAGAGCAGCCACTCTCTGGATCCAATGTTGTTAAAATCTCTTCTAAAGAGTTCATTCTCACATGTATGCTTTCATTCAGTGATACTGTTTGTTCTGGCCCCTGCTATTTTCCTGTAACCTGTGCTGATTGTGAGACACTAATGCAGTCTGCATGTCTTTAACTTGTTTTGGAAAATGATACACTTTTTTCTCCTCCTTCTTTTTTGTCTGTGTCTATATCTGACCCTGAAGGAGCAGCTTTTCATTTCAACATATTTTTATAGTTGGAATAACTTGAGTATTAAAATGTCATTTTAGCCTTTAAACAACAAATCTGAGAAATGTTCAGTAAATTTTGCAAAAAGAAGTGAAGAAAAAAAATTAATCAGTTCTCTTTCACCTGTATTCAAATATACTATGTTTGAAGACATCTTATTCTCAAATAGCTGAGCCTTTCAACACTAAAAGTGTCTCTGTTTGAGCAGCGCACGGCTGTAAGAGCGGCACATGCAAACATGTTACTGAGCTTTAGCAATGCAAATCAGCACTGACAACACAGATGAAGTACACATTATAATGATCTCTCACACTCCCACTGGTGTTGCACACTCATACAAAACAAACATGAGCCACAGTCTTATTGCAGCTGATTTGCCTGACTTGCTGCCTAATAGTCTGGCGCTCCTGAAATGCTTTCAGTATGTCAGGAAAACATGAATTGTCATGTATAAAAAGAAGACATAATATTAAGTACTGGTTGATAATTTGAAAAAATTGAAAGTGTGTGATACTGAGTCGAAATTTCAATTTACTAAATTATGAGACCGTAAGTCAATATTTTGACTTATTAAATCAAAATTATGAGATATAACGCCAAAATTGTGTAATCATAAGTCAAACTTACTAAAATAAAATTATGAGCTTTTGAGTCAAAGTATTGAATTAGTCATATTTTTTTCAAAACTTTGACATACATCAGATTTTTCACTATTTCATAATTTTGGCAAAAATATTTCCGCTCGTATTTTTGCTTGTACTGTGCCTTAGTTTTCGTGTTGTTTCGTTTTTTCTTGGAGAAACTGGTTTTCCACAGTAATCACAGCCTAAAATGAACAAGAAGCCTCAATTTTTGAAAGAAGCTTGTTGCGCTGCCACGCATGCGCAGTTCACAGGTACGTGTGAAGAACAGGAAGCGAACATTTTCAGACTCCGACGCAGATGCTGGCGTCTACTCCCTTCTCTCCGTGAATGATACTGCCTGTGCTCGACTCCCTTTGCCTAATTGAATCGCGAGCAGGAGGTCCACTTATTGTGAAAGCCGCGCTTTGTGGTTAACTAACTACAATATTTTAGACATCTCGGCCGTGAGATCGGAAGCTTGAGTCCGAAGCAAGGGCGTGTTTGAATCGCAAGTGTTGGGAGACGGGCTGCCTGCTCCTCCTCACTGGATGCTAGCTCGGTAGCCTTTGCATGTCGTTGCACGCCTAGTTAAAAGTTGTGTTTTAGTCTGCATATTTTTTTATTTATTCGGAGGCCAGGTTAGGAGAAGATGGGATGTACTTTGAGCACGGACGACAAGGCGGCGCAGGAGAGGAGCAAGATGATCGACAGGAATCTGCGGGACGACGGAGAAAAAGCTGCCCGGGAGGTCAAGCTGCTGCTGCTCGGTGAGAGAAAGATGGATGGACGGGGTGTCGGTTTATTTGATGGGGAGGGACCCTCCTCCTGTCCACTGCCTGAAGCAAACTTGTAGCTACCCGCTAGCTATTAAGATGTGTGTTTATATGAGCGAAAATCAAATTAAATGTAGCTGCGTTAATGCTGAATAACTTGACGGGTTTGCCTTTATGAAACAAACAAGTGGTATCGTAAGAGTTTGAGTCGTTTCGGGGATTTATATGAATGGCACGGTAGCGGTGTACTTAGCTGAAAAAAGTTTGAGGTGTTGTCTTTTTCTCTTTAGCGAATTTAAATCAGTTCAGTCGTTTACTTAAGTACTTATCAGTTCGCCGTGATTAAGTTTTGCTCCCGCCAGCCGCAAAGTAGCAGCACTAAGTCTGTAAGCTAATTTAGCTCAGCGATTAGCCGCTTAGCTAACGCTCGGTTAGCCAACAACGCTAGCTTTAATTAGTTAGCTCAACAAAGCTCAACCTCAGCCAGCGTCCGAGGGGTTATCTTTGAACGGGCCTGTCAGTCTGAAATATCCAAAGTGTTGTCTTAAGTGTTTCTGACTGTCTTTATTATGTCAATTTAAATACAGTAGCTGGCTATCTTCCTGTTTCTCAGCCACCCATCCCACAAAATAAACTAACACTAACGTACTTTAGGCCGAGTGACACAGACTGGAGGAAACTCATATTTTTAACATAAATGTCCGTCCATGTGAACACTGGCGTCTGCGGGAATATAAACGAATTACTGTAAGTGGTGGGTGTAGAGGTAATGCAAGCTATGCTGCTCAACTAGTCTGAGTGTTTCTGTTAACTCTAACATTAGACCTGGAAGGAGGCTTGTAAAAAAAAGGGAGTTACACATAGTTAAAAAAAAAAAAGTCTTTTATTAATAATGCAGTGATATTTTGTGTCACACAAGGTGATTTCATTCTCTCTATTATCCAAAATGAGGTTAGCTGAAAGGGTGATTGAGGGAAAACATTGGTATGGTCATTTGAATATGGTGGGCAAGTAGGCAGAGGCTTGGACTCTCGTTTCCATGAGCCAGAACAAGGGATGACATCGCTGAACTGTGACACAGCCTTTAAGATTAGGACATCATACAGGATGCTGTGATGTATTTCAGATGATATCCATATCCACATTCCTGTGTCACTGTTACATTGCAGTTTTATCTGGAAATGTTCCATCGTTTCAGGGAAAGCTGCCACACCTGCTCTTAGTTCTTGCCATTAGCAGTAGGTAATGACCACGGCTGGTTGTCTCAGTCAGGAAAAGACAGGCAAGAGGTTGCATAGCAACTTATGCAGCCCGGTTGACCTCAGTAAGCGTATGTGGCAACTGTATACACACAACAGAGACAGCTAGTGCATGCTAACTGGATTTCTTCCTGGACCATGCAATCTACAAGCTATTGTCCAAACTGCAACAGGATTGTGCATCTTCGTAGTTGATCTCTGCACTGGCAGGCCAGTGTGCCATTCAGGTGTCCGACATGTGACTTGACCACAGTCACAGACGCTGTGCTTTGCTCAGCTGCTTCAGTCGGTTCTTGTGTGTTTGTGTGTCATTTGAGATGGACCTGATTTGAATTTTTCGTGGCATGTTTTTTTTTTTTCCTTTCCTGTCACGATTCCCACAAGCACCTGCATGAGGTATCTGGGATTGGTTTGTGGATTTGTTGTCTGATGGGGTAAATTAGCATATGTCTTTGAACACATGGATGTAATTCACTTCCACATTTGTGATGTTGGATGTGTTTTTTACTGTTTGTGTTTGCAAGCAAGACAAAGAAATATGCAGTTTTGCCTCTCATGCTTATTGCAGTGTGCTGCTCTGTCAGGCGTCCCACCGGGGGTGTTTGCATTAATGCAGCAATCTGCGGATGACATGCTCTTGAGACAAGTTTTTGAGTGGGAGTACTGCCTCAGATGTAGACTCTGCTCTCAACAAGAACAAATGCAAATCGTAAAGATTGATCTTTGTTTATGTGAGGCGGCATTTTCATGTACAGAAACAGAAAAGGTCACAAAGAAGAGATGCAGGCCCAGTGTTTATTGGCCTGAGAGAAATGCGTGTTCCCTGTTCCGGCCAGCTCCAGCAAACATCCTAGCTCTGTGACATATTTGAACCATTTTAGTTCTTCCAGTTTTTCCCATAATTGCATCCCTTAAGCCCTACAATTGTCAGCAGCCCAGTGAGGTGCGAGTGTGTGTTCAGAAATTAAATTAAACTGTGTTATGATGTTTACAGTAATATTAGCGCTGTGTGGTGTGTGGCTGTTTATCATATGGGACGATGAATTCGTGAACACTGGGGAACTGAGAGTCCCTGCAGAGGTACAGTAATTAAAATGTTGTGTGCTCAGCTGAAAACATGCCTGTATCTCAGAGGGAGCGAGAGAACCTTAAGAAAGACTATGTGCCACACTTCTTTGGCTAACTCAAATGGATCACAGATCTTCACCATTATATGTTTCTTATCACTCTTACATTACATAACTTCTACCTCTAAGACTGTGATGACATCATACTGCCTCTTGTAGTACTGAGTAGTGGTCTCACACATATCAAATGGTCTATATGAGATGCATCTGACAGCTCCAGGGTCCAACCAGCCAGTCTGATGCAGTGTGAGTGTCTAACCCAGGGATGTTTAAGCAGTTTATAATCTCATTGCTGGGAGGATCCAGTTGATTAATCCAATTGCACTGTGACCTGGCTAAACTGGATCTTAGAAACTTCTACACTGCATTCTGTGACAGCGTATCTTCTGATACCCAGCAGGTTAAAGTTAACACATTTAAAAATGTATATATATTTGGCAGAGATTGGTCTTTTGTTCTGAGTGGGAGATTTAATCTGCCATCATAACCCATTAATTTAGCATCTTATGTATGCTTGATGTGGGATGACAGTAGGCCTGCACAGTGTAAATTGATTACTGTAGTTTTTAAAGTATCTATTTATAGGTTAAAGGTACATAATTTTCACAAATTTTGCAGCAGCTGACTATTTCAGAACCATGGCAGCCTCTGTGAAAATGTAACCAGTATAGCTTGAAATAACTGTAGTCAGAACTGACAAAAATTATTGTTAAAAAAAAGACACGTATGTGTGGAAACATGACGTTTCTGAAGGAATATTTTCTTCTCACGCATGTCACAGGTCATTGAACAGGAAGCAGAGTAGTAAAACAAAACCTCGGACAGAAATGAAAAGATAAATGAAGCTTCATGTCAGAGCAAACCCTTCATTCAACACAAAATATGTCACATAAAAAGCTGTGTGTGCAGGTGCTGTCTTTACATCACACTCGTCTACAATTAACTTTTTGGGGGTTATTGGGAAAACTACCTACTCTTCTGTGTTGCTTATTCTTGAAATAGTTAACATCATGAAACTGTATCAACTGTAATTAGATTTTTTTCTGTTTCAGGTGCTGGAGAGTCTGGAAAAAGTACAATTGTTAAACAGATGAAGTAAGTGTGGATGGATTGTCAACATCACATTTAAGAACGCACAAATCATGACGAGGGTTGTTTGTTTAGAGAATCATTTACAGCCCACAGCAGTGTTTTAATCCCTTAGACTAACGTTAGATTAAATAGACACACTAAGCTAATTATGATTATCATCTTGCATCATCACTGGCAAGTTTTATGGTGAATTACTGTAATTGTGTTTAATCCTTTAAAAGTGAAGGATTGCGTTATTGAAGTAGTGTACAGTAGATTTTTAGTAACTGTGTGGTTTGCCGAAAACACAACACTGCCATTGTCAGGCAATGCCAGTCCAGCACGAAAGTCTATTTAATGAACAAATCAGCAATAAAGCTATGTGGGAGACAAGTGCTAATGCGCTTTCTTTGTGTGCCAGGATCATCCACGAAGCGGGCTACTCAGAGGAGGAGTGCAAGCAGTACAAGGCCGTGGTCTACAGCAACACCATCCAGTCCATTATCGCCATCATCAGAGCAATGGGACGCCTGAAGATTGATTTTGCTGATGCAGCTAGAGCGGTGAGCGAAGGAAAACGAAGCTGGCATTTCCGTTATACTTGGGATTTTCCAGGTTGTATTTCTGTGCAGATTTTTAGCTCAGTGCTGTAAGGGAAATGACTATTTAGTCATATGTCGTCCTTTGCTGCGGGGCAGTTTTCTTCTCAGTCCCTCCTCTGCAGCAGGTCACATAGAGCTGGTAGGGCTTAAGTATCACATTCATAGCGTCTCAGTACATCAGAGGCTTACGGACATTTGGGTCCTTCAGCTGATTTGGTCACTGTGCTGATCAGGTCACTTTAAAGTACTTGTTCATGGACAGAAGAGCTGCCTGTCAACAGCAGTAATAATAACATTTCTGTTTTCCTTGACATTTGCAGGATTTGTGCTCATTGGTATTTTCTTTTCTTTTTTCTAAACAGAATCTTGTTTCATTTTTGTGAATCCGTCTTTTTTCCTGGCATAACAAGAGGCTTAGTCATTGCCTCAGCGTGACTTGCCTGGCTCTGCCATCGTGATCAATTTCACACCCAAAGCTTTTCTTTCTTGATTTCGTTTGGCTTTTGACACCACATTTTAAAGTGTCACAGCTGAAAGGACCGGAGCAGATGATTAACTTGTCATTTTCAGTTCATCGCTAACAAACAGGCATGTTGTTCTCTTACTGTCATTTTATGGAAAAAATGACTGCAGATCCAAATTCAATTAATTAGGATTAATACGTTATTTGACCGAATGTAATCTAATTTTGCCATGATACAACAAATATACATAACAGTTATCCTAAATCTTTGTTTATTTTGACATTAAGTGAACTGTCAACATCCATCTGCTGAATTTCAGCATTTTGTAAAGCGCTGGGCAACCGAACAATACACACACATTACAAGTAAAACTGACATATATTTGTATGAAATGATTGTGGATTCTGACTTTAATTGGAGGGGCTTTGTCCCGATAGGATGATGCACGGCAGCTGTTTGTGCTTGCGGGTTCAGCTGAGGAGGGCTTCATGACAGGCGAGCTCGCCGGGGTCATCCAGCGGCTGTGGAAAGACGGAGGAGTTCAGGCCTGCTTCAGCCGCTCCCGAGAGTACCAGCTCAACGACTCTGCAGCATAGTGAGTTGGTTGCTTGGCTCATATGCGGGAACTAGTTTGGGACTGTGCTTGGCACGTTACTCTTTAAGTGTGGTGCTAATCTTTCTGTCTCCTGTTGACCTCTGTCTTCCCAAAGTTACCTGAACGACTTGGACAGGATATCCCACGGCGCTTACGTGCCCACCCAGCAGGATGTGCTGAGGACCAGAGTCAAAACTACTGGTATTGTGGAAACACACTTCACTTTCAAGGACCTGCACTTCAAGTGAGTTCAACCACTGCCAGTTTGTCCAGTCATTTAACTGTATTTACATGCTGACCGGTGGTGCTCTCTGCCAGTCCGGCGCCATACCCCTGAGTCGCCACCCACATCAGTGATATGTTCAGATTCAAATGAGGTCTGGTGTCATTACCATGGGCATGAGAAACAGTCAACCAGTCAGAGTTTAGTAGGCAGGATTAAAGATAAGGGTGTCATTTTCCTTCATTGCTAACTCGCTTCGTTCTTGAAAAATAGCATCAGGAAAATGGCAACAAACATGGATGAGATGGACTCAGCTGGTTTTGTAAGTTTATGTGCAGCAATAACTTGTCAATTTACCTTTTTTCACCCATGCTTTCGCAGCCTCCATGTGGACTGAAAATGACATCAGCAGGACAGATACGTCACGCGCAGTTGATGTCAGATTATCAGGCTTGCTCTATTCATTTTGCACTCAAAACTTTCTTTGACTGAGTAGTTTTATTAACATTACTACAAACAAATCGCTTACTGACACCAAACATACCCATGTTTCAAATCAAGTGCATCGTGTGAGCTGCCATATTGTCGTGAAGTGGTCTAACAACAGCAGAAACAGAATCGCATGGCCAAGGATGCTCCTACTAATACACCAAACACTGTGTATCTGTGATCTTTCTGCAGGATGTTTGATGTGGGCGGACAGAGATCAGAGAGGAAGAAGTGGATCCATTGTTTTGAAGGAGTCACCGCCATTATCTTCTGTGTGGCTCTGAGTGACTATGACCTGGTGCTGGCTGAGGATGAGGAGATGGTAAGAGCTTTCTGACACTTTTTATAATTCAGCCTGCGCAGCCTCTCTGGTTGGTCACTGTTGCGTGTCTCTCCTCTCATTCAGAACCGAATGCACGAGAGCATGAAGCTGTTTGATTCCATCTGCAACAACAAGTGGTTCACAGACACCTCCATCATCCTCTTCCTCAACAAGAAAGACCTGTTTGAGGAAAAGATCAAAAAGAGCCCTCTCACAATCTGCTACCCAGAATATGCAGGTGACAGACACACACACACACACACACACACACACACACACACACACACACACACACACACACACACACACACACACACACACACACACACACACACACACACACACACACACACACACACACACACAACACTTGTATGCAGAGCAGGTGTGTTGTATATGTAAGTATTAAGTATTAAGCATTGAGCTTATGAGTCATACAGTCTTGACTCAAGGCCTTTAAATTATTATTGCCATCCAACAAGGTCAGTTAAATCATACATTATGTTTTACAGGTCTAAATGTGCTCAGTGAGTTTCATTCAGGGAGCCTGACGGTGAATACGTTCAAAGCCACCTGTAGTCTAAAATGTTTGTTCTACATGCACGTGTCATTATAATCATTTTAATAATGCTATGAACACATACACATCTACACTTAGAGTGTGTTTTTTTTTTTAACAATGTTTGGTTTTTCGACTCCTGAGCTGAGCTACAGAGCATACTTGCTCACATTCAGTCATCCGTTTCTTAAGCACACACAGTCTGTCGGCCCCTTGTTGCCACTCAAAGGCGTGGCAGTCTCTACAGATGACACAGATATCTTTATTCTCCTCCTGCTCTGCTCTGCTCTGCTCTGCGTGGGCTGACACAACGTGTCTTTGTCAGGGTCACCAATAATTGTGTCCAACACAATCTAAGATGATTAGACACAAATTTTGTTTATTATCCTATAAACTGTAAAGAACAATGTTTACATGTGAGTCACTTTGAGAGATCACACTTGTGTAAAATTGTAAGCTTGTTAGCTTCCTCTCCAGCTATTCCCCAGTAACAAATCTCACCATTGTCAGATGAAACAGATAAAATAAAAAAGAGCAGCTCAGTGCCGGTAAAGCTACTCTGAAGGCTGCAGGTTGAACTGACATTGCCGATCAGAGTCCCACATCACTCAATACCTATTGTATACTTTATTTATTTTTGTGTATTTTGTCTAACTGTGTCCTCTTTGCCTCCCCCTCCATCAGGCTCCAACACCTACGAGGAGGCAGCAGCTTACATTCAGTGCCAGTTTGAGGACCTGAACAAGAGAAAGGACACCAAGGAGATCTACACCCACTTCACCTGTGCCACCGACACCAAGAACGTGCAGTTTGTGTTCGATGCCGTCACCGACGTCATCATCAAGAACAACCTGAAGGACTGCGGCCTTTTCTAAAGGTAACGCCCGCGGCTTCCAGGGCGAGCTCTTGCAGTCTGTCATGTTTCTCTCCTCTAATCGAGGTGTCTGTGTTATGTTGTTCTTTCTGTTCAGGCAGCGCGGCGGCCGGCTTACCAAATGATTTTGTTCAAGGGGACTCTGACTGGAGGGAACTTCGTGGAGCCTGCTGAGAATGTCACTTTTAATCTCTTATTAACTTATGTTCATCTCTAAAAGTTTTAAGACTGTGTGTAGAAAAAACATTTTGTGTAAAGTATTTGTACAACAGTCTATGGCCTGGGATTTTTCACAGTTTTTAAAATGTTCTTGTTTTACCTTTATTATCATTATTTTCATTTTTTTTTATATGAAAAGGGGGGCCTTGATTTTTTTTTTTTGCTTTTTTTTGTCCATGAATGAACACTTTTTGTCTTTTGTTCGTAGGTGCTTGTGCCTTGCATGCCTTAGTTGCAGTGTTTTCTTTTTGTTGAGTTAGATGTTAGGTTTATGTAGACATATTTCTGCTCTTTATTTCATCATCGCATCATTTTTGCCTCCTTGGACAAACCAAGCAAGACCAAGTCACTCTGTAGACCAATTCACTCTGACTCTGACATACTGTGAGAGCTGCATGTAAACTTTTTTGGACGTGTGGTTTGCATGTGCGCTGCAAGTGGGAGCTTTTGTTTTAATTGAGACCAAAAGCCTGTGTGTGTATGTGTGTCTGTGTGTGCGAATGTGTGAACAAAATAAAACAAAGGGACTTTATTCCTCTACTTGCCATCCTCTTTCAAAGTTTTATTTTTCTAACAACCCAAAAAAAAAGCTATTCTGTCCAATTACTGCGCGCACGTTGTTTGTGCGCCACTACAAACTGTAACATTCCTGATTGAATCGTGAAGTAAAGAGAAGCTTTGAACAGAGGATGCCAATGGCGGCCTTGTAGCAGGCAGCAGGACCATATGTAGATCTGTGTTCGGTGCAGAGACGGGCAGACAGGTGGCTGAGTACAAGTGCACTGTTACTGATCCTGATCTGTGATGGTTTCAAGTTACATATCCCCCCTAGACCCCAACCCTCTGTTGTCATTGGACGGGCACATTAGTGGACTAATCTCCATGATTTTGCTAATAAAAGAGCTGCTGTGGTAAAACCACGGCAACTTATGCAAGAAACACTTGTTTCTCCTGTCTTTTTTGTGTGTGTGTGAACGCTTCAGTTTCTTCTAACAGGAAAATGATGAACATTAGAATCATTTTGTGTACGCTGATCACACTGTTGTCGATTTCCTTTCCAGCACCTTTTTTCACAATCAGTGGATTCTCTGTTTCCAGCTTCTCTAGAATTTGCATTTTTTTGCTTTGTTTTTTTGTAAATTTAATATATTTGGGTTTTTAACTGTTGGTTGAAAGTCGTTCAGCCTTGGGACATTTACAGCTACAGAAAGCAGCTTTTCCTGAGGTCTTTTTGGGCACAGTGAGCAGCAGAAAATCTGTGGCTGAGACATCTACCGTGTTCAAACATCGTTGGCCAGCTGCCTGATGTTGTTTGGATCATCCTCGTGCAGCCAAAGACTGTCAGAGAATGTTGCTGCCATGAGGGGGTGTACTTGGGCTGCACTGATGTTTAGGTAGGTGGTCTGTGTCGAAGTAACATCCACAGGAATGCAAAGTTATTAACTTCATCTGTCAGTGGTTTTAATGGTGTGGATGATCAGTGCATCTTTGCATCATGAGAAGTTGTTGGGCAAGGTTCTGTAGAAGATAAAGTATCTTAAAGGTCCCCTCTGTGTTCAAAGACATACAAAAATACTCTGTCCAATGGAAACACAGGGTTGGGGTCTAATGGGGATATGTAACAAATTATAAATCAGAGCAGAGTATTTTTGTATGTCTTTGAATATGTCTAGAAGGGACCTTTAAGGTTCTTCATCTACTACAAAACCTTGCCCCTTGACAACTCATCAAAAAAGCTCAGTAAATGAAAAGGAAAGCCGCTCCTTCTCTCTGCAGTCCAGAGTCTTCAAATGTTTTATTTCAAAGGCTTAACTGCTGGACACAAGATGTCTGCTAGTTCACCAAAACGTGCATTTGCCAGTGTTTGTGTCCTGCAAGCTTCAGATGTCCTCATCACATTTTTGTGGGGTGTATGTTGGACCACGACTGGCTTCCAAACTAGTTGTTATGTCACATAATGATGTCTTACACTGATATTTAAGGTGAGCAAGGAGAAATGTCCCCCTTCAGCAACTGAATATTAAAACTCTGCACATATTGCATCATTCTGTGATAAAGCTCAAACATATTTTTATGTGGAGGGGGACTTTCCTGAACATTAACCCAAAGCCAGTGCAGTGGAGGATTTAACTGCATCTCCCAGCACCGTTCAGCAGTTGATAGTTCCCTCTAGTGGTCTCGTTGAGAAGCAGCATGTAATGGCCAAGACTGATTGCTGCCTGATGGTCATAAAGGAGACAACTGAGGAAAATCGAATCACCAGTTTTAATATAATTAACATAGATTGTTCCTGACAAAGATGTATTGGTCTTTCATATAAAATCTCCATTGGAAACGCACCCAAGATTAGGACTAATTAATCCTGAAGGGAGTGGGTGATTTTCTTCCAAGCTGTGGAGATTTAAGGCAAGAAGAGCGCTGCAAAATCCTTTCCAGTATTCATGAGCCAATCAACCGTTAGAGGCATTAGTTTAGAGATAGTGATAGGCTTATGAGAACAACTGTCCTGTTCAAGTCATTTTCTTATTTTTATATATTTCATAAACACCAAGATGATGGCAACCAACATCCTACAAATGGGTCACAGCAGAGCCTGACTCCTGTCTTGCAGACTTAGCTCAGCCATCACTGCTCAAGCACAATGATTGGGCATTAGCTAAGAGGACACTATTTTTGGGAGGCATTGTGTGATTTAAAAGCTAACTGCAAAGTCATTTAGCTAATCCCCCAAAGCCCTCCCAGGGAGATCAAACAGTGCGGATATGAAGCTTCTTCAAAATGAAGGTGTAGCCGAGGAAAGAGAAGAGGATGATGATGCTAATGATCAAACAGCACATCATTTACACTGCAGCTGGCCAGAGAGCCAAAGCAAATTGAGTTCAATCCAAACCATGCATCTTGTCAAGAGAAACTCTTTGAAAACTATGTGTAATAAAGAGCTCCTTCTTTTTTAATCTGTAACTTAATAAACTCTACATTTGCCATTTAAAAGGGGTTAACATCTCAGAGGACTAGAAGGGATAGAATTTACAAGTTATGTGTGACTTTTTATACTATAATAATGTGTCCATGCAGCTGAGGATTGAGACTTGATTACAATCTTCAGTCCATACCAACACTCACCTCTTGGGGAACTTCCAACCTTGAAAGTGAAAATTTTCTGAAAGCTTCAAGTTGTGACGTGTTTGCTGATGTTTTCAGAAATGGTGGAGGCCATGGAAGTTCATTTTTCAGTGGATGGTAACTTAATATATTATAATTTTAGTGGTATAGTTCTTCCACATAATTTTATTATATATCTGACGAATAAGTCAACAGTTCTTGGAACGAAACAAAGAACGACAAGAGAACAACGAGGAGTCAATTGGCATCCTTGTTGCTGTTGCCTAGCACCAGTATTCTCACGACCCAGTTGATTGAACACCAAGCTTACCATCTACACGACTTCCCATGTCGTAACCACAAGCTCACGAGTTCCATTTGAAGGCAGTAATTATCGCTTGGTAAGTTTTTTGATTTATAGATAAAAGTTGCCTATTGACACATCCAGCAGATATGTTGCAACATTATCATTCACATCGTGTTTGTGTCCATTTGATGAATATAAATCCAATATCGATTCTCCTTTTAGCTCTGTTTTTGGTCTCCACCAACTCCTCTTTAGCTGCTAAATGCTCTGTTACATTCACCAGCTGGTTGCTAGTTGTGTCTGTGTCGACCAGTGCAGCTTCAAATTATCATTATTTTTAACTGTGTCCAACATATCCACTAAGCGGGACATTTTACAGTGGAAAAATACTCTCGTCAGTACTTTGGTAGACAAAACAATGCCATCTGCGTTTCTACTTTTCCTCAAGAATATCTTTTGTGATTTGTGATAATATCGGCCGATTAGCTCAGCTGAGTTTTTAGTCAGGCTGTAGTGGGAAAGTCTGAGTGGTTTGCTTTGGAGTCAGTCTGGACTTTATACAGGTGTACTCTGCCATCACAAGTTTCACTACGTAATTAAATTTCATGGTGAGCTTGGAGAAAAAGCCAACATGATTTAGTTGCCAATTCCCTGAAGCAATTCAGTCTAATTAACTTATTCTCTGTGTGTGTGTGTGTGTGTGTGTGTGTGTGTGTGTGTGTGTGTGGGCACACATTTGAAACTTGATTTTTAACTGCTCCTCCAGTCCAGCACACTCTTCGTTTCTCACTGGTGCCACTGTGCCGTCTATTTCATTTCAAAGTTTGAAATGTCTTCCAAACGTCGTTACTGTCTCAGTGGACATAAGACGACAGTAAATATGTTTGCAGTCTGTTTTCTCGTTCTAAGCTCTCACACATCTGTGAATAAAACAAAGCAGATAAAGACGGGAGGAGTCTGTTCACCCTGTTGAGAGTGTCTGTGTGAAGGTGACCTCACTCCCCCTCTGTCTTTGGCGAGCAATAAAAACAACTTAGTGTGCATTTCTTCCCTAACAGCAAATGCACAAAGCAGACAGTCAGTGAGGGAGGCAGTGAGCTAAATCCATATAATCTCCATTGAAATTCCCCCTCTGAGTGCGCAGACTGCCTCGTGTTATTGTATTTTTGCCTTCTGTTGTTGGCAGTCTGCTTTGATGCTCATTACTTTCTGTCTATAATGATGATATAAAGTAATATCCTTTTCTTTCGTCTTCCTCCCCCACCCAGCATGCACAAACACACGTCACAAATATACTTACAGACAGTCTGAAGAAGCCTCTATCACACCTCTTTTATTTTCATCATTAACATTCTGGCAGAAAGTGCAAGGTTTGATAGAGATGTTGCACCTTTCAGAGACAAATAACACATAGAGTGTGCATTGTTTTCGAAGCTATTTTTCCCCATCGTACACCACAATGACACCCTGTCTAGAGGACTTCATTGCAATGCTGTTAGGAGCTCATGTAAGCGCACCTCCTCCCAACACTGAGGCCACGTGTGAGTGGCCACACAGACAGTGAGAGCTACTGCTGTACTGTACCCCGTCAAGAGAAAATCTCGCAGAGGCAATGAGTTGCTTGAAGTGACTCCAAATTTAGACACTCCAGCTCAAAGCGTCCACATCTGATGCCTCTTCTTTTTCTTCTTCTATCATACTTCTGTTCACAAAGCAAGGTCCAAAATAGTGAAATACTCTGATCCAGATATAGATTAGATGAGTGTGGGACACAAATGCAGTGTCCTCTTCACACAAAAATGCTACTTACGTCACATGAAAAGCTTCAAAGTGCCAGATTTTATCCCGTTTGAAGGCAGCATCAGTTGATTTCACTATTTAGTACACCAGTAATTTTAAATGAGCTGGTGTTGGAGTGAAAACCTGCAGACTCTTTGTCCTCCTTGGCACATAATTCCTCAACCCTGAGCTGCATTTCAGTCCAGGCTATAGGCCTCTGGAAGGTGCAGTTCTGACAACCACCAGCAGGGGCACAAATAAAGGGCTGTAAGGACTCATCTCCTCCCTGGTCATATAATCTCTTAATCCAACCAGTTTTCTAGAATATACTCAGTGCTCTTTCTCCCTTGGTGGTGGTTATTCTGTAATAATCATCTAGTCTACATCATCATCCGTTTAGTATTTGTGGAAAAAGAATCTGCTGTGACCATTATGACCTCAATGTCAAGACACTGAAGTAAGTAAAGTGACAGTCAAAGTGAATCCACTGCTCTTCATGGATTATTTACTGGTTGCAAATGCACAGGGGGCATGTGTACAGTAATGTTGTTTTGTAGGGAGGGTACTCACATTACAAAAGTCACATGCGTGCTCTTAACACACACACACTCACAGCACTGGCCCTGCTGAGAGTGGCAGTAAGAGGGACTGTCATCCTCATGAGTAGATGTGGAGGAGCAGCTCTTGACATATGTGTTAAATTTTGAATGAAACTTTGCTTCACCCATTTCAGAAAAGCCGTACAGCCATGAAAAAGTAATGGCAACAAAAGGATTTGTCATTTTCGGTTGCACTTGGACTTATGTCATCATAGCAATTATGTAACGGTGACCAACTTAAGCAGGGTGAGTTTAAAACCAGAAGTGCAGATGCTGGATGTTTTGGGTTTTTTTTCCATTTCAACAGTTAAAAAAAAACTGAGTCAGTGCACTACTTATTCATTCACCAACTGCTCATACAGTAAACCTGTAAAATGTTGATGTGAGATGATGAATAGAGGCACTCTCCTCTTACATTTATAACAGACCAGTGATCCGTGAACACAGAGGAATAAAGGTGTGTAAACCGTTAGAGTTTCAGGAGCTTGTCGTGCATGTAAGGTCTGATTTTTCAGCTGTAAACAGGACTGATGGTGCTGATCGTGCTACATGTGCTACTGTATTTGACACAGCAAAAAGACCCAGCAGAGTAGAGGTACATACAGGGCTGGATTAACACACCAAGGGCAAAGCAGTATAATGCTACCTGGGCAAAAATGTGCCATGGACCCGTGTTGAACTTCCATTTCCTCCGTTCTTTATATTAGCAAGTTTCTCTCAGTATTCCATCCCATAATGAACAGTTCTGCACCTCATGCACATTCAAAGCCCTATATGTAGAGAGCCAGAAAAAAAGTGGTGTGGAGGTTGGGTTGATGGATGGGCCCATAGCACTAACCCTAACCCTAACCCAACCCTAACCCTAACCCTGATCCTGAGACCTGCAATGAACAGTCACCTTAGTACTAACCATAACCACAATCTTTCAGACCATAGCTGCCATACGCAGATATTATAAAACCTGAGAATAAAAAAATGTAAAATAAATCCTTTGCAGTGGACATAAATCTGTATGTTTTGCACAACTATCTAATAATGATTTTCTTGTTTGGTGGTAGATGAGATATTCAATTCCACATATTTATTTAGTAAAATGTACCGTGTGTAAGCACAATAAAAACTGACTTAATAAAGGCTTTAAAGCAAAAGTTTAAATCTTCAGATTCCTATATCATGATATGATATAGGATAAATGATATAGGAGTTTTAAGATTTTTAATTTTGTTTGTTTATTTGTTTGCAGTATTAACAAAGAAACTTGAAAAGCTACAGCCACATGGTGAACCTGGAGCCTTTGGACCCCCTGAGGATTTGGTGCCTGGGGCAGATACCCATTTAGGCCAGCTTTGGCTATATAAAAATCTGCATTGCGTATTGAATAATAACCAGAAAACTACTTTGCTCTATAAAATACTATACTGTTCTTCTGTGTTTGAAAGGATGTTGCACAGTAAGCAAAACAACAAAACTCTAAAGCTATTTTAAGAGTAAAATCCAACATGTATGATGAGGTTTGTATGTAGTGTAAAGTGGTGTCCCTCCTCCATGTCATCGGCTGTGTGATCACAGTGAGCCCGAGGAAGCGCCCCTGGCAGTGTTGTGGGAGTGAAGCGCCTCCTGTGTTATTTCCCCTCCTCTCCATCCTCTCACTCCGAACCAGAACCATTCTTCTCTCCCCTCCTTCAGGCTTCACATCCGGGTCATCCGCCAGTATCTGTCTCTTGCGTCTGTGTGTCTGACAGAGTAATAATTATTTCATCCGCCGCCGTGCTGTACTGCAGCCCTCTGCCCGACTGCGTGGCTCGCCGAGCGGACACTGCGCGTGGCGTGCACCGGTGATGATGGAGCCACGGGCGCTGTGAAGCTGCAGCCGGTCGCACAAAGGCAGGGATGAGACGGTAGGAGGCTTTTCTGTGGGCCAGCCCGCGGTGATTAACTCGCCCTAACGATGTCTAAGAGCCTCAAGAAGAAAAACCATTGGACCAATAAAGTCCACGAAGCGGTGATAACCCGTGGAAAGGAAGGGGAGCTGGGGTTCGAGCTGAAAGGGGGCGCGGAGAACGGCCAGTTCCCCTACTTCGGCGAGGTGAAGCAGGGGAAGGGACTGATCCAGAGCGGAAAACTGGCCCAGGATGAGCTGCTGCTTGAGGTCAACAACATGCCAGTGGCCGGGCTCACCACCCGGGACGTGCTGGCCGTGATTAAACACTGCAAAGACCCGGTCCGCCTCAAATGTGTCAAGCAAGGTGAGATATGATGAACATGAGAGGAACCAGGAGCGCACCGCCGCGCGGATTTTAGGAGGCGGGGAGTATGTGTGTGCTGTGTTTGTGTGTGTGTGTGCAGCTGGTTTGACTAAGATGTCATTTGTGCAGTCATCTGTCAGTCTGCACTAAAGGGAGAAGCCGTGTGTTTAGGTGGACAAAGCGCAAACCCATGCTTAGGCCTGTGTGCTGGTTAAATGTAATTACGAGCCGTAATGATGGGTTCAGCTCATGCCTCTAATGATCGCATCGCAGCCGGGAGCAGACGCCGTTTGTTTATCAGTGTCGCTGGTTCGATGCCACAGCCCGGAGGGGGTGTGTCCGTTTAGGCGTCATGCCACAGCCTGCGGTTTTCTCCGTGTTTTGGTCGAGGACGGGGCTGGTTTCACCAAACAGGCCTGCGCCTGGATGAAATGTTTTTCTCTTTGCTGCTGTACAGCGTGAGCAGACAGACAGGCTTTACGCAGAAAACACACCGAGTCTGCATGCTGAAATTTCACACACACACACACACACACACACACACACACACACACACACACACACACACACACACACACACACACACACAGACGCATCACTTTTGGGCACATTACATAGACTTGCATTCATTTCCTACAGACTTACTAACCACAACCACTACTTGCCTAACCCTAACCCAAGTCTTCACCCTAACATGCTATGATTTACAATATGATACACACACACACACACACACACACACACACACACACACACTCATATATTTTGTTTATGAAATGTTCCTGAGTTCAGAAGTGGAAAATAATTGTGCAGGTCTCTTGCAATCATGGTCCAAGGAGCTTTGGAGTGTTTTGTTATTGTCAGCCGGTGCAGTGTCTTGTGTAATTGTTGTGGCCTCTGAAGCTTCAGGCTTGTTTTAGTGTTTCTGAGCATAGCAGGGGATTTATGGCAACAGTGTTGACTGAGTGACCTGCTTCTGTCAGCCAGTGTAAAAGCAGACAGGGTGTCTATAGGACTAGAACATTGGATTGAAGGAACAGCGGAGGAGATAGTTATCATCACACCCTCTGAGGCTCAGTGTAAGTCCTAATAAGTGGCTAAAAGGGCTGCGTTCTCAGCCATGAAATGAGCATTACAGTGGCTAGTTTCTGGGACACGAGTAAAGCAAAAATCAAATCACTTTTTATTTTTGGACATTGCAGAGGATTTGTCTTCACGCTCTTTGCCTGACTGCTCGCTCTCAATCTCAGTGTTACAAAGGGTTGCGTCAATGTGATTGATTATTGAGTTATAGCTGCTGACAGAGGAGGAGTGCGGCCTCGTGTGAGGGGTTAATGCTAATGTGCATGTATCTCAGGTCTCTTCTCTCCCTCCCTTCCTCTCTTATCCATTTAAACATGAGTCTGTTTATTGAACCACGCCACCTCACACCATTCCCGTGCTTAATGTGGTCTTTGCTAAGAACGTCCTTGAGCGCTCTGTTGTTTGTGCACAGCTTGTTGTCCCCTTCAGTATACTTTTTGTTCTCATCTCCTCTGTCTATTTGACTTCCATCCAATGGAGAGAGGAGTGTATTTATGGCAGTGTGCTTTGCAGACAGTTGCTGACACACTCACGGCCCGCTGAGGAATCATCGAGAAGCAGCCCAGTCGCTGTGCTCGGAGGCCACACACACGGCCGAATCAGAGATGGATGTCCTGTCAGGGTGCACACTCATGTCTGACTACTCATGCGAACTTGCACACAAACTTACACATTTTAACAGAGTATTTTCAGTCAGGTAGAAACACCCCTTCTCTCCCCGAGAGAGTACAGCAGTGACAGCGAGGCCTGGTGGACCTTCAGAGCAAGCTCTGCCTTGACCTCCTCTCACACACTATTTCAGCTGCACTCATCACAGATTTCAGGAAACACACACACACAAATACATAGCACAGGGCACTGCTTCATCAGTGTGAGAATACTATACACGTTTTACTTTTATTTGCTGCATTTTCACTTGACTTCTGAGCCAGCTTATAGACTGAGCCATGAACACAGACCGTATAGTTTTCACAAGTCCGTGTTGGCAAGTTTTCTTGCGCTTCACAACATGCAGGTGTGAGCAATGTGTATCAAGTCACCTTTTTATAGTGTCCATAGACGTCATGAGCTATAGAGCTAGCTATTAAATCAGTTAATCTATCAGTCAATCATGGCATGCTGTTTTGTTTTGTGAGACCCAAATGTGATAGTAGAATTGCCAGGAAAGAAATGTGCTTTGAGTGTGCATCTCAAGAGGGCTGCTATTTATTCTCCTACTGTGTGTGCGCGTGTGTGTCTAACTGCTTCAAGGGTCTCGGTCTCTGTCATGTAAATGGATGTGCTGTAAATAAATCTCCACTAATGGCAGTGTAACAACATAGCACACTGCACCAGCAAAATCAAAACAAAGCACAAAGATTTCTGCACTTACGGAAGCAATAGTCTGCAACGTTTGCCGTATAATCTGGAGCTGCTGAAGACGTTTTGATGCGTCACAGCAAGAAAAACACAGGTGTAAATAAAAAAATGAGTGATGGTTGAATTCCATTTAGCTGGTTCAGTGTCAGGCTGCTGGTGTTGTGCACGCTGGCTCACTGTCATGACCTGTGCTTTTGCTACAATGACATGTCAAAATGTCTGCTGGGAAAAAGGCCCACAGTCAGCGCGTCACTTCTCCTCCACGCTATTGAAAGCATCGCTTTTGAACTTGAACGATAAGAATACTTCCAAATGCATCCGTGATTAGAAAAAAACACGTAGTTATATATTTTCTTTTAAATGCTGGTTTGGTAATGAGTTATTGGCCGTGTCCATCTGTACGCAATTATCTGATAAACATCTCTCGCCCGTATTCATCTCCCCATCAGCACCAAGCAGGAGTGAAGTGCAACCGGCTGCTCGGCTCAGCGAGGCAGAAGTGCCATGAAGATCATAACCGCCGAGAGGTGTTAGAACAGTATGGAGAGGAGGGAGGTGTGAATGTGTGCGTGCATGTGCGTGTGTGTGTGTGAGAGAGAGAAAGAGTGAGAAAGTAAGGTGGAGTTTTAAGAGAAGTGTATGGTGAAGGTGTGAGAATACACACTTTGGGAAACAGAAAATTCCATCTTGTGATTTTTTTTTGATTATCTCTTTAAATTGATTTTCTAAAGTGCTTGTTTTGTGCCAACTAGTCATAAAGACTAAAGCACAATAGATAAGATATTACAGTGATAGTCTTTGTCTTTGCTTTCTTCCTATAAGCGGAATAGCTACAGGTTAGTTTACACGACATTGTGCTAGAATTATTTCAGAGTTTCATACTTTTTGGTTTGGTCAGTTTCATTTCTTTAAATCCTATTTATCAGTTAGTTGAAAGAAAAAGATGAAAAATCATATATGAATCCACTTTTAAATAACCCAGGTCTCTTTTTAGTTGCCTGTAATTGGCATTAATCCTTTTCCATAAATAGCTACAGTGATATAAATAATGTTGTCAGCTATTTTTGGTCTTGTATTTCTTCATTCAGATTATATTAGGGACATCATCCCAGGCTGAATCCACAACAAATGATGCTCAGATTTACATAAGAATAAACAGAATATCAAAAGTGATGTTTTCCCTACCTGAAAGGACTTAGCTGTGGATAAGAAATGCAGACTTAAAACCAGAAATATGTCACTGCTAGCTGATATTGCCTGTTTAAAATACAATTTTCTTCTTTCCAAATTGTGTTTTTGCCTCTCAGAGAGGAGTGTGGGGGAGGAAGACCCCAGGACATTTCATCCACTCGGGATGAGAACAATATGTTGTGAAAAACAACATGAATTCAAATGTGAACATGCCCTTTAACATCTAAGTGGAGCACAGTGGGCCTCTGTCACACTGTGCTGCAGCTCTCGGCCACAGCCTATGTAGGGCAGGGCAGGCCAGGGAACTCTCTATTTACTAATGAAGTGGTAAAAAAGGTTTATGAGTATAACCACTTTATCTGAAATATAAAATTCTCTCTTAAACTGCAAAGTTAGAACTGAAAAAGTTCTTACATGTGCATGATGTATGCTAACATGATAATGAAGCTAAAGCTGCATGTCATCCTTTCTACCACAAATTCGACCTAACACAAAATGTGTGTATCCTTACAGTCAAAAAACATAGTTGGAAAAGCAACACGGTGGTCAGATGCTTTAATGTTCTTATTTTCAAATAGCATGTTTCACTTTTACATAGAAAAGAATTTGAGGAGGAGGAATAATTGATGAGTTTGGCAAATGTAATGCTGTCTAGTGCAAGTTTTGGCGTGAGCTGCTGGAGTATAAGCTTCCCAAAACTAAATCTAGTACAGAACAGAGCTGCTGTCTTTTCTCTGAACTGTGATACCGTGGCTCCCATTTTTCTAACATAACCTCTAACCTCCTAAAATAATGCCGTTAGCTAATAACAGATCACCTGCCTTTGGAAGTAGGTTACTACTGTAGGTAGTGATCCAGTTATCTGGGCATGCTAATGCTTGCAGCTTATGTTAGAGCAGATAAATTCACAGTGGCCGTTTAATCTTTTCCTGACACCTTTCTGTTGTACTTGTGGTTTAAACAAAGACACCATGCACAAAACTTCAGCATGTGGAGAAGATTCACTGTCTGTGTAGAGCCACTGACTGTAAAACTGCCTGAGTCATACAAAATAAAGCCACAGCCATGTTGCAGCATGAGGTCTACAATTGGCATTTTTACTTTTTCTAGAACTAGACCTCTGAGGATTGTAAGAAGTTGTCAAGTTTTCTGACTCGACTGTCCGAGTCCTGCCAGTCCTCTTAATGCGGGTACAGTATGGAGGGACAGATGGAGCAGAGGGAGAGAAGGCGACCTTCTTCCCCTCTCATGTTGCTTTGTTGATGAGAAGCTTGAAGAATCAGTGCATAACATCCTGTCTGCTCTGTTGGTATTAATAACTCAACAAGAGATGAGTTCTGTCAGAGGCTGAGGATGATTTTATTGAGGCTAGAAGCTGCTGGAGCTCCGCTCAGAGGATCAAACTCAAGCTCAGGCAGCCAATGACCAAATGTCTAACTGGTCCAGTTAAGTGAATTAGGTCAATGTAATTCTCCTCACCGTGGACACACTGCATGGGACAATCTGGGACGGTGCTGCTGCATGTGTTTGTGAAATGCAGATAGAAGTGGTATTTGTGAATGTAAGAGCTGACTGAAAAGAGGTTTTGTCAGAACGTTTTTGCTCGCCTTAAGTCATAATAGGATCAGATTTTCTACCAACCATGGTGATGTGAAATGTCTGATTTGTCTGACATTTACTTATTGTAGTAATAGTGGCGTATGATTGGTTGTGATGCCCTGTGATCACAATGTGATTGAGCTGGAGATTTTGGCCCAAAGGTTTTCCGCACTTACATCATGGGTCACCATGGCGATGTGACTATATGATTCAGTTTTTGCAAAAACAGGCCGCAATTCACAAGAAGGATGTTGCCTTTAAAACCAGATCATTTGGCTGAGATAAAACACCATATTCTTATGATTATTCATGATGGCTCTATGTGTGTGTGTGTGTGTGTGTGTGTGTGTGTGTGTGTGTGTGTGTGTGTGTGTGTGTGTGTGTGTGTGTGTGTGTGTGCGTGTGTGTAGTAAGTTGTTGACGTGTCTTTGTATTCGACATTTCAGCATTATATCAGCTGTTTTAGTGAAGAGAGAGAGCTGGACAGAAGTTTATCAAAATAACTGGTCATTCAATAAAGACTTCACAACACAAAACACACAAACTGTTAATGACAGCAGTCGTGTCCTACAGCAGCCATGTTTCTTTCTTTCTGTGCCTGTATATTGGTGTCCATGTGTCTACACCTCTTGCTTTTTCGTATATGAATCAAATCCTATTACATTCTTTTGGCCAATTCCTTTTCGGCAGCAACGTTTTGGCATTGTGTGGAGTAAATTTATATTTTGGACTTTTCTACTCTGTCTAAAAATTTCCACACCCCATCAAGTCGTCAGTGCTGAGCCCACAGAAATGAGCAGGACAGTTCTGTCCTTTTATACTTAACACTGCACATGTGTGTAGAACCCGTTTTCACGTCTGTGTATCACGTTTATTTGTATTTACTCATCTGACCACTTGGTGGAGCATCCTTGGTGGTGTTTCTGGTTTGTAAAAGCAGCATACATTTTTGACTGTGCCAGTCTTCATGCCCCACTGGAGGTTTTGTAGTACCTCAAATTTGTACTTAAGTACAGTACTTGACTAATTTAGGTACATTTCACCACTGGCACACGGTCACTACCGTCCTCATGGCTGTCGCACGCGCTCCTGGCACCCTGCTTGTTTTCCCCCTGCTGGCCTCAGTCACTCTGCAGGTGGGAGGGTTCAGTGAGGCCACTGTAGCTGTGAGACAAAACCATCTCTCACCTCCAGAGATGAAGGCAGGCGGGACATCTAGCTCATCACGACTGCTGCATCAACGTGAACTGAAAGTTACTCAGGCTGTGTGTGGACTTGTGTGTCTGTAAGTGCGTGTTCCCTCTGCTGGTGCACACATACAGAGAGAACCAATTCACAGTATATTACATAAGGTCTGCCTTCAGAATGGTATGTAGTGTATGTAGGTAACTTTCTGAGTGTGACAGTGGAGCCAGGTTTGCGGTGAACCCCACCCCTCTGCCTCCCAGTTTCAGAGAATCATATCTTATTCAGTCAGGCATGGCAGCACAGAAGGCAGCGGATGGTTTTCATTCATTGACATAGTGTAGATTAGCCAGCAGCGCTAATCTGATAGCTTTGCTGTGAGCTTCAGATCTGAATGAGAAGGATTATAAAAACTGGCGTCAGGAGCTGCTCCAGCTGCAGCACCGAAACTGGTGGATGGCTACCAACAATGTTCTGAGAATTTCTGACTTTCTAAAGATGCTCACCATCGTTCCTGAGCTAAATACCTTGAATTGGAGCCAACTCACAAACATGGTATTAAATGCTCTGAATGTGCAAGACATGACAGACATTGTCACGATATTGAGTCAAAGCCCTTTGTATACATTGACACCTCCACTGCTTAAAAATCCTCGAATTCATCTGCTGCTTTTTAGCAATATCAAGATAAAATGGATTTCAGCTGAATTTAAGTCATCACTGCATTGCATAGAATAAGTTAATGGTAAAGCATGCTGGACTGTTTAAACATGAGCCTAACTTGCACTGCTGACCTAATCATATTCATTGCAGCAGCAGCAGCAGGCAGCTTCCTGTCTCACTGGGAGAAATCTCAGCTGATGTGTTTTAGTGCTTCATTTGCATTCAAGTTCATTTCATCACTGTAGTTCATATTTCCTACCAGCAGAGGACAGTAGCTGTCTATCAGTTACTACTTATTACTACTTGAGGGAAAGTAGTACTGACAGTTGTTGCTGTCTGTAGTGCTGAACTGCTCTGTAACTATAGAAACTGTAAATGGAGACTGGTGATTGTAAATATGACCAGAGGATGTGTGCTGAGTTCACCCTGTCTGGAATCATGTTGTATATTTCTGCCAAAGAAACTCCACTGTTTGAGACTGGATGGTACAAGATTATGTCCCTTAGCAATAAAATCCAGTTAACTGCTGTAGGTTGAAGATGTTTGTTTATATATTTAATTTGTTTGTGTTTTAAATAGAAAATCATGATGCTGATACCCTGAAAAATGTGGGTTAATAAAATTTGTGGACTTGTGAACTCACCTTTCCAGATACTGTTCTTGTTTTCCTCCATAATCCAGAGAGCACACTGTCAACAGGGACTATCTATTTATTAGACATTTGTCCCACATAGATACAATGTGGACCATCCACACTGTATTCACTGGAGCAGGGACATTTTCTGATAATAAAGAAAACATTGCTGTTGAATTTGTTTTGAATGCATATGTAAAAGAGTTTTTTTTATGTATATTATATTCTGTACATGTATCTGAGGTTGGCTCTCACTCCTAAAAACTGTACCAGCCAGAAACGGTCTGAAAACAAATAGATTCAGGAATTTTATACAGTGTTGACAGCAGTACTTTGTTAGCATTGTCAAATCTAGATGTGTATTTTATTATGAATAGCTGTTGACGCCAAATATTTGGAGCTATGGATATGATAACAGAAGGAAGTGAGGATCAGCATGTTAATGAGTCAGACCAAAATGTCTGCTTAGTGAAGATCTTGTAACTCGTTTTCCACCTGACTTGTTAGGATCTGAGTTATGGTCACTTCTCACTGACTTTATGTGCTGGGTGTGTATGATATTCCTGATCATATAGTTCATCCTAACGTAATGAGGAAAAGAAAGGAGCAGTCACATCAGTACAGTTGAGCTGAATTAAATTCATTTAGCTTTGGATTTAGCCGCATGAAGGGCCCCTGTATTGATACATACAGGCTTTATTAGACTATCAGACCATAGCAGCCAAATGAAGCATTGGAATCATTATGATGCTCAGAAGGCGGCCCTCTCTCAGCCGCAGCCACGATTATTAATTTTTTGTATTGACCGGGAGCACACCCCTGCTGGTTTTAACCCCTCGAGTTATCGACCGCTGCACCCTCGAAGCAATGAGTTTCTTATTACTCTCTGTTGCCTTAAATGTTCTGTCATATCTTGCCCTCTTTCTATTTTTCTCCCCATCATTGTTACTCAGCTTCCTGCTGCTATAGAACAGAGGATAAAGGGTTGGAGCCCGCACACACCTTTACCCTTCCTCTAGAGTTTTATCCCCTGACTGTTTCTCCATCCTCTCTCTTCTTCTGCAGCTCTCAGGCACTCTGTTTCTTTAATTCTCATTAAGATGCATCCTGCTTGTTGTTCCTGATAGAGTGTGAGGGGCGCTGCTTGAACTGGAGAGTGCAATCAGGAGTGACAAACATCTCCATATAGCCACATTTAAAACAGAACCCACCACATACACGAAAAACATTCATCAGCATAGATGCGTGAGGTGAGGGTAGACGAGGAATTAATTTGCTTGCCATGGGAGAAGGATGGAATATTAGGGTTGGCAATTCCTATAACCTCCCTCTTTTAATCTTGAAGTCTCATTTGTAGTGTGGGCTTATTTCTCTTTGTAGTGACTTGGAGGTTGTAAATGTGTGTCTGGCCTTGATTACGGCGCTGTAGAGAAAGACATGGAGGAACATCATCATTAAGACTACTCTGAGGATGGGGGGATCAATATTAAGACCTTTAGGAGAGAGGTTCTGTCATTTACTATTAATAATGGGCCCTGCTGCCTGCTGTAATAATGCCATTAGGAGTACTGGAAACAGATACTTCATTCACATCTAAATGGCCTTACACCCACATGTAGAAAATCAGTACATACACTGTATAATTCACATATACACTCACTCTCTCTCTCTCTCTCTCTCTCTCTCTCACACACACACACACACACACACACACTGAGGCCTGCTCAAACTACCTGTGCCTAATTAGGACTGTAAAACTGAAAAAGTAGACCAGGTCAGATCAGGGTTGTTTTAACAACCACTGGAGAGGTGGGTGAGGAGACAAAGAGGGAGAAATTTGGTAACTAAAATACTGGATCGGACAAAGGAGGCACAGAGAGGAGAAACTGGGTGGTTAATGGAAGATCACAATAGTAGAGATATGTGGGTAGAGGGAAATGAAAAAGGACATTAGAAAAACAAGGTCTTTAGAGAAGAAGACATAAGGAACAAGTCCGGGTCTAAAGAAATCAATTTAAGAAAAGATATAACTTAATTTGATATAGTGATGCTCAATATCCATTCAGTGGACATATAAAGTCCCGATTACAAGCAATAAAATCAGCAGTGTTTACAATTTTTTTATAATTTGTCCATGACCCTCATAAATGGTTGGTTTAATGCCATATACAGTATGTGTAAAGTTTGCATTAAGCTTGTTTTGAATTATTGTTTTTATTTTGTTTTCATAAGAAATACATTTTATTTTGAAAGCTGGTGACAAACGAAAATTGATATGGTATGGAAAGGTAATGGCAAACTGCGGTAAAGCTCGGACCCTCCAGCAATTAGCCAGCAAAAACATGGACGAGTATAATTTTGTAGAAATTTGCAACAGGGTACTTATTTGATTCATGTTTTTGTAAGTATTCTGAGTTTATTTTTATGCGTCAAGCTAGCTACGTTTGTGTTTCTAGTAGCCAAGTAATGTAACGTTCACATTTCTGTTCAAGCTAGTTAAGCTAGTTAGCTATAATGGTAGCTAGCTCTTACGTTGGTGCACCTCACATACACGCACTAACACACATACACACACTCCTCGTTTCCATCTCTTCAGAGGGCATTACCTTAAATCCATTTCCGATAGACTTACCCAAATCCCAACCAACCATATCTTTACCTGCACTTACAGTATGATCGCAGTGTATGATTGCAGATAACACGCCACTACAGATACTCACCTTATGTTATGCATAACAGGTTACAAGACGGCTGCAGCAGCTGGATGAAAGGCCTCCATGCATGATCGACCACCAGTTTGCCTAAATGTGCATTCAACACTTACAGGGTTGACTACGGTCCTTTACAGCTATGGGGAACAGATCAGGGGGTTTCATCTATAATAACCAACTTCACTGTTCATACACCATAATAAACTAAATAAAGTCAGTCATATTTTTTCTTGGACATATAGCCAAGTTTTTCCTTAGCAAATACTGTATATTACACATTTATTCACATGAAACATTTTACAGATATACAATAAATATTTATTGACCGCAGTCATGAATATTTGTACATGGAAATACAGTACAAGTGAAGGATTCACTGAATCCATATTAGAAAAATGTGAATACAGATGTTGACATTATAGAACATAATGTTCAATTTTCTCAGTTGTTACAGGTATCTAGCCTAGTTTTGTGAGCTGATGCTGGAGCTTCGCGTAGTCATCCCATCATGCGTAATACTTCAGATACATTGTGAGTTTCCTGACGCCGAGGGAAGATACGCCCCCCGACTGAATCTTTACTCGTAGCTGGCGATGACCTCCTCCTTGTCTGGATGCTCTTATTGTGAAGACACATCCAGCAGGATGTTTATCTTCAGAATCTTAGCATCGGCATCGGTTTTTTCCACCGATAACCAATAGAATTAATTAATGTATTTTGAAACGCGCTCCCATGGCTCTGATGCAGCCATCTCTCCGTCTGAAGTCACCGATGGCACAGTCTGTTGCTGATTATTGATCGCAGTGAAATGCCAGACACTGTGGAAACCTGCCTGTGAGGTATTGGTGATGTGAGCGTTTTACGAAAATCCACTTGCCCGGCAGTGCACTGCTGGCGCACAGAGTTTACCAGGTCTGGGGTGGCGAGCTTTTGAGTGAGTTTTAAGAAATGCTGCTGGAAGGCCCCTGCACTTTTAGTTTTAAAAATAATTAAACTTAAAAACATTTCAATCAAGATTTTGTGTTTGTGTTATTTTACAAAGTCTTTCTTTCAGTGTACGCAAAACAAACCAACAGTATACTGTATTCATTCCAATCCCAGGTGTGTTACTCTAAATTTTGACACCAAAATTTTTATTTTAGTATCGGTACTAAATATCGGTTTTTGCTGGGTTTGCATATGAGGACCGTGCTGATTGCTAACTGCAAGCCAGCGGTTGGTGTTAGCTTGTGCTATGTGGCAAAACACTCCTTGCTTAGTTCGTGAAAAACTGCAAAATGAACACAGCTTAATATTTGTGAATGCTGGCATCTCCCTGGAACATGTATTAAATCATTTGCAAGATCAGAAACGTGATGTGATGTACCAAAAGCTACGGTAGCAGTGAGCTAACGTTTGATGGCTGAAGTCGTAGTCTTGAAGCTAGCGGTTAGCCTTACATCGTTCGCAATGGCAAAACACACACGCTACAGCATGCAAGAGTTCGCGCTAATCTACAAAAGAAACACACAGCTAATTATTTGTATACTTACATGTCCCTCCTCTGCACATATTCCATGCAAAGCTGGAAGTGAGCCCTCCTTTAGAGAAAGTCTCCCAGCTAATCCTGCCTTGTACTGACCGAAATTGGAGAAACAGTCAGCCTCAAAGTGGTTAGCACACACCAACAGGTTTATGCCAACTGTAGTGGGGACGTCGCATTCAAAAATTCAATTCACACTGCTCTGGGTTTTTCATAATATGGGACCTTTAAAGTAATTTAGATAGAATGTTCATTGTTAAAATACTAATTCTCCCAATTATAGATACTGGTAGTGACATCCATTTATCAACAGACTCATTAATTTCTATCATTAAAGGTTCATAGTTATCGCTAACAACATGCTCCAGCCTAGTCAAAATCTGTACTCCCAGATATTTAAATTGTTCTACAATATTAAATTAAATTGCTTCAGAGATTGGGTTCTTTCTTTCATTTGCATTAAGTAGTAGTATAGAGGACTTAGTATTATTTACTTTATATCCTGAAACGTCACCATATGCCTGTATTAGTTGTAACAAGGCCGGGATTGATTTCCTTTGTTTTGACATCATTAAAATTACGTCATCAGCATACAAGGCTATTCTGTGCTCTGTTGGCCCCACTGCTATTGCAAGAGGTTCTATTGCCAGTGTAAACAGTAGGGGTGAAAGAGGGCAACCTTGCTGGCAATCTTTACGGATTTTATTGGCTTTGAAACATTTGTTATAATTTCAGTTGTAGAGTGTTTATATATCACCTGAACCCATTTTATAAAGTTATTCCCACACCCAAATTTTTCTAAAACCCTGAAAAGATAAGTCCATTTGACCCTATCAAAGGCCTTTTCAGCATCTAATAATAGCAGCGCGGTGTCAGGCATTTATTTGCATAAAAGATATACAAAATCCTTCTCACATTATGAAAACCTTGTCTTCCCATTATAAATCCGTTTTGGTCTCTATCAGTAATATTTGGCAACAATTTTTGTAAGGGTTTCTCTAAAAGTTTATATATTATCTTCAAAGGTCAGAATTTAACAAAGGGTCACATGTTTTCAAATTTGTTAGAGTGTTTACCTGGTTTTGGAAGTAAAGTAAGCATCAGCAATTTGTTTTTAAATTTTTTATACAGATCAGCTGGAAGACTGTCTGGTCCAGCCCTTTTCCCTGACTTCATATTATCGATGGCATGTCCTATGCTAACTTTACTTTACTGACAAGTTGAAGCTCTCCCTGGGTTCTCCAAAGATGCTCAACTGCATCCTGCTGTTGGCTTCAACAGCATGTTGATGTCGATATGATTGTATTTGAATGAATTTCATTTGAAGAGCCTTCTGGGAATGAGTAAAATTAGGGATATTACTTATTTTTAATATGTTATGTACAGTTAATTGCAATTTGTTTTATACATGTCGATAACCTCTGTTTTAAAAAAATCCTCATATAAACACACCCTTCTGCACAAGTATTTAAGCTCACCTGTTTCATTCATTCATCCCTCATTCCATGCCCTCAACCCTAACCCTTCAACCCTCAACCCTCACCTGTCAACCCTCAACCCTCTCAAGTTTGTAGCTTGTGAGTCTGGCATGTTTACATGCAATGCAATCATTAATAAAGTTATATCTCATCTCATTTCATCTCATACACCGTTAGAAAGCTTAGATCCCCGCAAATCGATTGACACAACAGCAGACAAACAACCATGTTAAAAACTGACACAACATTGATGCTACTCACCGATTACACCTCTCGGTGATACACATATCGATAACACTCTGACAAACAGTCATCCACAAAAGTCCAGACAATTTTGCAATTATTTTACTGTATTATTTATTGGTTTGGTTGGTTTTTGTTTTTTCATTTTTTACTTTGGGTGAAAGGCCATTATCCACACTCACATTCACATCTAAGCTGTATGTCTTTGGACTGTGGGAGGAAAACGGAGCACCTGGAGTAAACCCACGCAAACATATATTCATGATTCATCCATCCATCCATTTTCTATGCCGCTTATCCCTTCCGGGGTCGCGGGGCGGCCGGAGCCTATCTGGGCTGTCAACGGGCGAGAGGCGGGGTACACCCTGGACCGGTCGCCAGCCAATCGCAGGGCACATACACACAACCATTCACACTCACACTTGCACCTAGGGGCAATTTAGAGTCACCAATCAACCTAATGAGCATGTTTTTGGTCTGTGGGAGGAAGCCGGAGTGCCCGGAGAGAACCCACGCATGCACAGGAAGAACATGCAAACTTCACACAGAAAGGCCCGACCCGGGAATCGAACCTGCGACCTTCTTGCTGTGAGGCACGCGCACTACCTGCTAGCCCTAATAAATAACATAATTAAAAAAAGGAATTTGGAGGTGGAATTGACTCTGTAAAATATATTAGAAGTTAAATAGGAAAGAAGATGAACACCCGAGTATCGCAATAATGATGAAGTTGAAAAGAACGCTTTAGTGACAAAGGGAAATATAATACATTTATGTATTATGCACACACACACACACACACACACACACACACTCACGTTATGTAAAATATTGCCATGAAGTTACTCAGAAAGGAGCAAGTTGTATATATGTAACATGTATAACATGTGAAGTGGAGGTATAGATGACAGAATATTTCAGTCATTCATTTGTGGTGGTTTGAGGAAGATATAGGGTGGAGCAGACAAGTCTCACAGCCCGAGAGAAGAATCAACGGATTCTTCTGTGTTGCTTATCGTGTGTGTGTGTGTGTGTGTGTGTGTGTGTGTGTGTGTGTGTGTGTGTGTGTGTGTGTGTGTGTGTGTGTACTTGACTCTCAAATAAAGTTGGCCCAACTTTTCTATGAATTTAAAATTAGCCCAACGCCTTGCAGTTGCTGATCCTCCTAATTGTATAATGGGAGTACGGCAGGAGATGCATCCATAATCCACAATCCAGGTTCAACCACAATGCAAAAGCACAAAGACTCTGGGGAAAAAGCTAGGTTAGTAACATGCCTTAATAGGACAAGACTGCATACAGGTGGAGAGGGAGAGAATAGAGGAGCTGGGTGAGCATTGGCTGTCCCCCAGCAGTCTAATCCTATTGCAGCACAACTAGGGGCTGGTCCAAGGCAAGCCTGAGCAAGTCCTTCCTGTAAGATTTATCAAAATGAAAAGTTTCAAGCCTCATCTTAAATGCAGAGAGGTTGTCTGCCCCCCAGACCGAGACTAGAAGATGGCTCCAGGAGAGAGGAGCTTGATAGCTAAAAGCTCTGGCTCCTATTCTGCTTTTGGAGACTTCAGGAACCATAAGCAAACCTCCAAAGCTTTTTGACAGAACATGTGCTGCAGCATTCTGGATCAGCAGGAGAGTATTTACTGTAGCAATGAATTGGGGCAGCCCGATTATAAGCAGCTGCAATAATCCAGCCAGAAATACGTGGACTAATTTTTTATTATTGTTTTTTGGGGGGTTTTTCACCATTTTGAGACAATATGTGCCTGAGTTTTATAATGTTATACAGGTGAAAAGAGGCAGTCCTTGAAATTTGTTTTTTGTGGGAGCAGGGGCGTAGCCATCATTTTAGAAGTGGGGGGGACAAATTGTTCAGAGGTCTATTGAGTGATTTATCATCCTCTCGCATTGAATTGCACCTCACCTTAGCAGCTAAAGAACCACATAACCACAAATAGCAGAGAACCGACTCTAGTTCTTTAAAAATGATACACTATCAAAATCAAAATCTAAAATCTGAAGCTGCCAAGCTCTGGTTGAGACACAGAATGACCCTGGGGCATCTACAGGACCCTCATACTCTTCTATTTCTCTTTCTATTGTACAAAGATTAAAAAAAATATGTGCAAAACAATAGTGAGCACATGTTCTGTGCAGAAATTAAGGAGGAGTGGGTTTATAACTAGCTAGCTTAGCTAACTAAATTGACATCTATTTGTCATCTTTTAGCCAAAGTCCTAGGCAATAACACACAATATAGAATGTCTTTGTTTTAGCTAAACATTATCTACATGTAACAGCATTACTCAACTTACACGGTTTGTTTGGAAAAAACTGTCTAAAGTTTTTTGCCTCTTGGTTGGTTTGCTGAACATGTTTGAATGAAGCACAACCTCTGTCTCTGATGACAGTCTTTTATCGCCGTCTACTCATGATGCGTGTAAAGGCAGCTCGGAAAAACGCGATTCAACATGTTAAAAATGAATTAAGTGGTTGTAATGGCTGTAAAAAGCGTCCGCCACACCCATGCTTGTAGGCTTCTGTGACCTCTTGTGGGAGTATCGATCTCCAAGTCTCTGTCCGAGTTTTGTTCCCCATGATAACCAGTCAGGTCCAGCACCACTTCACCTCAGCTCTCCCCAGACGCCCCTGACCAGCAGCGTCCTTTAACTGGCCAGACAGACCCTTGGTTTGCTCAGTGTGGTAGCTTGTGTGTCTTTGTGACTTGGATTTGATAGGGTGTTTGTTTGTGGTGCGTGTCAGGTGGATCTGTGTTTTGGTTAGGGGAGGGGAGAGAGTGTTCATGTGTGTGTAAGTGAGAAAGATAGGGATTGTGTGCAGGCAAGTACTGAGTGTTTTGTCAACTTTGACGTGATGTTGCACCACGTCTTATGTCTCATTTTTCTCTCGTGTTCTTCTGATGACGATGATTTATTTGCATGTGCTGTCTGTGTGAACATGTTGTCTTGTGTTTGTGTGTGCATGTGGGCATGTACAGTAAGAGTCTGAGTTTGCATGCCAGCATGCACTCCTGGAGCGTGACTGCAGGGTTGTTTGCACTCAAGAGTTGAGCAGTTAAGGTTTGTGAGGAGAGAAACTCAGACAATCAGTGTGGCACAACTGTGCTTCCTCCTCTCTTAGCCTCCTGGGAAAGTGGGCGTGTCACGCCTAATTATGCCTTCCCCAATCAAACAAAATGGCTCCTGTTAGCTTCTACATCTATCTGCCCCACCCTCAAGCCTCATGTTAGTGTACATACAAACAGTGCTTTCAGCCCTGCCTTGTTGTCCTGAGTAGTGCTCAGGGATGTGTGTGGCATGTAACATGTCGTGAGCCTAAATCAAACTATTTGATATATTATCTATACAATACCTGATATTGGCTTTATGGCTTTATTTCTACCCCTTTTTTTCCAACATTGTTTTCGCATTGTTTTCTGTAGGTCTGGTTGTTTCTGTTACAGTGAGGAAGTGGAAGCAATTTGTCAACTAAGCAAGTAGTCAATCAAAGTTAAATTTATTTGCCAACTGTTTTGACAATCAGTTTATTGTGGGTCACTTTTTAAGCAAAAAAGCAAAGCATTCAATGGTTTTTAGGTCCTCATATATAAGGATTTGCTGCTTTTCTCTGGTGTAAACTTTTTGTCTGCTAAAACAAGACATTTGTAGATGTCACTTTGAACTCTGGGAACTTGTGAAGGACATTTCACTATTATCTGACTTTTTTAATCACAACATGATCACTTAAGAAAATGGTAATCGTATGAAAATAATTGTTAGTCGCAGCTCCAATGCCTGCTGCCAGGCATTAAACTCATAGGTTACAGAAATACAACAACAAAAATCCACAGTCAAAACTGTAAGAGCAGTATAATATACACACAAGCAATGATAATGTGAAAATGTAAGAAAATAGAGAAAGCCAAACAACCGCTAAAAACACTATCATCTCAGATACAAGTGGAACTTGTATCTGAGATGATACATCTCAGATACATCTCAGTGAACTCCTTTCAAATACAGCTCAGAATTACATTTAAACATCGTGAATACCTTTGTCTACTGGAATAAAAGTGAGACACAAAGAAGGAAAAGAAACAATATACAGTATTAAGATAGAACAGCAGAGATAAATGTATGGCAGGTGAGACTGGTGAACCCTGTGTTTCTGTTTTGATTAATGGATATTTGCTATCTCATCTTCTTCTGAGCGTACAGTTTGCACGCTGGTTAGCTTGGCCTCAGGCTGGATGTTGTTTCGAGGAAGACAGCTTATCAAGATAAGTGACAGGTGTTTGAGTGTGATTTTACTCGCTGAGGGCGCTGAGGGATGGATTAACAATTTGTGTATCCACCTTTGAGAGGAAAGTTGTATTATTGTCAGGCCTGCTTGTAGTTTCATCCAGATAAATGTCTTCATAGAGATGGAAAGATGAACAACATCCCTCAGAAGGTGTTGATTGTTTTAAATCTTCAACCTCATTTTACAAGGTTTTTTGGGGGGGATTTGATTTTAGGACTACTTGGTTCGTAATAATATCTATTAGGTTTTGGCGTTTTATGTGTATGTTTGCTGTTCAGATGAATTTTTATTCGAGGAGGATGACCACACACTAAGCCATAATGATTTTATTTATCAGCCAAACTGCAACCTTAAACATCCACTGTATACACCAGCTGTTGGAGCTATGGTCTGTGACATCAACAAGTTAGAAGGTGCACCTGAGTTAATCGTAAACTGATATTTAAAAATATGAAAAATGTACAAATCAAGCAAATTATAATATAATGTGTCTCTCAAGTGGAAATTAGTTCAAAGCGAGTCTCTTCTGAATATGTGTTTGCCTTCTAATAGGTGAGAGTCAGCTTGTATTTGGAAAACTCGATTATGAAAAAAAAAAATACATTTGAAAGAAAAGTTGATCCCAAATTTCTGGCTGATAAATGAGGAGAGACCCCCCTCTGTGTTGAGATGGAAGCACTGTTGGCCTGAGCAGCAATACGTAACAGCGATGGAGTTCATGTCAGATCTGCTTGTTCTGTTGACAATCATAAGTGAAATGAGCCACAGGGTCTTTGCTGAAGTGTTGTAAATACCAACACTTCAGTAACAAGCCTGTGGCTTCCTGGTTTGGGTGTTCTGGTATTTACAACACTGACATAAGTGAAAGAATAGCAATGTGTTATTGCTGCTGGTGATCCCACATGATCATTTGATTAATGTTAAGACAAAACATAAACTGTATGCAAATTACTTACCAGGGCATTCCAGCTTGAAAGTATATTTTCATAGTGCACTGTTTTGACTTAGTGGGCAAGAAAGAAACACACTACTATGTATTCTTGTCTTAATCAACAAATAGCTATTGTTAAGGATGGATTTGTTTGCTTTTTGCTGTGTTCTCACTTGAAAATGCCAGAGTTGCTTTTGTGAGGCTTTATATTCCTTTCTGCTGCACACTGCATTTTAAGACAAAATGTCCTTCAACAGTACGCTGAAAAATCTGCTGATTTGGGAACATTGTGGTGGCACAGGGGCTAAAATGCATATCATGTAAATTGCACTGTCCACCATTCAAGTCCAGCCGAGGACCTCTGTTTTATGTCAGCCCTTTGTCTCTCAACTATAAAGCGTACTATCAAGTAGGGGTGTGTGATGTGTGTGTGGCCCTAAAAGAGCCTTCGGGCTAGAATGTAGATAATATATTTGAGTTTGGGTCATTTTTGGTCATGTAGGGGAAACTGCCCTCTTTCACATGCCGCTCTCAAGCTCTTTTAGTGAAAATATGGTCAGGGAAAATATGCAGGAAAATCGACGTATGGAGGCATTTCAATTAAGTTGTCAATGCAGATAATAACAAAGCAGTTGGTTATGTGAAATGTAAAATGTGTGGGGCTCTGATGACATATGACAGCAAGAATGCTGGGTATTCAGCCTTGCAGCAACTGCAAGCTGTGGGAGCAGGATGTAGGCTGAACAGTTGCGTGATAGGGTAACACAAACTCATAAACTGCATCAGACCCCTCCAGTCAGGTGAAAATGATACCGGTATTATTATATCAACAATATGATGGCACACTCCTGCAATCCAATGATTTTAGTATGTTGGCTTTTTAAAGTACGTTATTGTTTTTTTTTCCATGTACAGACACTGAAATCACAGTTATATTAGATACTATATTTTGGATGAAGTTATTTAGTTTAAAACACAGAACCAGTGTTGCTTCACTAGTATAGCTATGGTGTATTACCTAAGTCGACAGCTGTGTAAACAAATTTGCTTCTACGTGTTCCTAAGCAACAAAGGCATTAGATTATATTATGTATGCCACCAGCCAATCATACGTCTCTCTCTCTCTCTAAAACTGACTTCTTGTCACTTCCCAGGTTGTCTTTGATAAAAAGGAAGGCTTTACTCTGTTGAACATATTCCCCAGATGTGGCTTGATGTTCACTGTCATGCAGTCACAACCATTTATTGCCCAAATGGTTACACACAGTTGTTTATATTGTAGTCTGCTGTCTGCACCTTTGGATCCAAGCAGCATGCTAAACCCTCAACGGGAGGACAGTTAACTCACCCAGCAGTAACAGAGCAGACACATACAAGGAGATATTGAACATATGAATTCAGCAGACAAGCCCATGGAGACCCACTGTACCATTGCAGTGTGTTGATTAATAAGGTGGAGGCTGCTGTGGTGGAAGGAGTGCCAGCAGCTCCACAAGTCACAGCAGTTTGTGTTTAGCAGCTGCTGCAGGGAGTAATATGGAGCTGACAGGCAGAGACTGGGCCACCTTTATTGAAGTTTTTGTTATTATTTTATCAGCTGACAGTCAGTTGATGGGCAGGAGGCTATGTGACCTACATGGACTAACGTAATGCCTCACTGAGCAATAGCTTCACTGATTACTGTCTGCCTTGATGAGCTTTTGATTGATCGTGGCGGTCATCTTTTTCCCCTTGACATGCAACCGTTTTTGGAAACATATGAAATTGTCTTCCCCCAAATTTTTCCTGATTTGTTGAAGCAGGCAGCCACAAAACAAGTTGACAAGCATCAAGTTTAACTCCGAGCTTGCTAAATTCGCGTATTTGAAGAGTAATACCAATAAAGCTTCTTTAAATACACCCTGCTCCTCCGCACTCAGCCCTGCCCTGAGCTGAGTGCTCATATCATGAGCGTGTGTTCTGTGTTGGTGTTTGTTTATTTCTTGTAATCAGACCAAACCTTGCCCAAGACGGCGCTTAAGGCATCTTCACTGGCGTCTGCAGCTGTGAGCTCATCAGCCCTCCGTGTGCGTATGAGTGTGTGTAACCTCAGTGGGACATGTGCTGTTACTGCTGCGTTTCACAGTATTTCTCTCTAGTCAGTGACGTTTACACAAGGTCAAACAGGGAGAGCATCTGGTGGGTGAGATGCAGAGTATTTGAGTAATGCCAGGGAGCATCTGGGTAGACTCACACACACACACACAAACTCAGAAATACAGACACATGTCTACAAAAGCTTTCCCGCATGCAAACATTTATTTCCTGCTCTTACGGAATGTCTCTATCAGTCTTGCACACACAACCACTCGCCATACAAATGCACAAACCCTCCAGTGCAGTAACAGCAGCAGCAGATAGGGGCTGCTGTAGGACTGTGGAAGGTCTTTAGCCAATCCGCTGGCAGGTTGTTTGGAGCCTGGCTTCCCACTGGCACATCTCCTTCTCTTCTCTTTTCTCCCGACGATCGTCGTCTCTCTCCGTCTCTCCGCATCTCTCTGCATCTCCCTTCCCCCTCATCCTTGTCTTCTTTTCTGGGATTAAAATTGGCTGCGGCCAGGTGTTGTGTGTGTGTGTGTGTGTGCACACTGGAGCAGCGGTGGAGATGCCGAGGCAGGAGGGAGGACAGTGAGGTTTAACCGAGACGGCAGAAGATGTGCAGTGGTTGGTTACAAGGCTAGAGGACGCCTGGGAGGACAGGCTGTCTGTGGATGTATACCTGTGGAGAAAGGACTGCTTTTATTAACATCTGGACCAGCTGCTGATGAGGTGCCTGTTTTCCACTGCCTTTCTCTTCACCGTGCCTGTCTCTGTACATATATCTGTGTGTGTTGGTGTGCATGTATACATATGTGTGAGTCAGTGTGCATGTCAAAGATATGGCCTATGCCTGAGTACATAGCTGCATGATTTAATGTTTACCTATCTGAAAACTGCAATAGTCCTAATAATGTTAACCAAGATTTCATCTTGTCTTCCTTTGTTTTCCGGGCTCTCTCCTTTCCTCTCCTTTCCTCTCCTCTCCTCTCCTCTCCTCTCCTCTCCTCTCCTCTCCTCTCCTCTCCTCTCCTTGCTGTTTGTGAAGCGATTCACAGTGCTTCACAGCCTCACTAAAATGGTGTCAGTTTACATAAGATGTTATTCCAAAAGGATTCATTATTGCAGAATCAGAGTCACCTGAGCTAGCAACCTATGTGCAGGTATCTGCACTGGTATCTGCCTGTGCAGTGTGAGACCATGTAAAGAATTTCCTCTCAGATGGTATGCTGTACGTTCTCTCTGACGGGTGGGCGCTGCATTAATCTCAACCGGTAGGCCGAACACTGTCAAGTCAATCTGGCAGGAGGTCGCTAGAGTATGCATGAGTGACAAGACATGTTTTTCATTTGTAAATGCATGGCATGTAACCTCATCCCCCCCGCTGTCAAATGTGATCGTCTTGCATACTCAATGTTGTATGGAGGAAATAAGTTCTCCTCCTCTCATTCTACTGGGGTCTTTGGGTCTGAGATGAAGGGAGGAGAAAATATTCATGGACATTATCATACATTGCGTGTGGAGCACAGATGCTGTATGTCTACCTGCTCTTAGTCATCTCCCTTCACTCATGTTTGTCATTTATTTTACTGCGTTTCAGTTCAGTGACTTAATTAGAAGGAAAGCATTTCGTGTAGCAAACGATAAGCTGAGACAGAGTCAAAGATGAGGTGGAGTGAGCTTCTGTTCTCTGTAGGCCTTTGTCACCCAACCTGCTGACACTGCATATTTAGCCCCAAGGGGATCGCTGGTTTACACAGTTACCATGATGTATGTGTGTGTGTGTGTGTGTGTGTGTGTGTGTGTGTGTGTGTGTGTGTGTGTGTGTGTGTGTGTGTGTGTGTGTGTGTGTCTGTTTATGTCAGCATGTGTAGTAGCCTCTGTAGTTTTAGTTGGATGTGAAAATCAGTGGAAGCTTTCAATGTGATTAAGCCATTTTTCCTCATATTCAAAGTTGTCTTTTCTTTAACACCCATAACACGCAGTTCTCGCCCTGCACCTCTCCATCATCTTCATTCTAACTTTTCACTGTCTGACAGTTATTACAAGCTGTACTCTCTGTATCAGCTTGTTCGAACTCCCTGTTAGAACACAGAGTAATATTTGCACAGAGAAAAATATCTAAACTGAAGATTAATGATTGTTTTCTGTGACTGCACCGCTGTAACAAACTGAAATATTCCTGATGTCTTGTGCATTCTGCCTGACAAATTTGGTATCTTTGGAAAGTTCGGGATCTCGGATTTAAAAGCCCCGTGAGTTTGAGCAATGTCTGGCTGCGTGGCTTTGACAGCACGAGTGCGTAATGACTGGCCTACTGGGCAGACTGTTTGTTCTTGGAGTGAATTCCTTTCAATTGTTTCCAATACAGTGTCACTTGCATCATGATTGATTTCGAGCCAGTCTTTCAATATCTTGAAACAAAAACAAAATTTTTGGAGGTCTGCGTGCCACGCATGTTATCAAATGAAAGAAAGCTCTAATCGCTCTCTTTCCATGTTTGGTTTTCAGGGGGGGTGGTTGACAAGGATTTGCGGCACTACCTCAACCTGCGCTTCTCCAAGGGCTCAGTGGACCACGACCACCAGCAGATCATCAGAGACAACCTCTACCTCCGCACCATTCCCTGTAAGTCTGCACCACTCCTTCGCTCCTCTTTGATCCTCTCATCTCCTGTGTCTCATTGTGTGTCTGTATTTGCCTTTTTTTTATTGTCAGATAGTCTTAGATTTTCCCCTCCCTCCTCCAGCTGTATTTCGTTCTCTTACTCCGTTTTGGTTTTCCCTCCTTGCCCTCGGGGATGTTGCCCTTGTATTTTTTTTTTTTTTAATCACATACACGCTCTTTCTCTCCATCTTTCGCTGTCTATCGCTCCTTTTCTCTCAATCGTCCGGCTGCTGAGCTCTTAGCCCGAGGTTTCCACGGCAACCACCCTCTTGTCTCGAGGCTTGCGTTGCCTTGACGCCCTACCCCCTTCAGCACACGCTAGACATGCACAACACACACACAGATATACCAAGATATTAACATGTCACTGTCTTGGATGCATTAGGAAGATGTTTGTTTTATCTGTACGTGAGAAATTCTGCAGGCTGGTCACACAAATCCTCACACAGATGATTTGTGCCTGTGGGTCACGTGTGGTTGGGCGTGTTTGTGCTTACGTTGTGTTATCGCTGCGTGTGCCTGTTGCCTGTTGGGGGACGATGTCATTGCTGTGATTGACATTGAGAGGTGTCGTCCCCAGCCGCTCCCCCTGCTGTCGATACACCGGCCAGCTCTTGAATCAGCTTCTCTGGAGACTGAAGCTGCTCTGATGCTCGACTCTGCAGACTACGTGTTAGTCCTTCCACGCAGTATGTGGATCTGTTATTTGGTGTTTGTTGAAGGGCTTTGTACTCATCTGATGTGTTTCCGTATCCTCTGTTAATAAGCTCAGTCATGTTATCTGGGTGTTTTGCGAGCAAAGGTGGTTGAGTTGAATCACCTGGCCTTTTGGCTGTTTGTGAACAGGCTCAGGTACAGAGCCATAAGAAAGGACGATTTGACGTCAGTGATAGTTGTTTTAGCGTTGGCTGAGAGCTTCAACTATACTGGATGTCCTCTGCCGGTGTGTTGAGCCGCTGACACAGAAGTGATTGTTTAATACGCTCCCACAGCTGCACAGTTCCTGAACCTCTCTCCCCTCCCTCATTTTCCTCTCCTCCCTCCCTCCCTCCCTCCTGTCGTCTCCATCTCTTTGCTTTCAGTCTTTGCTCTCTCATGTTCCCCCTTCCCTCCTTCTTCACCTCTTTGCTTCCTGTTGGTCATCACCTCACTTTGTCACAGTTTCTCTCTTTCAGTTTTAACTCCAGATGACCCACCCTCCTTCTCCTTCCTTCTCCCTCTCCTTTTTTCTACCTTTCTCACCCTGTTGGCTGTGTAATAGTGCAGTGAAGGTGGACTGACAGGGTGATGACTGAGGTGATGGAGACTGGCTGAGGTTCAGCACTGCAGGTCCTCACACACTTCAGCCCTGTCGAGACTGAGTGATGGCATGGGCCTGTTCTGGTACCGGGAACCATAGATTTGTCACCATGTTTCAATTATTGCCACCTTCCAGCCCTTTAGATGAATGGAAAGACAGTTATTCTGTGTGATGTGTGAGCGGTAATTCCATCCCCATAATTAACTGCCTATCATTTAACAAAGCAGATACAGTGTAATGAAGATTATAGGAATCCCAACTCATAGACCTCCTGCACGACAGCGTGTGCATCATGTGCCTTTACAGCGATTCCCAAAATTCATCTGAATTTAACTGAACCAACTTAATCTGGTTTTGGTCAGCAGGTCATCAATACTGCGTGTGAGGATGTTTCATATACATTCACTCCATGGCTTCCTGGTACAGCATCAGAGAACTAAAAAACCTGGGTGCTGTGCTGCTCGTGCCCAGCAGACTGTTTGTTGTTGTGGTTTGGAGCGTTATAAAATCAGTGTTTTTCTCCTGTGTCTGCAGCGCTCTGACCATGCTGTCAGTGCGAGTCTGTCAGCTTGACAAGCAGACGCCACTCTGCATCACAACATGCTGTCACACTGAAGGACGTGGGAGGGTGTGTGTGTGTGTGTGTGTGTGTGTGTGTGTGTGTGTGTGTGTGTGTGTGTGTGTGTGTGTGTGTGTGTGTGTGTGTGTGTTCATACAGCCAGAAGGCTCACATGTTGACATCAACTCCTGCATCCTGTTACATCACTTGGCTCAAGTATCGGCCATTCTCCTCAAAAATAATGAATTGAATGTAATCCTTTGCAGTCTGATATTAATAACTTTATTCACATGTTGTATGGTTGCCACAAGGCTGCCTGCTGTGTTTGTCTTTGTATGTGAATATTTCTTTTTCACATGCGTTCACACTTCAACAAGCACACTTACCAAACACTAGCAGGACAGCCGCTTTTAAGAACATACACATATTTTCACCAGGATAGAGACTAAAACTAGATTGCAGACTGATGTGAAAATAAAAGGGATAAACCAGATCATGCAGGAGTGAATCAGCAGCTGCAAAATGTGTGAAGCAGAAGAAAACAAAAAGGAGCATTTGGGAGGGATGGAAGGTGAATAAAAATTCAGATAGGCATCACAGTTTACAGGCTGAAACATGTGACTGTCAGTGTTAGTCTGTCTTACTTCTCAAGCCTTTGAGATGGGAAATTTGCCAGCACCATTTCACTTCATTCACAGGGATCACTTGACCGGAGGCCAGAGCACCTGCTGTTGAGGAATTCAGAGAAAAGTTTTAGATGGTTTTGCTCTCTGCATAAGGACAGTGTGCATGCCTCTGTGATGTCATTGTTGCTAGGGCTGTGCGATATGACCAAAATCTCATAACCCGATATAGGTCATGTCATATTCAGACGATACGTAGTATGGCATGGCATGCTTCTGTTAATTCAGTGCATACGTTATATAAAATGACCACACAGAAAAGCTGACAAGTAAAATATACTTAGCTATTTTTTGTCTTTTTACTTTTCAAATAAGCACATTTGACATGATTCTTGTGTAGAGGTAAAAGAGGCTAGTGGCGTTTTAGCCTTTTTGCAAATAATTAGCAAAATAGGATTTTCTTGTCATGTCAGACTTTTCATATTCAAACCACATCCTTTGATCTTGGCTGATCGGTGTCCTTCTTGTGTTCGGAATTGCCCTGTTTTGTGCCATGGTCACTCTCCTCCATGTTTGTTTGTGTAGCCGTCATGCAAATTTCCTGCCTGCATCTGTGCTGTGTACAAGAATTTAAAGCATCATCCAAATGATGAAAAATATTGCCATAAATAGTATGATAAGCAACAATATAATATATATCATATAGCACAACCAAAAGTGGTGCTGTGCGTGTAAGATGGTGAGCTAAGGGGAGTGAGAAGATCTGAAAAATATATTGGGAGAAGCAGAGAGGTGTGGCTACAGTAAATGGAGGGAGGGAGAGAGAGAGAGAGAGAGAGAGAGAGAGAGAGAGAGAGAGAGAGAGAGAGAGAGAGAAGAAGAAGATGATGGATGTGGACATGAGCAAAGAGGCCCTGTGAGAAGATGGAAAAAGGGGAGAGGACAGGAGGATAGGTGGTAAAGAGGACGAGATCAGCAGGAGAGGGAAGAAGAGAGTGGACAGAGGATGGAAGTTGAGAAGGCGAGAGATGTGAGAGGATAGGAAGAAGATGAAGGGATGAGCAGAGCAGAGACGTAGGGAGTAGAAGGGCGGATGTGCGCTGAATGGGGGTAGAGGGAGATATGAGGGCACCTCGTAAGTTATTCCCCGGAGAACCATCTCCTCCCCTTTACTCAGAGGCATCAGTAAATGGCTCTAAAAATAGCTTCAACAGTGAGCGCCACGTTTCTCTACTCAGATAGCCTATAAATACATGCAGCTTCTGTCACTTCACATCCGCTCCTCTGGACACACGCTGCCTCACAGCTTCGCAGCCTCCGACAGGGAATCCTCCTCTGGAGAATACAGAGGAGGAGCAGATAAAGATGTTGAGGAACATGGCCAAGATGCTTAGCATGGTGATGGGCCTGGCGGACACTGATGATGATGATGATACCAGTAATGAAGACTGCTATCATGATGATGTGATAAAATTCGTGGAAAATAAAACCTTTTAACCCTGATGCACACAGGAGATTTTAGTGCACAGGTCCTGTTAATTCAAAACTCAATAATAATAATAATAATGCAGGTTATTAATGCAAATGAGAACAAGAATGTTATTTTTCCTTTGCTACATGCTTCATATAGCTCTCTGCAGCATCATACAGCTTGACAAAAGAGCTCATTTCATGCCCCAAATGAATTAAAAACTACCAGGATGCAGTCAGCACAATGTGAACATGTCAAGGGTTTTACTCCCAACAATGTTGAAACCCAAAGAAAGGTTGTATCAACAGGTATACATACTCTATGTAGATTCATAAATGTGTATAAAAAAGTCAATCATTTTCTGACAGTGTAGGAGGTATAGAAAGTTACATTTTTCAACCAAAAGCACTAAAATGGTGCATTTCCTGTATACAGTACCTCGTATAAGCATTCACCCCCCTTTGAACTTTTTACATCATGCAATGTTATGACCTGGAAGGGCCCAAAATGATTTGGGCACTTTACCATTTGATTAACATGTAGTGCTTTGAAGGTGCCAAATACTTTTTGTTGTGACGAAAACAATAATTTAGACAAGTGTTCACCCCTCCTAAGTCAATACTTGGTAGAACCACCTTTGGCTGCAATTACAGTTGCAAGAGACTTTTGGCCTGTGTCTCCACTGGCTGTATGCTTTGGGTCATTGTCTTGCTGGAAGGTAAAACTCCCAGTTTCAAGTCTCTTGGAGACTGAAACATGTTTTCTTTTCTGCCCTGTATTTGACTCAATTACCATCCAGAACCAGGTGATGAAAAGAGTGATGCTGCTGCCACCACAGTGTTTCACTGTGGGGATGGTGTGCTCAGAGTGATGTGCATTATTTGGTTTCTGCCACACACAGTTTTTTTTGCACAAGAGTCGCAAAGTTCAGTTTTTGGCAGTCTGATCAGACTACCGTCCTCCACGTTTGCTGTGTCTCCACATGGCTTGCGGCAAACTCCAGACGAATTTCTAATGGCTTTCTCTCAGCAATAGTTTTCTTCTCGCCACTCTTCCATAAAGGCCAAATTTGTGGAGTGCATGACTGCTAGTTGTGCTGTGGACTCTGGTCTCTGACCTGACCTAAGCTGCGTCTTCTTTCAGCCACTCCGCAGTGACCATTTGCCTCTTGGTTGCTTTCTCCTTGCCTGGTCCGCCAGTTTTAGATGGATGGCCTCTCTTGGCAGATTTGCTGTTGTGCCATATTCTTTTCATTTTCTAATGATGGATTTAATGGCACCTTGTGTGATTTATTCTAACCCTAACACTGCTTTGCACCTCTCCAAAAACTTCATCCCTGACCTGTTAGGTGAGCTGCTTGGTCTCCATGATGCTGTTTGTTTGGTGATGGTCTCTAACAATTATATTATTTTCCAGATGTTATTTGTAGATAAATTTGAAAACCATGCAATATTTCACCCTAACTTCAAAATTCTGGATTATTTTGTGTTGGTGCATTATGTGCAGTCCCAAGTCAATCCATTTTAATTTGAGGGGCATAATATAGTCAAAAATAAAAAGTAAAATGAAGGAAACAAAAATGATAATGCAGTAAATGCATTCAGTTTATACTACTGAAGTAGGCTTAAATCAGTGCATCACAGATGCAGCTGTACTTCACCAACATCACTTCTCACATCCTCATTTTCTAAGAGATTATCTCTTTCCCTGTCTGATTCCTGCTTTAAAACATTCTTCATTTCCTCCTGTTTCCATTTTCAAAGTTATCTCAAAGATCTTCCCTGCTTATACATGGTCAAGAAATTAAAATCCAAAAGGACACAGTAAACTCACTATCGACGTGTCCGGGGGAAACCCCCGATTTTTACATCATGAACACATCTGTGTTGAAATCAAATAGTACAAGTAAGTACAAGTAAGTACCAAGTAAGTAAAAATCTCATGTTCATAGTCTCGATCCTTGCAACATTCATTGCCCTTTGTTGAATTTTTTAGACCTATATGTCATGTTGATTTGACTATGGCTCTACCCCAATTTTGTTGATTGGCGATCGCTGTTCAATATTAAAATTAGTCATTGTAAAAATACCAGAGCACCTCAGAGCGTCTCTCCTGCTGGAGATATTATACATCCAGGAGTTTAACCATATAGCTTCAAACATGAAATTAATACTACAACATATCAAAAACAAATATTGTATTGGGAACTCACTGAACGTCCCTGGGGCCCACTCACAGGACCGAGAGCGGGTCCTGGCAACTCACTGCATTGAAACATCACTGATAAAAGTAACATCAATGAGCAGTTTCTATATAAACTTTTTTAATATCTTTGTGCTTTCTATGAACACTTTTTCATACACAAACAATTGCAAATTAGTATGTACAAATACACAGACAGCACTGATGCTGGTGTTTGATCTTTAGGTAAGATTAATTGAATAAGTTTACAACTTTGCTCAGTGAGTGTATTTTTTTTTTTTGTTGTTTTTTAAATCCCTTATGGTTTGGTCATTAGAGTGCTTTGCTGCATGTGTGAGAGTTTTGAAAGTGTGAAATGGGATTTGCTTGTTAGCATTAAAAGAATTGCCATAACCATTTATTTTCCTTCTTTTATAGATGTAATCTTAGAAGTAAGAGTAAATTGCTTCCAAAAGATGGAAAAATAAAAGCAGTCAGGGGCAAGAGAAAGGATCACAACGGGTCAATGTGTGTCTGCCAGCTGAAGCCTTATATTGTACTTTTCTCTGCTTTCCTCACAGTCATCAGTACATTCACACTTGTATAACCCTTTGGCTCGGACAACATGGCTGCCAATGTGCTGTAAGTTAGACTTCATTCATGACTGGAAATGTGCAATCAGGTGGACGCTTGGTACCAAAATCTACACCTCCAAACAAACAGTCAGTCCATTCATCTGTGATGATTTCCTCAGCAAAGGAAGGTGTCACTTCAGTGAGCTACCAAATTCTCCCACCTCCATCTGTGTTTGACTCTCTTAATTTGACTGGCTGGAGAAAAATACGTGATTTTTTTGCATCCAAAAATGTGTTCTGAAACGATGATGTAGGTTCAGTTTTTTGATGTGTGTTGTCGATGGAACACGTTCATGTTAGTTAGGAATTGGTTGAATCCTGTTTATAGATTGGTGATTGTCTCATGTTTATAGTTACGATATGGATATGAGTGGGTCTTAACCACCTAATTTGGTAGTGTGACTGATGATGATGGGGGAGGAAGAGGAGTGATAACAGTTATTTGAGGATATTTGTCATGATGATAATAATGTAGTTGGATGAGGTGATAAAGAGAAGATTGAGTGTGTGTGTGTGTGTGTGTGTGTGTGTGTGTGTGTGTGTGTGTGTGTGTGTGTGTGCGTGTGTGTGTGTGTGTGTGTGTGTGTGTGTGTGTGTGTGTTTCTGCTGTAGATTGATTGCACACCTGTACGCACAAAAACACTGTATACGTTGTGTATATGTACACGTTTTTTGAAACTTGTTGCTCTGATTATTCTGCTTGTGTGTTGAGATTTAATAGGCTTAACTGATGAATAATGAAAGTGTTACACGCCATTCTCTGTCGAGGGTGTGTGCGCTTGCCTCTATATGTTAGAGAGAGAGAGCGAGAGAGAAATACATCATCCCCCAGGGACTCTCTCCTTTAAGGGGTGATTTGCCTGCTGGCTTGCTCTTGTTAAAGGGCTGGCTGACATGCTTTGATGTGGTTCTGTGCTCCCTGCAGTTTGATTGGCACACTGGATTAATGTTGTTCCACAGATGAAAGAAACTGTGAGGGAATGATATGAATTTTCTGAAAGGAAAATAGCAAATATTGAACGTGATTAATGAATTGGTTATGTTTGCAAAGTGCTTTCCATGTTAAGCTCTGGACAGGTGTCATCATCTCTTTTTCCTCTCCTTGGTGTGATCCTCTCACTCGGCAGCTAATCACAAAATGAGGTTCTTCTGAAGCCTTTTATATTTGTGTTCCTGAGTTTTATCTCTTTTCCTCCTCACCCCACCTCTCTGTCTCTGTGCTACTTCTAACATCAGAGTAATGTGCAGTGATGAGCCAGGTGCTCGGTGAGCAGCTTGCCCTGTGATGGTCAGTAAGCGCTGACACCTCAGAGAGCTCAATTGTTTACTCTGGTCAATCTTTACCTCTGTCCACACACACACACACACACACACACACACACACACACACACACTGCATACCAAGCACTACACACTAGCTTTCCAGCTGTGTGTGTGTGTGTGTGTGTGTGTGTGTGTGTGTGTGTGTGTGTGTGTGTGTGTGTGTGTGTGTGTGTGTGTGTCATCATGACCCTTACTGTCGTCCTGTGTCAGCCATCTCTGCAGTCTAATAAAGGTGCTTTTCAGCCTATCAGGGCTGATTTCCATCACCACAGGACACACCTGTGTAAAGGGGCAATTTCTCAATGTCACCCAGGCAGCAGCTCCACCAGACGCTGATCCACTATGCAACACAGTTGTCTTTACAGCTACTAGTGGACCTTATTGACAGATACTCTATGGAAGAATATCCAGGCTTGATGCAGCTGTTTTACCTGACCTGAATTAACTCTGTGTTTACCAGGTTTAATTTTGGTGGAGGAGCTTTAGTTGCCTTCTCCCATGAATCGCTTCTTTTAGTTTTTACTCTCATTTTATTTTGTAATCAATGCAGTTTCCCAGGTGACTTCTTAAAATTGTTTATTTTGTGTGACCAAATGTTAAAAACTTATCCTATACAGAAAGAAGCACCAAATTTGAAGAGCTGGAGTCAGTAAATGTTTGGCATTTTGCTTGATAAACGACTGAAGTGTTTATAACCAATTGTTAAAACTGTTGCTGATTAATTTTCTGTCAACCAACTAAACGTTTTAGCACTTAATTAAAGAACGAGTATGTTAGGATGGCCGTGACAGAGTAAGGACTACGTCACAGTTTTCAGGGCTTGGTGACATGATTCATTCTATACTGGTAAAAGTACTGAAGTTTGACCCCAAGCTTAGCTCCCAAAATGCCCCATCATTCACTGAACCTTGCAGTTAAAGGAATGGTTTGACATTTTGGAAAATACGCTTGTTCGCTTTCTTGAAAAGGGTTAGAAAAGAATATTTGTACTGCTCTTATGTCTGTAAGGTAAATATGAATCGGGAGCCAGCTAACTTAGCTTAGCATAAAGACTACAATCTGATGAAAAGAGCAACCATGCCTCTGTCCATCCACAGGTAACCAAGTACTTTTAAAGATCACAAATTAAGTAGTTTTTTTTTTTTTAATCTGTACAAAAAAAAAACAAAATTTAAAGGCGTCAGTTTGCTATTTTACGGGGGGGGTTATGCTCTGTGCTGTTTCTTGGCCAAGATCAGTCACTTCCTGGAGCCTCCGCTGGTTGCTTGGCAACTGCTTCCAGCCAGGGAATAATCTTGCTCATAACCCTCCATAACATCAACATGTCCTTTTTCACTTTGGCTGTTGATTAAACAAGCAAGATATTTGTTAGTTATTTAGTTTTTGAGGTGAGAGACTTGTTACCTACAATTGTCTATGCTAAGCTAAGCTAACCAAATGGCGGCTGTCCTCTTACATTTACTGTACAGACAAGAGAGTGGTATTGGGAGTAGTGTATTTCCCCAAACTATTCCTTTTAACAATCAAATAGAAATCAAAACTAATGTTAGTGATTATTGGAGTTTTTCTGCTTTCTACACTGACAGGTTATACAGGCTTTTAAGAACTGGCTTCAAATAAAATAAGACCTATAAGACTTCAACCAGCCCTTAAAGCTTTTTAAAATCTGGCTCTGATTACGAGTATACTGGAAGACAGTATGTATTTCAACAATCTGCCTTTGACTCTGTAACTGAGAGAGCAGCCCAGTGTCACATCCATCCCATACACTTTGTCACTGCTGACCACGGCTACACTGAATCTGTGGGGGGCAGAACAACCTCCTGCCCCAGGAGTGATTTACCCTGGAGAGGCATTTAGTGTGTTTTTTTACGTTTCTTTTCTACATTTCTTTTAATTTCTATTTTATTCCTGTTTATATTTTTTGTTACTTTTTCTAAATAATTGTGCAACAGAATAATTTCCCAAATTGCGATCAATAAAGAAACCATCTAAGTCTAAGTCTCTGTCTAAGACCCAATTGTTTAAACACTACCTGAATAACTCTGAGGAAGCCAGGTGTGGCTCTCAGTGGCCAAACTGTGACAGTAATTGATTGATGGAGTGCAAGTAAGCGAGGAGCTTAGGACCTCTGAGACTGTCACCAGTAAAACGGCTGTGTATGCAAAACGGCAGAGTGTCATGTCTGACATAAATATTATTTTTCTGCAGCTAATGTAGATGTTGCAGCTTGTTACCATGGCAAGGCAGCGTTGCCAGGCACTGACGTGTTGTCGTGGTAGCAGACGCTCCTGTCAGAGTGTTGCCATGTTGCGTCGCTGTATCTGTAGCCTGTGCTTTGTAGTGTAAATAAGGGTGTCTGTGTGCGCGCTCGATCATACCTCTCCTATAGGCCTGCTGTCACACTTACATCTGCCAACTGGGAAGAAGGGAAAGGAGGAGGTGGGGTGAACGGTGAGAGCGAATGAGACGTGAGACCAGAGTGCGAGACAGAGCTTGAAGGAGAGACAAAAGAAGAGAGGAGGATAACGAGGGGAAGAGGGAGCAGATTAAAAAAGACAGAGAGGGAGTAATGGGGACAGAGAGTACCAACAGAGGAACAAATGGAGGGAAGAGCACTGAGGTAAATTGGAAACGAGAGGAAAGAGAAGGATAGAAGATAATGGAGCAGAACAATTTGAAAAGACGAGACCACTTGATAGATAGATGGATGGATGGATGGACGTGAGACTGAGACAATGAATGAGAAAGCAGCAGTGTGTGTAGTGTGAGAAACAAACACAGACAATCTTCACATTCCTCTCTGCTCTCTCGCTGCCATGGCGCTCTGCTTGCTCTGTGTGAAAAGGATTCTGGGTAAACAAGTTCAGGGGTTTGAGGACAGTGTTTGGCATCTCTGTATTTTTTCTGTTTTATCATTGCAGGATTGTGTCTTGAAACCCAGTGTTCCCTATGTATTCCCTCTTCAAAACTAGATTGAATAGGAACATTTTAATGTCCTGTGCATCATTTTATACACTTTTCATCGATTTTAGGTTGCATTATGGAAAATAATTAGAACCAATTGGATCTTTAATGGACTTTAGGAAAGGTTTATGCTCAGCTGCATGACATGTACATTTAGTGATGGACCTAACAAAGCATCCAGCACGTTTAACAAATTGCAGCATGTCTTCATTCAGATGAAAAGACATACATTCAGGAAATAAATGTCTCTTTCCCCCATGTGCCGCATTTTAGCTTCGGTTGGACATACAATTAAGCCAAGAGGATAAATGTGCTATCAAATGTGTACCTGCGTGTTTGAATCCTCCTTATCCAGCCCACCTGGGGATTATTGTGGAAGAGTGTCATGCCTGTTCACCTTTTAGAGAATATTTTTAGTTACTGTTAGATTTAGTGTTACCGCTGTCTCTGTAACAAATTCCCTCTAACTCTCATAGCAGCTTGGTGGCTCTGATGGATGATACCCTGAAACCAAGAGGGGTTTGTGAGACAACACAATCCGTATATGTGCACATTAAGACACAGAGGTGGAAGCTCAGGTGGGACCATGCGTATCTAGTTTTTCTCATCTGGGTTTGTTGCTCAGTCCAATTACTGTACACTTGTTGAGTATTACATTTACAAATTCAGTGGAAGTGGGGTTTTTTTTCAGTGATGAACATCAAAACTGCTGAGGACATGATGATACCTTTAGCTCTGTGTGTACATTTTAAAGTATTAACAATTAATATTAAAGACACACGTGGTTCCCCTCATCCTCACCTCCTCGTTCCCACACATATAATCACGTTGAGACCGTATCATTTGACCACCTTCCCCCACCCTTTATTATGATAATCAGTCCATCGATAGTCTATTTTTAGCTCTGAATTTCCCCCGCTCCGCTTCTCCCACTTGGTGACTTCCTGTCTAATTATACAAACATGCATATGAATACACGTGCATGTTCTCGGACTCACTGGCAGGCTGCTGTGGATGCACAGCAGTCGTGCTTTTTCTCCTTTCACTCTTTCAGTTTGTTCTCTGCGTGCCACTATTCTGCCACTCTATTATTTAGCAAAGGTCTTTGTCCTCTTATCGTCTGACACCCAGCTGAGTTATTTCAGTGTATCAGCTATTTTAGCTTTTCCTCCAAATGGAATGTTCTTGTTATGTTGCTACGTAATCTCTTTCTCTTTTTCTCTCTCACACACACTCCCACCAACGTGCATATATTCTGTTGCGCTCAGCCGTCATGGGTTGAGGCAGAAAATGTCTTCACCCCTAAAGTGGCAGCTTCGAAGGTTTCTGTGCTATTATGGATTTAAGTCATTTAAGCCATAAATCTCTATGGCGTTCATACTCCTACTCGCAGCATCACCTCTGAGAGGTTTGGCTACACTGACTGATTGTAATGCAAAGACCATTTTTGGCTCACAGCCAACTTTATCCTTTATTAGCGAGAGCACGACATCCAATCAATAGTCAACAGCAGCAGTGCTTTTGGCTCAGGGGAAGCGCCGCTGCCTCCTCTCAGTAAAGTCTGCTGCCATTTTTTAATGTGAGTACCTGTGTAGCTTGTCCTGCTTTGTTCAGCTCATTTATTAAAGCTCTGCTTAGGAGTTAGTGTGGCTACGTGCAAAAACATTTAAAGAGAAAATCCACTGAACTGCAGACATTTCAGCCTCATCCACAAGGCTCCATAAATTATTGACTGTATTTTTATCATTTTTGGCCTCTACCTGTGAATCTTGGAAGATAAGAAACAGGAAGTTGGTAAGGTTAAAGATAGATGAAGAGGGAGAAAGGTAGCAATGGAAGCAGCGGGAACAGAGCTTGGATTTTGCTGGGGACAGTATTGGCCTCATTAAAAGGTCTACTTTATTTAGTGGTTGTTGCTGAGGAGAAAGGAGCAAGAGCAGAGAGTGAGGTAGGAAAAACAGGTAATGTGTTAAGCCGCTCTAAGAAGAAATGTGTGAAAAGGAAGGAGGGAAGAAAATAGGAGTAGTCGGACTATCTGCCTATCTCAAGGCCTGATAGTCGATCAATATTCCCAGCTCAGATCCAGCAAGACGCTCTCTCCCCCTCGCTTTCTCTGCTCTGTTGGTGTGTCCAGTGAAGGAAGCTGTGGGAGAAGACCATTGGCAGGTCATCAGTATTCCAGCAGGCTCTGCCTACTCCGGTGTGGGCAGCAGAATAATTTCATTCTGATCTTATAGATCAATAGCTGTACCCAGCGGAAGGCGACCAGCCCCGCCTGGCTGCCCGAGCTGCTGCGGTATTCAGAGTAGCACTGCACATTGGATAGATGGTCCTGTTCAAGATTTATTTTTTTGTTTAACATGCAGTATAGTTCAGGGAGTTGGCCCATTGTGCTGGTCTATGAAGCATCTTCACATTTGTATTTGTTTTAGGGGATATAAGAGGATAGCCAATACTTTGGGATTATTGTGGTACTCTGTGGGGTGTATACATATAAGGGGGGTGGACAAAGAATCACAAACAATCTGATAACGATCTGATAAATATCCCATAAATATACGATCTCTTTGTGAAGCTTCTAACATAAGATTTTTGTATAGGCTGAATCAGAGAAGTGATGAGTCAACTCAGGCGTAGGGAAGGTATTTATTACTCACTACTCACTTATATGATATAATGCAATCCAATAACAGGCAAACTTAACCCTCAAAAATACCATGGACTTAAATCAATACTTCTGAAACTGGTTAAAAAAAACCATCCCAGTGTTAGGATTGTTTGTCGAGGGATGTTAGATTGGGTTGCCAAAAATTGAAAAACTTACATATTTGCAGGGTGTGGATACAGTAAGATTCACCTGTATTATGTAATGCACTCCAACACAACACAACAGCCCTGCAATACTACATTTTGGTTTGTGGATTAGAAGTGTTTATACTAAAGGTATTTAGTTTACAATGAAATATGACAAAGAGAAGCAGCAGATTCTTGGGACTGAGAAGCACTATTTCATTATTTTTGCTTGATAAATGACAAAATCTATTAATCAGTTATCGGAATAGTTGCTAGTTGTTATCCATTGATCGACTAATTGATAAAATCATCATCTCAGCTCTAAAGACAGCATATCTATGGTACCTGTTATAGGTGAGATAAATACTTCACCAGCTGTCTAGCTTGTTTTGTTTTGTTTCTGATGATGGTGGCTAGTAGTCCACACACGGGTACACCCTGGACCGGTCCCAGTCGATCGCAGGGCAACGCACAAGACAGACAACCATTCACGCTCACACTCACACCTAGGGGCAATTTAGAGTCACCAATTAACCTAATGAGCATGTTTTTGGTCTGTGGGAGGATGCATGGGAAGAACATGCAAAAGGCCCTGCCTGGGGATCGAACTGGCAACCTTCTTGCTGTGAGGCACGCACACTACCTGCTGCGCCACCGTGCAGCCCAACATCAACAGTGGTGGATATTAATATTTAACCATCCTGTTAACTCACGGGACATTGTACATCTCTTGGTGACACCTGTCTGACAGCAGTGTAAAGCAACTGAATCAACAATGTGGTCATGTTGTGCAGTATATAGCCCTTTATGAGCGCATTGTCTTCAGCTGAGTCTGAGTGATTCTCAGAGTTGGTGTACATCGAACAATGTGGATGGTGGCACACATTGCGAGACACACCTGCACACACACACACACACTCTATCACTCATACCTGTGGTGTTGTGGATTTACGGTGTCCTACTGAGCTGTGATCTGCTTGGAGATGGGATTACTGTTGGCACAGTGGGCATTTTACCACCATTTAGTGTCACAAATACAAACACACAGTCCAGTACATACGTGTAGAGACACACTGACAGAGCTTAGTACACACAAATTCCCCTATATACCAGGGCAGGGAACTTAATCAAATTTTAATTTCAACTATGATTTTGGCTTCAAACAGTTCTGAAAATGAAAACAATTACTGGGCCACATTCCATTTCACAGTGATGCTTTTGCTTTGTCTGGTGTTAGAAATCCAGTACGCTTCTTTGCTTTACAGTGGTACGCTTTTGCCCCTCCCTAAAAGCCCAAACACACTCTCAGCCAGGCAGTGACATGTGTAGTTCAGCTCAAGCCAAGTTGACGGAAAGAGAGCCTTTGGTCAACAAGAAAGGTAAAGCCAATTAAGCTGTTACAAGATATAATGCGTGGGTGCACACAGCGGGTATATGTACACACACACTCATGCTCAGTGAACTTGTGTTGGAAGAGCAGGCAGGGGTGGTTGTTATGCACTGTGGCAGTCCTAAAACCACATTCAGAGCCCAAGCATGTGATGGGTTCCAGTGCACGTACTGGCTCTCTACAGTGATGACTGTGTGTGCATGTCGTGGCCGCTGGTCGCCAAGCATGTTCGATACTGAAATAGTAAGAGAAAACTACATGCAGTTAGAGCTGACTAAAAGGACACAGTTAAAAAGGCTAGTTCAATAAATGCATGTTTCCAAAGTCAGTGAGTAATGATGCTAAATATTAGTGATTAAAATAATCATGATTAGGATTTTTGCAACAGTTGAGCAGCCCTACTATGTACACAGTATGAACAGTGTTGGCCAGCCTTGTAGACAGACTATAGATGTCTGATGGTCTAGTATGACTTCCTCACTCATTAGGTGCTGCTGAGCTGCTGTCTCTGCTCCTGGTGGTGAAGTAAATACAGTAGAGAATGTTCAGTGGATGCACTGCAGGAGCAAAGTGGTGACAGACGATCAATAGAGATCTAATGATTAAGATATCACACTCTGGGAGAGTTAGAGGATCCTGCACTCCGCAAGAGGACTAACCCCCGACTCACTGTGTGTGTGTGTGTGTGTGTGTGTGTGTGTGTGTGTGTGTGTGTGTGTGTGTGTGTGTGTGTGTGTGTGTGTGTGTGTGTGTGTGTGTCTACAACACATCCACTACCCGCTGTTTTAATCTCCCACATCTCACACTTCAATTATGATACTACTAAGTGTTGTACCCCACCGTTCATACACGAGCACATGTAGTATTTTTTTTGTTTGTTCGTTTGGTTTTTGTTGGCAGAGCTGCTGATCGCCGTTTCAGACCTGTGCTTTTGAACGGTTGGAGCACAAATCTTACACTTCAGCCAGATCTGACATTCTGGTAACAGCACGGCCAGAATGTCAGATCTGGTTGAAGCCAGCCGGATCAATCCGACTTAGCTTTTACCGTGTGAGTCCTGGGAAATGCTCTGAGAGTGGACTCCCTCTCTGCACACAGCCAATGACTGTTTCCAGGCATGATCAATGGAGAGCAGGAAACAACACCAGCGGACTTCACCGAGACTAAGCTGAAAGTCCACTTGGCAGAGACACAAACACAGCACCTCATTAAACTCCAAACTCCCATCGCTGCCATCACACAGCCGAGGCCTCGACTGCAGCACTGATGGAGATCTCTAGAGCGTTGATGTAGGAAGGCTCTAATTGCTGCATGGTAATGTGGTGCCTCTGCATTCCTGCTGTTTCGACAATAATCCAATCGGCGCAGTATTGTATGCTGTGTAAGGAGGTTTGAGTTATGCTTGGTAAAAGTGGCATATTGATTCACTCATTACGAAAACAGCTCTGGATTAGCTTGTAGGGACTGAATGATGGTGGTTGGAGCATGCTTTCCCTGCCTCTCTCTAGCTGCCTCTCTCTGTCTCTCAGTCTCTCACTGTCACTCACACACAATTGTGTGAATGGATTTGGCTATCACAAGCAATGACTCCTCACTCAGCCTCTTCTGTTCTATTTCCTTTCCCCTCCCACTTCCTCTGATACACTTTGTAGCCTCAAATCTGTCGTCTTTTTCTGTCCAGACCTTTCTCTGCCTTCCTGCCTTTTCTTCTCAAGTGCTCTATTTGACTCTGATGACCTCTCTCTCTTTCTTTTCCACTCTTTCTCTCTTTCTGCCTCTCTGCAGGTACCACCAGGCAGCCTAAGGAGGGGGAGGTGCCTGGGGTGGACTACAACTTTGTGAGTGTTGAGCGTTTTATGGAACTGGAGCAAAGTGGAGCCCTGCTAGAGAGTGGAACCTATGAAGGTGAGTGTTTGGAGCGCTGTGGTGGCTGTGCAGGAAACATTTTGCATCCGAGAGACAAGTACAGTACAGGTGCTTGGGGAGCAAAAATTGGAGCATATGTTTCAGTAGACCTATTTTACTATTTTTAAATGCAATCTGCCATCTTTTGCTACTGTGTAGATACCTTTACTTGATGGATCAGGTGTGTCAGGTGATGCTCTTACACACAGCACAAGTAAACAAAATATGTGTTATGCACAGAGTTACATATTACAGCTGGTGTTTTTGAACGGCTGGTAGACTACTACTGTGTGTGTGTGTGTGTGTGTGTGTGTGTGTGTGTGTGTGTGTGTGTGTGTGTGTGTGTGTGTGTGTGTGTCTGAGAGAGACAGAGAGACAGAGTGAGAGAGAGAGAGAGAGAGAGAGAGAGAGATGATGATGGTGTGTGTGAGTGAGGGAGATTGCTGGATGAGTGCCATTTCCAAGTCATGTCAAGTCTGTGCATCTGCTTTGCTACACTGTCAGGGATACATCTACAGATGGGGGATTTGCTGGTTCATTTGCCCAGTAGCAATTTTTGTGAGCATGTGCAGCAAAACACACTCACACAAAATATGTGGGTGAATGCGTGTGTGTGTGTGTGTGTGTGTGTGTGTGTATTTCCTTTTTACATGTTCCCTTTGTAATTGTGTGTCTTTGCATGTTTACAGTGTATGTTTCCCTTAACACAGAGCTTACTTATGCCCACTGGGGAAAGCTGTCTCTTTCTGGGTGGCTGCACTGGAGGTGCTTCAACTCATTTTGTAATGCATATTAAAATAAAAAAGTAAAGAAGGAATATGAGAGACAGGAAACCAAATAGCAAAAATGGGGAGAAAGATTTAGGAGGTAGTGAGGGAGGCTGAAATAAGACACCGAGTATCATCAGGAAACTCTTCAAGGTAATTGTAGTGTGAGTGTGATGCAAGGCTTGGTGCACATAAGAGCTTACATATGTGATGATATGAGATGAGTCACAACTGTGCATAAAGCCAAGATACCTTCAGGCAGAACCAGGAGCATTCAGGATCAGGGGAACATTGCGTTTTTAAAACCAGTGTAGTGCATAAGGAGGAACCCTGGCCTAAACTTATCTCAGTATGCTTTATATTCTGCAAAGCATCTCCTCAACCCTAAGCTTTCACAGGTGGGCACTTGCTGCATATGCAGTTTCATACTTCTGTCTTTGTGTACATACGCCTGTGTGCGCATATTTTTATTATATATGTCTTCATATATGTGTCTGTGTGTATGTGTATGTGTATGTATTTAGTGTAGAGTTTAATGTGATAAATCTGTTTGGTGGGCAGCAGGATACGTGTACTGATTGAAAAAGTCGTGGCTGTGATAGAGTCTTTCCTAACATCTATCCACCTCCTGCTGGGATGAAAATAAAGTCATGTCTGTGGACTGTGGAGTCTGTGGACTCTTTACTGTTGATCCTCTTTTTGTCCTTTATTACTGCCTCTCTTTGCTCAGCTTTTGCTCTTCTCCTATTGCTCCTGTCCTATAGCTGTATTCTTCTTTGTGAGACCCCCATTCCTCTCCACTTTGAGGAATGAGGAGTAAAATAAGACATCTCTGCCTCTCACTCACACTCTCTATTTAATCACTAAATATATTTCTCTGACAGCGAGGGGCTTGAATTCCAAATAAAAAAGAGCTTTATTGTAGTTTCATAGCAAATAGCATGAGAAAAAGAAATATGTCCAGTATATATATATATATATATATATATATATATATATATATATATATATATATATATATATTTGTTGAGAATGTTTCCATCTCTGGTAAGAAACCCGCTAGGTGTTCACGTGTTGTACTTTTCACTATCCTGTACGCATTTTCAGCCGTTCTCTGATTTTTTTCCCGCCCAGCAGTACCATTACAGTGGGTGTGGAATGTCAGGCGCCCAATGCTTTTTTTGTGTTTTGCTTTTATTCTTGTGCTTGCACCTCCAAACAGAGCTGCTTGCACCAACATGGGTGGAATGACACAGCTGAGGTTATGTTCTCCAGATCAGGTGGCTTTGTACAGTTTTAACCATTTTAATCATGCTGTTCCACCTGTTTTTACCTGCTAATCTAATCCACACAGGTAATATAGTCTAATACAGCAGGCGTCCTCAAGATACCTCCTGAGTTCCATAAAACGTCATCATATTCTCTGTCATGCAAGTGGGATATTTACATGTAAAAATACTCTAAGCTATATAGTAAACAATTTACTGAATACAACCTCTAAACACTTAACTAAAACAAAGCTATAGACAACACTCAAATGATAATGGAGACATATATTGTAGACACTGTAGTTTTTGCCTGACTGCACACTATCATTAGGTTCTAAAATAAGTTTATGTGCATCATTAAGCAGAGAAAGCACAGTGACAGGGCTTTGTTAACTTACAAAATGCTCATTTATCTTAAAAAGGGACATCACCTGCCCATGGGAGACATATTTATAGTGCTGTGTTTTATATTTGGAAAATTATCATTATTTATTAATTAATTATTATTATTAATTTTTGTGCTTTAGGAGAAGCTAAAATCTCCCCAACCCATTAACGACACCGTCTGGTAATGATGCACTTGGCTATTATTGAAACTCCAACTAATATGTCATTCCAGCCACTGAAACTGTAATAGTCTCTTTCCAAATCTACTGTCCCACGTCTGTCCAAAGCAGCAACTGTAGTTTAGGAGGAGTCAGCTTAATTAAGGTGAATAGACAGCTGGTTTGGCCTTTGAGAGCCAGTAAACTAGTGAGTCAGCTAATTTAACATAACAGCAGTGCAAAAGTTGTACTCAACCCAAAAAGTAACATTGAAAGTGAGACTTTCTCACTGTACTGCAGCGTATGGCCATTAAAACAAAACACAAACCAGTCCGTGATCAAAGCTAAAAACACCTGTGTGACTTAAATTTCCACCCCAACAAAAGGTAATGACATGCTTTACTAACGTGCTGCTGCCACTTAGTTTCAGTCTTCATTGATTTTCTATCAAAGCTATGCAGAGTAACAACGTCTAAGAACGTAGGCTCCGTGAGTGTTTTAGCATTATACATTATTTACATGTTAACATATATATACTAAAGACTGAAAAAGAAAGCAGGCAATGTATGAAGGGAAGATGCAGGTACGCTCGAGTCACTGTTGTATTGTGGATGTCACAGGTTTGCAGTTTGTATCCTAGTTTGTAGAGTAAGTTGTTTTTCCACGATCATTGAAGGAATGGGGCAGACACCAATAATGACTAGACAGTAAATCAGCTGTAAAATTCCTGGAGTTCCAGTCATATAGAGTGTATTATGGGCCGAGAAATACATATCATAAGTGAAAACACAGAAATGGCATTGACTTCCATGGAGGGGTTGTACTCCCTCTCAGTGTTGCATTGTTTATTTTCTCCTTTTCTCCTTTTTATTAGAACACCATGCTGTATTTTGGTTGACTCCTCTTGTTTTTATATTTGTGTTTCTGTGGGGTCAGAATGGGAAATTGAGCAAATGTTAGCATGGAAATAGGCTGGTTTATTTTTTAGAATTCACAGCGTTGTTGTCCTTATTTATTAAATTAAAATTGCAAGTCATAAATAAAGTCTGGATACTGGATCATGTTTGTGTCAGTTCATGTTTGAAGGCAGGCAGGTCTGTCTGAAGATTTATACTATTAGCCACAGAGCCTTATAGCTAAGTCTTACATTTTCAACGGCAGTCATCTGTTCTCATGACTGCTAAACCTCCACTCTGCTTGCTAGATGGTGTATTACATCACCTGAGATCCCTCTTAAGTCATACATGTAGCTTATAGCACAAATGCCACTGTGCCTCTCTGCCTTCAGATAACTTCTACGGCACACCGAAACCTCCAGCGGAGCCATCCCCCGCAGCACCTCCTCTGAATGTAAGTGAGGCCCTGCTGCCTGGAGCCCGGCCCAGCGCCCAGGGCAAGAGGAAGAGGAACCAATCAGTCAGCAACATGGAGCAGCGTGCCAGCCTGGAGCCACCTGAGGAAGAGGAAGAGGAGAGCCCGGTTGTCAACGGCAACGGGGTGGCCATCACACCTGGTACTGTGGGATGAGACAGAAAAAGATCAATTTCCTGTTTTGGTGTTTTTATTACCCCATTTTCCATCTACTTGTGACAGGAATCAGATTCATGCACGGTCTGTTTCACGAGTGCCGTGTACCATGATGAAATTTCATAACGTCATATTTAGGTGAGGAGAAAATCTGGTTTGAAGGCCTGCACTGTCCCCTGGGTTATTTATTGCTGTCTCACTGGCATGATTGAGTGAAACCAGAGAAACGAGTCAGTTGTCATAGCAATTGCTACCATTCCTTTTTATTCTCTCTTATAGATAAATCACAAGTCTCTTTTCTCATTTAGTCCAGCCTCCTGTCTGCATTTTATACAGTCCAGCCCATGCAGGCTGCTACGATATAAGACACTGTTCCCTGTCCAGTCATTGTAGACATTAACAGACTCTGCTTGCATGATTGTGAACTGCACAGGTTCTCAATAACCTTACGTAACAAAATGCACAAGGGCACCTTAATGTATCCATGATTATCACTGTCTAGAGTCTCATTTTGGCTTCAGCGCCCGTCCTCTCATTTCTCTGTCTCTCCTGCTGTCTTTACTCTCCCGCCACTGGCCTTTGTCCTTGTTTCTATTAATACCCCATCTCTCCCCTCTGTCTTCCTCTCCTCTACCCATCCTCTTCCTTCTGACCTCTCTTGCTTTTTTCTTCGTTCCTGCGGTCTTGTCCCTTCTGCCCTCTCCTCTTCCTCCTTCCATCTCTCTTTGTAGCCTGTGTTGTCTCGGCATGTCATATTGTTTCTCATTTTTTTTCACACTGTCATATGTGCTCTAGTAACAAAACTGTAAGTCTATAACTTAATGCTGATACCAAATGAAAGACTGACATCAAGAGTGAGAAGTTTGGACAGTCTCAGGAAAAAAAAATAAATCCTTGCTTGCCTCATTTTAAACCACACTACAGCTAAAAGAATAAAATAATAAACTAAAGAGCTGGCTCTGGTGAACAGTTCAGTGATATTTGGGGACCATTTGTTGTATGTGTGGATAAAAGCATGAACCCTAAGTTGGAATAAAGACTGTGACAGAACAATGACTTTGTTCCATCGTAATTTAAATGTCATTGACCAACATTTTGATTTGGTCTTTGGACTTTTCTTGTATTTTTGCTTGGAATTTTCTGTTACTGTTTTGTTGCACCTATATTTAAAGTCCCAACAGGGCTAGAATAGTTTATTCCTCTCTATCACATGCGCTGCATGCACTAAGTTAGATGCCACCAGCTTTTCTCCTCACTCTAAAAACCTTTCCTTGTATTTCTGACTCATTCTCTGACCCCTAAAGTCTCTGTCTTTCCCTGTTTCTCCATTTCTGACATCCCCATGTTGTTTTCTCCTCATGCTTATTGTCCTCAAACCCCATCTCTCTGTCTCTCTCTCTCTCTCTCTCTCTCTCTCTCTCTCTCTCTCTCTCTCTCTCTCTCTCTCTCTCTCTCTCTCTCTCTCTCTCCTGGGGGTTCATAGCTCTGCAGTGGCTCTGACTCATCATGCATGGCGTGTGCAGTGTGCATCCAGGTCTGCATGTGTACACAGAGTGTATGTGAAAATAACTCTGTGTGTGTGTGGTGTGTGTTTGTGTGTGTACTCCACAGAGTCCAGTGAACATGAGGACAAGAGCACAGATGCCTCTGGGGAGGTTGCTGTTGAAGCGTCCATCCAGACCCCAGCCCCCACTGAGCAACCCACCGAAGGAGAGGAGGCCCCAAAATCTCCCTCTGAATCCCCCGCCAAAATTCCAGATGTAGATGAAGAGGAGCTGGGTCCTCTGCCTGACAACTGGGAGATGGCCTATACCGAGAAGGGGGAGGTCTACTTCATAGAGTAAGAGGAAAAGATCTTAGATCTTTGAAACACAAAGAAATTATTTTACTCCAAAAACAGCATGTTCCTCAACATCTATAAGTGCTTATAGGGGGTTCAATACTAATAATGATAATGAAAAACCTTACACTTGAGAACAAAAAAAATGCTTATAGTACACTACTTAAAGCAAATCCAATGCAATGCACCTCACAAAGTGCAGCTACTTTAAAAACATGGTTTATGTCTGGCTGGGTGTGTAAACTTTATAGCACTGGCCTTTATGTTGAATAATTGATGTAACTTAATGCTGCTAATCAGACACATGCAGGATACACACATACACACACGCACACCCATTCAAACTTTTGCCCTCTCCTCTCACCCTCACTAATTAGTGGCTGAGGGCTAATTAGTGGATTAATGGCCACTTAGTTTACCTTAGAAATCTCCTTGTTTCTCCTTGCCCCTGCGCACACACTCCTACGTACAGGTCATTAGTGTTACTTTACACTTGTCTCTTTCTCTTATCCTCTCTGTCAGTCTCTCTCTGACCTCTGTTTGCCCCTTTCCTCGCCTTATTGCCTTCATCTACACGTCTCTTTCTTCTTCTCCAGTCACAACACCAAAACTACGTCATGGCTGGATCCTCGGCTCGCAAAGAAAGCGAAGCCACCAGAAGAATGCAGGGAAGACGGTGAGTCTGAACGACCTTTTAGCTGTTTGCTCTGCTGTTTTGCAAACTTTGGTTTGTGTTCATCTGAGTCTAGCTCATCTTTCGGTGTGTTTGTGGGAGTGTGTTGTCTCTGCGTTTCCTGCTGTTTGTGTACCCGTGTTGTCTGTTCCTGACTTACTGTTCCAGTGCTCAACACAAAGAGCACAAAAAAACTCAGCTTGTTAAGGCGTTCTCTGCAGGTTTTGGGAGGGCTACACACATATGAAAGAGGGTTTTGAAATCCAGAAAGAACAAATTTGACAAATAGATTTACATTTTTTGGTTGATTGTGATCATTAGCATAGAATCATCTTGCAAATTGTGCAGAGAGGAATGCAGTTGTTTTATCCAATATCCTTTTTATGCTTCATCACCAAATATGTCATGTAGTAATGAGTTAAAGTTGAAATAAGACTAAAAAAAATATCAATACAAACATACAAAACCTTGACTGAATACAAGCAAGGTCCAAACCCTGTCCATCCTATGAGAGACAGCTATTAGCTGCAATTTAAACATCTGCACTGCTGCTGCCTCTTCTCACTCCCTGAAGACAAGCTTTACATGTAAACATTAGATGTTATACCTTTTTCAATACTTTCAGACTTTCCTATCTTGTCAGTCAAGTTGAGCTAGAAGCCCATTTAAGACATAAACCTTTATACACGAGTTACAAATATATAGTTTCTTACTTTTTTTTCTTACATCAGGTTCAGGACACACAAACCGCCCGCTAGTAGGATTAATTAATTCTTCATTTTGGTCTTTTGGATGTGATTTGGTGACAAGCAGAGTTGTGCAAAAAAAAAATCAAAAGGGACCACAAATGAAATTTCAGAGACTGAAAATTAAGAACAGTGGTTTACCACAATGTTCAGTCCTGTGCTGATGCCAGTCATGTAAGTGAAATAGAGTTCCCGCAGTGTGAACAGATACAGTATATAACCATGAGGTGATCTGACATCCCTGCTGCTGTCACAGCCTTTGGTCAGCGAATTAGGTTGTGATGTGATTCACCAGAGCAAGATCTGAATCAATACCCTCTCTACCTCTCCTCTGTTCTCCATCTCTTCAATTTTTTTCCCTCCTCCGTCCTCCCCTCTGCACTCCTCCACCTCACGTCTCCCTCTCTCTCCCCTTTCAGTCTCCCTCCCCTCAGTTTTCCTCCTCTCTCTCTCTCCCTCTGTCTTCCTCTGCCCAGTAAAGGGCCAAGCTGTGACAGGAATTCTAATAACACCACTCAGCTCTGCACAAACTCTCTCTCTCTCTACACACACACAATCACACACACACTCACTACTGTTGTCAATTCACAAACCCTTTTCACAAACACGGCCGATGTACTCCGTCTTGGCAGACTAAAGATCTTTCTTTCTTTTTTTTTCACCAAAGCCAGTGATGCTCAGACGCCAAGTTTCTGTCGACTGCGACGCTCTGTGATGACTTATTTTGTGTTTTAATTAATGTAACAACTTGCTGTTGTTTCGGCTTCTGTCTTTGATCACTTCTGTCTCTATAGTTTTTAAAACAATACCAGAGCTGCCTTAGACATCGGGCAACGAGAAAGCTGAAATCATGACCATATCACCTCATGACCATCACCATCAGAAATGACAAAAGGACAACCTGTGACAGACATTTATACCACTGATAATAACAGAAATGTTCCATACGGTGAAACATTGTGTTATTACAAAAGTCATTTTGATTGTGGATCAGGTTTTTTTAACAGAACCTGTAGGTTTCATTTCTGCTCTCTTTGAAAAAGCAATTTGCTTTACTTAGCCTTGGCATTTTGAATCTCAGATTATACCCTAGCCTAATCTTCCTGTCTGAAGAAAGGGAGATACGTCAAAGACAGCGCCTTGCAATGCAGATCTATGCCCTAAGACAAAGAAGAAGCAGCTTCATGATCCAGTTGATATTTTTACTCCTTCCTTGGTGCAAGGGGTAAAAATATCAATTTACTGCCCTCCGTCTCCTCCTCTGTCTTCTTTCTTTCTTTCTTTCTTTCTGTCCCTTCGTCTGCAGTTTATCTAGTGTATGAAGTTGATTTTCTCTGTTGGTCTGTGCTCTTCTATCTTTGGGGAGGCAGCGGTTAAAGGAAGTTAATGTGTAAGCGATCACCACTGGCAGAGGATTTTGAATCAAAGGCTGTTAGCAGAATGTTTGTGAAGGTCCTGGATGACACATCACATCCTCTCACAGCACCTTTGAATTGATGCCTTCCAGAAACAGCTTTTATTCCCAGGAAATGTTCTTTTTCAGTATAAACAGCTCAGCAGCCACATGGACGACAGAATGATATAACCCAGCATGCTGCTCATTACATTACTCACTCTGTTATTGTTTTCTTTTAATGATCACTCCAGTGTCCTGTAGCACTTTTTTCTGTGCTGTACTGCTTGTTTTCCGATGTTTACGCTTTTTTCTATGTACCAAGTGACGATTTAAAGACAATTTTTCCATTCTCTCCCACATTAATGGACGTGTAGCTTTTGAATGATGAAATATGCATGGATGCAAGGCTGTCAGATTCTGCAAGGAGAGTGAACAAACAATAAATGTGGGGAGGGAACAGCAGGAAGAGGTGGTGCTGTTTTTAACTGCCCATCTGCCTGAAGGATTTCCCAGAGTCTCTCAGCCTCAGGCAGGAAGCAGACAGACATTCAGACATACTTTCATCACTGCTGTTTTTGCATCTTCCTCTTCTTATTCCCTTTCCGTTGCTTCCATCTCATGCATGTGTGGTCTTTTTGCTCCACTTTTCCTTTAGCATTTCATATCCTCATTCACTATTCCCTTTCTCCCTCGCTCCCATGCTGCGTTTTGGGTGGATTTAAGGAGAAGCTTGTTTTTGTTGATGTGTTTGTGCAAATGTGCAACTTTTGTGTGCATTGTGTTGTATCTATATACTGAGGCTGGCTCCCAGAGTTCAAAGGCTTGTCACCACAGATCTGGTTGGCTTGCAGTCTTTTTGTCAGGCAAGCCTTTTGTTACGTAACAGAAGCCCATATCTCCTCTCTCGCTCAGAAGAAGCGAGAACAGAGCGGGACAAGCTTCACATCATGGCAAGTGTTGGTTTCAGTTCTGGCTTTGATACGCACTCAAACCCGACGCCATTTTCAAAGTAATCTTGGCGCTGTTGATGAAAATATGCTGCTCATGCTCTTTTAGGTAGGCAGGAGTTCTCACTGAGGCTGATGTCACAATGTTGAAACCCCCGTCTGTAACCAACGGCAAGAGAAATATAGAGAATAGGGAATTAGAAAATGACACAAGATGGAGATGGTGAAAAGAAATGTGAGAAATGATGGAGTTAGTGGAAATAATGATGATAAGCAGAAGGATGCCCTGCCAGTATTTCTTCTTGAAAAGAGCAAGACAGAGACAAATGAAGATGGAGAGAGGGTGGCATATGAGGAGAGCTGAAGCACATGCATCCACTGCCAGACAGTAATGGACTTGTGCTAAAATGTTACCTCTGAGTTACATCACTGTTATTACACCCAGTCATGTCTGGACTCGGACCATTTCTCAGTCTCTGTTTTCCTTAGCCGTTTACTTTCAGGTTCCTGTTCTGCCTCTCTCTTTATTTCTGTCTTGATAGTTAAAATGGCTGTGCAAACGCAATACTGAATTGCAGTTTTGTAATTACAGTTGCAACAATTAGTCAGTTAATTGATTAGTTAATCAACAGAAAACTAATTAGAAACTATTTTGATAATTGATTCATATTTTAGGCTGTGCAACAAAAGGTTAGGCGCAACAAAACATCGTTTTTAGCCGTGCTAGCCTCAAGGTGGTTTGTTGGCTCTCTTTTCATCTAGTGCCATCATCAAGTCAAAATCATGATTTTGGTTTATGACTCAAAATTAATGACATTCTTATTAGCCTCAGATGTACTTTGTGTAATTGCTGATTAGCAAATATTTGCATACTAACATGCCAAACTAAGATGACGCTTTACTTTATTGTCATTGTGAGCAAGTTGGCATGTAGTGTAGCTTCTGCTGCTCGCATGTCAGTCAGTGATCACCATTCTTTGTACTATTTTCTAACACTTTATAAACCAAATGATTGACCAGTTGAACTTGAAAAAAATAACGACATAATGAAATTAAATAATCATTAACTACAGCCCTATATAAATATATGTTCTCATATTATTTATCAACATTGGAAGTAGTTTTTTCTTAAGGTCTTGGTTAATTTTTCTTTCCTGAGTCAGATGACTTCATTGAATCTTGGCTGCCTGTTGGTCAGGGAGACTTTGTGTGAGAGGGGAGATGAGTCATTTAATGCAGAGGAATCACAATTAGACTTCATGTCAAGAGAGGCACCAGAACAGATACACATAAACAAGCACAAGAGCACACAAGCAAGCCCCTCGGTGCTCGTACTATACACAGACACATGACGAGGTGTTTGTTTAAGTGTCAAAGAAGATGACGGTTTCACTCATTCAGACGTGCAAACACATTTCAGCTATCTAACACACACACACTGCAAACATAGACCCATATGAATGCATAAAACACACAAAAACTCTCTCTCTCTCTCTCTCTCTCTCTCTCTCTCTCTCTCTCTCTCTCTCTCTCTCTCTCTGTATTTTCAGTGGCAGGAAATAGAGACAAGACAGAGCCCTCAGCTCAGGCGAGAAAAAAAAGACTTCCACTGGTGGTTTCCATGGAAACTGTCTCCCTTTCACTTTAGGGGGAGGGCAAGCGACTAGTGGATGTGTTAGGCCGACATTTAAGGTGGCTCATGGATGGGGTGGGATGGAATTTAAGGTGGTTTGAAGTGTGAATCCATCTGACTTTTCTGGCTCGAGGACGAGAAGGGTCGTCCGAGGTAACGGCAGTGCGGTGCAGGCGGTTTGAGCAAACAGCAAAGCAGAGCAAAGATAATTGCGCCGTGCACCCCTTTCACCTTGGGCTGCACAGTCAGCATGCTCAGCAGCCAGGACTCAGACACGCACACACACATTCACACACGGATTATTGATATCAAGATCACAAATCTGTTCATAATTACATTACAGCGTGAGGGGATGATGCCACAGTATCAGTGTCACGCAGACCAAATAATTGTAAAAATAATAGAGCTGGGGATTCGTGTGTGTGTGTGTGTGTGTGTGTGTGTGTGTGTGTGTGTGTGTGTGTGTGTGTGTACTTGTACAGCTATCGTTGTGAGAACCAGTTTGAGTTTTAGACCTTGAAAGTGAGGACATTTTTGAAAAGTGAGGACTTTTTGGGGCCGGTTGTCACTTTCAGACAGACCTTCAAAGAGCTGTTAGAAGGATCAGACTTGGGTTTTAGACTTAGGTTTAGATTAGGATTAAGTTCTATCTTGCAAAGACAATAGTTTGACAGAGATTCCAAAACAATAATGCTGTTCAGTACTTCGCTTGGAATAATATAAACATGTTGGGGTCTTGAATTTCTAAGAAGTTTCCTGATAATTTCCAAGAAGTTTCCGGGTAATAACTGGAATTAGTTCCAGGTAAAGTTGCTCTGTAGATGCACATCCAATCAATGAAATTCAAATGAAATGCTTGTATAACTCAGAGTCGTTCAGCCCACAGTGCACAGCAGGTCAGCTAGATATTCAGAAATGTAAAATGTATTTGTGTTTTAGTAAGAAACTCGGGTCAAAGTCCCCCATTGTGCATTTGTCATCTTTTTCAATCTGTATGACACTAGCATTTTTCTACTTTCATCAGACTTGCCTTATTTCCCTGTGGGAAATGCACACCTACGGACACAGTCATGAATTAGACTGTTTGATACAAGGCATGAGGATGAATTAATATGAGGGAGGAAGATCAACCTTTCAAGAATGCTCGCTGTTGAATGCTAATCACAAGTGCTGTATTTCTAGTATATGTCTGAGTGGGAGGGTAACAGCTTGGCTTGATGGACTGTTACTGTGTGTGCGTGTTTTTGTATGTTAGCTGGGCCTTGTAGTGTGAGGTCGATCCCCTTGTTCCATTCCATATGCCTCAGTGAAAGCTCAGTGGTCAGGCTGAAAACCAAAACATCCTGAATTTTACACACACCCGCAGAGGAACCCATTATAGTGCATTACATGTTTTGTATGTCTGTGGAAAGTTAAGGGAAGTGGAATAGAAGAATGGGTCATAGAGCACAGGAATTTTAGCAGCGCCTTGACCCAGTTATTTTACGATGGAGAGAGGAGAGCTAAATCAGCAAAGAGAGTGGGGAACGGAGAACCAGAGGAGGGGGAACAGGAGACAATCAACGCAACAGCCATGGAAGCCATCCAAGGCAAAAATGAGTGGGTGGGTGAAATAAAAACAGGAGACAAACATGAAGCATGGCAAAGGTACTTGGCCCTGAAAGATTTGTGAAGACGACAAAAGGAAGAGAATGAAAGACGGACAAGGCAGGATGAGATGTGTCAGACAATTTAAATGTTCCTTTCTTCCCGCCCTGCTTTGTATTGATGTCTGTGTTGTGATTCGTGTCTCTATGAAGGAGCCACTGCTGCAGATCGAAGTGTTGTCTGTCTATTAAAGGAGCACTTTGGGAGCATCTAGCTGTGAGCTCTGAGATTCATGTTGTCTCCCCTCAGTGGTTCAATTTAGTGTCTACCTTCCTTCTCCTGCTCTCAGCATAAACTGACTTCATTTCCCTCGTCTGCTTCTTTTTCCTTTCAGAACTGCCCTATGGCTGGGAGAAGATAGATGACCCCATCTACGGCAGCTACTATGTGGAGTAAGTCTCCCTGCTGACTTGGTTAACTCAGATGCTTTGTAGTAAAACAGGAAATGCATTTTTATGGTTCACAACGCCTCATTATGAATTATAAATGACTAGATACTCATTTCTTTTTTATGTCTCACTGCTCATTTCACTGAACTTTTACAGTGAAATGCTTGTCTGTATGGACTACCCGGATATAAAACCTGTTCGAGGTTATTCAGTGTGTTGCATTACAAACACGTTATGTTGGTATCTAGGGAGGTTTAATTTGGAAGTACATTAAATTTTGTTGTCATCCAACCCAACTTATAACTGTAATTTGAGATGTATTTTTTTAATTTCCTGTACAACGTTTGGTTGTAGTTACCTTGGGAATAGCTTTTTACATGCAAGGCAGAGGGAAAATCATAGAATAAGATGTGTTGCTATATTTTAAGATAGCCAACAAGTATATGTAGTCGTGAGAGCTACTGTAACATCTGGACCCACTACAACATTAATGCATTAAATAAGTTTTTTTCAGATTGAGAAAATGGACTCCACCTGTCCCTGCTTTGCATCAGCTGTATGGCATCATCATGTTAGCAAACAACTTCCTAACATGCCTTATACATCCAGCAGAAGCATGAGCAGCTGAATGTTAGATGTCTGGGCTTTAAACTCACCAACTTTTCACCAGAAGTTTATTTCACGTCACTGCAAGTGTGTGTTGACCAGTTAGCTTACACATGGCTTCTGTGACCCAGATCAGCTACCCGCCAATTTACATGTAGTCGTAGGTGGGAACTAAAGGAACTCAAATTTGCATAACAATATGCACCAGCAAACCAAATCAATGAGCTGTTGATTCTCAATGGGATGAACAGGACTACCAACCCTTTCTGTAACAGGGAGTCATTTGACTCAGTATGAACACTTTTGGTACTTTTGGTTCTTAAGTTTTTTTCAACTTTGAAAAAAATTCAAACTGCAGCACTGTATTGTGTGGTGTAGCTCTGGCTGAGGCCCAGAATTACCCCCTTTCTATTATTTGCATTATATTTTCAGTCACATCAATCGAAGGACTCAGTTTGAAAACCCAGTCCTGGAAGCCAAGAGACGCCTGGAGCAGCAGAGGCAGATGCAGAGCCAGGGACTCTCTGCTCTACCTCTGCCCACTATATACAGAGGTACACATGTAATACCATAGTATGTGCAGTACTGAAATCAAAACATGGTGACTTACTCACTGAGTTTCACAAATGTGAAAATGTAAGGAATGCAGAAAGGACCTGCATGGCACATGGGCTCAGTCTTCATTCCATCAAGGGCCCCTGAAATTCATGTGCTGATAGGTTCTTAACTGTTGGGCATTTTTATTATATTGAACATTGTGCATTTTTTTCCTTGTACATCTCATAGAATGGGTTTTATGAGCATTTGACAGGGCAGATGCACAATGTCACAATGTACAGGGTCGAATGGAGATTGCTGGCAGTGCGGGGGACAGAGAACATGCTCGCCCCGAGGCCCCTAGTGGTTTAATCCAGGCACGCGTATGACAATGTACTAGACCAGTACATAATGTCCCGCTTCATTTGAGTGAAAACTGCATATCTCCAATGAGTCAGCTTATCAGTAATAAAGGCAAATGTGTCTTTAGTGGTGCTTTTGTGTGTGAAAATGTGCACAATATGTACATTCAGGACTGAAAAGATCACGTCAAACTTTCATTTCAAGTAAAATGCGACAAGCCAAATGTACAAGTTTTATAAATATCAAGGATATCTAAAACATCACACTTCTCTCCCTACAGAGAAGCCATTGTTTACGAGAGACCCAACCCAGCTGAAGGGCACCTTCCTGTCCACAGCCCTGCAGAAGAGCAACATGGGATTTGGCTTCACGATCATAGGAGGCGACGAGCCCGATGAGTTCCTGCAAGTGAAGAGTGTAATACCAGACGGACCCGCCGCTCAGGATGGAAAGATGGACACAGGTAAGTATGTGTACCAACGCAGTATTTTGACAACTGGTTGAGAAATAAATTGAGGTTTAAACAAACTACAAACTCAACAAGTCCATCATTATGGACCTTAATTTCCTGCCAAAATGATGTGAAGACCTCTGGCTGGCAAAGTTTCAGTTTTTTACCTGCCTGTTGGCTAATTTCTATCAACATTGTTGTACCTAAAAGGCCAGGGGAGCACAGTACAGTGTTGCTATCCAGTAAATCTTGTGCTGCAGTGTCATTTTGGCATCAAAAGTTCAACTTGTGCCTCTGCCAACTCAGATCATTTCTTAGCATAAGCACAAGTGCTTTAGTTAGTTTTATGGCTTCAGCTGGCAAAGGTCACCCACATACACCTCCAAAATCACATTCTCACACAGTCTTATGTATGTATCTCTTGATATATTGTCTTCAGTGATTTAGTGATGCACTGAATTCAATTTAAAAAAGAAGAAAAAAAGAAAATGTATATTTTTCCATCAGAAGTTAGTGTCTCAAGACTTAATCTCACTTTCCTAGTGGTAATTTGAAGCATTATTGCTCCTTTAAGGAGCGATTTTATCTTAACATCATGCATGTTTTGAGGGGCGTTTCCTTGATTAACAGATGTTTTGGCCAATTGTTAGTTGCAGTCCATGGTTGTTTTTGCAACCTCAGCTTCAACAGTTTGAATTTCATGGTTCTAGAGATTGACAAAGAAAACAGTAATAAACCACTGGATTATGTTTTGTGCTCCTGATGTCCTTTTGTCAACCAAATAAATGGCAAATTAAGCACAGCACAGGCTACTCTTCCCCTCAACCTTCACCTAAGGGGTACAACACAAGACATATTTCGCTCTATTCATTAAAATAATATAAAAAAAAAAAGCTTGGGTCTGTCTCATGATGGTCTGTGCCTTTCACAAATGCAAATCCAGCACAGTTTAGAACATTCTCCCAAGCTGTATAATAAATAAATGGTATCAGTGGTGTCAACAAAATTGTAGTGATACTCCACAAACTGTTGAAGCACATCTGAGAAATGAATAACTTTCAACACCCCCAGAAATATCAATTCATCTTAAAAGGGGACAGCATTAGCCCTTGGTGCCATATTTGGGGTGCCCTATATTTGTGCCTGTAGCACTGCGTGTCCCAGACAAGGACTTCAGTTTCCTCTCAGCACACTCTGTCCTCTGTCAGTGCACTATAGCATTCTGCATTTAACGGGAATGAGAGGAACTGATTTGATTGGCCATAACTGACACCAGCCCACACAACACCTACTTTATTAGGAGATTCATTTCTGCTTTTACTCATCTCATCGCTTGGTACTGATATTGCTCTGCAGGTGCAGTATCAGTACACTAGCACTTGTTGGCACAGCATATCAAAAAAACAGTCACACACAGGTACACCAGTGTCTGATACTCGTGTTTGTGCTTTGATTCATAAAACCAAAAATCTGTAACTCCCACACAATCAGTAATTAAGTTTCACATGGCTTACTTAGTAGTTTGAGATTGAGATTTGAGATTTTCATTTGCAATGTCACAGAAACTCGTCCTTTCCTGTTTATGTAATGTCTGTTTTGGATCAAAGCATCAGTTGACAGTTTCCATGGAGCACAGTACATAAGAGTGTTTCATAGGTTGATTCTCAGGGTCCTCAGGTTACAAAGATTGAGTTTTTGAATCTTTTATAGAGGTTAATCTTAGTTTAAGCCAAACCTTATAGAGCTGATGTTACTAACAGTCAAAGGCTCAGAGGAGGTGCTACTGTATGAGGCTCTATGTGTGTTCTGCTCTGAACCTGCGAGCTGGCCCCATGCCTGGCACGGTTGGTGCCTAAACTGCTCATTTAGAGCTCATTTCAGAGCTGGGAATCCTCCTTTCTACTCTCAGCTCCTGCTCCCTGCTTTTATGTCGCTCCCTCTGCCTCAGCATCAGTTTCTCTGTTATCTGGAATCCATCTCTTTCTATTTTATCTCCATCCCTCTCTTTGTCTCTCTGGCTTACCCTTTATTATGCTTCCTTATCTAACCATGTCATCTGACACTTCTTCTCTGCTTTCAGCCTCAATGTATTTTCATCCCTTTTCTCTTTCTACCTCTCTAGTTTTTCTCTCTTCATCCCTCTCTCCTGGTCTGCCAGCCCTTTCGTCTCTCTCTGTTCTGATTTCTCTCTCTCTCTCTTTCTCTCTCTCTCTCTCTCTCTCTCTCTCTCTCTCTCTCTCTCTCTCTCTCTGTCTCTCTCTCTCCCCGCTGTGTGACATTGCCAGAGCTGCTCACATACATGCATGTGCACACACATTCACACTCACGTGCACACAGTCACAGAGTCGCACACAGGCACTCCCTGGCTGAGATTAGCTGGCCTATTTGAGCTGTGTGGCATTGCTCTTAGGGATTGTGTACGATTGTGCATGTGACATGTATGGTGCGTGTGTATGTATGTGCACATGCTCCCAGGAGTGTGTGCGTGTCTGCATGTGAGACAGAGTGCCTCCAGAAGTGTGAAATAGAGGATTTGAGGTAGCTGCATTTGTCATGGGGCTGTAACTTTAAAGCTGAAATCCATAACTTTCCGCACGTTCAAACTACAGCAGAGATCACAGAGTATCTGGTGTTGCATTTGTGAAGTTGCTTCGCCTCGTTGTAAGTAAGGTGAACATATAAATTTAGGATATCAGTGATGTTAGGTAGCATAGCATAGCACAGGGCAACTTTTCTCACTCACACAAGATCATAAACAGCGGTACACATTTGTATTTTGCTTCCAACTGGTCACCAGAGTAACAAGGAGATGCAACGTTATTATGAATCGCATGTGAGCCAAGACTGCTTGTGACTGTGTTCAACCATTTAAATGATTGAGATTTTCATGATTAGAGTTTCTGTGGATGCCAGATGGTTGTCGTATTCACAGAGACACGCTGGGGTCTCTCTCTCCCACCTCTCTGTCTCACACATACACTTGTTGATTGCTTGTAGATTGCTTGCAGTGGCAGTGAACTGATACCATATTCCTTTGTGACACTTGCTGCAGCGTGTCCCGATACCGCTGAGATTTGACATTTATGGCAACAGACGGTGACAGGTTGTATTTTTGCTGCACAGTATGTTTACGTATGGACCGCTGAGATCAGGTCACATGCCCTGCGTAACACGTAACGCACTATAGTGTGAGTGAGACAGAACCTATTTCTTTCTTCCTCAGGTGATGTCATCGTCTACATTAATGACATCTGCGTACTCGGCACCACGCACGCCGATGTGGTCAAGCTTTTCCAGTCTGTACCAATCGGTCAGAGTGTCACCCTCGTTCTCTGTCGAGGCTATCCTCTACCCTTTGACCCTGAGGACCCAAGTGGCGCAGCAAGCACCTCGCTGACACCCATCGGCCTGGAGCACCGTCCCCTGGTGGTGAACGGCCGTGGCAGCTACGACCCCTACCTAGAGTATCTGTCGTTGAGCTCCCAGCTGCCTCCTCAGGCTCTGGCGCAGGCCGGAGCCCCTCATCCTGGAGATACGCATCTGGATGGCTCATCCCTGCCACCCACAACACCCGGTTCTGCCTCGGCACTCACACCTCACGACGACAATGTGTCCATGGCCTCCTCTGGGACTGCAGGGGTTGCCGGGGCAACAGCACAAGGAGCAGAGCTTCTGACCGTTACTATGGTGAAAGGGGCGGAGGGATTTGGGTTCACCATTGCCGACAGTCCCACTGGTCAGCGAGTAAAGCAGGTGGTGTGTCATGATCATCTGTTCATCTCTTTTCATTCACTTAGTAGACCATGAATAATCCAGAAATGAAAGGGTACATACCCGTTCGATGTTTTACTTGTATTTTACTGTATTTCGGGAAGCAGATGTGTCCTCTCAAGAGTGAAATCTCAGTAGTCAGCTTAACTCAGTAGTCGAGTTGAGTTACACATTAAATTTGTGGCAGAGTTAAAACAGCAGGTCAAGGTAAATTTAATTCAGTCAATGCAACTAAGTGTAAACTTAGACACTGAGATAATAAGAACAAAGTGAGCTCAGCCTGCAACGGATTTGTTATCTACTAACACGCAAATGAATGAAGGCAAGACTGTCTGTTAATGAAAAATCCAAATGTGCTTATTAGGTTCCTGGCTGTAAGGAACAGATAAATTAGACAAGATGAGTTGTGATGTGACAGATGCCATTTCTCGTCCCTGCTGTATCTGTACAGTAAAACATCTGCACGATAAAAACATCTGTCTCAACAGGTAATTTGTTTTATGTTCAGCACTCAAGATTCATTATTATTTGAACAAATAAGAAAAAAAAGGTAGTTGCACCTTTTCCTAGAGCTCAACAAATTTCAACAAAGTGTCTTCATGTCAATACCTTGAAATGGTGCCGTTGGCTGATCCTGTAAACCTTTAAAAACTAAAATGATTTTCAATTGCTTTTTGAAACAGGGACCAACAAAGATGGTCATTTTGCATTGAGACATTTTTGCAGCATTAATAGGAAGATAATGAATTAGAGTCCCTCAATATAACAATAAACCATGTGCAGGTTTTCACTCTAACCAAAGTTCATTAAATATGGTAGACGATACAAATTTTGTGTTAATGAGATTCAAATTACCTCAAAATCTAATCACAGTCAGTCAAATTGTGTGGCAGTGAGTGAGTGTTGTTGTTGCTGTGGAGCAGGTGCTGGAGCCGGGCTCACAGGGAGCGTCAGGCCTGATAGAGGGAGACCTGATCCTGGAGGTGAACCAGCAGCCAGTGGCTGCAGCTGGACATGGACGAGTGGTGGAGATGCTCAAAGAGTGTCCTGTGGGAGCTGAGGCAACACTCCTCATACAGAGAGCAGGAACAGGTGAGAGACAGCCTGGTGTCTTTCTGTCTGATTGTTTGTCTGCTTGGTGATGACTTTATTTGCTTCTTCTGATACACTTTCAGGCTTTCTGGTTATGACAGTTTGTTTGCAGGGGTATAAATGTCATTAACCTCTACAGATAGTTAAATTTCAACTCCTTAATACCTGGTGATTGTCCCTGATCTATTTATGTCAGCAGTGGTGGCAAAAACAATTAGAGTACAATTAGTATCAAATCACAAGTGGCAGTTTGGTATCTTTCAAAACCAAGATAATATTAGCAGAAATAAAGAAGGGTCCAGTGCAAGAGCAACTGCCTGGATAAATATAAGTTGGCTTGTGATTGAGATGCACAAATATCTTGTTACTGTTGTATCTTCAACCCCAGCTGCAGCTTCGCAAGAGAGCAGTCAAGTATAGTTGACAGTGAGCGCTGAGAGAGCAGAAGAGATTTTGATTATGATAATTTTGAGACCTGTTCTATTTTTGAACACATTCAAATCACAGTGGCTGCTTTTTGGGATTTTATTCAAGTCTCTCAATGTGGTTTATTTTTGGAATATTAAATAGTTTAGAAGAATAATTTTCCCTGCTCCAAAACTGGGCAGATGATAATAGTATTTCTTGCAATAACAACAGTGTTTTCTGAAGAAGTGCAATAATTCCGGATTATTTCACAGACCATTGACTTCTGTATGTTGGTTAAGAAACAATGAAACTTTAATGTTCCCCTTGAGGAAATAAGATAATTGCAGGAGCAAAAAGCTACAGGATACTTTATTACACATGAGACAATAGAAACGGAGAAATTAAATGAACAATGTTTTGTTCAATGTGTTTTGCACGTGCTGAACTGTATGGAGAATACACAGAAATATTAAGATCAAAACCAGTGTAAGCACATGTCTTAGTAAGCGTTATGTGTCACACCACGTGTTGTCGGTGTTTTCCAAATGTAACTTTATCACCATCATCTCATCAATGTTGTACACTGAGTTAGTCCACGTTAGGCGTGTACACCTCTAAAGGTGGCACCAACACTGCTGTGGGAAAGCAGTTTCATTCCCACTGGGGCCACTCATCCTCAAAATAAATGCAGTTATTTTACTGTAATGTGCTCTAGACAGAAATGACTGTAGGGAGTGTTAGCTAGCTGGCAAACAAGCTCCACTGGTCGGCATCCTGTTTGGCTACCTGTACTGTCTGTACTCTCTGAAATGATTCTGCTTCCATTATTATCTTCACTGTGTTTTGGTTTCATAAAGGGTCCGTGTTGATGTGATGCTGAGTTCAAAACCCAGTGTAACAAAGAGAGAATGTAATCCAAAAAGCTTAAAGAAAAAGGGCACATAGTACCATTTGTGATCTTCAACGTGGCGCTGCAATAGTTATCTATGTGTGGATGGTCAAACACCGGCAGCATGTACATACCTTTTGTTAGAAGAATGTGGCCATATGCAGCCCACACCACCTCTGAATGTGGTCTGGACGATTGCATCTCAGTGTGTCCTCAATGCGTCTTGGGTGCATTCTTCCTCCTCCACTTGCTGCAAACATTTCAGCTTGACAGATTTTCGACTTGGCTGTCTGTGTATTGAGACAGAGGATTCGGGGCTCGTGTTGATCCACAGTACCTGCTCACATGTCGAATCCCCTTAGCAACCTCTGCGTTGCACTGAGCTGCTCCTCACCACCTCACATCTAATTTTCTGCACACGTTCAGCATTTTACCTTCCTCTTGAAGTGAAAGAAGGAGACAGTCTGAGAAAATAAATCAAAATGGAGTTATATAGTCGCAGAAAAGAAGAATGAGAGAGAGTTTCATTGTGGGGAAGTTTGAAGTGCAGACGTCTTATGATACTGCCAGAACGACACAGAGTATGGCCATTTTCCCACTTCTGCTATTTCCTGCAAGATTGGCTCCCTGCGAGGAAATTAAATGGCACAGTTGAAAGCAATATTTGTTTGACATGTGCTCTTGCACTGATTCTATGAAAGGAGCCTGGTCACAGGGTCAAAACTTGACTTGATAATTACCCGGGGCTGCCTATACCACTGAGCCCCTGACCATCAGACGAACACACACACTCAACCCCACAAGGATAAACCAGGCTACATTCAAGCCTGCATGAAAGTTAGGAGAGAGAAAAAATCATTTGGCCATTTAAAGAGATCAACATCATAAGTTAATGGTTTGAGATAAATTGCCAGGAATGAGAGTTAATTGACAGTGGTTCTTAGATGGTAAAAGAATAAAGAGGAATTATAGATACACTCTCTTTGCATCGCTTCTTTTTCATAGTTTGTATTTAATTAGGGATGAAAACAATAAGTCTCATATGCAGCTCACGTTTAATTAATTGAAGTGCGACAGGAATTATCATGACAGACCTGAAACGCAATCAAAGACATTAACATGATACATCAGACTATCTGATCTAAGTGCTGTAGAACAGTGTGCTGATTTAATGCCAGTCCTGTTGTCTTACAGTACATTATTGACCATTGTAGGACAAGTATTGATGTACTGTTGCCTGGTCCTAGTGAACTGATTGTGTGCTGTATCTTTTTCAGTGAATTATATTCAGTCATCTGATTACGTGAGAGATGATTAATTCTACTAAGCCTATGATTTACACAAATAATTCAAGCAAGTGTTCAGGAGGAACAGAAAAAACACAAACTATGTGTATGACTGCGCGTCAGCATGCATGGACATGTACGTAAGCAGCTGAGATCAAATGTTGTGGCGCTGACCAATCAAGCATCTTATTAACAGGCAGAGACAACATCTGCCACCTGGTGGTTAACGTCTGTAAATACACACACTGAATTTCACTGTCGGATGCGCCATTTAAAAAGGAAGCTGAGATTGCCATGCACACATTAATGCAACATCACATGACACGCACATATGCACATCTGTATTAATATTTACATGCATATACACGGCTTGCAGTGGAGAGAGAGAATTATGTGCTGAATGTGCCACATTGCTTCCCTTCCCCCAAAGATCTCCTCCTTCAACCTCACTAGTTTCTATCACACAACTGAAGACAACGGCCCCACAGGGACTATCAGCCTGACACACCAGGAACCTCTCTGACTCTCTGTGTGTGTCTCTCTCTTCTCTGCAGGGTGAAAGAAAGGACAAGGTCCTTTACAGTGACTCAGATGTGCAAAATGTCAGGGATGTTAAAGCATGTTTGTGTTCACAGTCATAGGATTTCTGTGCAGAATATCAATGGAATTTAGCCTGCACACATGATTTCAGATGCGTGACTGAGAGCGTCGGTGCTTTGTTTAACACAGACATGGTGTTAGACTTCCGCTGCGTGTGTGAGCACGTGTGTGTCTGTGTGTGTGTTTGTCTCGTCGTCTGACTGCTGTAGCGTGGGCACTCTGCCAGAGTTCCTCTGAGCTGTGGTCATGTTCACAGCTCCGTCCCCTGACTTCCCAGTTTGAAGCGGAGCCAACCACAGACTAGAGACCTTTTGCACCACCAATGAGGATCCAGATCATGGCTGTGAAAAAAAAAGGGTGTCAGGCTGCACAAGCCAATCAGGCTGATCTGAAGGCCATCCAGAACTCAGCAGGCTAGTCTGTGAGGCCGGCTTGCCAAACTGCCTGACCACTGACTTGTGAGAGAAGCCTCATGAAGCCTCTCTACCAGACATTCATTTGTAATTCATCAGCATTCATACAAGCCTGCCACACATTCAGCACATATGTTGTTGAATTCCATTAGCATTTAAATTAAGCTTAAATGCATCTTTAATATGAGTGGACAATTGCCTTGTAGCTCGTACTCATTTCCTTCAGTGGGTCATAAAGGAAAGTTTTCTGGAGAATAAGTTATTAGAATTTCTTAAAGGCCTCCCTTAAGACCTGTATTCCCTGCAGAACGTGGTTATTAGTCCCAGCCTCCCACAGAGCGCTCCCTCTGCTGCTGCCACCGTGCTGAATCATTTCAGCACCACGGACAGCTCTCCTCAAATCGCCATTTATGTTTATGGCATTCATGGACGGAGGCGATTATATTTCCCTTTTCCTCATTTTCTTGTGTCCTCCTGCTCCACGCTCACAGACACAGGAGGGACAGACAACATTTGTTTTAGAAAATGGGAAAGATTTCTGCACAGAAATTGGGCTTTAATTGGATGGATGGAGGCAGGGTGGCGGGAAAAATGTGGGAAAATAAAAGATAAAAGCGTAAGGAATGGCAGAAATGAATTTCAATTTTTGTTTTGTCTTGGACTGGCAGCGGTCTATTGTGTTTAATTTTCCTCAAATCTCCCCTCGCTGGCTGATTTTGATTGAACTTTCTGCCATTGTGTTCTGGCTCTAAGTGCCCTGGCCTTCATCTAACACGTCTAAAAAGCAGGCAGATGCAGAGTAATTCCATAAATATGTTCCATCCAGTGCTCTCTGACATTTCTGAGGAAATCTCATAAACGCAATAAATATTAAATACATCAGGATTCTCTAGGGAGTATTTTACAAGCGCCCATGTCTGTTAAAGGATTCATCAGCAGTGCTGCTGCAGTCGAATGTGCTTTATGAGTGTGTTTGTGTGTTTCTGTCCACATGTGTAAAGATTCAGGCTGCATGTTTAAACAAGGCAGTCACTGCATGTAACCTCCCCTCCATATCTAAATGTATGTATTTGGGTCTCGGCAGCATAAATGTACTGTATGTCTTTGATTCAGAGGAGTCACAGGGGAGCTGCGCTGATGAGATTGTTGTTGTGATGGAGAGTGCTCCCTGCTTCTACATGCAGATAAAATATGACTTACAGAGAAAACTGTGCGTGCGTGCATGTGTGTGTGTGTGTGTGTGTGTGTGTGTGTGTGTGTGTGTGTGTGTGTGTGTGTGCGTGTGTGTGTGTGTTGAGGGGAGGGGGTCTGTGCTTTTGCCTGCAGCTAATGATGTAATTATGTTGAAAACAAACGCAACAACTAAACCCGTTTAGGATGAGTTACACAAACAAAGTCAAAACAGAGGAATATGAAATCAGCAAACTGACGTTTTTTTTCACACGTTTCAACACTCATACCCAGTGTCTCATTTTTAGAAACCTCGCACATAATAGTTTTTTTGCCTGGATTTTGTTGTTTCATACGAATCTGACAGTTTAACCGAGCCTGCCGTCTGTTAACTGCGTTTTCTCTTTCTACCTCAGGCCACATCTCTCCGTGGAAGGCCTCCAAACAGGTACAATGATTGAACAAAATTTGTTTCTGTGTGTGTGTGTGTGTGTGTGTATGTGTGTGTTTGACTGAGGCGGAGAAACAAAACAGAGAGGCGGGAGGAAAAATGTGCGTCTCTGAACCAGATTTGTTTGTCGAAGCAGAGACGTAGAGAGAGAAGTGTGTGGGATCAGCGTTTGTCACCGGGGCTCGGCTTTTGCTTCACTGTGAAACGAGCCGGCCTGTCCTGACCTGCTTATTGGGTTTGATCACATCAGATCTCACACCACAGCAGCTGGGGAAAAGCTCTTCAGATTTCTACTTAAACTGCACCTGCCACTGCTTGTGCAATCAGCAGTCATTCATGCTGTTAGACAGAACGTTCAGACGTAACGAGTCTCGTCCCATTTAGGTTTAAATTGTGAATATTGATTTGTATTTCATTAATAGCCGTTTGTCTTAATTGCATAGTTGAGTTACTGAATGAAAACATTAACAGGACATAACTCACACACTTAGGATAATACATTTGTTATCATAGTTTTAATGATTATCTTCCATCATCGTGGTGACCTGTTCCTTACCATTACTCCTCTGCCCATAGTTAGCCTTGGATTTGTTGTTTTAATTTCACTGTCATTAAGTTTGTAAACAACCTCCGTCGAGATAATTCGTCACCATAAACACGAAGGTTTTATTTGTCAGAGATTTACCATTACAGTTACAATCTATCAGTATTTATACCTGACTGCTGTGTTTTTATGCAGGCTGATATCATTTATTTATCTTTCTGCTAACTCTGCACATTGAGTTTGTAGTTGTCTAATCGACACTACACTTTTTGCTGCACATATACTAATATTAGTTTTCATATGTTGGATTTGTATGCGTGCTGTATTGTGTTTCAGCTGTTTGTTGCTGTGTTGTGTGGGCTGTTGTCAGCATTGGGTGTCTGTCATGTGCAGACTGTCTGTTTTTATAGTGTATGTTGCTTCTATGTTATTTTTGCGCCCACACCATGTATCAGTTTCCTTTTAAGATAATAAAACCAATCAATGAGATGCCACCAGGAAGACACGCAAGTCTCATCCCACAGCAACATGTTGCCTACGAAACTTAAGAAATCAAATAGGTTTTACACATTTAAAATACTAAATTACAAATATGTTGAGGAAACTTGAAGCTTTTTGTGTTACACTGTTGTCTTCAATGAGGGAGAGGAGTGGCTGTAAGTAATTTAACTTTTTTTTGGATAAACATTTCAGACACACACAATTAATCCAAGCAGATTGTTTTTTGATGTCTCAAAATATGTCTGGAGGGGACCTTTAAGAATGAAGTAAATGTTTAAAAACAAAATGTTTTAGCATGGGGAAATGTGACAGAGAAATAAAGCAATAAATAAGCTGTAACTCTAAATGACACCGTGCTCCCTATTTAAATCGCACAAGCACAGCCATAAGTGTAAAGCTGTAGGTCTTAGGCACACCGACTCTCAGGGCACCCGTTATTTTGGTTCACATGGGTGCAGCAGTGCACAGAGCAAAAGGGCTGGGTGAAGTGGAATATAGATCAGAGGGTGCAGTGATCAATAAATACACTCACAGCCATTCACATCACTGGTGTCTCAGTGATTTATGACGTTTCTACAGGATGTCATAGAGTTTTTATCTCGTAAATCGGTAAAGAGGCTATGATGCATAGGATTAAGCGGCCCTGTTACTCGGATGTTTCCCTCATAAACAGGCCTCCTTGAACCATAAAAAACATTTTTTGATGCAGATTTAAATGGATCTCTTGGTTAATAATCTAATTTTACATTTTGAGCAGATTTTGTTTGCTCTTGTTGACAAAATCTGTAAGCCCAAGACCCATTTTCCACCACAGTAACTCGCTTTGCACTGCTTAATTTGAGTGAACCTGCTACCTGTTTGTGCCACACACACAGTCACACAGAGTGCTGCCTGGACTGTTCGCTGCTCTGCCACAAAAAGTAAAGCTCCAAATGTTAAACATCTGTTGTTTGTGTTTCCCTTGTAGTTGCCCGATCAGTGGGACCCACATGGCAGCCCTCAAGCAAACCTGTCCGGCCCCGTTTTGCCACCTGGTACACCCTTCCCAAACCAGCCTCAGCATCGCACGTCTGTGCCTGACTCCACCGAGGGTTTCGATCTGAACAAACCAGACCCCTACGACCTTTATGAGAAGTCGAGGGCGATCTACGAGAGCCGACGTGAGTGCTGAAAAACACGATGCACATGATGTGATGATCTGAAAAAAAAGAGAGAGTCAAAGTTTAACGTCTGCATCTGTGTCCCAGGTCCAGAGTATGAAGAGGTGGAGGTGCACCTGCTGAGGGAGAAGACCGGGTTTGGCTTCCGCATCCTGGGGGGAGACGAGGCCGTGCAGGCTGTGAGTCCGGACGCCCGTGACAAGGCTCGTATGGGACGGGCTGGACCACACGCATATTTAACCTCATACACGCCAACCTCGTCTGACCTGCACCTAACCTCATCTCACACTTCATTCAGTTTCACACTTTTGACCAACAAACCCTCCACACACATACTTACACACACACACACCTTGGCTTTCTCACACTGTCCTGACTCACTTGATGCTCAGTACCTCCCATACTGAAGTAACGCCTTGCTAACTTGTCCCCGTGCAAAACCGCATGCAAACTTTGTGGCAGGAGATTATTAGGAAGGTGAAAAATGTTACCATGACCCAAAACTAGCTTACAACCTGGATAAAGCAATTACTGTGTAATTCCACTCTGCCTGCGTTTCATCCTCTTCACCTTCATCTATGTTGCTAATATTGATTGTCTTTGAACAGATTGTTATTGGCGCTATAATAGAGAACACTCCCGCTGAGCGCGATGGGCGGCTTCGACCCGGGGATGAGCTCATTTCGGTGGATAAAAATGTGGTTGCTGGGAAACCACACAAATACGTAATAGACTTGATGCACGCAGCTGCTCGCAACGGACAAGTCAGCTTGACTGTGAGAAGGAGAGTGCTAACGCCTGGTGAGGACGTGTTTTTTTTGTTGGTTTTTTTTTGTTCTTTTGTTTTTGTTTTTTGGTTTGTTTTTTTTTGTTTTTTTTTCAGATTTTACCAAGACTGCAGAACATGCTGCACATTTCACTGGCATCAGCTTGATCAAAGACAATTTGGACACGACACACGGGCTGAAAGTCTGTGTGCAGGATGAGTGTGTACCCACGCATCTTTTTTGTGGTAGTAGATCATACAAAAGTCTATCTCAGAGGTGAAATCTTCAGCCAGACATTTGGGGGGAAGGGGGGGCAGCCAGGTTGGGGGTAAGTAGAACCTTAAAAAACACATATATTAACATAAAGCACGAATGGCTCGTGGTCAATGTGTATCACTCTGTATTTTCAGCACAGCCTCTTTACCACCTGCAAACATTTTCACCACCACCACCACAGTGATAATCTACTGGGTTTACAGCAACACACTTTACTGACACATCAACTACAGACCCAGTTTTTAAAAGACAAGTGACAGAGTGAAAGTCTGATCATCCTCCAGCCTGTTACCCTGAAAAAGACCAGACCAGGTGTGCTCATGTGAGAGACCCCTGCAGCGATTACGCTCTTGATCTATCCTTTGTTCTTTGTAAGCACCCCGGCAGGCGCTGTGGTTTGTGTCTTTCTAAATACAGTGCAACTGCAAGGGCGTATACATACACAAGAGTCATACCTGTCAAACAGCCAAGCACAATTTGACTTTGACAGAGAATTCCTCTGGGAGGTAGAGCAGTGCATCTACTGGTGTATGCAGTACACGCTACAGCACTGGAATTTCTCCAATGGCTACAGCCACTTAGAGTAAATTGGTCAGGTTTTACAGCAACAGAGCTGCTGCTTTGACTCATCATGTCTCCTCTCTGGCTTTCTTTCCTCCAGGTGAAGCATGCCCTGTGAATGGCCGCAGCCCCGGCTCGGTGTCGACACAACACAGCTCTCCACGTAGCGACGCGGCCTCGGCTTCTGGCCCCATGGCAGTCGCCGCCCCCCCTGCCACCTCTCCTCCAGAGGGATCTGCCCTGCAGACCAGTGATGTGGTCATTCACCGGAAGGAGAACGAGGGCTTTGGCTTTGTCATCATCAGCTCCCTGAACAGACCGGAGAACGCCACTGTCATCAGTGAGTTGCTCATTTGGAGCCCTGAAGGCTGTTGTTGATTTGTAAATCCTGATGATAAAGGATCCTCAGGGTGCTGACTGTCATAGAGTGATTGCTTATGGGGTTTTGCTACTGTTTGAATTCATTTTAAATGTGTTTGTAATAAATCTGACCACACAATGCCAGTTGCTTTTGTTCTGCATGTCCACTCAAGAAACAGGATCAGAAGTATAATGTCCATTTTTCCTGCTTTACTAATAACCAGTGGGCTTCATGTCCCTTAACAGTTGATTTATTTCAGTGGTGTTTCTTATTCTGTCCAATAGCTCCAGAGCTTTCATTAGCTGGGGTCAAACTGAAATTGACTTGTTTTTTATGTTTTGCTATTTTGATTTGTTTTTATTTTATGTCAAAGTAGTATTAAAAGAGTCTATAAAAGTCTTCAATTAGGCCAATGCAGTCCTGGCAACATCCGCTGCACTCAAAACATATTCATCGAAATTTCTAAGAATTGTATGGCTAAATTCATGACACCCCCTCTAGGTTTCTGCACACACCAAGGAATATGAATACCCCAAAAACAAGTCTAGTATACAGTAGTCATTATAATATCAAACATTAGTTCAGGATGTAATGGTGCATGTTCAGCAGTGCCTCAGGGGTCTTCTCTGCTAGGTGGGTCCAGAAATGTTTCATATTTGAATGGAAATTTTCAGTTTTCTGTCTCTATCCGTGTGAAAAGCTGAAACTCAAAAGCCATTTGTTGTGTTTAGATGTTTTTGTCATAAAATAGTGATTAAGATTTCGAAAATTGCAATCATTTCTTAGCAGGTGTGAACAATGTATGTATTTCTATGGGGAATTCGCAAGTATTCGTAACAGTAATTTAAAAAAAATGACTGCACTGTTTCAAAGAGTTTCATGGCAGGCGAGGCTCATCTTGTAAAACAATTTGAAATGTTTTTGTCTTCACTTCAAAACTGAGTTTTATCGGTGCTATTTTGACATCTTTCTTGAAAATTGCTGTTAACAAGCACCGTGTTATTGCCTGTTTCCAGCTGTGCCCCACAAAATAGGACGTATCATCGAGGGCAGCCCGGCAGACCGATGTGGAAAGCTGAAGGTGGGCGACCGCATCCTGGCTGTGAACGGACAGTCCATCATCAGCATGCCGCATGCAGACATTGTCAAGCTCATTAAAGATGCTGGGCTAACCGTCACACTGCACATCATACCAGAGGAGGGTAAGTGTGTGATATTAAATACAATACATACAATGCGTTCTTGAGCATCCTGCATGTATTTTCAATTTGTTCTCAATCCCTCTCTGCAGACAGTGTTTAACATTTTCCCCGTGTCTTGTCTCACCTTCTGTCCAACACAGGTTCCCATTCTGGCCCCAGCTCAGAGAAGCAGAGCCCCATGACCCAGAAACACAGCCCCCAGACCCAGCCCAGCCCTGTAGCCCAGACAAGCCAAGGAGGCACCCAGCCCGGCCAAACGGCCACTCAAACAGGTCAAGCACCTGTCCAGCTCAGCCACACACCAGCTCAGACATGCCAAACAGTGACTGGCCCTCCTGCACCAGCAGCCTCCCAGCCTGCACCAGCTGGAAGCCAGCAGAGCCCAGTCACCCAGTCCTCTGGCATCCCTCCACAGCTCTACCTCCATGACGGCAGGTAAGACAGTGCTGAGAGGGATGTTCTTGTTTGGACTCAGCTGGAGCATTTTGTAGGATTCCTTAAGCATAGTCTGTCTGGGTGACTGCACAGAGCGACTGGAAGAAGACGGAGCTGGAGTCTTCAAGGGCAACAGATATCAAACTGTGTGTATAGATGAGAGGGTGCCATCCTCTCCTTGCATGCCAGTAAGTTCTGGAGAAACTCTGTGACTGCAGTCAACTTTTGTCCCAGTCAGACTCTCAGTATCAGGCTAGTTTCTACCTTGCGTAACACCACTTAGCTCTTACAGTGTCAGTGAATAATTTACCTTAAAGTATCTCTTCTATAATGCAGGAACCCAGCGATCAGGCCCTGTTCCATGTCAAAACTATGAAAGTGTAAGTGTGTGCATGGATGGGTGTGTGCGTGTGAGTCTCAGATCAAGACACTGAGAGCAGCACTCCCAGAGCTGTGGATTTATGCCCATTTTACAAGCGGGATCGTGATAAAAGTTTCAAAATGAAGAGTGATATTTCCATCCTTTTTGTGGCAGGCCTCCTTAGCCTCACACACTCGCTGTCTTCCTTCAAATGGCAAATTAAGCTCAAATGTAACTGCACTCATAAACCTACACTATGAGGAACACAGTCCACTCTCACATGAGAGGACACATGAGGACATGCAAGTTTTTTTTTCCTTTAATACTTTTCCAAAATAATGCTCTTTCCATCACGACACAAACTCTCTCCTCTGATTTTGTTGCTTTCTCACAGGTCAGAGGTAAAAGCCAGACAGGACGTCAAACCTGACTTCCGCCATCCTCCATTCACTGATTACAGGCAACCTCCGGTAGACTATCGTCACCCACCAGTTACTGATTATCGACAGCCCCCGACGCTGGACTACAGACACCCGCCCGGTCTGCTGGACTTTAGACAGCACCCTGCAGCTGCTCAGTTCCCTCTGGGGATCCCTGCTGACTTCAGACCACAGGTAGAACTGGACCAAGAACTGTGTGCTCGAGTTTACACTGTGTTGAGCATCAAGTGTTTAGAGGATGTTTGTAATCTTTGTTTGTATCCTCATTTTTCCTGAAGGACTTTGATTACTTCACGGTGGAGCTGGAAAAAAGTGCAAAGGGTTTTGGCTTCAGTATCCGAGGGGGAAGAGAGTACAAGATGGACCTATTTGTGTTGCGCCTTGCTGAGGATGGTCCTGCCATACGTAATGGAAGGATGAGGGTGAGGCAACATGATGAGATGATCAAATCTAAGACAAAGTTTAATAGTGTAAGATGTAATACAGCAGTGACACTTCTGTTGTCCCTCTGATATGCTTATTATCTTTTACCATTTCTTTTGTAGATTCACATCTTTATCTTAATGTCTGCACCATCATCTAAATGGGGCAGGAATAGTTTAAAGGTTAGGAAAGGGCCAAAGTGAATAAGTGTAAGTGTACGTGAACTCAGTGTCCGGGTAACCCTCAGTTCACCCTCAACAACTCCTGTTGATGTGCACTTGAACAAGGCACTTAATGGTCCTTAGTCCCCAGTTGCTCACCAGCAGAAGACTGCGCTTGTGTAGAAAAGTCATCTTTCTGTGGATAAACAGAGGCTGACAGAAATTGACCCTGTCCTCACTGTGTATCTCCTCTAGGTAGGGGATCAGATCATAGAGATTAACGGGGACAGCACTCGGGACATGACTCATGCCCGCGCCATTGAACTCATCAAGGCGGGAGGCAGGCGGGTCAGGCTGCTGCTAAAGCGAGGCACAGGACAGGTGCCAGAATATGGTGGGTTTTCAAGCACAAAGTCTCTAAATGTCCAACTCTTTCCACTTTTTCTCTCTCTTTCAGTCTCTGGCCTGTAGCCTGCTGCACCAGCTATATAGAAGTTCACTCAAGATAGTAATGACATTAAAGCTGTGTCAGTGTTTGGTTGCACCAAAGAGACTTAACATTCATCTTAACTACTCTGGTGTAAAGCCCAAACTAACCAAAATATTGTTGCATGACATGACATTTTCACTTCCTGTTGCTAACCAGTGAAAAGCACCGTTCTTACTGTAGTGTTTACTATGACGTGTCTCAGGCCCAGTCGTCACTTTGCTATAATTTGCTCCTCATCACCCTCAAAGTTATCCCACCTTTCAAAAATGATGCTCCATGCCAGTCGCTATTTCAAAGGGAATTTGCACCCACTAAGGGCTGGGTGTGAGATTTAAGTTTTAACTACGTTGGAACTGTCTCATCCTGTGCAAACTGTAAAACGTTAGCATGTAAAGTCCATCCTAAGTTAGAAATTACATTCAAACCAGGCTATGTTTGCACTCCAGTATAGCTGGTGCAACGGGCCACACAACTCTCAAGCGCATACTACAGATTCATTGTTTGAAGTTCAACATTACTGTTTCTTAACCAGAATGGCTTTTTTCCTGCAAACACTATGTGTTTCACTCAAGAACATCTTAGCATTCATTGATGTCTTTCTGCATTTTACTCCTCACTCTGCAGTCTTCTCTTCCGTCATCTGACATTAAACTTCTTCATGTGAAAAACAGTTTGGATCAAACAGTAGCATAACAACCTGCTCTTTTGCTCTTCGTGTGTTGTAACCCCACTGCTTTAAGTCTAATGATTGGTATAGGCTTTTACTTGCCTTCCCTCAGGAATGGTACCTTCCAACCTCTCCATGTGCATGAAAGGTGACACACTAAGCTCCCCCTATTTCTTCCTAATGGGCCACTCTAAAGACACGGTTCGTGGAAAAACTGCATGTCTCTCTCCCTACTGATTACTCTGTGTGCAGTTATAGCTGTGCTCTAGGCATGCATGTGTGTATGCATGATCAAGAGTTTATGCATGGGAAAATAGCAGCTGTGTGTGTGTATTTGTGTGTGTGCGGGTGCTTTAAGTGTGTTGTTGTAACAGAGCAATATGGTTTGAAGTGACCCTCCAGATGAAATTGTGTCATCCTAAAGAGGGCTGTGAAGTAGACTGTGTGAAGTCAGTCTGCTCAGGATCAGTCTGTCACACATGCGTTTGTTGTTTTCAAGCACTGAATGAATCCTGTCCCTTGTGTTTTTGTAGATGTTATGTAGGTTAGGCTTTAAGTGGATCATGTTGGCATAGAGGCTGACATGGTCAGGTGTGTGTTAATCACACGCATTTGCATGCAGGTTTGCTTGATCAGGATGTGGTGTTAAATTGTATTATCTGTCTTCCTCTCTCTGAATTTGTCCTCATCTGATTTTCTTTCTGTGTGTGTGTGTGTGTGTGTGTGTGTGTGTGTGTGTGTGTGTGTGTGTGTGTGTGTGTGTGTGTGTGTGTGTGTGTGTGTGTGTGTGTGTGTGTGTGTGCATGGGCATGTGCATGCTGGTTTGTGCCACACTGCTTTTATCTCAGCCCACCTGAGTGTATTTTTTCCCCCCCGACAGACTGTGCCGGCCCCTGGGATTCCCTTTCTACAGCCCACTCTGCCCTGCAGGAAGTGACCCTCGAACCGCACCCGAATCCATTGCTCTCATCCCATCCAGCCTCAGCCCCAGACTCCCCACATCAGCTCCCTCTAGAGGCCACAGTGTGCATGGCAGACAAAGCTCCACAGCTGACAGACCACAGCTCCATTAGAGGGGCTACAGGTGGCAGGTCCACCCAGCAGAAGTGTATCACCAGGGGGCAGGGAACCCCTCAGGGGTCTGGAGAGGTGGACTGTGGACCAGGCGACAGACAGCCTCGGGCTTTGCCTCCCAAAGCTGTCCTCGGGAGGTCTGTTGATAGAAGAGAGAGGCAGAGGGAGACTTGCTCCCCCTGCTGTGAGAGAAAGGGCCTGCACACACAGGCGATGAGCACTGTCTGGCCCTGGGACCCATATGTGAGTGTGAATTTGAATGGAGCCTCTCTCAGCAGTGGAGACGGACATGTCAGCCTCCAGGAGAGGCTGGCATCCAGAGGTCTGTTCCCCAGAGATGATGAGAGGGCCACTGGCCACAGTGGGCTCTGCTTTCCCTCTAAAACCATGGAAGATCCTCCTGCGAGGAGCGCAGCAGCGTCCCCTGGACCCTGGAACGTCCCTGGGTCTGACAAACTGCCTGGCACCCTGAGGTCCTGGACCTCCACAGTAAGCAGGTAGAATGGATCTCGCTGGTTTGGATCACACTGTCTGGCTCCTCATTCAGTTCACCATTGGATGTCTGAGAAGAACAGTGAATCCCTCGCCCTCTCTTTCTGTCCTGGTTTCTTTTCCGTCTACTTCTAAGATCATATTTTAAGTTTCATTTGTTCGTACAAAATACTTATTACACCCACCACCTTAAAAAACACAGGAACTTTCACAGCTATTGTAACATACAGTATTAAACTGATGGAGACTGCTTAATATGTAGGTATTTTTGACCCTCAGATGTGACGGTTAATGTTCTGATCATAGATGGAGCAACAGTGTCTGATGCTGAGAGGAGCTGTGCTGTCAACATGTACCTTTAACTGCTCGACCTTATCTGGCTCAGATTGGTTTGTGCAACGTAACCTCAGATGGGAGAGAGACATATGTACATCCACGAGATTTACTTTTGCTCCATTTTCTCTGTGCAGTGGGAAGACTACAAATCTGTCAGGAGGAGGCAGAGACACTGAAACTCCTGGAGGACATGGCACTGAGCCAAGTGGCAGCCTGGTTAACCCGACATGTTAGATCTCACATGCCTACCGATATATCATATACTGTAAATGTAAAGATGTGAAAAATATGTACATTTGGTAATCTCAAAAACATACCTGTTGGTGTTTTTTGAGGCAGTGTTGTAGTTAGATACATTGTAAAGAAAAGAGAAAAAAAAAACACCAGAACAGTATTTTAGGATCACTATTTCCATGGCCTCGTCTATAACTACATATCAGAGACTGTGCAAGTCACCAAACCCAGACCGCTGAGGGAGGCAGCGGCCGTGTGCATGGATATAAACCACCATGTCATTGTACAGGGACTCACATGTCTTTTAGAGGTAGAATAGAGAGAGAGGACGTCCTCTGTGGAGCTGACCAGTTGGTACTCATGTGAGACAAAAAGAAACTTTTTTTTTTTTTCATCAAATTGAACTTTTGAGTGACTGCAAACAGTTGGCTTAGTAAGAAATTATTATACTGAGTTATGTACACAACTTGATCACAACTCAACCATGCAGTCATTGTGCAGAATTATAAGCTGTGTTGTATTCATTTAATGCTCAACAGAAGAATTTTGTCCAGTCTATATTTCCCATTTCTATGCCTTTTACTGTGCTAAGTGTACCACATCACTGTGGGAGAGGGGCATCGGTGTGGGGAAGGGGAGGCCGATGGTTATGAGGTGGGGCGGAGTGCCTTACTCAAACTAATGCAGAGCTGTTGCTGTTGTGATTTGCTTTGGGAACTGAATGCAAAACAGATGTTATTGACCATGCACACATATCAGCAGACCGTTGAGTTGTGGAGCCTGTTTTCTTCGGACTTAACACCGAGCAGTATATACAGTTACCTTGATGCACTCTCAGCTGTATAGCTTATCAATGTCAATGATTGCCCTTGTCCCCTAGTGCTTAAAAGGGGGTCAAATGTAGCCTGTAGCATTACATCCTCTTCTTAGAGTCATCTGGGAGAGTCGAGCGGTGAATGTTTATCCAGACGGAGGTGTTATCAAAGTGGAGTCTCATTTCAGCTTTATTTGTCTGTTCTGTAAAGAAAACATGTTACGTTTGCGTGGCTGCAGGCCGTACCAGCGCTCGCTGAATCTGAACCCAAGACTTTGGATGATCTGTGAAACAGATGCACTGAAACGTGTTTGATCACAGAGGGTTGATACCGGCAGAGCTGTGGTGTGCTGCTGTTAAACACATGAAGTCACTATCCTCCTGCATTTCTCCATTTTGATATCATCCTTTTCTCTCAAGATGTTTGCTCTCATTAAAAATGAATCACCAGGTCGTCTGAGTACTGGAGGACCAGATGAGTTAAAAAAAAAAATAATCACAATGCATTGTGACAATTTGACTGAATGCAGCACGATGACACATCCAAGCTTGTGAACTGGTACAGGCATACTGGTAAACTGCTTTTAGCAAGACAATGCACCTACAGACTGGGACACTGGTCAGACCACGTGCATACAGTGTCACGAAGGATTTTGACCCGCAGTGGTTTCTGCGTAAAATGTGGTCTGGATGTTTCTGAGCTGACTTTTAAATACAGCCGTGGTTCATGTGATAAAGTGGTTAGCAAGGAGCGAAAGAACATGCTGTTAGGCTGTAGAAATGTGTCGACTGTATGTACAAATGTCAGAGTTAAGAAAAGGTGAAGGAACACGTCATCCAGCCCTCTGTCTTCGTCCAGGCCGTCCCCCTGCCTGCTGAGTGATTTTTGTATACAGAAACAAAAGAAACTGCTTTATTGGAACCTGTGAAGGATGGCACGTTCATAAATCCCCATTGAGATCAAGTATAACTGTGTAGTGTTAATTGTGTACTATTCACCTTGTACAGCTGTATTCCTACAAATATGGTTTACTGTATCATTGATACTGTAGTTTCAAAGACGTGAACAACTATTTTTATGAAATGCGACAGTACTGATATATTACATTTTGCTAAAAAACAAAAAACTTGTTTACTGAAAGATATTCTGAAATACTGTCAAATAAACTCTTGACATGGTGTAAAATATTCTTTCCTAGAGGTTGTTTTACTTAAAACCACAATTTGTCAGTTAATCTGCAACAATTTTAATGATTGTTAGTTGTTTACCCAAACAAAAACAGTAAATATTATCTGGTTCCTGCTTCTCAAATATGAGATTTTGCTGCTTTTCTGTGCTTTATGTAATTCTTAATATTTTTGGTGTGATGGTGTGACAAAACAGGACATAACATTGGACTTTTGATTAAGATCATCAATAGCTGCTGTCCAAAATGAGGCGACACCAGGACACACCAGAGCCGGTGCTAAATATCAATGAATCCACATCATATTGAAAATTGATTTTATTTAACAAACCAGCCTCATATTCGCAACATTCACACCTAGGCACAACTGTGGAACAATTTACAATCCTTCCAGTCTTTCCACATAATCCCCCTGTGAAGACCCTGAACACACTCACCCACACATGGGTTTTTTCGAGTCGACGTCCTTTCAGCTTGACGTTGAGCAGAACTATGCTGGGTCACCAAACTACGTGAAGCACTTTCACGTCAACCGTCAGGCTGATGTCAGTCAGGCACATACATGACCACATAACTCTGAGAAAAGGTCTAATTAGCCGTGTGTGGGTGCACCATGAGAGCGCTAACACAAAGTACTGTCTATTTAGTGAGCTCTTCAATGATGATGTCAATAATTTGTTTATCCTGCTGTTCAGTCCTCCTGGCATGGCTTTCCAGTGAAAGTGACAATTAATTAGTGGAGGTAATCTCACACCCATCCAATAACCATTTTAAAAAAAATCATACAAATATTTACACGTCAGGGACATATCCCATTATAAAACAAGTGTAAACACGTTCCAGCATCTCATTGCTGTTAGAGGGTCAGGCTAAGGTGGGGGGCTGCAGCTGAGCTGTAAGGACTCATCACTGAGTATAGTTCTCTGTGGGAAGCTGGGTTTCACTGTCTGTCTGCTCATTCAGAGGAGCCTCCTGAGAGAGGAGAACAGAAACATATAGAATTAAAATAGTAAAAAAACAATAAGTATGAAAAAAGTGTTAGCTAGGTTACCGGCTTACCTTTAGATGCCTGTAGACTCCCATTTGGAAACGACAACAAATTACATCAACCAAGAATCCCACCATGCCATGGAGCATGCCTACGAGGGAGAAAGGGATGCAACTTACTGTCGATGCTGATGAGGGTTTAGGGGAGGTGAAAATGATACGCTGATAAATGCGTGAACTGTTGCTTCTATGAGGGAGAGGATGCTGAGTCAATGCGTCACTTTTAAGGTTGAATGTCTCCCCTCGCAAACAGAATTACTCCTCTACAATGAACATCCATCATCTCTGGGACACGTAATGACATTCACCACCTCCTCCCATTATCTTTCATATTATCATATTTGCTGGATTATATGATGATTACATAACAGATAAAAATCTTAAATCCTGCTTTACATGATAAACGAATGGGGCCGTTGGCATGTGCGAGGACTTAAAAGGAGCATACCTGCTGCAAAGCGCGATTTAGCCCATTAAGATTTTGGATTGTTCACACCCCATCTAAGTACTATGAACCACAACGAAAAGGTGATGTTGTGACAGCTGACCATTTTCTAAAGCTTCAAGAGTGTTTTATACGGTGGCCGACAGGGGCAAACGCGCCGCAAACGGCAAAACGCTGCAAACACAGAAATGATGCAAAGCAAAAAACACACAAACACAAAAAACAAATGCAAGAGAAAAATGCTGCAATCACAGAAACGAAGCAGAAGCAAAAACTTACAAACACACAAAACAAATGCGAAAGAAAAATGCTGCAAATATCAAAACGCACACAACCCCAAAACAACTGCATGAGACAAACGCTGCAAATTCACTCCACAAAATGGAAGTGCGCCAGGCCACTAGGGGGACTCGACCTGAGGGATGGACCGGTCCTGCAGGACCAGACCATAGAGATATAAAGAGTAGACGCCGCAGCGACCGCTACTGCCTATCGGCGCTGATGAGCCGTGGGTCGGCGTCTTGGACCGGTCACCCGCTCCACTCAGCTCACTGTTTGGCAGGCGCAAAGAAGTGTCAGCACATTTAATTCAAAGTAACTCTCTGAATACGAAACTGATTTTCACGCGTTTTTTTGCTGCAAACGTCATACATGTAGCTATGATGCAGGACAAATGGTTTGGCATATTTCAATATTCATATGGGATTAACAGTAATAGAATATTCTGATGTAGCCTAGACTGTAAACACACACACACACACACACACACACACACACACACACACACACACACACACACACACACACACACACTAATATATGATAGAGAAGCAGATAGTGGCAGTAAAGTCAACTATTTTAATAATTTGAAGAGACAATATATGATTAGGCATTAGAAATTTGTATTTTGTATATTCTGTATTTTGTTTGTATTTTGCTTCTGCTTCGTTTTTGTGATTGCAGCATTCTTTTCTTGCAGCGTTTTTCTGTTGCATCTGTATTATGTGTTTGTGTGTTTTTGGCTTTGCATCATTCCTGTGATTGCAGCGTTTTGCCGTTCACAGCGCATTTGCCCTTGTCAGCCACCGTAGTTTTAAGATTCTTTTTGGCAGCATGAAATCAACCTGCAGGACTTTTATGGTTAATCTATGGAATGCAGTTGCATGTGGGACTGAAAACAGCTGAGGTGTTCATCTTGTGGGATGCTCTTAAAACCCAAGAGATAAGTAATAGACAAACCCAGACACTGTTAAGGTAGATTGGTAGTTTACAGCTTTAAATGCATACAGTAACGTGCTGTAAGCATTTAAAGCTGATGGTGACTCACATCTTGGATTTATCTGTGAATGTTCAATATAACGGTTGATTTAAGTGTCTGAAAATGGATTTTAATACTGGGGTTCAATTAATCAAAAGTCCTGAATAGCTGCCCGGAAGCCAGCAGAGTGATCTGAAAATGTTTTTACTGTTTGCTGAAAAAGCACTTAAAGGGCTAAAACACGATAAAGCTCCAGTGTGGTCCTTAAAAGTGTTTAAAAAAGAGTTTATCTACCTGTGGTGGAGAAAATGCCTCCGATGATGCCACAGAGTCTGACAAGAAACTGCCACAGAGGCATGTGCTGCTCGGTGACTTTCACCATTAGCGAGCTGATGTCATATTTCATAAAGATCCCTGAGACTCCATGGCTGCCTGCAGCGTGGTTGATCACTCGGTCCTGCAGAACAACAAGAGGAATGCAAACACGCTGATCATACTGATACATGGCGTACTACCACAAACATACAAACAAACTTCAAACTGACCTGCTCAGTGACTGAGTACTGATGCGTCTCTGCAGACACCTTGTAGGTGTTCAGTTTGGTGGGCACGATGGTGATGAAGTACTGAAACATGTGGTTCGCTGCAGAGAAGAAGCACAAATGTCTGACTCAGTTATCCATTTTTTTGGTAGCACAACACGCTAACTGCTTGATGTGACAGCACAAACGTACCATCGGCAGACACTTTCTCCGTTCCGTCCAGAGGGCTGATTATCCCAGGAATGGCTTCTCCAAAGGACAGGTGGTCAATCCGGTGAGAGAAGTTATAAGCTGCAACACAATGCCAAATCAAAACAATAAATAATCATGTGACTGTGATTGCCATGTTACATAAAGTAGATATGTGTACAACAGGGTTTAGTCGAAAGGATAATGAACTCACTGTCGTGGCTCACTAGAGCGGCTAGATGGGCATGGCCTCTAGGATGTGGGATGGACCTGTGCAGGGATGAGGAGGTCACACACTGATATAACATGGCCAGGTTTAACTTTATGTTCTCTGACAGATATAAAAGATGCACGACCTCTTAAATCATTTAGATACATACTTGCCAACTGTAATGTGGAAATTTCCTGCCACCTTGTTCACATACAGATGTCCATGTATCCTGCACGCACTGAGGGAAGTGGAGCTGTCCTCTCTGTGGGGAAAAGGAGCAACACAATGTGGAGGGGATAAATAAATCACAGCACGTGGGAGGTGGAACACTTCCCTGTTCAATCATATCTTTAACCATCTCTCGACTCCCGACAGAAAAGAGGATCCTGTACCTCAGAGGCTGAGCAGGACGAGCGTCATTGATTGCGGCCTTGAAGAGCACGTCCTGGAGAGAGTGCTCCACTTTCAGACGGTCTTGGATGTGCAGAAGTGTCCTGATGGAGACAGAGTAATTAAGGAAACAAAACTCAACTGGAATGAGTCAAAACCAAACAATGGATGAAACAACATCTTAAATTTGGGCCTATAATTCATCTCGACAAAAAAAAAAAAAAAACCCACGTAAACTTCACCCTGTTTGTTTGCACTATGCAAATCAGATAAAACCAAATAGCCCCAGTGAATTTGAATACCTTTTTGGTTTCCTTTAGGGTTGCAGACAATTTTACCAATGATCTGCTTATTTGTTAATACTCAGTCAAGACCAAACACTGTGCTGTTGTCACTAGATACAAACTGAATTTTAAATAACATGGCTAAATGATGCTTCTTCTGGATGAAAATGCCACCATATTCCTTTAGGGAGTGTTCAGAAAGAGACGTGTGATGCAGCTTAAAAACTTAACTCTTACATGTGCCACAATCTTTGCTGTGGAGAGAGCTCAAAGTTGACCTAAGGTGTGAGAAAACACATTTGTCAGGCATAACCATTGCAACACAAAGAAAATGGGATTTCATGCATTACATACAAATTGCTATTGCACACTGAAGACACTCATAACTCACTGGTTCATATTTCAAGCCATCAGAGGCAACCATGGTCTCTGCCAGATCCAGGACATCTGCACCGACATCTGCATTCAAGCACAAGTTAAAAAACAACACATGGCATCTTTCTCTGCCAAATATCAATGAGTGCTTTCTCTAGAGCTGAAATACAAATCAAGTGTACTTACACTGGCATCGCATGGCCACTGTGATGTCAACATTTATCCTCAGTTTACTGGAAGTGAAGAGCAGATGCAGTTAAGTAGGGCTGCAACTAACACTTATTTTCATTGCTGAAAAATCTGAATATGTCAATCTCAAATGTCTTGATTTGTCCACAACCTAAAGACATTCAGCTTACTGTCACCCAGGAGTGAAAAAAACAGAACATTTTCATATTTAAAAGCTGGAATCAGAGAATTGACTTTTTTTTTTCCACATTTAAACTGACTAATGGATTATTCGTAGCAGCTGTACAGTCACACACACTTGTTTCGCTCTTACCTGCTGTAGTCTTTGTCCACCTCATACTCGTACTTCATCCATGTGTCTCTGTACACAAAGAATTCCAGGAAGGCAAGGACAGCCATGAGAGTGAATGCTATCAGAGACACTAGAGAGAGCATCAAAATGAGTTAACATTAAAGCGGCTCCCTCGGGCAGGAGTATGTGGAAGTGGAGGCCACAGCTGGCTTTGTAGCATGTCTACCTGTCCCACCGCTGGCTGTGGACTCCACATAGCTCTCGGGGACTTTGGGGAAAGCGTCCAGCTCCCTCACCAGAGTCAGAGCCTTCTTCTTGGTCAGTCTCCTCATTTTAGGAGCGGCGGTGATGTAGCTTCAGGTGACTTCTTCATAAAATGAATGTTTTCGCGCAGCTAGTCAGCTAGTTAACGCCGGTTGTTTAATAAGACGACCGTTTGGTAATGTGTTGCCGACAGCCAATCATATGCGTGGTTCCTCTCAGAGCTGACGTCCACCATGACAGCTGTTAACATGCGAGCTAACAACTAAGATATCCGGCTAAAACATGACAGCGAACGACTGATATTACTTTAAAAATATCGCAATTGTACCGTCAGCTCACTCAACGGCTTCTATTCTTATTCAAACATCAATAAGTCCCAAAAAGCGAAGTAAGTTAGCCGAGGTTAGCTAGCGGCGTTGTGCTAGCTGACGCTACCGTGTCATTGGACCCATTGTCTGGGGGAAGAAGAAAAAGAAAAAGCTCCTATTCGTGCGTAGCGCCCTCAGACGGTCGGTTCGGTAAGTTACAAGTCACAAACATGCATTTAAAACACAATTTAAAACCTTTAAAACAATATGGATAAGATTCAAAAACAACGTCGTTGTAAACTATCATGTATGAAGAGTTTGGTGCTAATTTCCCACAAGCTAGCAAAAGCCTTTGAGCTAATCAAGACTGGGTAAACTGGCACTCTCCCCAAGAGTCCCAGCTTGTCTATGTGGCATTAACTATGAATATTATTAGGCTATTACTTTGCATTCATTTGTTTGGTAAGTGTTCTTGTGTTTGGGAAGTGTGTGCATTGGCCAGATTAAGCTGCTGGGGGATTCTGGGGCAAAAACGAGCTGCCTGGTCCCTGTTATCTGTTCCTGTCCTTGTCTGTTCATTGTAGAGTATGCTAGAATATCACATGGCCCAGTGGATGGATTATGAGATGACTGTCCCTTAGGCCCATTTAGCATATCCCAAGAAGCCTTACTGCATAGCACTGACTGAACATAAAGTGAACTAGGCCTCAACACATTACATAAAACCCAAGCTGATAACCACTCCCTGTGAAGGTGTTGTGTTGGATTGTTTTCTTGTGACAACCTCAGAATGAGTTTTTAGTCTATTCCCCCAAATTTTCCAGAAGGAAATGCCTTTTCACTTCTGCTGTGTGTATTTTTTTCAGGAGCCAATATTCCAAATTAAAGTTAATCATGTTACTACAACCCAGTTGGGACACAGTGATCCTTGAACTTTTGGGTACTAGGGTAGCAGAGCAGTTGCCAGCATAGCCCCATTGGTATTTCAACCTTGAATCGACCTTGTTTATTGCTTTAATTCCTACATTTTGAGCATACGTGTTGTTTCAAATTTAACATCTTCCTCTTTGCATCTCATTTTTATTTTCTATTAAATTAAAGAACAAAAAACATTTTAAATTTATCAACAGCATTTGATAAATTAATGATTTTGTTGTTAGCCACACTTCTTTTAAATCAAAGCTTGTCAAAGATATTGCTCATTTACTTGAGCCAAAAACATCCTTCAATCCAAATTTCTATATTAACTATAGGGGAAAATCAACTGTATGAATGATTTATATTATTCCACTGATTTTATGTTGTAGAGTCAATCCAAGCATTACTCCACATCTATAGAAAGCTATACTCTGCTTCTCGAGGGGATCATTTTTCAAATCCACAAGGGATACTGAGATGTAGAAATATGCCAGAAATAACAAATTAACTCAATTTTAGACTGGATTTTCCTCTTTACACCAAAGCTGCATCTTTAATGGGCAGTAAGAAGTGATTGGATCCTCCACTCACACAACCTGGCTCCAGCTGTTAAATCAAACAGCCTCTGCACTGTTAACGTGTCTTTGAACAGTTTGCAGAATCCCTAACAGCTCCAGAGACACTGATCACTAACAGTGAGCCTTCCCTGCAACGTAGGAGGCAAACAAAGACACAATTTCTTGGCAGGGATCAGTAAAGCATCAAATTAATAATCAATTTGCTCCTGAAAACACTCTTGAATATATTAACAAACACCCATAGAATAACAATGCTACAATATTACAATATTGTAATAGTATGACAACAACAGCAGTAACTACTCACAGACCCTCAGTATTATTCAGGTTGAGAACATTAACTTTTGTCTTCCAAGTAACATAAATCATGAAAATCCTTCAGTCAGGTGTGAAAAAAAATTAAATATGCTTATAATCACATAAAGTGTGAGGGCATTTGCTCGAGTTCACTGTCAGTCCCATAGATATACAGTACTAGATATACAGTACATCTATAGTGAGATACTATACAACTTCAAGTATTATCTGCGGTATTTTAGTGCTGTGCAGGCATAGGACAAATAAGCATGCCAACAAAAAGCCAGCATCCTCATGGACAGTTCATAGCTGTGATGCTGTTCCCAACAGATAGATTAATAACTGGGAAAGTCTGCAAAGATTGTAACGCAACGCAAACTCAAATATACGACATGCCCTCCTGCTAAAATAGTTTTAAGGTTCAAAATCCATTCACAAGCTGCTCGCTTTATTCTGCAGGCACAGAGTCAGGACCCTCGTCCCGTAGGACAGCTGTCTCTAAGACATCGGAGGTGGGTGTGTCGGGCGGCTCCTGAGAGAGATCTTCAGAGCATCTGCTCACAGTAGGTGAGATCACATCTGGACTTGTGTCACAGGACTCTGTGCTCTGCTCCGAGGTGGCTGTTGTAGTTGTGGTGGCAACACTGGGGGGAACTGGGTCAAACTCGTCATCATCGTCCTCCAGGATGGGTGACTCGTGGATATCTGCCAGAAAAAAAACAGAGATATTTAGACAGGCTGATGTGGGGAAAGTAGACTGTGGTCACAAAATGATGATTGGAAAGAAAACTCACTGCTGAAAGCTTCTGGGTACTGTTTAGCAATCTTCCCTTTTAGCATCCTGCAGAAGCAGAGGAGACCAGTAATTAGATGGTGTGCAAGTGTGTGTTTGTGTGTACTTGTGAGAAACAATTTGAGAGTTAGACCTTGGGATTGAGAGCATTTTTAGAAAGTGAGGGATCTTCAAAGAGCTGTTTGAGGGTTAAGGCTTGGGTTTAAAGGTCAGAATTAGGTTTAGGTTAGGTTCAGGGTAAGGGCTGGGGTTAGGCATTTAGTTGTGATGTTTAAGGTTGGGATGAGCGGCTGGGGAATGCATTATGTCAGTGAGGATCCTCACAAGTATACAGTATAAGTACAAATGTGTGTGTCTGTGCACCAGGGGAGTAGTGACTTGCCTGATCCTTCTGAAGATGCTGTCCAGATCTTTCTTCATCTCCACAAGGGTGCGGGTGTGGAGCAGGAAGCGCTCGTTCATCTGCTGCAGCCGCACGTTAGACAGCCCGTTGAAGTTGATCAGCATTTCGTTAGTCTTCTCAAAGCGATCAAGCCTGTTTTCACAATAATTCAGCAAAAAGTATCTTCAGAGGCCAGTTTACAAATAACAGGGTAGGTGTGATTTGCAAGTAAATGGAGCTGCGCATAACAGCTCATTCATTATATATTTAACAGTCCAAAGCCACATCAGGCTGAACAGCCTACTCCCACCATGCCACTCACATGTGTCTCTGAGCCTGGATGATGGCGTTAACATCCTCAGAGTTGACCATGCTCAGCATCCTGTTGCAGAACACGCCAGATGCTGTGGGCTCCACCATGATGACGATGGAGTCAAAAAAAAAAAAAGCTGCAGAAAACACCTTTATTTAGAAATTTACTCTCGCGAGTAGCATGATATAATACTCTCAACATCGTAAGCACTGACAGCACGAGCCCATGAAGAACGCGTGATCATGAAACTAACGGACCTTAAGATAATCAGTGCCGACACAGGTTAGATTCAGTAACACTAATACAAGTATCATCTTCTACAGTCAGTCAGCTCCAGCTGTTTCTCTGTGTTATTTCCATCGCAGCATGTTTATTAGCTTCATTAGCAGATCAACAGAGCCCCCTGTGAGCAGGCTGACTAGCCATTAGCTTGCGAGCTAAACTGGCAAACAAAGCACAAAATTGATAAAAGCTACCTCAGGTCCCACTGCTGCTGTCTGCTCCGACCCTGGCTGCTCCACTAACAGGTTTAAAACGACATCTGCAGCCTAAAGGTGCCTCTGACAGCTGCCTGTGAAACAAAAACAAAGCACTTCCGTGTTTTTTTTTTTTAACTTCCCGTCATAGGACCACCGTTTCCGGTGCTTTTTTCATTCCTTCCTTCTTTTTTTTTTCTTTATTTAAAACTGCGCAAATCACAGGTGTATATTTTAACCAATTTCTTTAAGTTATATCGTTGTTTTTCAGATGCTAAATTATATAATACCGATAACAGCGAAAGTATGGAAACATTTCAAAACCATATAAGAATACATTTTAGTAAAAAAGTAAATCATTTTTAAAAAACTATGAAATAAAAACAAATGCATACTATTATGATGTGAAACAAGTGGAAGGCTTAAAGTGCATGCAGTGTCATCCAATAGAATGCATGTTTTACTTGAATATACCTTTACAGCATTAACTGAAAACATGAAGTTATACCAAAAGCAGTCTTTGGAATTCGTGAAGCTTCATTTATGAGTGTGCAAATTCCCAATATAACATAGGCACAAAATGTTCATATTTGTTTAAAATTAGGATCCAGACTGAAGCCAGTAGGATGTTGTATAAATCACACCAAACTCAGGTTTCTTACTTTATAATTCACAGACTTAAATGACCTTTTCTTTCAAAATGACAGATAGCCTATAATAGCTTGCATGGTGTGAAAAAAGAGTCCTACCCTGAAAATGTGTAAAAAAAAAAAAAAAAAAGTCTGTTTTAATTTAAAGCAAGTGTAGTGTACTTGTAAATAAAAGTAAATAGTGTGAGGTACATCTGAACAAACTCTCACTTTAGTCAAATCTAGTGTATATTAGTGTATAGTGTATATGTGTGTATCTAATCTAGTGTATATTAGTCGTATGATTGAGAAAACTCTGATGTAGAAAATTTCCCATGAAAACCAAGAAAAGCTCAGACTGATCAGATGACCAGGCAGACCTGCTGTCTGGAGGCTCAACTCACAAAAACTAAGATGGATGTGCAGTACGATGTACAAAATTCACTTTCACCTATCCCTCACAGTTTATTCCCTTATAATACTTGCAATACATGTGTCACTGCCATGAACATAAGCCTTTTCAGGGAAATTAAGTAATTTATTCTTAATATATTATTGTTACCTGAATTTGGGTCATCCTGCTGATCTCCACCCACCCACTTTATACCAATAAATTCACTCCGTACTTCCAGAAAACTCACAAAATTACTTTTATTAAGGGACAAGTAAAAAAAGTACATGATGTATAAAAAATACAAAACCGCTTTATCTAACTTGTAAGCTAAGTTAAATGCATAGCAACAGTACATGCAAGTCTAGAGTTAGGTATCCTACTATTCTGTAACATTGTTAAGCTACAGGTGAAAAGGGGAAAGCACAGTTTGGTTGCAATCTATCATTTGTTTCAGTCTACATGATACAGATCCAAAATGATGGTACAGAATAAGTTATGTTGCACGCAACTCAACTGATGAGCAAATAAATACTTAACATTTCACAAATATTGACATCCAGTAATTCAACGCAATGTCAAACAAAGCCTGCGTGAGAATTACATTCGATTTCTGATGTACAAAACCGTACTACGTATAAGCTAAAGATGAAAAGAATTCATTACACTTCTAAGCGGGGATGCAGTGATACAAATAAATATGAAATAAATAAATAATGAAACCCATATAGGAGCCATATGGCTTGCCCAGCCCCATATGTACATAACACACCCTCTGCTCCCGACAACTACATCACAAGTATGAAATTTCATATTAGTGTTCTTTTTAGAATCCCATAAACATATATACAAATGACCTCGGACAAGCACAAGTGTCCATAGAAAACCTGCATTGATTTGACATTGGGTGAATTTCAATGTGCTTTGGCTTTAATTTGATAAATAAAGTAATATTAGGCTATATATCACAACACATTTGTGGTATATTAGAGGCAATGGCATAGAATTTCAGCTTGTATAAAGTCTTTTACCGTATATTGACCCAGGAATGACAGAAATCACTGATGTTGATATTGCTGAATGACAATAGACCGATTGTGTGTTTTGCTGTTGTATTGTGTGGTATTATTATGCAAAGACACTTTTGTTTTTCCTTATCCTTTTTTTTTTTTTTTTACATATAAAAATAAGTTAAAACTTCAGAGAAATGGATCCAAAAAATAAAAGTAAGATTTACAGTTTATATAAGGCCATGCAATTTTAGTAGACTCATGCATCAGATCATTAGGTCTTTTGGATGAGTGGGCTTGCCATTCATGCAAAATGCACTATGTGTTGCTGAGGCCACGATAAATATAGCTACTGTCCCTTTTTGTTCCTTAATACCAATCCAGAATTAACACTAGCACTGTCTGTAACACATAATTAAGGCTGGTGTATTTGCTGTTGAAGCTGTGAATAGGCCTTATTTGAATGGGACCCACACAAGTATTTGCACACAGAGACACTAATCCAGTCTACAAACACAAACTCTTTGATAGGAGTGGATGTCAATGTGAAGAGAAACAAACACAGGGGATACTGTACAAGTCTGTGCTCTGTCAATGTAAAGTGTCATTCATTCCAAAACGAGATATCCACCATTTCAAAAAAGAGATATCTACTCTTCACAAAGAAAGCAAAACTAATCTCATTATATTAGTCATCTTAACATATATGCTTATAAAATATCCACCTTGAGGATGAGTTGAATCAGCTGAAATGTTGAGTGATGAATTTCAAGTAGCACCTTTTTCTGTCAGTCAGTGGATCTATTGCGTTTTGGAACAAAATCTTCTAAATGTACCAGCAAACTAGAGCTCCAGCATTTCATCTACAGTCGATCAAAAACACCAAGGATGATGGTCCATCGTCAGGATGGTGAGAATATTAAATACAAAATAAGAGACAAAGTGGAAACACAACAGTCCATAAGTTACCGTTTCAAAATAACACCTCCGACATTATTATGGAGAAGACCAAAGGATTTACAGCTGCTTTATGATTGAAGGCAATCTGAGGCAACTCCTTTCTGTAAGTGCTTGAGCAAATAAAAAAACAGCACCCCAAGATTTCTTCAGAGATGTGTGCAGGAGGGAGGGGCGAGATGACGACTTCACCACCCTTGCTCCACCACCGCCCCGCTCCTAGGTGTCGTCATGGTAACACATAGCTGAGCAGCCTCTGCATTTTCCTCACACACCGGTGTCTCCTTCACTTCCTCTTCCGTCTGGGATTTCTGCCCACTGACGTCCACGCCCACCGGGCCCTCCTCTACCTCCACCTCTTCCTCCTCCTCCTCCTCTTCATCCTCCTCCTCCTCTTCCTCCTCCTCTTGTTGCTGCTGCTGCCGTTGCTTTTTACGGCAGCACGGTTTGAACAAATGGGGGTCGATGAGCACCTCCCCAAAGCGCCCCTTGTAGATTATTCCACAGCACACCTTTTGCCTGGGAGAAACACAACATGTTGTTTCTATTCAGTGGGTGAAATGTATTTCTTTAATTGTTTAAATCTTACAGAGGAAGGCATGGGGTGTGGTGTGATGGATCATCTATCTCAGACAAATTTCTAGTCTCTACATGTTTTTTTACCCCTAGAAATGAATTGAATTATCTGTCTGGAAAGCACTAATGCAGTCTAAATGTGCATTTAAGTTGGCCAGAGCAGACAAAACTGGTCCTTTAAACAAGGTGAGGTCCATAAAGATATAAATAAAGAATGAAGATGGCAGACTCCTGGTTCTGCATTGTGGGTTATATTTCAACATCATCTAGTGGTACAAATGCCATTTAAGGGCGTCATTATTTTTCGGCTGGTGTCACAGACTTTAGTTTTAAACTTTTGACCCTGCACATCCACACAAGCGATTTCAATTACTCTACATTAGACCTGTAGCCGCGTGGAGGATGTCACCAAACTAGAGGTTTTGCAAGCCCGTTGGGACCCAACTGGCTCAACACACTGAGTCAATTCAGGCCTTATTTTTTTTTCTTTTTGCACACATAGGCCATTGTGTGAACTATTGCTGTATTGATTGTATTATAAATGTACATACACATTTTATTTACATGCATTAAATGTGACAGTTCAGTTTACCACGCAGAGCACCGGGGAGAAGTTGGAATATGGGGAGTTCCTAAATGTTTTGGGAAAAGCAGCATTTTGGAAGAGTTTGGATTTGATTACCTTTACACAGAACAAGCCAACTGGTCACATGCAGTGCAAACAAATCCTTAGGAGTGTGCGCTTGTGTGCTTATGTATAACTCACATTGTGGGGACAAAAATCTGTTTACACAGTCGCATGTGGGGACAAGAATACAGGTCCCAACAAGTCAAATCATTGCATTTTAGGGTGAAGACTGAGGATAGGGTTACAGGTTAGGTAAGGTTAGGTTAGGTATAGGGTTAGGAATAGGTAAATAGTGGTTAAGTGATGAAAACCCCCTTGTGTGTGTGTGTGTGTGTGTGTGTGTGTGTGTGTGTGTGTGTGTGTGTGTGTGTGTGTGTGTGTGTGTGTGTGTGTGTGTGCCAACATTGTCTGGCTGAGGGCCTGAGTTTTTGGCCCATTCAGGCAACATAAGTCAAAACACTTGTGGGGGTGGACTATTGGCATCTAGGGGCTTTAAGAAACTGACCTCTTGCCTTTACATTTTGAACATGTGAAGATCTACAACTTTGACCAAAAAGAGCTCTTCCATGTAATACATACATAGTATCAAAAACAAGCTAAACAATGATTAAGCGGATCACAAAGGTGTGAGTGCTGCATTGTCTGACTTACCTCTTCCAGTAAGTTAGGTCCAGAAATGAGAAAACAGGGGAGCGGCTGGATCCTGGGCTGAGCTCAGTGTCTGAGCCGTCATCTGACAGGTTGCTGTAGCTAGGAGACTGAGCTGGAGAGGCACTGGAGGTGGTGCTGTGGGCATCTGAATCTGGTGGGCAGAACCAAGCACACATGAAAGGTACGATTAGGTGTGACATATGCATATGTATGACAAAAAAAGCCCACTCTTGAAGGAACAAGTGAATGAGTATCATAAAACATGTACTGAATGCCACAACGCAGAACTCACTGTTTCTTTTCAGCTCTTTCTGCAGTCGGCTGATCTGGCTCGGCCGTGCTTTCTTGGAGACAGACTTTATCTTCTTGGGCCTGGAAGTTATCTTTAGGCTGGGACCTCCTCTGGCATCAACAACCTGTGTGGAGGAGAGGAGAAAATAACGGCTGAATGAGTATTTTACCATGACAAAGTAACAGCTCAACCATAACATCAGAGCTGCGATCCCAACTCACGTGGTTCCAGTTCTTCTTGGTTCCCACGGGTAGCTTTTTCCATCGTTTCACCAGGAGCACACAGGCATTACAGATTTCTCCAGATCGCGTTTCGCTCAGTCTGCAAGATAATTGCAGTTTGTGAAGAAGTGACAGAGAGGAAAAATGTCTCCCTACATCCCCACGTGTTCAGCTGTGACTCTTACCCAAAACAGCTCCTGAAGTCTTTCTCATACCGCTTGCTGTCCGTGAAACGAGAGCTTGAAGACTTTGCCCGGCAGATGCAGCAGCCGTCCAAACTCCTGTACATTTTTGGCTTATGAAAGCCAAACATCTGCGTGCAAAAAATGATTTAAGTATTATCCTCTCAGCCTCTCATCAGTGTGCATAATGTGTCAACTGCAGTACCTCCCTGCAGCCAGAGGCTACATTTCTGACTCAGATCAGAGGTGATATTTTATCATAACATTTTGGTTTAGCTTAATCTGAATTAACTAAAAGAAAATCTGGTGTTTTGTCACGATTATAGTGCACTAAAAACATCCAGGGAAAGCGATTTTTGTTGGAGCATCCCTCTGCTTTGACCCACATGGGGGAAGTAGGTCAACAGTCAGACAGCGTGTCAGACAGATCATGTCACCATGCTGTGCTCACAGGATGCACGCTTCATTTTGGAAACTCAAAATATAAGCACGCACATGCCCCAATCCTCCAGGCTGCAGGGGACACGTTATTTGATACGGTTAAACAAACTGCAAAATATAAGGACGCGGTTTCAGGGAAATGCAAAAATATAAACGTGTCGGGGGCAAATCACTCGAAACGCAATAAGCACGCCGATTATACAGAGGAATTATGATTATGTTGCTAGGCAAATTTTAATCTCCACAGCACATGTGGACCTGAACTGCGGCAAAACTGCGAGCCGCGCCCCCCAGACTGGATTTTTTTTTTTCTTGCCATCAGTCCTCGGGGTCTTCTGACAGTGCGGTGCCACAGAGAGCAGACAGAGAGCGGGAATAATGACAGACCTCTCACTCTGCTGGGTATATCAGACCCTGCTCAAATTTGTGTGTGTGTGTGGGGGGGGGGGGGGGGGGGGGGGGGGGGTGACAACCAAAAAACTGTATCGTGATGGCTGAAGATCTCAGTATAAGTGTGAAAAATAAAGCTGTCTAGTTGAAAACAGATCAAATTAGAATATAAAATCAGTTTTTTTTTTCAGCATGACACGTGTAAAATTAAAACCGTGGAACCATATTATTAATCAAAATACATCATTATCTAGTTAAAAAAAAAAAAAGAAAGAAAGAAAGAAAAAATAAATGAAATAAAAAAAATAGACCCACATCTACCCCTGCAAAATATAACCGCAGCCAGATTTCAATGTACAAACCTTCAGGGAAACGTATCCATGTTTACTTTACTGCTGCACAAAGTTTATTTGGTGAAACATGCAAATAAAGCAACCGAAGTTATGACTGTTTAACCGGAAAAGTGCTTCACTGGGATTAAAACTGTATTTTACATGGCAGTCCTGTCTGAGACAGCAGCAGCACATAAAACATAGGTCACAAATTATACAGCAGACTTTAAATGGACATAATATGAAGGGAATAGTTAATAATAACCAGAAGAGATATGATCACACATGAGTATTAAAATGATCAGATAAAACAATCTATACCATGGAATTAAATGTGACATTTTATAGGTGTTACAGAAAGACAATCCTGTATCAGCTGCATGTACTCTGGGATATGTTACGATACCGACCACATATTCACCTTGGAGTGTCTCATCTGTAAACTGCAGACGATCTCTGCAGCAGAATACAGTACGTGACGCAACGCAACATGGCAACACACTTCAAAGGCGGAGGCAGTGTGGAGAAGGGGGTGTGATGCGATTTTCCGCAAAAACTGTAATATCGAAAGTAAACTTTAAAAATTCTGCCGAAAGCAGTCCAGACTTGCAAGCACATCACCCCCACTTTTCAAAATAAAAGAAGGCGCCGAGAAATGCACTTGTTTTCATCGAGAGAAAAGTGCAAGTCGCCAATTTCACCGCCCACTCCAGCGAGGAAGCATGGCATGCCACACGACCTGCTTCATGCGCACCCATTTTATGATGACCGTCCTCTGGTCGACGGTGCCCGACTTTCCCTCTCAGCATTTACTCCATGTAGCGAGATAAACCCATGCAAACGCATTTCCAAAGCAAAATTTCCTGTTTTCGATTTGGAGGGGGGGAAGCCGTTCTCAGATAATCGTGTAATTTGATCTTTACTCTTTGTTATTCCGCGGCCGCGTCACTGCAACAGTCCTTCAACTACATGTGCACGAAGTTCAAAGCGACGGCTTCACGAAAGTCGGCGCTTGTACTATTTTCTTACGCTAAGCAACATTTTCTTTCAGCCAGCTTGACTTGAATAAAGCGTTCATACATAGTTAGTGCTCGCGGAAGCTGTTTTGTTGACAGCAGCGGCCGCGTGCTGAGACGCATCTGTGGTCCGGGTGGGCGTGAGAGACTCAACTTGGCTAATTTAGCAGCCGTAAATGTGGAGCAGACTGCAGGCGCACTACAGCCACGATGTGGACATTAATGCCGTATAGAAGAGCAGGTTTCCGACCGGAACGTTCAATAAACGACTTCAGTCACGTTTCGGGAGAGATAACAGGAGTGATTCCACCCTGCAGCCGAATGCACTGAAACAAACAATAATAACAACAGCCATTCCTTGCTCATCACATTGACACATGAAGCCCATTCTTCGCGTTTACCTCGCCTTCCTTCTACTTTGCTCGGTTACTTTAATTGCTTACAAGGTGCCCTACGCATCAAGTTGACCACCCAGTCGGTCTTGCCGCAGGCCTAAAAAAGAGCAATTGTTCTGAGACAACTCGAAGCTTGTTTTGAATTACACATCTGAAAAGCACAGCCAAGACTTTTAAAGCCCCTTAAAGCCCCAAAGACCCGACAAAACACGCAAAAAGCGGCAGCATTCGTTACCTTGTTGCAAGTTGCTTGAAGCTGATACAAAGTAATAGTCCTTACAGCGCGTCGTTACGGTGTGACTATTATGAAAATCAACCCGCATCAGTAACCCGCTCCCTTGTTGATGTCTGCGCTTGTGGACGGGACTGGATAGTTGTGGACGCAGTGCGCATGCGTCGTATCCACACCTCCATTTCAGAGTAGGGCAGAAGCCTTTTTTTCTTTTTCTTCAATCAAAGCATTTACATAAACGACGTATGACGTGACCGTGCGTCTGCATTCTACTGGCCTTATAAGGATGGGAACATTGCGCGGGAACAGGGGGCTCGGCCCCGGTTGCTATGGCACATTGGAGAGTGTAAGCAAAGGGGCGGGGCCTGTGGTTTTTACTACAGAGCGCCAGATGGCTCGTCTGGAGGCCTACGGTTTTTAGGAGGCTCGGCGGCGTCAAGCAGGGAGATGCGCTTTGTTGATTTCAATTGCGTGACAACTGACCAGATTAGTGGTAAATAAAAGGTGGCTGAAACATGGCCTCCATCCAGTGGCCAGTCTGGGGCGAACAACCTTTTTTTTTTCTTTTTTTCTTTTTTTTTTTTTCTCAGACAGTCAATCAGCAGCGAGGCAATAGTCCCGCGGTCACATATCATAACATTTACTGGGATGTATAGGCTGTTGTCTATGCTGTGATGTCAGGAATACAATTTGGACATAGCTAAATGCAAATAAAAGGGGGCTAACCCGACGTATTGCATGGCTATTAACGGAAATAAAATGAATACAATTGTAGAATACTCTCATTAGTCTCTTCCCTTTGTGCGTACACTTCAATCATGTAATTCGAGACGCATCAGAGTTTGATGCTCCCATGCTCCCCAGTGTTGATAAAAAATCAGCATGAAAAGCTTCAGGGCTATTAAACTTAATTGCATTCCACTACAGGAGCCTGTTCTCATATGGTGTAGTGTAATTGATCAAGTTGGCGTTTGGCAAAGAGTTAAAGTCTAATTCTTTGTAAAAATCAAGATGCAGTTAGTCCTATGTATGAGTGTACACGGAACTGAAAATTACTCTACTATGCAAGAATCATATCCTTTCAGACACCACAGATTTAAGCAAATAGCAGAAAAAAACAAGACTAAGACATGTCACTTATGTCAATATTAACTTTAATCTTTGACAACACGTTTCATAAATAACAATTCGTTATTGCTTTCTCTAATCTGTATTTAAATGATAATAGAGGGTTGGTCATTGTGGGTTACATAGTGCTTGCAGGACAGTGCAGGAGAGAGCAGTCTCATAATTCTTCAACTGTTAAATTAAATGCAACATCAACATAATACCTAGCATTTCTAAGAACCTGTGCTCTGTTCATTGTCTGAAGACTACTGAACAGTTTAGAAACAAACAAGCGTGACTATTTTCCACATTATCAGTAAAGTGTGTCCATAGTGGAATCTATTGTTTCACAGACACAAACAAGATGCCTTTATACAGAAAAATATGCCACTAATTCATTACAGTATAATAACAAATGGGCACAATTCTATTAAAGATCTAACGAAGAAAAATATTTACAAAGAGAGCGGAAAAAAAGCTTTCTGACAATGTGACAAAGACTATTTGAACTGACACAATTAGGACACCAGTTTGGTTTCTGTATTTCACCAACTGAGAATTTCACGAGCACAACTCTGCAGTGTGTGACCCCAAATCGAAATAAACAATGAGAAACAGGCAAGTTGTTACACGGTATAACACGAGCATAATAAGATAACATTTTGTAACATATTACAGGGTGGGAACATTATCTTTCTGGAGTATAGTTACTAAGATGTCCAATGAATGAAGTCAGGAAAAATCTTGATATACTAAGGCCTGAGTCCTGATGTTTCAGATCACAACACATTAAGACATAAAACAGATTTTGGCCATGCATGTGCTTAGTTTAAAATTCAAGTGCAAGCAATACAGCGGTTGAAGGAGAGTTATAGTTGTCCCAGGGTCAGGTACAGTAAATGATGTGAGCTGTGAAAATATCTACTGTATATGTGAGATGATGAATGACTCTCTATTTCTCCTTGGGGAAACAGAATTTCACAGTGTAAACAAGCATAGGAAAAATCTGACTATTTCCTGAAGCAAATACAGTATATAAGACATTTACATCAGGGATCAAGGCAATATGTTTGGAGCTCGAGTTGCCAGAGACTTCATCTAGTCCACTGTCCTTTTTTATCATGAAGTCACATTTCTCAAGTGTCTGAATGAACTTCCTTTTTCCCCACTGATGGAAAGATGGATATTTGAACCCGTCAGCATTCCTGCAGTAGATGATAGAGCAGGGGCTGAACTCTGCGCTCCCCGTCACGGTCAGAGGTCAACTCCTTTAACCAGTGCAGTCTCCAGGGTGATGGTAAACTCATTGAGTGTGTATAGGATGCGAGAGAGGGAGAGTACAGCGGCACGGTCCCGCAGCAGAGCACCTTCCTCGTACATCCGAGCTGTCAGGGGAAACTCTGCCAGCAGGGGGAGCCACTGAGAGAGAAGCCGGTCCCTGCCAAGAGACACAGATCAGTGTTCAATAACGGTCCCATAAATGCCTGGTGACCCTTGGTATTGAAGTGAAGGTGAGTTTGCAGAGTTCAAGACAGAGCTAGCGACATGTACTTCAACCAGGAGGAACTACGATGCTTTCAGCGTTCATTAACCTGAATGTTCAGTTCATTCAATATTAGTCCAAAGCACGGACACGAGAACTCACATCTCTGAACAACCGTTAGCAAACTTCATTGCTACACTCTTCTTACTGTTTTTAAGATGGTCACTTTAATTGACAGACCATACAGAGAGAAACAGAAAAGGAGAGAGAAAAAAAAACAAGTGTGCTTTGAAATTTCAGCAAACTGTACCACTCAGATTAAACCAATATTCATTGATTCTGACTGCTGGTGCAGAGACAAGAGAAAACAAGTATGATGTGTAACAGTGGTGTCAGCTGACGTTATCTCACTGAAATTCTATTTCTGTTCAGGAGAAATAAATTGAAGTTAAATGTTGAAGTCTGTATTTCTTTTGCTTTGCAAACAACTATCACTGATAATGGCTTTTTTTCACATAGCCGTAACAAAGTAAAATCCTTAGTGAACTGAAAAAAGGTTCAGTTTTATTTTTTAACTTTTATTAAAAATGGACAGAGATGTAAATGATTTTTCTGCATCTCGTGTCCACCCATTCGATGGTGAAGGCCCACACTGCCTCTCCCTGAACTGTTATGTAAATGGCTCAGAGTGAGAGCGCTATCGTGCTGCAGACTACTTCCTCAGGAAGGAAATGATATCACGTTTGTCCATCACAATATAATATGACCAGGATGCTTTAAATTCTTTTTCTTGAGTCATCTTTAAAAGTTTGACCACTCACCTGATTCCCAGGCAGACGAACAGCTGGAACTTGCCCTCTTTTCCAATGTTTCGTGGTGAGGCGTTGATGGCGTTGACATAGTGGCACAGTGAGTCACAGGGAGGACCCTTTGTCAGTGTTGATCCATGCAGGTCCCCCATCTGATCAGCCGTCTCTATGGAAACCACTGCCTTCTCTATGGGAAAGAGATGGTCATACTGTATTGTTATACTGACAATAAGTGAAAATAAGGCTATAGAAGACAAACACTATCAGTCATGCTTTGTTGCATGCAGTATGATATGTGAAATTCACAGTGGGGGGAGAAGTACGCAGATCTTAAATTAAAAAGTCCAGAATGACCCATTGGAGAATATATATTATACAATATTATTGAATTATAATGATTGATACATTAATGTGTTCATTCATATTGCAGCTGGTAAAGGTGGGGCTCATTTTAATTACTTTACGTACCGCTGGGTAGCTTAATCTATACCACCACTACTACTAGTATTATTACTACTATTGCTAATTATAATAATATCTGAATGTGAAAAAGTACCTAGTAACTAAAGTTATCAAATAAACATAGTGGAGTAAAATGTAGTGGAGTACCACCTCCCTTACTGCAACTGATTTCATAGAATTCTTCACTCCTTAAATTGATGAAATGAGAAAAACGATACCCCTCATTCTCTCACTGCCCACCCAGGATGAGGCGACTACAAGCAGACTAGTTTACTCAGTCTTATTCCTTCTAAGTTTATTAAGCTCTTTTTTCCTATTCTCAGCCTATTATTGCTACAGATGCTAAACAGTTGTCTTATTAGTCAAACTGTACCTTCACTTTGTACAACAAGGGTATCAGAACACTCATGGAGAAACATAACTTGGACTCTGATCAACAGCTACAGACCAATCACAAATCTCCCATTCTTTTCAAAACTCCTTGAAAAAGCAGTGGCTCAGCAATTTATACATCACATTTCATCCAACAATCTGGATGAACTTGATCAATATGACTTCAGAAACCACTTTGACAGAAGTGGGAAATGATTAACTACTTGCTTCAGACTCTGGCTCAGATTCAGTATTGGTGTTCCTTGATCTCGACACAGCTTTCTATACAATTGATCACCACATTCTTTTATGCTGCAGAGAAAGTTATATTGATGTCAGTAATACTGCTCCTCTGGTTTAAATCATATTTATCTGACCCCACCTTGTTTTACACAGCATCTGTTCATCAGACCACAAGAAGGTCAGTTATGGGGTGCCACAGGGATCTGTACTTAGACCTGTTCTTTTTCCTTTTCACATGCTGCCGCTGGACACATTAATCAATACAATCTTCAGTCTAATTTCTATGCAGATGATAATCAGTTTTACATCTCCATTAAGTCTGATGCCTGTCACCAGGCTGGTGAAAGTGTGAGGAATCAAATAATGGATGTCATGAAAATGCTGAGACAACTGAAATTTTCTTTTTTTTGGTCCAAAACAGATTAAAAATAAATTCTGCGATCTCACTCTGAACATGGCTGGTCCCACATTTTCACAAAGCCCTTGTGTTAGAAATCTCTGTGTCCTACTTGATCCTAATCTGTCCTTTGAACAACATGTCAACAATAGTACAAACATTGCGTATATTTCCACTTTCCACAGTGCCAAGACATCCTATTTTGTCCATGGTTGATGCTGAAAACATGTGTTCATGCATTTGTCTCAACTAGACTTGACTTTCCTCTGCTATCTTCTCTATTCCTCTCTATCCAACTTTTACTGAAAGTATAAAGTAGCAGAAAACAGAAATACTCAAGTCAAGTACCAGTACCTCAAAATTGTACTTAAGCACACTATTTGAGTACATGTACTTAGTTACATTCCACCACTGGAAATTCATTTTCACCACCACCAGATGGAGACAGGAAACGGACATCAGCGAGAAGCAAAACATCACTTCTAATGAACTCACACTCATAGTACTTACCCACAAAGTCCCAAACAAATACGTTCCTCTGGAAAAGACGATTGGATTTGATCCCATGCAGGAGGAACTTCTCCAAGGAAAGCACCAGACCTCCTTCACCACATAACAAGACGGTCAAGTTTCCCCTCTACGATGACAGAAATGGGAACAGAATTAATAGAGGCACTGTGAACAAGAGGCTCGTTTTTTAACATCAGTAAATCCTCTCATATGAGTGATAAAATGTGTTGTAATATTCTAAAATCCTCCACAGCAGACAACCTTTTTAATCTGAAAGGCTCTTCTTTAATTTACCAAGAGGAAGTAAACAGCACAGAGCAAATGCTCGTACATTAAAGCCTGCGCACTAAAAATGTTATTACAATGAATTGGAGGCCATTTACAGATAAAGTTACTCATCAAGTGTCTTCTGTGCTTTTAACTTGCTGATGAAATGAGAGAGGCTGGTCTGATACACAAATGAGACAAATGAGGCCCAGGCTGGAGAAGCCAGGGCAATGAACCATGGTGGAGACAAATATGCATTTGCAGTTTTCACCATTTTAGCTTAGTGAGCCAGCAGGTTAAACGAATGTAAGAGCTGAAATCGTACCTCTTGTTCAGGTTTGTGGAAGTGTTTAACAAGGTTATTTGCTGCCTCCCTCATGTCCTCTTGTACTTCAACAGACAGCATTCCTGACAAGATAAATCGAGAACAGTCAAAAATAGAAACATGAGGATGAAAGATGACAGACACAAGGGGAAGTGGACAGGGGCTAAACAGAAAGGTGATACAGGGAGCAGAATCTGTTATTATAGCGAGCTTACAAACAAGTAGGTCAGCTATTGTGCTAAAGAATGTGTTCTTTGTCAGTACGTACTGCTTCGGCTGCCAAGCGATCCCAGCACTGTCCGCACACTCTGGGAAGGAGAGGCCAGCTCCGGAGGCGTCCCTGTCCACCTTCCAGCATCCTCCTCTCCACCAGGTGACACCAGCTGACCAATGAGAACTCTCTCCAAGCTGCCATCACCCACGCCTTTCCCTAGCCATCGGCCGCAAGGGAACCTGATGGGAAGGAAAACGGGATTTCATTATATCCAACTCACAAACATTTGATTTGTTATACAAGGATGTGCGTAGGTCAGGGCCATCTGTTCCAATCAGCTTGTGTGGTACGGTGTTTGTTTTTCTAAATAACTTCAAGGACAATGGTAGGTTGGTTTGTGCTAGCCCATTAAGTACAAATCATATATAGTTGAGATAAGTGACAACAATTTCCCAAGACAATACATAAACAGAGGCATGCAAAAGTTTGGGCAGCCCAAGAGATTTGCATTCACATAACTTTTACTAAGGTCTCTGATCTTAATTTGCTTCTTTTGCTTCGGGCCATCTTGTTTCAAATAATAAATAAATGTGTCATCTTTAATTTTACATTGTTTGGAAATCAGATGATCTTTTCTCGCTTAGCTATTCACAGTAACAGAAATTTTGCCCAAACTTTTGCATGCCGCTGTATCTTTAGATAGTTGTGCTCTCTACTAGGCAGAAACTGTTTTCAGTTCATGACAAGATGGTTAAATTAAGTTGCAGAGACCTGAAGTACGCACCAGATAGGTAATCCATTACTTATGTTCTATGTCTACATTACATTCTTATCATGTGATAAAGCAACGTTCTCCTGAGAATGTTTACGGAATCTGAGATATCCAATATATGACAGTCAGGATCATTTAGATGTCATCATATCTATCAAAGCAGGAGCTGCTGTCCACAAACGCATTCTTGTACAATTAGCTCCTGTGCTGTGCAGTCAGTGTTTAAAGTTGAAGCCAAGGCCAGAGGAAGAGCCTTACTTGTAGGTGTGTCCAGTGATCTCATTATACACCATCACACAGTCTATCAGACACTTGGCCAGCAGGCCAGAGTTCTCCTGTCCCAGCTGCAGAGTGCTCAGCCTGCCCAGGTTCTTGCACTGAAATGAAAAGCACAAAAAGCACAGTTGTGAGTTGTGTGGCTCTGTGTGCGTCTCTGTCAGACATGATGTTGACCTTAGTGCTGAGGAGTGTACACAAACCTGGAAAAAAATCTCCTGTGTATTCTTTGATATCTGTCTCACTCCTGAATCACCCAGCTCTCCTGACACACACACCCATGGGTTAACTGTTGCCATTGCAATGCTCAGCTTCTTCATGGGTATTATAACAACACGGTATGGAATACCTAGAGAGACACAAAAGATTAAGAGCAAAGTTTCAATAGGATTTTTGATATTTTGCATCGGGGCAGTTTTAATGTCTATTGATTGAGGTCTAGAGGGTCTGAGTGAATCCAAGGGATACTGGGTGTTATGCAAGTATATAAGGCCAGTGGGTGGAGATGGGGGTGGTTGGGGTTGTAAAACAACCCAAAGCAAACTTTCAGTATCCTTGAAAGCTATAACCCTGCCAGTAAATTCTAGCATTTTGTTGTTAAAGTTTCCAGGACGTACTGATGGAGGTGAAGACGCGTGTGAAGCAGAGGTAGTCCACAGTGTTGAGAGAGAGAAGGTGGAACAAAAACTGCTCCCTTTCTTCCTCACAGAGCAGGAATGCATGAGGTTTATAGAGCTGCCTGTCAGGGGACAAGAAAAAGGTAAAAAAGTCAGTCAAAATCACAAAATTTAAAATCCAGAAATAGAAAGATTTCTGTCTATGTGTCAAATGAATTCTGAGTGAACTGTGACCTGAGCAGCTCCTGGTTTGTAAGCAGCTCTTTCAGGTGTTGGGATAGCATTTTCTTCTCCAGAGCCAGGTGGATCCAGGCCCGAGCCTGACCCACTTCAGACAGACCCTCACTCATGGTCTGGATAAATCTGAAAGAACAACAGATAGATTGGCATGAGCAGTGAAAAACAAGCCCCTGAGAACAGAACAAAATGCTGGGGATATAATGTATGTCAAGTATACTGGTTCTCATCTAAACTTCAGCCAAAGTATTGAGGAGAAATTTTTCATCCACATTTTTTAGATGCACAACATCATGCTTGCTCTCATTACCTCATGTCTTGTATTAAGGATCCTTTCAGAACCTGAGCGCCATCATCAAAGGTTCTCTGGTCCGAACCATTAGACCCTGAACAGAGAGCAAGTTAAACACAGATGATCATTCAACTCATCGCTCAGTGACTCACAGTAGAAAAACATAACAGTCAGGTTGTACTCTGACCTGGAGACTCAGCTGGTGCCTCCGTCTTCCCCTGGGCCACCTGGTAGTGAAGCAGATGGGACCAAAGAGCAGACTTCCCCTGTTCCAAATAAACACCCTTATCAATATTCAGCCTCCTCATACAGCCATCTCCTTTGTGTTTGTGTGCAGGATGTGACTTTACACAAGGAACCGCAGCTCCAGATGGGTTTTGTAGGTCATCTGTGCTGATAAGGCATGTTAAGTTATGTGTCTGACCTGTTTCAGCTGCAGACCATGGCCCCAGGTTCTCTCCAGTAGGTCACACAGTCCGTGGATGAGTGTGTTCTCCTGCAGGCCTGTGATGTTGGCCTCTCCCTGACCCAGTTCCACGCTCTCCTTCCCCATCCTCTCCATCAACATCCGTTTGGTCTAAAAAGCCAGAGAACATTTGTGGCCTTAACCGTAAACGACAAGAAGAAAAAATCAGTGGCAGCATTCAGCCCCCATCACCTCACAGACAGATCTCTTACCTTCAGACGACACTCGCTCAGCAGCCCGTCGACAAACTCTCGGTGAGTCTGAGTGACAGCTTGAGGCGATGAGTCAAGCAGCTTAGACTGGCGGAGGTTCTTCCTTGTAAATGTGTGCTTCTGTTAAATGAGCATAAAGTAAGAAATCAGACACAAGCCTCTTGAGGCCACAGTGTTTGTCTGTGTGTGTCTGAACGCATGAATGTACCTGTCTCTGTTCAGTGTCCACTCCAGAGCGATCGTTCACCGTTGATTTCTTGGGGTCGGTCCTACGTGAAGCTGTAACACGACTGGACCACCTGTTCAGCCAGAGAAAACAGCAAAATAAAATTCACAATTCCAAATGTGTGCGACCATGGTTCTGTATTTAAAGCACCACGGCAACTAGTGATACGCTGGTACCCATCCTTTATTGTCGACGTGCCCCCACAGCCCCATCAGACGAGCTCGAGTATCCCTTCATCAACATAACCTGCCATTTTCCAAAATGTGTTCATTTTCATTGATTTTAAAGCAGCAGGTTGTAAATGACTTTAGATAATAATTGAAACCATTAACCATTACTTTTATCCATTTTGATAATTATTTTCCATTTACCCATTAGCTAAATGTTTCATTGATTCATTACTTTTTAATTATTCTCTCTGTAAATTACTTTTAGCTTGATTAACTCTGTATTGTGAAATCTATGAAAGATTAGCATAACATCAGTTTGTAATCTTATCTGGATGTTTTTTTTTTTCACCTAAAGCATGTGGATATGTTTATTGGTTTGATAATGAATATCTTTTTTTTTTTTCAATTAGTTGAGCTGCCCCTTGTACCCCCTGACACCTGCAGATGTACTGGGTTACAAATACCAGTGACTGTCATTGGGAAACCCAGTTCCAATGTGTTCTCACTGAATTACAGCAAAAAACAAAGGCTCACTTGTTGGTGTTTTGTCCCTGTGCGAGCACATCAGCCTGCAGCTTGGGGAAGTAGCCCTGCTGGTGACGACCCTGGCCAATCCTCATGTCCAGCAGATGGGGGTGTATAGCTGTGTGGTCAGCCTTCAGCAGCCTGCGCTCAATGGCCTGAGCTGCAGAAACAAACACAGTCATGGTTAAGATCCAACACTATTCCAGATAAACTGAGTCAGGATGAGTCCTGGAAGTGACAACAAAGACATTTCCAGGGAGGACTGACCTGACATGTCATGTCAACTCTAAGATAAACATCTTGTATTCAAGTTAGCTAAGTGCTACTAAGATTGCTGTAATTGCATGGAGACTCACAGGAAGACTGTGCAACAGAGTGATGTAATGTAATGTATGATTCGGAATTTCCCCTCGAGGGACGAATAAAGGAATATTGAATTGAATTGAATTGAATATTGAATAGATGGAGCAACATCTCTGAGTCTTTGATACAAAGCTCTGCCCTCTGCTTATACGCATAATGCTCATCCTCTACCATATTCTTTAGCTCAGCTCTCTCTAAATCCCTAACTCTACCCATCTTCCCTCCCTAATATCAGATTATGTTCCATCCCTTTTGTGTTTCAATGAATTATTTCATTTTAATTTCGTTTTGAGAAATGTTTTATCAGTTGAAAAGTTAGATGTACTGGTACACAAGTGCCTTGAAGCAATCTCCAGTATTTGTTACAAAAGGTAAAAAAAAATGGTGGTTGCAGATAAGCCAAGCAACATAATCAACATACTGTACAGTATAAACCCAAACAGACGGGCAGATGGTGACAGATTGGCAGAGTCCCTCTTGAAAATCTGGCATCATTCCGCTCAACTGGGGCTTCACTCTATTTTCTGTGACTAAGCTTGCAACAGCATGTATGTCATCGTGCTTTATTTCACCCTCTTTTATTCATGAGCGCCTTCACAGTACCTGACTCAAAGAGCAAGGTGCATTTCCTGTAGCGACAGTTACGGGAGTCCTCTTCGTCTGTGTCATACAGTCGCTCTCTCTCCAGACGGCTGTCAAATAGCTGTTGCATTGGCTCTCTATCTGCCCAGCGAGATATCACCTTCCCATCCACAAAAGCAGAAAACATGGATGTCTCCAGGAACCGGGACAAAAAGTGCAAGTGTGTCCTAGGCTGAACTGCGAGGAAGGAACCCTGAAACATTGAAAAGCACAAACACTTTCAGCATAAAGAAGGTTTCTACCACAATCAAAAGTATTTCAAAGCACAGAAAAACAATCTTAACACTTTGGGCAGTGACAGCTGCTGAAGTACCTTGTCAAAACTGAACGTCCCCTCTCGGTTGCTCAACCAGGAGTCCAAATCAAGAGTGCTGTGGATGACAAAGTCCTCATACCTGCCAAACATGGCAGCAAAACGTCCAGCAAACACCTCCCTCAGCTGAATGTTCATCTTTGAGGCCTTCAGCTCTTCCTCCTCCTCCTCAAACACGTGGCCCAACGTCTTCCCGCCATCTAACATTTTTTCTCCCCCGCACCTTCGTGCCAGAGCCTGCAGCCTCTCCAGCACCGCCAGCTCCTCGCCTCCGAGGTTCCCGTTCCTTCTGTCCTCCATCAGATCCTCCAGCACAAGGCTGCTCAGGCGAGGGGAGGCGGTGGCAGGCTTAGTGATCAGACCGCCCTGTGGTGGGAGCCCAAAACGCAGCAGCACCTCACTCAGTTCCTGGATTAGCTCGATCTGGTCTGGAAACACGGGAAGGTCCTCGGGGGCCTCAACACAGTGGTTGTCAATGTCTACAAAACACAGGTTGGCCTATGTAAGCAAAAAGAAGAGAGAGTTAGGAATCTGAAAAACACTCCATCAGATAATCATAACAGGTTTAACTAATCACAATGCACAGACTCTTCCGGCTGAACTTTAAGATCCAATTAAGATCAGAGATGAAGATTTACATTCCATTAATAGATTCTTGGCATTTCACCATGATAAGCCCTCAGAGGATATTAAGCATGTGAAGGATTATACTGTTATCACTGCAACAAGGGAAATTGTGGAAATATCAGGCTTTCACGTTGGCAAACAAATCAAAAAAAAAACTGTGGCCATGAAGCTGCTGATCTTACAGAACTGTGTGAGAACAGGATATAAAAATACTGCTTCTGTAAGCAGCGGTGGAGCACAGTGCAGTCAGCAGCAACATGACCTTCACTAGTGACCTCAAGCAGCCAGTTTACAGCCTCGGGGGAAGAAGGGAGATGGACTGTAGAGTGGACGGTTGCAGACATCCTCTTACTCTGCAGCTTCATCCGACTAGTTAACGTCTTCACTTTTCACCATCTCTGTCATTCTAACACCAGGAGGAGATTCTATGTTTAGAAGGTTTTCACCGCATATCAATATTATTAAGTGTTTTTTCGGGCCACAAATTACCACCCATGCATCAAAACGTACAATTCAAGAAATAAGCGGTGATCCCTAACTCTCATTAATTATTCAGCAAGTCCCATTATTCTGGATATCTCACGCTCTGCATTTTTGCTTTCATCCCTGCCGCCCAGAGCTGTCTTTCAACTGCCTCCCTTCTGGGGCAGAGCGACTTCAAAGAGGCTTCAGTGAGATATTCATGCAGCGTGAAGTGATCTCGGGTGCAGGACTGGATGTCGTGAAAGGGAACTGCATCGTCTCAGCTCGACGCGCCGGAGGGAGAGGGCAAACTGTTGTGCATGCAGCACAGAGGGGATCAGCAAATGGTTGAAGGAACCTTTCAGTTTAACAAAACATTTTTTGATCCTTTTGCCAAAATGTCTGCGTGCTGAAACTCTGTCTGGTGTGCTCACACAGGAAGGTGCGGATCTATTAACACAAAGATCCTGGTTTAGCTCTGTACCTCGTGTGGAAGGTGGAAGGAGGACCGCTGAGCTCCCTCTCTGCGCTGGATACCCATCAGGAACGGTACAGGAGCATCCAGGAGGTGATGCAACGGTGCGGAAACAATGGGCAGGTAGATGTGTTGCCACTGGAATGGGAATAGCAAGGTGGTGATGCCCTCTGCCACTGTCATCAAACGCTGGTAGTCTGAGGAGGTGAGAAGGGTAAGAGAAAGATGGGGCAATAGCATGAATCAATCACTTTTAAGTACCAAGGCTAGAACTCATTTTTAAGGGATGAAGTACATTCCCTTTAGCAGCATTTTAATGAAGCTGTTTATGCAAGTGGATTATAGAACTATTTAATGCGTACTCCTGTTTACATGCCGCAGAGCACATTAATGAATGAGGCTGTTCCACACTCATTAATTTACAACGTCAGCTGCAGTATTTAACCTCAAACCCATCTGCCATGTTGTTGTTGTAGGTTGCGTGTGGGATCATTATAGTTTAAAGTTTTCCTTGTTTATTTTAAGCATTTCTATAGATTTTGTTTCATTTTGTACCATGTGTTGTACTTAATTTGTCTATTTCTATTAATTCTGCATTCTTAATGTTATATTCATGTCATGTTGTTAATGATACCTTGTTATGCCTTAAAACAGCTGCTTTGCTATGGTGCTCTTCAGTATACTCACACGTGTTCTCCTACAATGTCTTCAAACTGATCTTATATAATATACCTTATAATACTGTCCTTTGATTTGCTTACCTTCACCATGACTTCATTTGCATTTAGGTGATCAGTAAATGTTTTCTATGGGAATTTCTTAATTTTACTGTTATCTCAAGCATAGGAATAAATTAACAGTGTGTTTACCTTGAGAACAAAGCAGGACTTGTGTCTCCAGAAGTGCACAGGTAAGTAGTTGCACCATATTGTCCACACCCAGCAGGGAAAATGCCTCTCCAAGAGGGTACTCCCCCAGTGGAAGCTCACCAGGGCCAGGCCGCTGGCACACAATGGGTCCCTGCACCCCGTAGAACCTCAACGACCTGCCGGGGGGAGGCAGGGGCACCTCGTAGAGGATATTATGGATGTAGCTCTCCAGAGGGAGGGGTGGGGCTGTGTGTGATGTCACAGCCTGGTGCAGCTGAGACAGGAACTGTCGAGCAGCTTGAAGGAAGGGGAGCGGCGTGAAGAGACAGAGCGCTTTGGACACATACAGAGTGTCCCGAGCCGGATCGAAGGAGCCTGCACAGCCGAGACAAGCAGACACCCCGGCCAGAGACTCGGCGTCTGACTCATCCAAGCTGCTCACAAGCGAGTCCATGCTGGAGGTGGAAGGTGAAGAAGCAGATGAAGACGAGGAGGAGGAGGAGGGAGAGGAGGCAGAGGAAGCTGAATGGTGCTCCACATGGTGCATCTGGCAGAGAGTGTGCATGGCAGTGATAATCTGAGCACTGGTCACCTCCTCGTAGAAGGTGTGGACGAAGCCGTAGGAACGCGTGCCATCGTCAAAAGACATGGTGAATGAGTGGAACTGAGGATCAAGCCGGTCCGCCTGCGTGCGGAAGGAAAGACCCCTCGGCATACAGAACTGAAGAGAAGAGTGAGGGATGAAGAGGAGGAGAAAACATAAAAGAGGGTTCAGAATAAAGAGGCAATTAAAATGTCACCTTTAATTATGATACTAGGCATAAAAACCGTGGATTTTCGAAACTATATTTTTGCTTTCTGAATACATACATAGTGACAATACATTTATATTAAAAAGATTTAGTTAAACTATACATTTTAGTGACACCATAAATAAGTAATACAAAACACTGTGGTGTCTACTGGGAGGCTGTTCACGAGAAATTTGACATGCAAAAAGGTATGACCAAAAAAAATGTAATTTAATTCCCTCTGACTGCGAACGTTTCTTTCGAGGCTTTCATCATCCTGACCTGCTTTTCCGACAGAGAACAAAAACCATGTTCTGAGTATTAAGACAAAGGAAAAGACAGAAAAGAGTATATTCTATGAGAGCCTGCAGACAAGCAAAGATAAATGCCTCCAAGCTGTTTTTGTTGTCATGATCATCTTTTGTCATTTGAAACAATCTTCGTGTAAACTGGTTAGAAGAGCCACAAAACATTTGTCCTACAAACAAGGCACATCTTGTCCTTCATGATCATTTCCATTGTTGCGAGAGAAAATGAACAACAGTGAAGAAGAACGTGATCTCACCATGTTGACAGCATCTTTATTGAAGGGGTTCCTGTCTGTGCTTTCAGGGTAGTGCACCAGAACCTTTGACTTGAAGGAGCGTCGAATGGGACTCTGCTCAAAGGCCTCTCCTGAAAGACACACAGATGGACAGAGAAAAGGAGATGTTACAGCATTATTGGGTTAGCGCGGATCAATCTTTGGCCTTCATCGCTGCTGAGACAGAACTTATTACAGGATGAAAAGGACAGAGCGCAGGACGTCACAAAACGACGGCAGCTCTGATTGATGAAGACGCTCGTACAGGACGACCTTCTCTGACAAAAAAAAGTTCATCTGCTGTCGACAGCAAGAACCAGTCTGCAGCAAAGAGGGGAGACCCTTCCGAGGGTTATGTAACTCAACTCATTACCATAGAGATAGAGACCCCTCATCCCTGACACTCTGCAGCAGGAGAGGCTTTACGCTTGTAGGGGGTGTGCACAGGATGAAAACATGCTGCTTTTTTATCCATCCAGAGCGCTCTGGCCCAGGATAAAGGATGAGAAATTTTTATATAACAGCTATGTTGCAGTGCCTGCAAGAAAACCCTACAATATATTCCTACATTCTCAATGCAGAGATTTGATGCATTGCCGTGTCTGGCTCAGGTTTCTCCTCTCCTCAGTCTCTGCACCTTGTGTCAGCTTCTAGCTCCGGTTACATGCAGTCTGTGTGAGCATGAGCGGCTGAGGAGGAGCTGCTGAAAAAGAGATAGAAACTAACTGCGTGTGTATGATGCAGCGTGTGTAATAGTAGTGAATGAGATTCTTTCATTATTAATCCACTTCCTGACGGGGATGCCCTTGAACGGTCCTCTTCACTGTATTCCCGGCCTATTTCATCACTCCACCATGAACTCTCAGGCTTAATGCTCAGCTCTAGCTGACATCACTGCGACTCCAGGAACAAAAACAACTGCAAATGGCAACGTAACACTCGTCTCTCAGCTCCGAGCTTCAACGCACTCGCTCGGCATTCAGGAGCATCCACCTCACCTGCCCACGAGATGACGCACGGCACCCTGAGAGAAGAAACTACGCCGCAGGCAGAGTGAGGAAGAGGCACTACCTCAAGCTAAAGTGAGTCAAGCTGGTAGGTGGGAGACAAAAGCTAATGGATCACAGCGACATGAGGGGGAGTCAATGTTCTTTGCCACAGATACAAATTGGTGCCGGCGCTGAGAGGCAGACTCGAAACCTCGCAGAAGGACACCTAGTTGCCATGGCAGCAATTTCCACCGTGGCCTCGAAGATGGCCAAAGCTCGTCAGCAAATTACGTCACACCGAGCTTCATCAGCTGACCCAATAACAACCCACAGTTCTCCTAACAAGAGTTCGAGGGAGTATGAGGGAGGTTTGTTTTAGTATCTGAATGAAAGCTTAAATGCCTGTTGCAGTCGGCCTGTAATTAGCACGTTTCCTCCTCTTAATACATAAATGTACACACAGTAGAAACCACTGTGTGTGTGAGCCAATGAGGTACACAATACATCACCAAAGAATGCCGCAAATAATAATTATTTTCATTTCATTTAACCTGCTTTTTTTCTTGATTCACCAACTCATTGTTTGGTCCATAAAATGTCAGAAAGTAGCAACAACTGTTCATCATATTTTCCTAAAACCAAATGTGACGTCTTCAAATTTCTGCTTTTGTGCCACCAGCAGTTCAAACCAGAACTAGTTAATGTTGGCATTTCTGTTTTTGAAAAATAAATGAAATGATTACTTAATAGCTGCTGATCAATAATTTCAGGTTTCTTAAACCACGTCCAGATGGTCTTGATGCCCTTGATCAACCCTCCTTGGACAACCATGACTGCCAGTCTTCACACACATTTTATAAACGACTTATTGTTTCAGCTCTAATCCTTAGTACATAAAAACCCTCATAACTGTCACCATAATATTGATATTGTCAGTATTTTTGGAGGGCAAAACACTGGTTCATATTCACTCCACGGTTTAGACATTCATCACAAAAGATGGATGGCCCCAAATGGTTCCCCATCCCTAAAACAGGCGTGCTTAATCAGGGATGATTGAATAGCCATATAGGTAGACATCTGTCATATTCGCCGGCTGAATTACCCCCACGGTCCCATTCATCACATCATTACATGAGTAGATGAGGACAGATATAAAAAGTGGAGATTAAAATGACAGCAAATGTCAGCTGGCATTGACTGATGAGGAGTTATTCCTTTTTGGCTCAATCAGTTTAAAATCCCTCCGTCTTCACGTTACAGATTTGTCCGTCCACTGACAGTGAGTTGTATGACAGAAAAAAAAAAAAAAGACTTTGCTTTTCATCTAAGCCAGAGACACAGACGTGATGCCGGGCTCATACGCTTAAAATAAAAGATAAAAGTAAGTGCTGAGTGCCTAAAAATAATATAACTCACACTGACATTTCTGCGTACAAGCAGCACGTGTGTTAATAAGCCAAGTGGAAATCATGTACGTCTCTTTCTGATCAGCTTGACTTTATAAGGCAGCACTCAACTGTTCGGTCAGGGAGTTCTCGCCCTGCACTGATGTCATCCCCCTGTGACAGTCATCAGACCCGGACGGGCGCTGAAGCCTCGGCCATTCAGTGTGCCAACAGGCAACGTCACGTGAAATTTGATTAGGCTGCAGAAAACACAGTGGCGTCTATTGAGAAGCCAACAAGAGCAGATTGTTCCTCTGCAGGCATTCACTAATTACACACGCACATAAAAAGAGATACTGTATGACCCCACACATCCAAAAGAGTAATGCACATGAAAGAATAAACCTGCCTGGCTGCAGCTTATAGAATATGTATGGTAAGAGAGAGAGATCCCTTGAAAGGAGCAGAGCCCCCTGCTGCAGTGGGTCTGGGATGACCTGCTGTTACATAAGCAGATTGGTGGAGCTCAGATATAATAGCCAGCAGCACTGCCAGTCGCTGCAGGGAGCCAGCTATCAAAGTCCCCAATGGTTAGTTAGAACCTGCAGCAGAGCCCCAACAAGATACTGAGCTCATCCTAAATATACTATATTTGGCTGAAAGAGACAAAAACAAGCTCGGGTTAAGCATGTCTGGTTACAGCTATCTCTCCCCTGAAGATCTACATGAGCCACATTTCTGCTATGAAGAACACAGGGAGAAAACAGGCTGTGTTTGAGCTCCACAACTCAAACATGGAAGTGACGTCCAAAAGGTATCAGCACACCTGCATGGTTCTTCAGCCTCAGACAGAGGGGAACACAGAGCAGACGTCACGGAGGGCTCCTCCAGGGTGAGTCTGTCGTCACCGAGCCCAGGCGAGTGTCAACAGCTCAGCGTGGAGGAAAGCAACACTGCCTGGTGTCTGTATTTCTCGCCACCTCAAACACACCATTGCTGTAGCTGTCATCACCGTGGCAGCCCCAGCATCCACCAACACTACGGCACTCCCTCACCGCCTCTGGCTTTGGGTGAATAAAGGGCAGAGGTGTTTTCTTAAGACAAAGGGTCCATCTCCGTTCGGGAGAAGGAAGATGGTGAGAGAGCTGAGCACATCAGCTATCACATAGATTACCACTATGTAATCTGTAATCTGTAATCAAGCCTGTGTTGACCATGAACCACTGCCTGGATGCACCAGCTTTACTGGCCCAGGACAGGACGCTGATGTCCTCCCTCTATTCAACCCTTTCTCGGCTATGTTCCTCATCCAGATGTAGCAGTGGATGACTTGCAGAAACCAACAAAGCAATATTCTCTGCATTGTCTAAAAATATGGTCAAAACACAATGAACAGAACTGTGATGTGTTTTTTTTCCCCAAGCAGATTATACAATAGGGCAATACTGTAGTGTGGTACAGATTAATTGTTATTTTAAACATTGAAACAGCTTCAAGTTAATAGGAAAAAGATCATTCAGACAGAATAATGTATTAGCAAATTATGATGGAATTTATTTGGAATAAAATGATGTTTTATTCCACAGCATAGCTGCTCTCCACAGTCGCAGATTTTGTTGTTGTCAACATCGCTTTGAAAGCGAGAGACATGAGGCGTCCAATCAAAACACGTTTAAATGGATGTCATCCCAACACACACAAACAGGCCGACGTGAAATGGTAAATTTCTTCACATGAAGCATGACATGAAACACCTCCTCGGCGGTAGGGTTGTTGTGATGTGTGGATCTGTTTCGCTCATGTTTAGAGACCATCTACCTGCTCCATCGTCCGGCTCCAGGCCCGTCTCCGTGTCCACTCCACACACAACAAAATAGTGGGCGAAACGGCATGAAGCCGATCCTGTGGCCGCTGCGGTCCCGCTCATCCTCGACGCGTTTATGGTGTGAGAGCTCCGTTCACTTCTACTTGGCTTTGAGGATGATCATAGCGGATGCGGCTAATCCGAAATGTTTGGCTGCCCCTCGATCCGTCCGCTGGGTCGTGTTCGCCTGCCCGCCTGCGCTCACTGATCCGCGGTGTGACTGTGCTGGATGAGCCAGCGATGGTCATCTCGTTTGTTCAGAGGGGGGAGGAGGCGGAGTGTAGGCCTGGGAAAGAGAGAGGGAGAGAGAGGGAGTAGACAAAGACCTGAACGCATCATCATCGGTGCTTAATCAGCCTCATTTAAAGGGTGTTTAAAGGGTAAATCACGATTTCCCAAAAGGAGTTCGTCATTAAAAAATAATATTACATACATATATATAGATCCAGAAATGCATGATTATTCTCATTAAATAACATTTTCAAAAAAATCTTGAATCTGAATTTAGACTGTTTATTTTATTTGTAGCGCACACATATTAATTTAAAGTTAAATAAAGCAAAAATCATTAAGTTTAGAAGAAAAAACAAGTGAAATACTAATATTAAATGGAAATTATGTAACCACAAGGTGGACAAAAAATGCTTAACAGTCACCACCAATTTCACACATGAAGGTCACTCATGAGGAGCACTACTCCACCCTAGAAAACTGTTGGATGATGTTTTTTGTGGCTCTGGAGAGAGTTTTCTGAAGTCTGACAAAATAACCCTGATGATGTCAGCAGTCACATGATGATGTCTTCAGGGTTATTTCAAATTAGGCTCAATATTTTTTATAGGAAGCCTGCATTACACTAGAGACGTGGAGTTTGAAAGAAGTGGGCTTTGAACTATGGGTGAAATACAGAGTTCATTATAGGAAATGTAAGATTCAGTGTTTTTGGAAATCAACCCACAGGGATACTATAAGGTAGGCTTCAAATTTGACCTTTCTTTTCAAATGTCTCCAACTTCATGAATGAGCAGCATTAAATTGCAGGTGTTCCTCTTTATGGTTCAGTCAAAGGTGGCAGAGAACGAAACGTTTTTTAGCCTGCATAAATCAGGGCACGGCTCATATCTTTCAGATGTTTAATCCAACTCTGTGGTGCACAGTAACCTCTCTGAACTAAAAGTTGCTTCACTACATTTAATGCGGCCTGTGGGGACAGTAAGGAGAGCCCTACCACATGACCTAACAGGCAAAGAAAATAATAACAAAAGACAGTTAGAGATGTTCAGTGTTTTGGTTCTTAGGCCATTGAGAGATTTCTAGACAAGCAGAAGTAAACTGATGGAAATGGATGGAAGTGTGGACGAGAATTATTCCATGTTACCTGAACAGGACTCCTCTTTTTTAACAACAGCAAAGCTTGCATGTGTCTAGTTGAACATATTTGAGCAAACAGGAGAAATAAAGATGTCGATACCCATAAAATGTCATATCGGGCATTTATTGAACCATTAAAACAGACAAAACAACCATATTTCTCATTTATAGGCAAAATGCACACTAATTTTATTAAATAAATATGATAATATAGGTCACAAGTAAATCAGCCTCCAGCTGTATCTGTTCTGGTAAACCATATTGCCTGAGAGATATTTAGGATTTGGGTTCAATAAAATCAGTGTCCAAACATAAAAACTGTGCAGCATTTCTTTACACCTGGACTGGCTTCATGCCACAAAATCCTTGCATTAAAAATCATTTTCAGAGATGAACGTCACATTTTTCATGCAAATTAGAGGTACACACCCACACCCATCCTCCTTCCTGTAAATATTGTTAACAAGTCAGCAGATGGGTCCACGGCTCCAGTCCTCCAGCGAGACAACATGTGGACCTGTCACTTCCTGCCTGTCTTATTACAGTAAGTGCATAACTTAACATAATAAGGCTTGATTTTAACATTCAGTCGCTGTTGTGATTCAATAACCATTTTATGCATAAAAATGTGTTGTCATAGCTGTTATACAGACTGCTTTGCCTGAGGTCAACCTCTCCTCCATTTACTTTCAAGCTGCATATCTGCAAGATATTTATGGTAGCTGAAACAATCACAGCAGTCCAGACATCCTTTTCCCCCGCAACTTCCTCCAGCTCCTCCATGTGGAATTTGCAGGTGGTTCTAAGCAGAGAGATGCATGACTATACCCTGGATCAACTCTGGGGGTTTTCTACCAGGCAGCTGGTTGGTGAACCTTCAAAGTCAAAATTAACCCAGGTTGCATCCTTACCAGGTCTCCCAACCACCTCAACTCGCTCTTCTCATCTCCAAGGTCTTCTCAATACACTGAGCTTCTCACACGGTGGCAGAATGTGAGACCAAACACTTCTTCTGAAGTCACGATGCACTGATTCTCAAATAGAATACAGAGATGAAAAAAGATCTTGATCTTTAAATCCAGCATGTTGATACCTTGGCGAGGACTGGAGCTGTAGTGCATCCATTCATTTGTGTCTCCAAGGCATGCTGAGGTGTGCAGTAGGAAACCTCTTCAGCTCTCCATCTATGTGTCGCTCTGAGCCACAGACGGGTATTAAGTTGGGTCATGCTGCACAGGACACATTCTCTAGAAAATGTTTGGCAGTGGGTTTGGGTTTGGAAATTTCACCTGGAATACATCTTCAGAGAAAGTAGGTTAAATTCTCAGAAGGAAGGGCACTGTGGATCTTTGAAGGAAAATAGTCTCTGGCAAAACTCTTGCTGGCAGGAATAACACAGAGAGGGGGTGGCCTGTTTTTACACTCTACTGAATGAATGGCTTCTTCCTGCTTCCTGCTCACTCAGCGCTCATCAGTTAATTGCAGTGTAAGAAACTGGAAATCAGGGAAGAGGGGCTGATGAGGTGAAACAGATCATTTAGCCAAGCAGATGTGTGGTAATAATACTGATCTAGGAAACACAGTAGGTATTGAGTGTGGGAGTGTAAGCTGAGTATCAACAGGAGGCTACGCAGCCTGCTCTTTCATAAGCTGAATGTCAACAGATTTATAATTTAAATGGAAGAGTGATGGGTTGATGGCTTTGGCAAAGTGCGTGAAAGCTAAAGCTGTGCATGGATCCAAGAGGGCGGCGAGGGAGGCCTAGCTCAAGATGCGAGCCACCTGGGCCTGAATCTCCCCATCAGGGTGTGAGAGCAGCTGGACCAGTCTGCTGTGGAGCTGGGAAGACTCATCTAGCATGACCCGGAAGAGACAGTCCTGCTTCTGCCTCAGTTCATCAGCTACCTGGGCAGATGGCCTCCAGGCCTTTAAGTTCCCTGCAAATGTCAGCAGTCGCAGAAGCACCGCAGAGGCAGTCCGTGCATCAAACAGCAGCACAACAGAAGCTGGTGCCTACAGCACAAAACAGAGACGAAAAATGAATTATGCAGCCGGAAAAATACACAAACTGCACTGGATGTTTGACTTTCATGAGGATGATCAGATTAAGAGAGCATTTTCATTGCTTTATCCTTACCTGAGCTTGAACAATGTCATCCATCATATCTGGATTAGATGACAGATTCACGAGGACTTTGGAAGCCTGAACCTGAAAAGCAAATATTGAAGTGCCTCATTCATTCATATTGCACTCACAGTTCTACCGAACTTATCTGCTTTCCAGCAAAAGCTACACCTTTTCAAATGTATCAGTACATTATGATCATGACATTAGACTAGTTTAAAGGAACTTTTATAGCTTACAACAACAGATTTGTATAAATGTGAAGAAGATCAACCAGGTGCAACCTGAAAAGATACCAACCTGTAATGCTTCATTGCTCACGACAAGCAGGGAGAGTAAAAGTGTAATTGATTCCTTCAGCAAGTGTTGATGTTTATCTGTGACTGACAGGTTTGTCAGCAGTCTGAGAGCACCAAGCTGAAGGTCAGAATTCACCGGTGACATCTCAATCAGCTCCAGCACTTGAGGCACGTAACCCTGTAAGACAAGGTCAATGTTTAGGTGCCTGCCACAAATAATCATGACCAAAACAACTGGTTATTTGTGCGTGTTATTTGCTAAGCAGAACACAGCAACGTACCTTTATTTGTTCCTGGTTCGGGATGTTCATACACAGATTATTTAAAGCATTCAGAGTCTGCACTCTAACCTCTGCTGCAGGATCAGAGAGGAAACCAGCTATGATATGAATCCCTTCAAATTCCCGTATTAGATTCTGGAGAATCAGTGAAAAAAAATAAATAAATGAAAGGAACATGATTTTAAATGGCTGAAAGAAGAAATATAATGTCACATATACAGGTCTTTGAGTGAGATCAGTGTTGAATACAGCAGCTACATAATTTCATAATTGGATCACTTAAAATGTTACAATGACATACTCAGTACTAACCGTTTTGGGGGAAGGTTTTAGAGAAAGTGTACATTTACTGCACCTGATTCACAGTGAAGGCAGCAGCATTTCCCAGCGTCAGTAGGATCCGACATCTGTCAGACGGATTATTGCTGGTCTGCAGACATGACAACAGCATTTTCAAGTGCTGTGGCTCCAGGTGACCCGGGGACTGGTGGATGATGTCACCTGAGGAGCAAAATAAGGCATTTAACCGACATTTAATAACATTACCCATGTTTTCGCTCTAAAGGGGACTGTACTGTTCAGCTGTAGATATTGTGTACTGTCAACACCAATATCCAAGTCTGGATATCAAAAGATGTGAGCATATTTAGGGAATGATTGTGGTTGTTTTGTGTTTACACTCAGGAGACTTCGAGAGATTTTCCTTGCTGGAACAATCACATATGTTTAGATGTAGTTAGTGAGCATTGTTCGGCTCTATGAGCTCTGTGGTTCTTACCTGATGCAACATCGGGTCGGGGACACACAACATCCAGCCCAGACACTCTGGCCAACAGGCTACCTCGCTGTAGGGTAACTTCAGTGGGCTGACTGCTCCTGAGACCAGGACTATCACTGGTGACACTTTTCTTGTTTCTCTTGAAACTCCCCCAGCTGATTAGTTTGTATATTCCGTAGGAGGCTCCAGCTCCTGCAACTATTCCGAGCAATGCTTTCATGTTGCTGAGCCTGGGAGTAACACTGCCATCACCCATGCTGCTACTATGCCTTTAGCTAAGCGCTAGCTAGCTAGCTAGCTAGCCGACGTTAAGCTACAGATGGTCCGAAACGTTGTCAGTCAAATATGGTGACTAGTAGCCCGGTTCCTTAGTTAGCTAGCACTGACGACAGCCCATCGAAAGCACCACAATGTCCACCCAAACTAATTTAGACAGATTCATTGTTCTTAAAACTGGAGAAGTTTGCTGACAAGCCACAGTTGTCAACAGTGTTGTGTTCCCTTGTTCCGAACAGCCATTGTTGCCAGTTTGGACTGACAAATCCTTGCCCAATCAGAGCCTAGCGTATCATTCAGCGTCTTATCCGCTCCCATCTTCTGCTTTATCAGTATCATTAGGCAAACTCAAAACCACTGTTATAATAATGAAATATTTATAGTTAGTCATAGGTAACATAAACGTATTTTAGATAATGTTACATTAAACATCAAGAGTTTTCCCTCAGAAATAATATCTCTCAGAAATGGTAATAATAATCAAAATAATATTAACAATGAGAAGAATAACAATAGGGAAAAAGTTGCTGCTTTGTTGTAATAAACATGAAATTGTATTTGGTTTTGACAGTAATCAGTTATCAGTTATTGTGCGTCAAACGGAAAACCGCCCAATCTGGCAACATCGCCGAGAGCAGCTCAGAATGGCCGACCAAATCTTTCTCTGGGTGATGGCCGAGGAGTTTCTAAGCACGTACGAAACCTTGGCTTTCAATATATATTTGGAATATATATATATATATATTTAGCATGTGCAATTTGTTAACTGAAAAGTCATGTGAGTCTTTGTTGACCTTTTCCACACCACGTTAAGTTAGTTTTAAATCCAGCTGCAGCGCATAAGTTGTCCAACACTTAACGTTAGTTGAACCTTACCCACCTCGTTACCTGGCAACGTTACATTTCCAAAAGGAGATGGAACACCAGGCAAAATCTGCCACGCTAGCTAGTTAGCGCTAGTAAGAGACCTCGATAACTATTCGACTTTGAAAAATGTGACAGACAAGATATGGCTGTAGCAAACACAAAATCTGATTTGAAAGAGTGCGAACTGAAACACTGCCTGCCACATATACAGAAGGTAACGTAAGGTTAACGTGTGTACAAATGTTAAGATAGCTTCATGTAACGTTAACGTTGAGCTCAAATAAGTTCTTTAGTAGTTTATAAACATACAGTTCATTTTATTTGACTGTCACCGCCACTTATGTGTATACATTTCCTGAATGTAAAAATAATTTTTCTCTCCATTTCATCTTCTTTGACAATAGGTCTTAGTGACAGCTTCGTGCCTGTCATGTCCCAGTGACCCAATACAGTTTCTGAAAAACACTCTTGTAGCCTTTCAGGGACATGATAATCTTGAGGATGTGGACTGGTAGGTAGACCTGTTTTTTTGTGACTTTCCTTCAGGCGGACACTTGGTGGCTCACTTTCTCAAGTTTTCATTTCTATGTCAACAGTTTCACCGTGTTCTCCTCTGGTTACACTGCCCACCATTGTTCAGTTGCTTAGATAATCAGATTGCACCTTTTAAGTAACTTACAAATTAGCAATAATCAAGTACTCTATGTGGATGTCCATGCCTTGGATTTTGCAGACCTTTGCCATTGAAGTGCAAAAGCAACAGTCCTGGGGATCCAAAGCACCAGTGTCATTATTCATCTCAACATTTTTAATAGAATAATATCTTCTCTCTTTTTTGTCAACTTAGATTTTTGTTTAAAACATGTTTAATTCAAGACGTCATAAATCTTGTAAATGCTTTGAATGCACACAATTAGGATTCAACCATCTTTTAAGTTGTAAAGTTAATTGTACTTTAATCATTGTATTTAAGAATTCAAGAACCAATACTTAGTTTTATACAAATTCACTATGGATATGATCTATTCTGATGTCAGCTTTATTCTTTTTTGAGGCACAAGTTTGTTACTGATGCAGAACAGCGCATTTCAAAAACCTCTCAGACACATAGGACGATGGACACAGTCTGGATGGACCAAGATGGCACCATGGTACAGTATGGTTTAGTAGTATTCAAGTCGAGTCAAATCAAATTGGTTTTAGTGCTTTAATACTAATTGCTGTTCTGTTGTCCTTTGTAGCTGCCATTTTGTCTGGTTGAGAAGGCTCACTCCTGTTACAGGAAACACTTAACAGGCTCTTGCTTCAGGTAGGCCTGCAGTATTGCAGTCACAATAAACACATGATTGTTCGATTTATTGATCCAACAAGTTCTTTAGGGAAAAGGACCAAAGTGCCATTAGAGATAAGCTCTAGCACCATTTTTTCTTCCCTTGTTTGACAAAAATAGCATAGAAGCACCAAGTTTCTGCCAAACAAAGATTGAAGTCAACAATTTCTCAACCATCCTATGTAGTTCTGAGAAATATCAAATTGTGACGCACAAGTTAGATTTTTACTCATCAAATATTGTTGTCAACTGTACTTGTCAGCATTAAAAACAGGCATTGTTGATTAGCTCATCCCATGGGACACAATCAAGACAGGAGAGACAGCTGCTTAAAATATGTCATGCCTTTAGTAATCAGAGCAAAAATATGTAGCACTGCAGATACTTTTTCTCCCAGCTGAACATGGCAACAGACCCTATTGAAAATGAAAGAAATGAAAGAATTTAACTAAGTTTTCAGGTGTGAGCATTAAGTTTTCACAATATGAATACTTACCCATGTTTCCAAAAAGGACTCGCCAGTAGTTTCACCTACAATTAAAAAAAAAGCAAAATCCAATTTTATTGAGTACTAATACAGTTTTCATAATAGGCTCATTTTTCACTGGATTTCTTTCTGAAGTTCTTGGTATGCTCGAGAGCAGGTCAGCCGCAGTGTGACTCTTAGATGTAAATGGTCTGTCTGGAATTTTAATGTTTGTCTCTAGCTATATTCACCTCTAAGTTCAGTTGACTGAAGTTTTCTACTGAAAATCTGGCCACTGCTGTCTTTGAATCAGTATAATTCAATTTAGGATCCAAATCATATAAATGAAGGACAAATTATAAGCTTGTGGAAGTTTTTAGTCATTAGTGTAATCATTAGCACAACAGTGACGTTCAAGCAAAATTTTGAAAGTTTTTCCATACCATTTTATCTCACTTGAAAGTGCCGACTCTCCTTTACTGTTCTTCAAATCCTTTTGCACTGTGGGATACAGTGTTCTTGTATTTACGTGGGATTGGAGTCAGGTGTCTGTTGATTTTTACCAGTTTTCTTCATCCGGCTGATACGGTGCATAATGGGTCTTTGATAGAGATACTTTGCCCCTTACATAGCGGTTTCTGGACTGCACAACATATGTGTTTGCAGATGGTGTTGACATGCTGGGGCCTGTTTGAGGTGAAAGCCTTTTTGTGTTGCCACCATTTCTCCAAAAGCCATTACTTAAACTAGAGCCAGAAACTTTGGATGCAGACAGCCGTTGAAGAGGCTTGTAGGCCATGTTGCGGAGCTCTTTATTCACATTAGCTGGGCGCTTCTGTACCTTGGTTGGTTGCGTTAAAGTCTGTAGACGGCTAGCTCTGGTTGCACCTACATAGCCACCATTAAGAGACATGCCTCTTCTCTGTGGCATAGAAAATGAGCCCATGTGGTTTCTGGCAGCACGTATATCACCAGTTGGAAACCTGTCTGAGATTATATTTTTGATTCCTAAATTTCTGGACATAACTTTATTGCCAAATAATCTTGAAAAGGCTGTCTCTGATGCTGACGTTGGAGCCAGATTAGTTAGAGAGTTGAAGCTTGCATAATCGACACCGACCACAGAGGAGATCCCCCTCTGAGTTGAACCAGAAATGGGAATCAGGCTATTGTCAGTTATTTGTTTTGGTTCATCATGTGGGCTGCTTGTTTGAACACCCATGTGGCCACTACTGCTCTGTAGTGAAAGGTTATCAGAGCTTGAAGAAACAGAACCACTGGATACAGGAAGGTGGACAGTGGAAGTGTAGTTTATATCTTGTGATTCCTTTCCAACAGTTGGTTGATACGACTGAAATAATGGGGCTGGCGTTTTCCTGTGTTTTGGTAGATAATCTGGGATGTAGAGTTGACCTCTTGGTGCATTAACGTATAAACTTTTGCCATAGGAATTCAAAGGAGGATTTACCACAGACAGGAAATTGGCTGGTGACACCCTGCTTAGCTTCTCACTTTGGATATTTGGAAGTTCAAAGCCATCGGATGATTTTTGATACCCCGTTGAAGAGTCATTGTGAGGTGTGTATCTTGGTTGTTGGATATTCTTCTCAGACTTTAGAGGCGTTATATTGGATGTCTTACTTGGATCGTAGCTGAAATCTTGAGAGGGGCTTTTCAGAGAGTTGACAGGGGGGGCAATCACATGGCCACTGAAAGAAAAATCCTCTCCAAAGAATGAGCCAGAGGGTATTTGTTCAGGGAGCTTGTAGCTTGTTGACTGAACATCTTCATTTTGCACGTCAGCACTTGTGAAAATATCAGGGTTTTCCACAAAAATGCCACCATTGTCAAAACTTCCATAATTACTTGAGACATGCTCTGAGGCTGCTAAACCATAGCGTGGGTGGAGAGCAGAGCCTGGACCTTGGCTGTCATAAACACTGGTAGAAATGAGACTTGCGGTGGAGTCGACAAGATCAGGGACAGAGAGGCTTTCACTTGGCATGTGGTGGTTGGCGTCCTCTTTACTTTGTTCAAACACTGTATTCACAGGTTCTCCCCAGACTTCATTTTCACTGACATCATCATGGGCAGAGGCTTCCTTTGCAAAACTAGACCTATAGCCTGTGTCAGGTTCTCCCTTAATATTTTGAGCTTTAGAAGCCATTTCTTTTTCCATGATTTTCCGTGCAGTTTGAAAATGACTACTCATGTCACTTCCTGGCATTAAAAAGGAGCTTTTCATCGTTTCTATAAACAGTTTGAAATCTTTGATTGTCGGGAAAGTGATACCCTCCATAGGTTTCTTTTGTGCATGCGTCTTTACTAAAAGGCCAAAGGGTTGTTGAGAATCAGGACTTTCACGCTCATATTTCTGCACAAAGGGAGTCGAGGGGACCTCTGAAAACTTATCTGGCTCATGTCCTGATTCTGGTCTGCTTTGTACCATCTCTTCACTGAAGCCAGTAACAGAGCTAGCATCGTCATTGTTGTCATGGTGGACTGGTTCTCCCTGAGGGGAAGCAAAGCTTTGGTGTCTCATAGCCTGCATCTCATCCTTTGGACTAACAGAATCATGCTTTGTGTTTAAAGATGCTCCAAAATGGAGCTGGCTGGAGGGTTGTGGACCAAGCATACCTGCATGGCTACTGAGTTCATCATCATTGACAGAGTAGCCATGTGCAATATTGTAACCTATCAGGGAATAAACAGCCATTAGATTTAATTCATATGGTTGAACATTTTCAGGAATAACGCAGCAATTTTTACCTTTTTGTGGAGGAAAACAGATGCAGCCCCACAACAGCAGAGTGCAAAGCCAAGAAATCCTGAAAAACAATAAATTTGGAAAGATAAAAACAGCACTAGACCAGATCTAGCCAAACATAGACCTGGATTTTACTTACCCAGATGGAAGAATCATGGCAGTGAGTTCCACCACAGCAGTAACAGCAGCAGATTGTTGATTGAAACTAGCAGCCAGGATAACAATCAATCATGCTCTGTCCTGTCTTTTTCCAGAATGTTTGAGAACAAGGAATAATCAGAAATGTTCAAGGAAGGTTACAAAAACTTTTCAGATTCTGCTTACACTGATTGCAATTAGGTGATTGCAGACAGCTGGTTCTGTGTGAAACAGCCAAACTAGACAGGCATAGGTGGAGCATTGACTCAAGGGTTTGTGTGGTGATGGATTAAATATCACTAAAAACTATAGAAATTTAGTTTTGAACATGATAGCTTTAAAATAGCTAATAATATAGTCTTATAGTCTTTTTCTGAATTCACAGGCACTGTATAAATTGTAAATGGCTGATAGGAAGACACGGGTTCAACACATTTAACTAACCTTCCATGCAACATGTTAAAACCTCTGAAACTGATCCACAAAAGTAAAGCATTCATAATACCATGAGGAAGTGACTCACATAAAACTCTTAGCTGAAATTTGGCCCATGTGACTGAAAGTCCTTCTCTGGATCATTGTTAACAGGCTGTTGGGTTCATGAGCATATTCTGTTTCAGAGATTAGCTTTCACTTGTCCATTGTCAGTGCAGACTCCTGCGTCATTTTCCTTTTGTCCAGTCAATCACTCTTTCCTGTCTGAATGTCCCAAATCGCTTCAGTTGAGATCATATAAAAAAACTTATTTGAGATTAAATTATATTATTTCAGTATTGACTGCTCTTCTGTGGGGTTAATGCAGGTTTCTGTTTGCCCATGTTCCTTTCCACTGAATTAATAATGAGCTGTGTTTGTTGTTGGGGACAGGCAGTGGAAGAGGTTCATTGCACAGAGTAAGAGAGATACCACAGAGTTGGCTCTGAATATGGACCTGATGAAGACGCATTATGAGAGAAATTGCCAACGTGTTGCACTCGCCAAATGGTCAAACTGGGTAAAAAAACAAAAGAAGACGCAGGCTGGTAGGTGATTACTTTAGTAGGAATGAAAAAGTGATGGTGAGGAGTTTTTACATAACTAATGTGGACTGACTGTTTTGGTAAGCTATGACTCTCTCGTGTATATAGCCAGAGAAAACATGCAGTGGGGTTAAGAAATGTGTCCAGATATGTATAATTTTTTCCCCACTGTGTACACCCACTCTTGTGACTCATTTTGTCCCCTGCACGTTCTACTTGTAAACTCTGAGACTTGACTCTACTTTTATAAGCTACACTAATGTAGAGATTCAGAAGAATCGAACATTGTGATCATACCATTGTCACCATAATTTAGCCCACATGTTATCCTCTGCTGAAGATGTGGAGAAATGCAAATAGTTGCTCTGTTCAAAAGTGATGGGTGTTTAAAACAGAATTTAAATTTCTTTTCAACTTAGTTGCCATCGAGAAACTTGAGAGACTTGTAAACGCTGGCCGCCTTAAGCGCATCATAGCTGCTTGGCGTAATGTTGCAAAGGACTCAAAGAGGACAAAAGAGTACTTGAAGGTATACTTTGGAATTTTTGTTAAAAAAAAAAAGTATAATGAATGCAGATTTCTACATTTCTTGTCTGTGTATTTTTATGAATCATGCAGAGGTTGGAAATGGAGTTTCCTGAAAATGGCAGCAAAGTCCAAAGGACCAGGGACGAATGTGACAGACTCTCCTTGCTACCATACAGCCTCTCACTGAAGGTAGCATTCACGTGTCACTCAGCCGGTTTCTTTATGTTTTACTTCATAGTCCATGATCTCGATTAGTTCCCCAACAGCAAGATAATACGCCTGAATTTAAAGCTGTTGGTGCTTCACTTCACTGTTCTATAAGCAGTCAGTGAGATCATATCTGTTACGTAAGACTTTCTGTGAAGTGGACTCCACTCTAAACATGCTTCCAGTCTCTGAGGCCAGTTGATTAATGTTGCAGCTCATTATGGTTGATTATACCTCTGACCCATTACCACAGAAAGGGTTTTGTTTATGGCACAACTCTCTCAAATGATCTGGTTCTGTGCTTTGTTTTTGCATATCAATTCTAAGATTTTTCTACGTCTTATATAATTATAGGATTACTTTCATACCAGTGTCTCTATAGTTTACAAATACTAAAAACCCCCGGAAACATCTTTGTGACTCTGCTTTAGCTTACCAGTTACCAGCCCCTATTTGTTTTGGATTCGCATGCAAAGAGAGTGCAGTTTTGGCTTTATTTTTTCTGTTTTTTTTTTTGTTCAACACCTCTCCAGATAAATAGTGCTTCAGCATGACTATGTTTGGAGAAAGAAAGAGGCTGCTTGTACACTTAACTCACACTGCTGTGCAAAGTGGCAGCAACAGAGGTGGCTGTGAATCTTGTCCTCTTCACACTGGCCAAACATTTCCAAGTGACAGCTGGTTATGTGAGATTAAAACCCACAGGACCATAAGAAGTTGCTTCATTGCTTTAATCTGTGGATTACTTTCTCAAAACATTTGCATCAGACAAGGATGTGCTTTCACTTTTATATGTTCCATGAACATCTTTTTCTAGTCTTACAAATACTTAAGTGTTTACTGAAACTTTCAGAATGTACCTTATGACAAGAACATGGAAAATGCATGTCACTGAGGAAAAAATGAATGCTTAAGTACTTGGATATTAGAGAAAACTGAAATGATTCCACCTTTCCGAAAGATCAAATATCATGATATTTCCTCTGCAGATCTTTCAGTATTTAGAATTGCGAGACTGGTTGAACTGTGCTCAGGTGTGTTGCACATGGAAAGCTGTCATCCAATCAGGCAACTTGTGGAGTCAGGTCTGTACTGGGAGTTTGATCCTCGTATTTGATTCATAGTCATTTTTAAAGTTAGACTTGAAACAGGAATCTAAGTGTTCCCTAATGTGTCCCCTGTTAGATCAACTTCTCTGTGGAGAAAAAGTGGATAACAGACAGCACAATGAAGCAGGTTTTGCAGAACTACCGCCCATTTGTGATCCATCTCAACCTGCGTGGCTGTATAAGTCTAACGTGGACAAGCTTGAAATCTGTCAGTGAGTATTGCAAATTATGTAGCCAGATATATAAATATTTCTTAATACTCATGTTTCACTGAGGTGTGCATTGGCCCATACAGATCATGTTCTTGTAGTAATAATCAGTCAAAACAGTCAACAGATTGACATTTTTTTGTATTTTGAATAAAAAGACAAAACATAAAAGCAACACTAAAAAATTTAGTTTCTCCATCTGATACAGACAGTTTTATAATATTGAAAGAAGTGAAAACAATGATGCTTTTTAAAGTCAAATTTTAGGTCAGACGTTCACTTGAGTCAGGTCAGCCTGATGATCTGGTATTTCTGCGGCACTCTCAAGTGGCTCGGCTCCAGCTCCTCCTCCAGCTCTCCCTGCACTTCCATTGGTGTGTTCCATAACTCGGGGTCCGTTTGGTCCTGATCTGTTCTGCTGTGCTGTCTGTCCTTTGGACACTCTCTGTTGTAGGAATGCACATACTCCTCCACACTCTCCCCAGTATGTTCAGGAGGGGAGCGGCACAGCAGGCCAGAGTGCCTCACCCCTGGGTGCAGACGCAGCCAGTACATCATGTAGTGGATGCTGAAATAGTACACAGTCAGTTTTTAATCCTTTTTTGGATTTGTTGAAAAAAATGATTGTAAACATTTGAGCAGAAGAACCCACCTATAGTCACACACCCAGGGGTTTCCTCCTAGTTTTAGCTGTGACAGGAAGTAAAGGTCTTCAAGAACGCCGTACTGGACAAAATGCAGGTTGTTGTCGGACAGGTCCAACTCACGAAGGTGCAGCAGGCCAGACAGGGAACCTGGAAGAGAGAAAAGATAGAGAAACATGTCATATATCCCTTTTTTCCTGCTTCTCTCAGTATAACTATATTGAGACAGACCTTTTTTGTTGTTTATTAACTAAAAGTAAAAAAGCCAGTGATGCAAATAAACTCTGATAGGAATGTGTGGGCTGCTGTTCAGTTTGCATTTGACTCACTTAAGCACAGTGATCACTTTATGTTAGTAAGCATCTCAGCTTTCCCCACTATAAATAAATCCAATGCTGTATACACAAAGATGGCAGAATACCAGCTGTCTCTGAAAAGGAAAAATGTCAAACAGAATTCAGCAGCAGTTGTATAACATGTTCTCAACCTTTTGGCTCTCCATATATCTATCAACCAAAGAAAAATACAGCTTTGTTTGTGTAGGATTTCATCCTGGCTATTACAGGAAATAGGAGGCATATACTGTAATGTTTCCTGATTGTGATTAATAGGCATGCAGCAATAATAGCACACATACCTGTGTCAATGCGCTCCATGTTGTTATTACTGAAGTTTAGGGTTCTGAGGCTCCTCGCTCCTTGGAAATCTCTGGCTCTGAGATGACTGATTGAATTATGGGACAGATCGATATGAACAACATCTTCTGGGATACCTGTGGGCACCTCAGATAGACCTAAACATAGAGGGGAAGGAGTTACTGAAATACATTTGATTAGTTTACCCCGGCCAAAAATGACTAAAGTATTATTAAAGTGTATATTCACAAGTTTCTAGTCTGCAAGTCTAGAAGCTGATTGGTGCAGAAGGAGATTTATGCTCTGTCTCTGTCCTTAACCTGAATTTGATACTAAAATCCAGGCCTCCTGCCAGTACGAGACAGACAGGCACATTATTTGATTTACTCTATTCTTGGGAAATTTTTAAATGCTTTGGCATGTTTTGCATTAATTCTTTGCAATGATTTATTCTGATGTACCAGCCAAACTTTGTTTAGCTAATGCTTTCCAAGTTGTTTATAAGGTACAAAGTCAGAGGTTAAGGAAGCAAGCAACATGACATTGAATAGAAAACACCTGCCAAACCAGATGTGTGTATTTGCCAGATCCTTGTCTAACCCTGAAAATCCTCTGAGAAATAGAAGTTAAGTGATCTCAGCCATGCAAAGTAATATTTAATCATTAGCATATGAGCTCTGTGACATAAAGCTTCAGAGGCATTTTTCCTTACGTCTCCATTGCATAAGAAACATGTGTGCTGAATTTCTGAAAACAGTGAGGTTCAGAATAGGGTCCAGTGAGTCAAACTGATATGGGAAAGTAAAAGCTGACTGTGAACTTGCCTCGGTTACTGCAGTCCATCCGTATTTGGGGGAAAAGGTAGGTATGGCAAGATGTGGTGGCATCTGGTTTGGTGCGAATTGGAATGGGCTCCACAGGGTATGTGGAATCTGTTTGGTCACCCTGTGGGTCTCCGGTTGGATCTGTCTCTTTACAGAGTAACTCTGGGTCCACATTCTTCAACTTAATGCCTTTTAGCCTGATGGGCTCTGCACACCTAGAAAAAGAAAACACCGTTCAGTCACGGTAAAATCAGGTGTTATATTTTGAGGCTTCTTGCTATCCTGAGAGCCAGTAATGACTTATACACCTGTGGAATCAGAGCAATAGATCACACTATGTCAAACTCTTTTTGTGGAATCAATCACCTGGCATGATTTCCTAGATTACGGTTGCTCGGGACCTGAAGGGTACGTACGAGGCTGTCCATCGGGCAGAGACAATTCCAGGGATTATCGTATAGACGTAGGTAGCCAAGGTTTGGCATGGGGATGAGGGCCTCCTCGCTAAGTGTTCCCAGGCGGTTGTGCTGCAGCAGCAGGGTTGTAAGGCGTTTCAGGCCCTGGAAGGCCCCTTCCTCTACTAAAGAGATCTGGTTCTGCTGCAGGTCTAGGCTGGTTAAACTCTCATATCCAAAGAAGGCACCGTCACGAAGGACTTTGATCCGGTTGCGGGCTAGAAGGAGGTGCTTGGGTTGTTTGGACCAGGTCTGTGAGGTGGGAATGGTGGTGAGGCGTCGGTCCTGACAGTCTACAAAGACTTCTCGAGATTCTGTTGACTCTGAGCAGTCAGGTGCCGCGAGCTTGGAGGGACCTGATCTGCTGTGACGCCCAACACCCCTTACCCTGAGAGTTTTCAAACACACAGAAAATGGCTCGTCAGTCTTTCCATAGTTATTAGAGCAGGTGAAAAATGGACTGAGCACATTAGACACAAGAGTAAAACCATACTTGTCCCGTGTGAGTTTGTGTCTTGCACCCCTGAGGCCTCTACCCTTCCCCGGTCTTTTCATCTCGGTGGAGGGGAGCAAGAGGAGGAGCAGGGAGGCTAAGAGGAGTGAGGAGGTCAGACGCATCTTGAGCCCTGAAGGGATTGTCCTTTCAGTAAGAGCTGAAACCAAAGAAGGAGTTTGAACAAGCTAAAACAGGTTTGGAGACAGGAACAGTGGGTCAAAGCGTTATTGTTGATCGAACACAGCTGCTGCTGAGGAAGAAGTGAGATGTAGAACATTACGTAAGAGATAGGAGCCATACAGGAATGTATATACAGCTCTGAAAGAAACCAGAACACTGTGACACTTCACGTTGATCCTTACATAATGTGGTATATTACTTTATTACTTCACAACATACACATAATGATTTCAGAAGATGGACTTCACAACTTAACCAGCCATCTCTCTGCTCCTCACTTGTTTTCGCTGCATTTTGTTTTTTAAGGTGAATGCAGGAACCTCCAGGAGCTCAATGTGTCGGAGTGTTTTAATGTTACAGTAAGTAAAACATTGTCATCACTAATGGTAATGGTGTAGACTTTATATCACATGTACTACTTTACTTTTTATACTGTTTTCTAAAGTTTATTGACAACTAGATCGCTAATAATGATAAGTATTTTTAAAGTCCTGGCTTATATTAAATCAATGAAAATATCCATTGAAAATTATCTTTTATCTATGCTTGCACTTTGTCTGGGGAAGTGTCCCTCAGTGTTCCTCATTATGATCATCATCATTGTTAAGATCTTGCCCAACATCATAGATAAGAGCAACATTGCTTTTGGTCAGTGTCTGGTTGCACTTTTCCAAGTTGTTTTAATTTTTTGCATAAAATTGATTAAATTTCATGAAAACCAAGTATTTAAAAAAAGGGATGTTCCTGACAACTAATTTCTCTGTCGTTTGAACAGAAGTTTACACTTGAAACCGTTAATCACATGCTTCAATAACCAAATCATATTTGAAATTACTTGTGTGACACTGTGCACTGTGCATCATGAACACTGCACATCATCCTGTATTTTAAGTTTGTACATTAAGAAAATAATAATAAGTTTAACCGACTTGTATTTCTGGTGCAGACAAACGAGGGTAGCAACATTAAATTGACTAGTTGCCTGATCGCGTGCATCCCTAGCTTAAATGTTTGTTAATGCACTGTTGATTGTGGTGTTACACTGTGCCATGTGCTCTTGTAACAGGTGCCCTGCTGAGCTCATTTAAGGTAACATGTAAATCTCTGCTCTTTAACAGGATATAATGGTGCAGAGAATTGTGGAGGGCTGCCCATGTCTGCTCTACTTAAACCTTTCTTGCACACTGATAACAAACAAAAGTCTCAGAGAACTGTCCAGGTAAAACTGCCATGTGGCGAGATTTCTGCTGCAAACTGTGGTCCAGTTCACCCACATCTCCAGACTGAACAAAAAAATCATGTGTGGTGCTCCTTATTTTCTGTCCCGTAGTTCCCACATTTATCTCCTTATCTGTTTGCCCAGTGTGCAGCTCATTGCTGGCTTGTATTTCATGTCTCAAAGCAGCTTGGTCAGTGCCAACTTAATGATTTAGAGGAACAGATGTGACACTCGTAACATAACGTCTAGACTGTGTGAATGCATTGATGATAGATTTACAAGTACATTCGCTGTCTCTCTCTCATCTGTCGTTGTATCAAGCAAAATGTTTTGGAAATATTCCACATTTTACTGTGCAAGAATTTGAAGATATCTACTTTCAACTCCAAATGTGATGTTATTTCTGATTAAGATGCTTTCCTTCCAGATTATGTACTTGAATTTACACCTTTTCTTTTGTTAAAACACAACAAAACAATCAACTACAATCCACACAAAGCTTAAACACAAAGAAGGTATCCTCCGTGTTTAACATAAACTATTCTAACTACTGATTTTGAACAGGAACTGTCTCAACCTTCAGTACCTGAGTCTGGCCTACTGCTACAGATTCACAGATAAAGGCTTAATGTACCTGACCACAGGGAAGGGCTGCCACAATCTCATCCACCTCAACCTGTCCGGATGCACTCAGGTCAGTCGCCGTGCTCCTCTTTGTGAGCCTCCTCTCAGTGTAGCTTTTTGCCTTGTTGAAAGTTCAGTGCTGAGTCCGTCTTGGATAAGTCCAGTCACTCCTCTCTGTTTGCACGTGTCTCCTCTTGTTGCTGGCTGTACACTGGTGACTGTTTGCGCTCAGAGCGAATGAACAAAGACCTGTGGAAGAAGAGTAAGAGGCAGCTGTGGCTAAGTGGAGGGTTGGGTTTATATAACCGACTCTGGCGCAACCACTCACCATGTGCACACTCCATAACATAACACACATGCACCAGGACATAAAATGCACCTTCCTCCGGGAATGTCTATTAGTTTGGTTCCAGATGTATGGTTTCACTTTATGGGCCCCTGAAAATGTGAGGAGCAGGAAAACTGCATCCAGGAGAATGAGTCAGATTCCAGCGTACACACATATTTTCCTCCCCCCTCCTCCTCCTTTCTCTCTCTCTCTCTCTCCCCTCCTAGATGACAGTAAATGGGTTCAGATACATTTCTGCTGCATGCCCATCACTCAAAGAGATTGTGATCAATGACATGCCCACGCTGTCAGATAGCTGTGTCTTGGTAAGTTTATGCATTTCTAACACATCACAGGGTCAACATCCTCACTCAGGAGTATTCAAGAAAGGCATGGAGAATAAGGAAAAACAATTTACTTTAACTTTTCTTAACCCCTCCCAGCAAAGAGGTCTGAGTCTTCCTCTTCTCTAACAGGCCTTAATTGCCAGATGTCGCTGTCTGTCTGCCATGTCTCTGCTGGATGCTCCACATCTTTCCGACGTGGCCCTCAAAGCCATTGCAGAAGTAGCCAGACTGAAAACGTTTAGCACAGAGGGTGAGATCATTGTTCATTCTGAAACATTCATTTCCACATACACATGAAAATATAGAAGCATCTCTGTTCCGCACACGTGTACTTTAGGTAACAACCAGCTAACAGACATCAGCTGGACGGCCCTGTGCAGCAGCTCACAGGACCTCTGCAGACTCCACGCCGCAGAATGCCCCAGAATGACTGACGCCAGCCTCAAATCTGTGGCCGCTCTCAAGAACCTGCAACACCTGGACGTCTCACTTTGCAAGAAGTGAGTCTGTTGCTGCGGTAGTTTTAGATTGTGTACTTTTTGTATGAAATGACATGATGGACGAGGGTTTCATTTCAGGTTGAGTGATACTGGGATCCAGTGCTTGACTGAAGGTTCCTCATCGACCAGTCTGAGAGAGCTGAATATCAGCAGCTGCAGTCGCGTCACGGACAAATCTGTCATGAGGATTTCACAAAGGTGTATAGTATGACTTCACACACACATATCTCATTGTGGTCTGTGAAATGGTATCACGCAGCAGCTTTTCGTGTTTACACTCTCTCAGGCTGTGTAAACTGTCCCATCTCAACTTGAGTTATTGCGAGAGACTGACTGACGTGAGTCTGGAGTGGCTGAGCAGCAGCTCTGTCTGCTCTCTTGACATCAGTGGTTGCAACATCCAGGATCAGGTATTGTGTGGATGTTCTGACCCTCACAAATTCCTGAAAGAAGATAACTTGCCTTGGTGGTGAAGTATGTAACTCAGTATTTGTATTTTTAGGGGCTGGCAGCTCTTGAGGGAATTCGTTTGAAGAAGTTGGTGCTTGCTCAGTGTGTCTACGTCACAGACATTGGCATAGAGGTACAAGCTAGTTAGAATTTTGACACGTGGCCAGTTGTGGCATTTGTGTAGAGCGGTTTACGATATTTAGAGGGTGCTTTTTCCGGCGTTTGCTATTATCAGCAGCTGACAGAAAAATGTTGTACCATGTTTCCCAGAAAATAAAAAAAAAACTCACCAATTTCCACAGTTGCTGTTTTACTTGCTGCTACAGCCTACAAACAGATGTGAACAGATGGAGGCATCTATGTCCTCTCGTAAATATGTTCCCCAGTTCCTTCATGTCCTCATCTCATCCACTCACTTTCATTCCCACATCCCTTCTCTCATCTCCTCTGTTCTTCACGATTGCAGAAGCTGTGCAAGACTGTGAGAGATCTGGAACATGTTGATGTGTCTCACTGTGTAGCGCTGTCAGACCTGGCCATCAGAGCCATTTCATTTTACTGCAGAGGTCTTGTCTCACTGCGGATGTCAGGTTGTCCCAAGGTACACACACACACACACACACACACACACACACACACACACACTCCTCCAGAGCCTTTAAATGTTGCCTGGCTGAAGTAGATTGTGTTTCCCCTTTTCATCTCATGCCACATGTTTTCTATTTTCCTCGGCTCTGCCTCAGATGACAGATATGGCGGTGCAGTATCTGACAAGTGGATCTCAGTTCCTGCGAGAACTTGATGTGAGTGGCTGTGTTCTTCTCACAGATCGCTCTCTCCGACACTTGGAGAGGATCTGTCCTCCTCTCTGCTCCGTCACGATGGCCTGCTGCAACAGCATCTCCAAGTAGGACACACGCTTAGAAGAACACCGCAAGTTATAGTAGTTCTAACACTAACTATAACTTTTAATGACCAGAGTGTGTCTGTTCCTTCAGGGCTGCCGCCTTAAAGCTTGAGCCACGTGTGGAGTACTGGGAGCACAGCAATGACGACCCTCCATACTGGTTTGGATACAACATAGGCCAAATGCATTCAGTCACATGACCCATCAAGACTGGTGACTGATGGGGAATGATGCAGCAGCACTCAGTGATGACAAGAGCAGCAAGTACAGAGAGGATACAAACTGATCCCAATTAGGCATCACACATAACAGCAACCATCATTTTTGGGACATTGTCCCAGAACATACTAAGAGCATCCTGAACAATCCATCTTGAATGATACACCCGAGATAATCCTCACAAGAATGAGTCACATGGCTATAATCCCACATTACTGTAGAGTAATCAGATTACACCTCTGTGTTCTCTGTACTCTACCTGCCTGCATAGATGCTCATACAGCACACTGCTTCAGCACCTCACTGAGACTGATACACATTTCTTGAGCCCCTGACAATGTCCTGTGCCGCTGACACTGCTAGACTCTAGTGGGTTAATATTAGATGACCAGTGCATAAACATGTCCACTTTTTAGAGGATACAGTTTACCTCAGGGTCGGTTCTGGATCCTTTAATATTTATAGTTTTATATTTTACCTCGCTATAATATAGTGTATTTCATTTGTATAAAGATAACACAATTGTGTGATTGCTCCATATTCCATGCAGCCAAAGTCTGCAACTTCTCAGTTGTAAGTTTTAAGATCTGAAACAGCTTTTTTAAAAAGTGAAGTGTTCCAGTTTTGGTCTCGAGGTATGCTCCTTAGATGGTACTCAGAGAAACTACAAACACAAATATAGTCTATGGCTGAGATGCTTCCAAAACTCTGAAATTACTAAATGGTGTGGACCACTAATTATTTCCCAAGGGTGACAGCAGTAACACAAACCGCTGTGTGCATGCAGAAGTTGGCCTGTATCTTCAGCACTAAACATCATAATTGGTGTGTTTATTTAAGAAACTTTATACTTTTATAGACATGGAAGTAAAAAGCACCTTGGTGCTGATCGACATTTCAACTGTCTGATTTCAGAGCTTGTTAAAAATGATTGTAATTGTTTTTAAGTTTCTACATTTCGTGATGAACACCGGTTTGTCTCTGGAGTGTCTGCGTACTCAGAGTTTTCTTAATGTATGCTCTTTAAATTAAAAATCTATTCACTTACATTACAATCATGGGGTATCTTTTGTTCTAACACTTTAGAATTTCATTTCACTTGATTCTGTTTTTTCTGACATTCTCTGAAAGTATGGATTATAGATTATCTATCTATCTATCTATCTATCTATCTATCTATCTATCTATCTATCTATCTATCTATCTATCTATCTATCTATCTATCTATCTACAGATTTGCTGTTCATTTGAGCAAATGCTCTTTTAGAACATACAAAGAGGACTGTAGAAAATGTATTGTGAGTTAGTAGTTAGATAAAAATGTCTTAATTATTAGCTTTCATTAATTAGAGCTCGGTCAATACCAGTTAGATTCTGTAATTGTAAGTGAATTTGAGAGCACAGAGGCAGAGGTGACAGTGTCTAACTCAACTTGCCTCCAGATGAAAAAAGAAACCTTCCCATGCTTTTTGTCACAGTTTGAAACTATTAATTGTTAAACATACAATAATTTGCAATAAACATGCAAAAATACAAGCAAGCACACACTTTCTAATTAACATTCAGCACAAACCAACACTGATGTGCACAGCACGCTTTCCAGACATTTCTAACACATACAGAGTATTTTTAAATACTATATATGACACACGATGTCCTTATTGAAAGTACAGTATATCCTGAGCAGAGACTTCTGAAGACTTCAGTGAGGTAAAGGTACATCCAGCCTTGACGATCGTCAGTAAATATCTGGCTCTGTCTGCAAGTGTGAAGCCACAGAGCAGTAATGCAGCACTATGAAGTGAAATTCAGTCACTCATGGCTCAGCTCCCCAGCTTCAGGGACTCGAACCAGCTTTGTGTCTTCAGTCTGACAGAGCCTCTGTCTGCCTGAGCTTTAACCCACTGGTCCACTGGAGGCTCTCCATTTACATAGCCTGAGAGAAACACAGATGTATGTAAAGGAAACAGAACGTTCTGTGTGGGTTCAGTTAATTGACTGTGCCATAAGGTGTGATGTAATGAAAAATAACAGCTTACCAGCAACTGTGGTTTGGCCTTCAGTTGTGTTGTTTTCTACTCCATGCAGAACAACCTCTGGGCTGACATCCACCGACGCTCCACAAAGCTCCACCCCTGCTTTCAGCGAGGAGGGGACGCGCACACACACTGCTCCTACGTCCACAGAAGAACGAGGGAAAAACAAAGAAGAGGAATATGACTCAACAGATAGAGCGGGAAGGAAACCTGTGGTTGATGAGGTGAATACTCTTCATACTGTGCGTTTACCCTCCTGACTGTGGAGTTCAGCGCTGCCACCGTCTCCCACATAGACGTCAATGCTCCCGCTGTGAGAGGAAACCTTCAGGAAGCTATTTGAACCATCTGCAAAAGCAAAGAACGCCTCAGGTTGCTTTTACCGGCCGCTGATAGATACCATACGTGGTTCATTGTGCAATCAGAGAGTCAGCTTGCTTACCAATAACCGTATCTCCAGACACATTCTTCACAGTGGCGTTACCTTTCAACCAATGAAAGCACAGGGTCAGGTTTCATCAATTTCACTAGATTAATTTCAGTTACTGGTACGTGGAAAAGCCTCTGTCCCAGACTCTACGCATCATAAATCTGCATCACCAAAGCTAACAAGATAATCATTCCCATGTACTCTGTGATGAGAGGCTCGTCAGTATCAGGAAGAAATTAAAATTCTAAGTGAGTGACGCGTTTCTTCACACCATGCTGTTTGTCTTTGTGCTCCAATCTCTACTTCCAAGAATTCAGACTTTTCACAACTAATCCTTTTCATAGCTTCCCCAAAACAACAACATGTACAGAATTTGTGATAAATTGCAGCCGCATTACACTTAAATAGACTCTGTTTGGATCTGAGTCCAGGATTCCTGATAAACCGAAGCCTGTCATACCTGCTTTACCAACCACGTTAATAACATAATGCAGCTATGTGCCAGAATGCAGGGCTCAGCAGTAATGGTTGCCAGGTTGCTACTGGCAACTATTTAAAAAAAATTGGCAAACAATTCTCGGCCTTTGGTACAATAAGAAACTTTTTAAGGTGAAAAACAGAGCCAGCAAACAGCAAAACGTGCTCCGCAAATTGAAGAGATTTGCGATATTTCTTGCATTAGCGATATTTAAATACTGCTGTTACAGTCGGAACCAGAAGCAGACTATGCTGCACATGCGTTGGTGTGTTTACATGTGTGCACACAGGCATCTGTTTTATAGACAATGGCGAAACAAAGCAAGTTGTTTGACTGTGGGGTGAAAAGTTTGACCAGTAAGTCAACATCAAAAAACGAATGTGTGGACGGATTCAGCTGACAACAACCAGATGAACCAGAATGAAAAACAAAAAAGGAAATTTGTGAAGTCTTGGGAGGCGAGGTATCCTGGCATCTTTGAGCTGGATGGAAAATTATACTGCAACACTTGCACAACATACACCTTGATACGTCAGGTTCAGTAGCTCAAAGTAGCACATTCAACAGAGACGAAGGGGTGAATGAAGCTTGAAGCAACACGAGCCATAAAGACATAACAAGGCAGAGGATAGAAGACACAGGCTGACACACCCGTTAGAGTTAGCTGGATTCATTTTAGAGGAATCTGTGACGAACACGACAACAGCTGCGCTTCTGATGTTCTGTATAGCAGGATTCGAGGGTGGACACGTTAACTGATAACACTTGTTTCCGAGATTGGCAACAACTTTTAAAAGTTAGTGTTGACCCCTGCAATGGCTCATGGGAAGCAGACACCTTTAGACTTTGGGACCTAGTGGCTGCAGGTTGTAGATTAATAAAATATCTATAGATTCAATCAGTTTTGGGTGCAGGCTGCAGAAGCTTGAGTGCTGGAGTGAATTACCAGTTAATCATATGGTTGGTGGTTTAATTTCACAATCTCCTGTCCACATGTTGAGCTGTTCTTGAACAAGACAATGAACTCCAAATTGATGAAAAACGTCATGTTTTGGACAAATGAGTTGAATGTAACATTGAACATTTCTCCACTCTACATATGTACACAGATGCTTTAATATAGATGAGGAATAGATGCTGCTGTTTGCTCACCGTGTACGTGCCCCAGTTCTACTTTGCCAGAACAAGAGGAGACGCAGCTGGACTCGGCATAGATGGCTTTGACCTTCAGGGAGCCATGTTCTGTTGAAACATTCATGCTGGTGCCCTGGAGCTTCTTGACATCCACTGACTGCAAATACACAACTGATCACTGCACAGGACTGTAGCCAGGTGATGTATGACTTCACTTGTCTCCTAATCAAAGCTGTCAACCATAAACATCAATACTGTAAACGCGTTTAGATGAAGCCTGTATTCAGGCTGCTGCTGCCCTCTAACGGCTGCTGAGTGTAAGTGTAACACTGTCCTTACACTGTCTCCACATGTGCTGATGTCCACATTCCCATGGATAGTTCCCGCACCTGTAACACGCCCTCCATGGGACTTGACCTCAACCTGGTGACCCTGAGACACAACAGACAAAGGTTTGATGAGTCACATCTACTACTCTACAACAACAGCCTAGTGGGCTGATTGGTGAACTCCACCAATGACATGCAGCAATATGCACACACCAGTGCACCTCCATATGTTTTTATGTGCACTTCTGTCACCTACCTTGACAGAGTGCAGCAAACAGTTGCCCTTCTCTGTCTGCACCCTGCAGATATCACACTCCATTTTCCTCACTTGCACACTGCCTTTTCCGTGAGTGGTGATGAAGAGATCTGACAAAAACAGAAAATATTAGGGTTACATCAAGGGACAAAAGACAACATCATGCCAAAAATCTGATGACATTTTAAAGCTCCATTAGGACATGATCAGGTAAGCCATATTGTTGACATCCAACACTGTCCCTGGATGTTGTGTAAACATTAGTACTTTTTATCCTTAACTGCATCATCGTTTCACAGGACACACTCACTACTCTTTATAGGTGCAGCCAGATCAATGGACACGCTGCTGTGAACCTTCCCTGCTGAGATGAGCAGCTCTTTGCTCTGGTCGTTGTAGTGGACGTGTAAGTGATCCAGACCGACCTCCTGCTCGGTGTCTGTTCCGTGGACTGTGATGAAGGCTCGGTCACTTTCCGGGAAGGCGTGCACGTCCAGCGGGCGGACGGAGATGCTGCAGCCCAGCTGTGCCCGTACCGTGCTGAAGGGGCTCACCTCCAGAGCCCACTGCTTCAGAGGCTGCTTCACCTCCTCATCTGTCGGACACCTGGAGGGAGCAGAGATGGAGAAGGACCGCGATGTATGGAGAGGACACCGAAGGGCTGTTAGTGACCTGGAGCGGACAGTGAGGGACCAGCAGCGGAGAAGTCCGACACATCCCCGCGGACCAGCTGCGCCCCAAAACATATCTGTCACCTTCCGGTAAACCAGCTATGTTACAGCAAATTAACAGCACTAACTGCTGAATATAGCTGCCATTGAGTCAGCATGGCCGTCTCAGCGCTGTCAAGACGGTATCGTATTGTTAATGCATGGCTAGTACTTCCGGTATGAATTTTCAGTTTAAAAGATCGCCTACAGGGTTCCACGACGCGCACGCGCTGCTCCTGTACGCAGTCTGTCCGAGTCGTAATGAAAAAAAAAATTGAAATAGGAAATTGTGACAAGGTAGGGAAAATATTACAAGACAAAACACAGAAGGATATTCAAAATCAACACAATGTGCAGCAGGCGTCACACTAATAATTTCACAAGTCGGAGTTAGAAGAATAATACAGGAACCTCTGATAAAATGCTCAAGTATTTTTACATACTTCAGCATAATAAATGAATAGTTTTAAATATATATTTTCATTGTAGTCCTCTATGGTCCAGTTTATTTTCTGCGATGAAGACTTTTTCAGTTTGAAAAACTACATTTTGACATGGTGATCCATTTCAGCACAGGAGCCCCCCTCATGTTATCTGACATTGTGCTTCAGTGGTGCTTTTCCTCAAACTAATATTCAATCAAATTGCCACACATCAAGCCTGGAGGTTTTAGGGGCCCTGTAGTTCTTGGCCTCAGTGCAGTGACTGATTGGTAATACGGACTTTCACACTAAACATTGCAAGCACTGAGGAGTGCTCTCGTTTTCACCTGTTTACATAGAAATGGCCTAAATATTCCTTAGTAGAAGTCCACTTTTTCCCATGGATGATAATAATAATAATAATAATAATAATAATAATAATAATAATAATAATAATAATAATAATAATAATAATAATAATAATAATAATAGGGCTGCACGGTGGCGCAGCAGGTAGTGCGCGTGCCTCACAGCACGAAGGTTGCCGGTTCGATCCCCGGGTCAGGCGGGGCCTTTCTGTGTGAAGTTTGCATGTTCTTCCCGTGCATGCGTGGGTTCTCTCCGGGTACTCCGGCTTCCTCCCACAGACCAAAAACATGCTCATTAGGTTAATTGATGACTCTAAATTGTCCGTAGGTGTGAGTGTGAGTGTGAATGGTTGTTTGTCCTTGCATGTGGCCCTGTGATCGGCTGGCGACCGGTTCAGGGTGTACCCCGCCTCTCGCCCATTGTAGCTGGGATAGGCTCCAGCCCCCCGCAACCCCGAAAGGGATAGGCGGTATAGATAATGGATGGATGGATAATAATAATAATAATAATAATAATTGTCTTTTATGTCGAAGGCCAAATATTTCACTTCCGGTCTTGGTCCACCTCACTCTAATACACTTCACAAACCGGATGTACGAGTTTGTGTAAACTTAGTACCGCCCCTGTTTTGGTCTTGTCCAATCAGTTGGCCTACGTGAGCAAATTGCAGGAGACGTCGCCCTTGCCGCAAAGGCTGTCGGGAAGGTGAGCCTTGAACCGTCTGCCGGCGTCTAAATGTCTAACGTCTACTGCATCAGAGTTAAACATTAAGTCTTATCATGTAAATCCGATAAGTCGCATGTCTCAGAGGAATCCAAGGACGCTCCCTTGTTGACAATGTTGATGTCATCATATTTGCCATTGAATTTATTGTTCATTTTGCACTTAAGTTTGCAGAAAATTTCAACAGAGAGAAGAATAAACAAATGCTTAAACCTTGATATTCATCACTTTATTTTGTTAACAAAACATTCCCAATTATAAAACATTCCAAACATCTTCAACCAACCATCAACTGGCTTTCCAGTACTGTCATAATAATAATAATAATAATAATAATAATAATAATAATAATAATAATAATAATAATAATAATAATAGTGAAGCAATCAGTCTCTCTCGCTACATACTCGTCAGATTCAGACTTAACTGAAAAATAATTCTTCCCAAGAGGATCCTCTCTCTCGTCATTAAGCAAATTACACTCTCAAAAAAACCTAATGGCATATTAAGGTTATAAAAAAGATACTATGTAATTGGGACTACAGTAATCTTTGTAACTATGTACATCCTCAGCTGTTGACATAGTATCCTGTAAACAAGTCATTGTTGCAGAATCAAACACCACAAGGCGGCAGCATTGCGTTAATAGTGTATAATAACTGTGTGGATAGTATACTGGGTTTTATTTAACTGTGGAGAGCATTTTAGGAGCTTGTGTTTGCAGTTAGTAGTTTGACCCTTCCTTTTCCAACATGCCCTTGCAGAGAGTCACAGCTCATGGTGTAAAGCCCTTTGGTCTGATCAGCATCCTGACCGTTTTGAAGGACTGTCTGTCATTGGTGGGGTAATACTCTGTGGATATATTATGCCACGTCCCCCAGAAAATCCCATCCCGGACCCCCTTGTACTTCCCCACGTAGTATCTCCCGTTGAGGTTTGCAGCCATGCAGGCATCAAACCACCAGCCGGAGCTGTAGTAGGCCCCGCAGTTCCCGGATGGGTAGCGGTCGTGGTCTCTGTCCGGGGTGGTGAACGCCCTGTTGTTGTGATCATAACTTTTGCTGAAGCGCAGAGCATCACCTGCAGTACCTGAGTACCCGCCTACGGTCAGCCTGTAGCGCATCCGTTCACTTGCCACCCTGAACTGCTCGTACTCTGCATACTCCATCACCCCGTCAAAGTCCTCCAGCTCCACCCGCAACACCATGTCCCTGTCACGGGTCAGCAGGTGGATCATATTGTTGCCCAGCCAGAACTCCCCTCCGTCCAGCTGCCCGAAGCCTGATCGGTACTCGGCCCAGGTGCGGTTGAAGCTCACGCTGCCGTCGTGTCGGCGCTGCAGGAGCGTCCATCCTCCTCCATCCAGCTCCATGTCACAGAAGACCGGGAAGCTTCTGAAGCGGAGGTCAGGGGTCACCAGGTACACCCCGCTCCTTGTCTCCCCTCTGAGCAGGTAGTCAGAGCAGTCTCTCCTCGCTGTGGTCTCTACACATAAGGAAAATTTAAATTAGGAATAATTATGATCGCCTTTTCCCTCAAAATCCTCAATATGTGCTATTCTTCATTTATGAGCGATCTAACTAAAGTCCAGCTTTTGCTCATATCTTGCAGGTGAAATGTTCATCTTGCAGCTGGGATGCAGCCGTGAAATGAGGTCACAAGTGCAACAGTGCAAAACTACTTTTCCACCATAAAAGATTTAGTGCCTTTGAAGCCTTTCAGGGTGGACCTCCAGAGTAGAGACACACAACTGCAGCTTTCCTTAACATTTAAGGCAAAGCTGGATCTGAGAGATGAAAGGAAGCCCAGACTTAAAAATTTGAGACTCCTGCTTTTCCTTTTGCTTAATACAATACAAATACACAGTCTGAACCCATGAACAAATGGTAAAGTCCTCTTGTTCCTCACCTGTTGCTGTGTGTTGAGTAGGCTGGTGGATGTTAGCCTCATCTGCAGTATCTGAACACAAGTGCTAAACTGAAGAATCCATTAGGCTGACCTGCTGCCAAATTATTCACATACTATAAGCCACGTTCCACTGAAGGATGTTTTAAAGCTGTTAGTCTACACATAGTTGTGGTTTTATCCTCTATCACAACACTCACACACACACATATTTTGCACACATATGCAAATTCCTGCTCAGACCACATGATTATGCTGTCATGTTTTTCTATGATGATCATTAGTGCTTACCCTGTGGTCCCTTTATTTAAAATCCTTTCAACTTGGGTCATACCAATTTGCTTTTTTGAATGACTAATACAATTATGAGCACTCAAACACTAATGCACAACAGTTCTTCAACAATTTTCTCTCCGCCTAATTATTGTGACGTAATGTCAACAGAAGACAATAGATTTTTTTGGAGCTTGGTCATTTCATATGCCTTCTCTCTTTCCGTTTTGAGCTCAATTTGTATTTTTGTCTTTGCCCACTGAATGTTACAACATTTCTTTACACCATTACACTGTTGTAATGCCTGTAAAAAGTTACCTATTTTATGTGTAAATCGGTGGTAGAGACTGCATACAAAGACAAAACTTGATCAAGCATCGTGATAATAATGACATCTCTTGCCTTTAGATGGTATCATCGTTGGCAGTTTGCTGCCTCCCTGGTTGTCCTCTGGGCGCTCTGCTGGACGCCTGTCCGTTGGTCTTCCATTTGGACTCCGGCTGTGATTGAAGAAAGCAGCCACCTGCTTGATTTTCACTCGCAGCTCACGTGCACTGGGAGTGGAGGCTTCAGTAGACAGGGGTTCACGGCCTGAGGTGGCAGGGGCTGTTGACCTGAGGTCAGGGCTGGTTGTGGAGGTAGTTTGGGCACTGGGGGAAGGGACTGGAATCATCATTTCATCTCGATCTGGTGTTAGTCTGGGAGTTGTTTCCTCCACATTGTGAAGTACATTTTCTTGTAACCTGGAGTTAGCATTAGAAACTTGTTTTGGGTTTGTGGATCCTGGACTGGTACTTGGGATGACGCCTGTGAGGACTCCACGCATGATTTTGTTTGGTCTTGTTGTCATTGGGATCGATGGTGGTTGACCGGCTGTTTGTGGCCTCAGATCAGACATAATCCTGCTGTCTGGGCTCACTGTGAAGCCTTCAGGGGGGGAGTGAGGGCGAGAGAAGGGTCCAGTTTCCAGGTCGTTGGAGGTCTTTGGCCCCAGAGTGATAGTTTTCATCTTGCTGGGGCTGAACTCTGTGTCCCCTTGGGAATGAGTCACGTCAGCAGTCTGTTTTACAGGGCCAGATGCAGGTGGCATGTCAGTCTGAGAGTTTTGGATGCTGTCTGAAGCAGTCTTGCTGACTTGAGGAGGATGTAAATCTGTTTTGGTCTTTGGACTTGGCTTTAGTTGCACTGATGGTTTTGGCCTTTGAACAGATGTTGCTCCTGGCTTGACTGTATGTCTGGTTGGTGGCCTGTGTCTGGGGAGAGGCATCGATGTGGATGTTTTGTTGGATTCTGCTTCAGGGATTTCTTCAGGCACAGATTTGGGGTTTAGATTAGACATTTGGTCATTGCGTGGTGTTTTAAGCCCTTGATTGGTTTGTGGTGTTTGGTCAGGTTTAGACTTCGCCTTTGGTTTAGTCTTTTGGCCAGTTCCGAGATGTGGGTGTTTTTGGTTAAGTTTAGGTGTTTGGTCAGGTTTCGGCTTTTGGTTTAGTTGAGGGACTGTCTGGCTGGGTTTAGGCTTTTGATCAGGGGGTTTGATCAGGGCACGATCAGGGATGAGGTTTTGTCCAGGTGATGAGTCTTGGACAGATTTAGGCTCGAACGAAGGAGTTTCATCAGTATTTTCCATTAATTCTGTTGCAGGCTTTTGGTTTGGTTTTGGGTTGAGGCTAGTTGTTTCACTTCTTTCGGGTTCAGGGTCTTGAACAGGTGTGACATATAGGTTAATTGTAGAACTTTGATCAGGTTTTGTTTTTTCTTCACTTTTTGGCTTTTTTGGAGGCTTTGGCTTTTGGTCAGGCTTGTCGGTTTTAAGAGGATGAACCATCTTTTTCTCAGGTTTGGAGTGTTGATTAATAATTGGGTCTTCAACAGTTTCAGGCTCCTGGTCAGTAAGAGGGTCTCTGTTAGAACCAGTTGTGTTTACAGTTTGAGGTCTTTGATGAGATGTCGGTCTCTGGACAGGAACCGTAGACTTTTGATGAGATTTTGGCTTTTGAATAGGTAACTGGTTTCTGTCAGTTGTATGTTCTTGCTCATGTTTCGGTATTTGAATGTTTTTCTGATTTGGATCAGTTGGTAAATTATCAGGTAGACGTCTTTGGTCTTGTTTTGGAATTTGGACTGGTTTAGTGTCTTTGCCCGGTTTAAATTTCTGGTCGGTTGTAGGTTTTTGGTGAGAAGGCTTCTGCTTTTGATCATGTTTTGATTTTTTGTCAGGCAAAGGAGCTCGATCAGGTTTACGGTCATTCTTTGGATTTTTAAGCTTTCGGTCTGCTTCAGGCTTAATTGCAGGTTTATGCTTTTCACCGAGCTTTGGTCCTCGGCCTGGTAGACCATTAGCGTTTGAGCTGATGTTCCTTTTAGCGGTCCAAGGGTTGCGGTCAGTGAGTCCTGCAAATGTAGTTGTGTTTAAATTCTGATGAGGAGTGGTGGTGGTCGTAGTTGCCATAGTTGAGCTAACACTCCCCTGGAGGCCTGCCCCAGATCCTGCACTGGTTGGAGAGGTGGACCTAGTGGTGGTGCTGGTTATCTTCTGTCGGGGGCCACCCAGTGTGTTTATTGTGGCTGCTGTTGTTGGCCTACTTGTGGTCCTAAAGCCTGCCTCTGGATGAGGGCCAGCTGATTCAAGGCCTGTGCTTTGGGCTTGTAGTCCGTGAGCAGTTGTCGTCATCCCTTGATTGACACCTGTGATCAAATATGAAGTCGAGCTGGACGAAGGAGGAGGTGGAAGAGCTGATGTAAAGGTAACAGCTTCGTCTGAGTCCGTGGAGTCATGCCTCAGAGCAACACTGATGGTGGAATGAGGAGTCGGGCTGATTGAAACAAAGTCTGTCCTCTCAGTTGCTTTGCTGGATGCTAATTCTCCATCACTGTCTCTCTGAACACTCTGGACCCTTTTTTCTCCTTCTGTTTTGATCTCCTTCCCTGTCTCCCTGTCTTTCTCCTCCTCCACCTCCCCCTCTTTTATAGTCTTCTCTTTTTCTGCTCGCCCAATGCTTTCAGTCTGTTTTGGTCTCTCATTATTTCGCTCCACTTTTATACCCTTTTCCATTTCCTTTTTCCTCTCCTCCCCTTGCTGCTCTCGCTCCTTATTTGTATGCTCCTCATGGTCCTCGGACATCTTTATTCCATCACTACCCCTGTCTTCTTCAGTTTGTGTCTTTCTGTCTGTTTCCTTTGTTTCATCTCGCCACACGCGATGGTCGCTTTCTTCTGTTTTTGCCTTATTTTTTATATTACTTGTAAGCTTCTTTTCTTTTCCATTCTGCAACATATCCTCTCGATCTCCCTTTGAAATCCCCTTTCCATCTTTTCCTTTATTTTTTTCTGCCTCTCTCTCCCTGTTATTTTTTTCAACAACCTTTTTTCTGTCCATATCCACTATCCTCTCATATCCACCAGCAGCTGGCACCTTTGCCTGCCCCAATTTGTCCTTCCCTTTTGCCCCCTCCAGCTGAGTTTTTCCATCTTTTTCTGCCACTTCTTTTAGGGTTTCTTCGTTCTCATTTTCTTTTACGACCCTTTTATCGCTCTCTCTTTCTGCTTCCCATTCGTTTCTCTCTTTCTCTTCCAAAGTTGTTCTTTTTTCAGAGTCAGTGTCACCATCTCCTTCCATCATCTTTTCTGCTTTAACCCTGTCTGTCCGATGCTCCTGGCTGAAATCTTTTAGTCTGTCTGGATTTCTCTCATTCAAGCAGAACCTCTCATCCTTACGTCTATCTGTACCCTCATTCAGCTTTTCATGCTCTCTTTCTCTTTGCCTTCCACACGCTTTCTCGGTTTGGCTTACTTTACAGTCTGCACATATCTTCCTCAGTTGATCCACATTGTCCTTCAGCTTCTGCAGATCCTTCATGATCTTTTCCAGCTCTCCAAGCTGCTTTGGCAAATGGACAGTCAGCGGCGGCAGGCTGAATAGGTAGGGACACGTGCTCTCATCCTGCCCCTGTCTGCACAGCCCCTCAGGTCTCAGAGTTGCAGCACAAGGCCCAAATCCATTATCCCCAAGGAGGTCTCCTTCATCAGAGTCCACTGTGGTCCAAGAGAGGCTCGAGAAGGCCAGCAAGGTCCCACATACGCACAGTGCTGTTAACCTCATCACGTCCTGAGAGTGAAGAGTACAAGGAGAGGCGGGAGAGAGTGTAAAAATGACCCACCTCAGTTTGAGAGGCGCAGTGACAGTGAGAGGAGGAGGTAAGGTGGGAGGGAGAAGAGGAGGGAGGGGGAACTGATGGAGCCGTTCAGTGGAAAGTGAGTTTGTGAGAGAAATGAGGAGCGAGAAGCCTTGAGAGGGAAACAGGTGAAAAAAAAATAACAGAGAGAGCGAGAGGAGGATTGTGTGGATGTACTGCTCAGTAGATGGTCTCTGTGAGATAATGGATGATAAGCATGAAGCGTGAGGAAATTGTCAAATATTTCTACTTTATAACATAAGCAGAATTAGCCATAACAGTTCTAAATCTGTCATGATAAAGCACAAACTGTGAAAGCTTTAGAAAGCATGTGTCCGAAAGTAATCCTATTATTACATTCCAGTGTATCCTTATTGAATCACATCACTTAATGAAGACCACTTGTAATGCATTCTCACTTGATGCTGTAGTATTATGGCCTTGAATATGCATGTGTGTCACAGTTGCTTTGGCAGGGGCTTCCCGAGCTTCCTGTCGGTGGGTCCATAAACATGTGAGTGACAGATGCGACAGGTCAAATTATGCATTTGAAGCAAAATACTGGCTTCCGGGCCAGAGCCAAGAGTTTGTTTCTCAGATATGTAAGAACATATTTCATTTTAGTGTAAGCTGTGTGGCTTAGTTCTGCTTCTCAGTGATGAAACTCAGGAATGTCAGATTTATCCGAGCAGGCCGCTTCATTCAAATGCAATGCCATGGGAGATGAATTTCTCATGCTATTGACGTTATTCGGACAGCACTAATCCTCAACAAGTGCCGAGAATTGGTGAGGCAACCTCTGGGCGGGGAAGCTAAGCTCGCCGTGTGCAGACTGTCCGTCCATGTAAGATTTTGGTTTTGTGCTAATTCATTGTGTCTACATATAGTCAGAAAAAAAGAAAGAGAGAAAACACAGTCACATGAGCTAAATGAGGCATCTGCTTGGCAGGGAGTTTAGATAATGAGGCTTTAGTTTCTCAGGCCGGGGGTGTTAATGTCAGTCCCACCACAGGATATGAGATATGAGTGATAGCATGCAATGCCAGCGTTTGATGTTTCAGATTTTTGTCCATTTTTAATCCTTGTTAGGCCACTTAAGTTGTTTTGTTTTGAGATTGCGATGAAACGTGACCCTTGTGCTTTTTTGCTCTCTGTGTCTCTTGCACTGGCCAGCTTTAGTCTGACTGCACGGAGCTGGAGAGATTTTTCAGCTGTCCTTTAATAATGACAAAGGAAGACATTTGTTTAGTCAGAGTAGTGTGGGAAGCATCAGGTTAGAGATGAAAAATGAGTTAAGCAGGAAGAAAACGGCTCAGTATTGAACAGGACTGGCCTGCAAACTAATTTTTCTGTCTGGGAAAACAGCACCTTGTAAGAGCATGACATTTCAAATTCTGCACTTGATGTTAAATTTTGAGAAAATGAAAAGGATTCAATCAGCTGAGTATTTGACTTTGGAAATGAGGCGGTAATTTATTGCAACAATACAACACTGAGGCCTTGTAATCCTTGTATATTCAGTTGGTGGTACCTATCTATCCAAACGTACCCTGTATGACTATACACTGCAAGCTGGACCCTTCCTCCTCCTTCTCTGCTAATGCAGCTATGAGCTCATTTGACATTTGACAACTGTTGGCAGGGTAAAAGCTAGGAATAAGTATCCTTTCACCTTTCACAGTCACTTCAGTACTTCAACACTTAGACTGGGAAACAGTGTGAGAGAAATGTTTACACTCTCGAGAGACTTCTGTCTAGGCCGTATCGATTTATTATCACAGAGCCACATCTTATAGAGCACAGCCAAGCATAAATCTCAGACAGTGGCTGCTTTGCCACAACAAACTAACCTGATGCACTGGCTGCATGAGGAACGATAACGATTAATGCTGTTGATTAAGGTTAACAGGGTCAATTCATTTAGCCCGTCGAGATGAAGCCGTTCCGTTCTCGACAGCAGCAGAGCACAGCCAGAAACTCTATTATTCCCAATAATACCCTCACTCCTGCCTCTACCCATTTATGGACAGCAGCTTTTTTTTCTCCTCAGGGTGCCCTCTTGGGATAGTGTTTTGAATTCCCCCAGTGAGCTGGCTTGGCCCACTCTCTGTCCTGGATTGTGTAAACACTGTGGTTTTTTTCCACTCACACTAGAACAAACATCTGACCATCAGTCCAGCCTCGCTGCCGGGGCTTCCTGGCAGACCACTTCATCTTCCTCCACTTTGGGCAGAGGAGCCAGTGTCGTCGGTCATGTCTGTTATGTGCATAAGTGTCCCATTTCCAACTGAACTGGAGTGAACCCAACGACTGTCATAACGCAGCGCCAGCCTCTTGTATTACCACACTCAGCCTGTCTGCCTGAAGGTATAAACCTACCTGGACAATATTATTCTACTGACTCATTGTTTGAATGCCGAGAACAAATACATATTCATTTAGCAAAACAGATATATGATACAGCACCTGCCTTAATCCTGCGAATCAGTGTGTATCAGTTTAAAATGAAAAGAATCATTCCCTGTCTCTTTTTACGCTGTCTCTCCCCCTCCCTCTCCCTTTCACAGACACACGCATGCACATTCATATTCACATGAATTGTCCATTGCCAAGTCCTTAATTCTTCAGCAACCGATACATTCCTTTGCCATGTGTGAGAAGGTTTCTCATCTGTCAATTGACTGATACTGATTCTTGAAAATGAAACAATCAAGTGTCCCTCACATCTGGGCTGGATTTCCTACAGCGAGCCAACACCAGATAACCTCAGGTCAATTTGTTTCTAATCCAAAGGCCTGGACTTCATTAAGACATTGTTTGAAATTTATATTTAAGAATCCTTTGTCCTGATGAAGGATATGGAAAGCCGGCGTAATGTGGGAACAGGTTATCTGCTGCTGTCACCTTCTGCCCAGCGGGAGTAGACTCTGTGGTGAAAGTGGACATTCTCGAGACGCTGGCGTTCCACGACAGGACAAACGATTCGACAATTTTGAGGTATGTTTAAACTTTCTATAAGGACACTCCCTGCTGTGGTTGATAGCAACCCTGTGCATGCATGACATTCAAATGCACAGAAAGGTGTTGTTGACTTTAAATATCATATTGAATTAGTATTATTACTCATGCATTAATGTGTAAGTTGCATGTTTGACATGGAAATGATTTGAATGATTGTATGTACCATTTCTTTAATTTTGAACTGTGTATCGTATTTTATAAGATCATTGTGTTTTCAATGTAAAATCTTAATCTGCAAAGTAACTATAGTTGTTAAGTAAATGCAGTGGAGTATAAAGTGGCATAAAATGGAAATATGTGAGTGCAATAGAAGTACCTCAAATGCTTGAGTGCAAACTTTCCACCACAGCTGACGGTGCTACAAAGGATTATTCTCTTTGCGCTGCCTCGTGTTATGGGAACCAAAAATAACCTTTACTTTATTGTCCTGCAGACTTTGTCTTCTTCTCTATGACAACTGTTTAAGTGTCAGTGCTGAGTGTAACTTTCGGCCAATGAACAGTGTGGGTCAAGAGAAATAAACAAATCTCTTTTCAGAGTAAGCCAGTGTCAGCGCTGATGAACAGTGTGTACACTACCTTTCCAATCTCCCTGGCAGATTAAGACGCTACTTTAGTGAGTGCAGATACAGATGAGCATATAAATGGATGTGAGAGAGAGGACCGTCTGACCGAACGGCTGAGAGAAACCTGACTTTCCACATCATTGCAGGATTTGTTTCTGTTTTCTATCATGACAAAAAGATAACTTTCATCCAATATTTGCATGTTATGAAATAAAGTGTTTCAGCATTGTATTGACCTTTTAATCACATAATGTTGGAATTAAATCAATAACAGTACTTGAATGTTGGATGCAGTAAAAGTAGTGATGAACCAAGGCTTGTTGTGCAACAGAAATGGGCACATTTTCAACTGACTCCTCCCGACATTTGTAATTGTGTATGTTTGTTTGTTTTGTTTTTGTCAGGATGACACAGCTGTGGGGCTCAGCGAATTTGATGAGAAAACAAAAAGCTCCTTAGTGTATTATCATCATTATACTGCCACCTAGTGACATTTTAAAGAAATATCTCAGAGTGCAGATCGATTCTGTATATTTGCAATGAATAAGCATCTATGATGACTTTAATGTGTTTACAATATGTATACTTTGTTATCGCATATGGAAACTTTACAGTATTTCCTCACAAACACTGTGCATCTTATGAATAGCAAAAGTAGTTTAAAAGTGTTTTTAATCAACATAATATGCATGAGGACCTTCCAGGCATTTTCAAAAAGCGTATCATAAAATTATGAGCATATTCACACAATGTATTTTTATTTTCCGTTTTTCAATCGTCATAGAATAAGTTGTGCCAACAAAAACTTTGGTGGCGCTTTTGTTGTTAAATGAACAAACTATAACAATATTAATATCTCACAACTGACTCATGAAGTTTCTTCTTCTTGTCATATGTTGTACACATTATAATGCTCTCTCTGGTAAATTTGTCATTTTGTTATATTTGGTAAATGTATTTCAGTGATTCCCTAGAATTGAAAAAATAAAATTATGTTTAACATTTGCTAATGTTACATCCGTGCAAACATATTGTGCAATATTACATTTTTACTATGCTTATATATTTTTTCTACTGTGTTTTATATTTTTCTACTGCGCAATAGTACAAAACACTGCATTTTATCATCCATATCTCACCACGTGCATTTTAAAAATTCTCCGTTGGCAATATTATTTTTATGCTCTTTTTGTATAACTATATATGAAGTTGATTTTATTTTGTATCCCTTTTTATTGTCTACTTTGTTCTTTTTCTCTGTCTCCCTGAATTTCCCCGGCGTTGGATCAATAAAGTCTTATCTTACCTTACGTTATCTTATCTTAGATGAAACTAAATGTCCAATATGAATAAGTAGACCTAGTAAGTAGTGGTCATATATTATTTGATCAACTGATTTTCCAGCCCAACAGAGCAAACCTGACAAAGACTTCATAACTGTCCTCGAGCCTCCTTTATATCCGTGCAAATGCTGCAGTCAGTGCGGCTGCACGGCTCACAGCGCAGCGCTGTTTCTTGTCCTGCAGGCTGTAAACAATCCTGTCTGCTGCTCTCCCTCCTCCGTGCGTCTTACGTAACTCAGTAAGCCCCGCCTCCGGCCTGGCTCTCACGCACCAGTTACGTCTGACCGTAAAAAATAGAAACTTCCAAGATGGCCGAGGCCGTGGACTCCATGCATTTCGCAGCAAACAGCAAAACAAATTCCCCTAAACCCTTGATAGCCAAACGGCCACCGGAGAGCCGACCGCAGTCTTCCAGCGACATTTACCCACCACCCCCAAAGAAGGTCCGGGTGGAGGAGAAGGGCCTGAAGCACAGGAAACTGAACGGAGAGGTGTGCGCAGGGGAAAAACACAACGGGAAGCAGAGTTGTGGGAGCCCAGCGAAATGGAGTTTCGGCCCGGCCAAGGCGAGCCACTCCACCGCCGCCGCGGTGCCAGCTACTCCCGCTCGGAAAATCTTCAAAATCAGCAACTTCCTCGCTTCGCCGCCCAAAGTGAAAAAGGCAAAAGAGAAGCGGCACAAGGAGAAGGAGAAAGGCAGTGAAGCGCAGCGGAGCTCAGCCGTTGGTGTGGAGAGAGTGAGCCCAGCTAGCTGCCATACAAAGACCGAGAACGGCGACATGAAAATGCTACAGAGAGGTAGGACAACCACAGCCTGCTCCCTCACCTCCAGCACTCCGTTAAAACCACTTCATGGTCACGTAACAAACTGTAGGAGAATCTATACTGTCATAAAATGATTTATTAAATTATTACATAATTTTTCTCCACCATAGGCCCAAGTATTTATTAGGCCCAGATGGTGATATATACACGTGGAAATGTTTGCTCGTCAGTTCTGCTGCTCGTGCATTGATGTAACAGCATTTCTCCTCATTCTCATCTCCTGCTCTCCTCAGACCACCGTGTGAAGGAGAAAGACAGGGAGAAGAAGAAGGAGAAGAATAAAGAGTGGAAAAATCACAAATTGCCACCTGTACATGACATTGCAAGAGAAAACGGGGAGGTGATTTCTCCACAGAAAGGTAGTGATGAAGTCCAGCGTTGATCATGTGGGATGAAAAGTGTTTTATATTTACATATTTGTGTCATTTTGGGAAAACTTTGAATTACATTATTGTCTTAAATGTGGTTTGCCTGGACGCAGAGTTAGAGGTTTGACTGAGGCAACTTTGCTTCTAACTAATTTGACAGGAGAACAAGTTAAAGCAGAACCGATGAGTCCAGTATGATTAAATGTTTGCTTTCTAACAGTTTGTCAGATGTTTGAATGAACTATACATTTTTAAGAGGGGAAAAATGCCATAAATTTAAAGTTCATGCAAATTACAAATTCTATCCATACATGGATATACAGTTACATTAAAACACAACCTGGTTGAATACATCCTTACTTTTACAGAAAAGTTGTCAAAGGTCAAATGTAAGTGTTACTTAGTACTGAAGTCCTCGCTTCAGCGACAAATTATAGGCCTCAAATGATGCACAACGTCAGTAACTAACGCTATAAAAATGTCTTCTCCTCCACCACAGAGCCTACGGAGAAACCCAAAGCTGGTTCAGAGGAAGACCTCCTGCTGAAGAAACTCAAGAAGAAGAAGAAAAAGAAGCACAAAGATGGCGAGCGGGTGAAGGAGAGGCACAGCAGACCCAAAATGTATCACCGCTCATGCCAGACGGTGTGTTCTGGAGTGTCTCTGGCTCTGCCCGAGTTCCTCAGTCGAATTAATGGGAACAACAGCATTAACAGCAGCAGTCTACTCCACACCACTGCAGCAGCACCACCGCACCACCAGGATCCTTCTGTTACTGCCGCTACCTCCGCCTCCATCTCTACCATGGTGAGGGACAGGCTGGGCTACAGCTCCCCACTCCACTGCGCCCCAGCGCCGGGCCTGCCCGGCCTGGAGTTCGGCCATCTGATCCACATTGAGCAGCAGGCCAACGGAGGGGCATCTGTGGCGCACGCCTACAGCGAGCAGCTCTCCTGTCTGTCCCCAGCCGAGATGCAGCGCTTCGCCCAGGAGTTTGTGACCCTGTCGTTCAGCGAGGACGAGGCCCAGGCTGCGTGTTTTGTGATGGGAATCATCCATGGAGCGGCGTCCTACCTCCCAGACTTCCTGGACTACTTCTCCTACAAGTTCCCCAACGCACCAGTGAAGATGGAGGTGCTCGGGAAGAAAGACATAGAGACGACAACCATGGTCAACTTCCACTCTCAGGTAAGATGGTTGTTTTTTGTATTATTTTTCTCCTCTGTGGAGGCAAACACAGTAAGTAGGCTTTGAGCAAAGGAGGATGTTGAACTGTCCACTTTGATACTGTGAAGTGTCAGTTTGTAGTCTGGAGGTGTGAGCAGCACAGACAACAGCACCAATTTGTGTGTGTGTTTTGAAGTTATCTGTGTGTCAGTCTTTGTCCAGACGGTTGATGGGTAGAGCTTTTCACACCGCCTCGAGCCGTCTTTACTCCTGTCTTCAAAGTGTTTCAGTGTCCAGATTGTCTTGTGGAGCAGCGAGCTCTAATGGCGTGTGTCACGTTGTTTGTCACCTAACATAACGGCGTCTTGAAAAGCTCGTCTGTGCTTTCATCTGAAGACGCTGCTGAGGAAAGTTTGTCTGTGAGTTCAAAGTAGGTATTGTGGGCTTTGTAAAGGTGACAGCAGCAAGGTCTGCATTCAGGATGACTGTTGTACTCGCCTTCTTGTGTTGATAATTTTGTTTTGCTGGAGAGTAAAATCAGCTTCATGGGTGCTGAATTTATGAAATGAACACAACTCCACTTCTCTTCATTCAAGGATGGTTCATGTTGTTATTATCGCTTTACTTCTCCACCAGCTGTGAGTGATAATCTTCACTCACTGTAACTTGATTGTTCTTGTTTAGTTTTTATTGTTTAGAAGTTTCTGATCCCTTTCCTATCCTTCTGAATAAGCCTGGAATAATTACCTTTGACTTCTTCGGAGTGCAGTGTTCTTTCCTTCTCTAAAATCCTGTGATACGAGTTAATTTGACAAGATATAAATACAATATTGGTCATTAATAATATTTGTGAACACCAGTGCCGACTGCGCTCTCTGAGACGGGGTGTAAATCACAAGTTTCATCACAAGATGATATTATGTCGAATCTTTGGAAAACAATGTGATATTTGCTGATATCATGATGCCTTCCACGATCAGATTTTGATTTGATGTAATTCAGGGGTCTGCGATTGATATGAAATCATATCACGTCCATTTAACACAATCAGTTACATTTCTATCAACTCAAAATGGTGCAAAAATGACCTACACTTGTACATTAGTTACTCATCAAAGCTAATTCGACAGCATTTCTTAAAAATTTAAAATATTACAAAACTCTAATAACCAAGTATCAGACCCAGTCTACGGTGTACAAACATCACAAATCACACACAATAAAATAGGTGACTAGACTTCTAACAAATGGCAAATTGGAGACGTTTCACATATCACAAACTCGGCAGCCTCTGAATCTCTGTACACAACAATAACACGATGTCTTCAACGTCCAGGCAAACAAGGCACACGAGTATACCACATTTAACATGACCTTCATATCAACAGTTACACAGCAAGTAAAACACAGATCCACTGCAGAGGCAACTTAGCCATCAGTAAAGCCATTGAAGAGGCAGACGAACAGCAACCAAAGAGAAACAGACAGACCTGGAGACATTAAGAAAGAATGAATCAGAGTCAGGCTATTTGAAGGTTGTACAGGTTTAGTTTGCAAAGTTTTGCTAAAGTGCTGCTCGATGGAATTGCGTTTTTTTGGCTCTGGAATAAGCAGTAGCTCATGAAAACTATCATTGTCAACAACACTGTAAGATCTCATGTCATTGTAAATAAAATACGAAATGGTAACTGCGACACTCGTCGCTCTTTCAGAGTTGTGGTTCAATTTTTGCTAAAGAACAAGTCGGTGCGCAGGCGGCGTCTGACATGTTAACGCTAGCACGAAGGTCAAGGTCTTGTTTCTTTCTGAGGTGACCAGACAGGTTCATCGTGTTTCCTGATTATTTTATTTTAAGGCATTGTTTCATCGTCATCTTGTTGGCCCTTGGCCATTATCTGCTTGACTGTGGGACTTTGGTGTTTCACCAGGAAGGGCGTAGTTTTGCAGAACGTACCGTGACGTCCAAGTGAACGTTATCCTCCTATAATTTCTATATTTGGTCTCACACCGATGTACATGCAAATCGATAGTCTTCCTTCTTAGCCCTTATTGGCTGTTACCGGAGAAGGTTAAGTTCAAGGCTCTCTGCCAGAAAGCTTTCAGGAGGTCAGGTGACACAGTGTAAAGAGACATAAACAACCTGAGCTACATAGGTTGTGTGGATGAATGGGTTAAACACGGGACTTTCACCGAGGAGGTTGGGGGGAGTTTTAGTCCTGTGTGAAACCAAAAGTCAACAGTAACTTTTTATTTTTAGATTTCGTAAACCCATTTGCATTTTCAGTAACAGTTCAGAAAAGTTTTGACAACAAAACTATTTGGTTGGGTTTAGGTACCAAAACTACTTGGTTAGTGTTAGTAAAGGATGACGGTTTGGGCGAAAATGATAAGTCAGTGTTGACTTTTGGCTTCACATGGGACACGAACAACGGCTTTTTGCCAGAAAGCCCTGAAGACAAACTTCAGCCCAAAACGGCTATTGATGCAAAATACTACACTGATATCAGAATACAGATGCCCCATCAGAGATTTTGTTGTTGGACATCATTTAGTCCACCTAATTATCAATATTTTTAACACTCTGTAGTTGTACATATTTCCCAGTATAACATTAGGCAATTTGCTGGAAACCAGGAGTTTATCAGCATTCAGGTTTAAGTCATTTGGGAATCTGCAGGGACGTCCAGTTGCAGCTGTGGCAGCAGTACAAGGAGCAAAAACCAAAGCATATCTTTGTGAATCAATGGTGACAAAAAAATAAAACACTATCTCTTGAGCTTCAGGTGATTGTTGTTGCTGCATGTGATGAAGCTCTCCATCAGTCCTCTGGACCCCTCTGAAAAATAGTCTCTAAGTGAAGACAACATGTTTCTCACTGGACATTATTCACTGAAATCAAACATGTCAATATGCTGAGAACCTCCATTTGGCTCAAAAAGACATTTATACCTTTCATTAAATTCCTTCAAAAAGTCTTCATTACATATATTATGTGAGTCTGGAGAGAAATGGATGTAAACTGCACTTTAACTGGATGTTGGAGGCAAACAACCGAGGCAGAAATTCGAGTTTCCGTGTGACTCTTAAAACAGTCCCCCCCAAAAAAATAAATTGACGTCAGCTCTTTTGAGGCAAAAATGTATGAAGAAATACCAAGAATCATGTGTTAATGGTGACTAGATATATATTTAAGTCTTCCATAACTTAAGTCTCGATTCAGAAATGAGAATTGTAAAAAAAGGTGTTTTTAAAAATCAATTTAGGTTAGTAGAACCTAAAACTATGCAGGCTGAGGGACCCCTCACTGGGAAGAAAATGTTTCCAAGGGGTCTCTCCCTCCCTCCCTCCTATGATCGCACTGATACTCCGAGTGCTTTGTAATCAGATATTGCTTCAGCTCGTCTGGCATCATGACTTCCTCCGCTACCAACATAGGGCAGATGGTGCGTTTCATCCTGTTGCTGTTCCCAATAAACCAAACTCGGTACAACTGTCAGCATATTTTCTTAATATAGCGGGTTTGGGTTTAACATCCTTTGATGGTATGTCAGCAGTGTTCAGCGCCCCTGGAGTTCTGACTGATTGATCATGACTGCGTTTGCTGTTAGACTGACAGAGTTTTATTACATAGTCCAATATCCAAATCACAGGAGCTTCAGTTTTTTAAACCAATAAAGGTAAAATGCATCACAACATGCCATTATAAATGAAACATTATCATACTCATATTCTCCAGATGAAAGAGAACATGTTTATTTCATACAGACCCCAGCAAATCAGCCACATCATTATTTTTTGATTTTGTCAGTGAAAATGGAGTGTAAAAATTACCTTTCCCACTAAAATCGCAGCTCGTTTTACAATCACATTATCTATCAAAATAATCTTTCTTTTTCTAATAACACAATAACAATAACTGTGTCCCTTCGGCCTGTGTGTCTCAGAGCCGCGGAGAGTTCAGAAAGAATCACCGTTTTCGAGCTTCCAGGCGTCTTGTGGTGCTGCAGCTTTTTTGGTTTCCTTTTTAAACTATTAATATTGAAGTGGTAAATAAATCCAGGGGTTATGAGAGAGGGTTTATAAAAAATGACCAGAAACAAAGCTTAGAAAAGGTAAAAGGCTCTTTGGACGTTTTTAATGAACAGCTGTCCTTCCCCCCATTTCAACACGTTGGCAGTAGTTAAATAAACACTTATATCAGTTTAGTTGGCATCTGGTGTCGATATCTGTCATCATAAAAAGACAACGTTTTACTCCTGTCCGCTCGTTATCACATCTCCTACTTACAGGGTGATACATCCCTCATCCTTATCATACTCTATATTTTGTTGCCTGTAATTGGTGACATTTGTAACATAGTAACACTGACGTGCTTGTCTGTACAGTTTTGTTCATAGTAACACGACATAGTAACCGTTACCCTGGGCATGCATTCATGGTTTGCACCATCATTTGTACTTTGCACCTTCCTTTACTCAACATGAGGGAAATTTTACTGTTTTGCTGTGCATGTAGAGGGAAGCTTTAATGTCTCCTTGGGGGCAGTTTGGCTCATAGACAGCAGTTAATAAAGTATACAGAAAAGCACAGCAATGAATCAGAACAGTATGTGAAGTAATGTAGTAAAAGCAGTGACAGTAAGAAGCCAGAAGCCCTGTCACATCTCCAGCTTGTAACAAGCCAAATTACATTTTGTTTAAAAAGCTAATGAAGAAGAAAAAGCCCCATGTGCCCTTTGGTGGTCCCTCTCAGAAGGTAAAACCCCTGATCTGATGCGTGTAAACTCTGTTCTGGGAGTCCAGTGAGATTACCTGAGCTCTATGTGCACATACAGTTTAGATAAGGCCAGCACATACATATCATTTGTACTTTTAGCTCCACCCATCACATACACACAATACATTTGGTACATCTTACAGTATTATGATGTCGTATGTTAATGCCACAAACTAAAATTTTAAAATGTTCCCAGCTGAATCCTCAAGATTCAGACACATAATAAAAGTTTATGAGCTGTTCTGAGGCGTCGTCTCTGCTTTGTGAAATCTCATTCACGCTGTTGAAGTGGACGCTTTAATGCTGACATTTGCTCAGCTGAGCTTTAAGGTCTGATTAGGGACTCGTGCAAACCCGAGGTCTGATTTTGTTTTCCCATTTTCTACATTTGATAGTGTAATCCACAGTGCTTAAAAATGTCTCTTGGTTTTGCTCTAATTTCTCTGTAAAACAGTTTTTAATTCCTCTGAGTAACAGTGGCTTGCCTGTAATTTGTCCAGTGTTGACATTTGCCTCTCTTGATGGCTGTGAAGAGTATTGTAGCTCCACCAAAGACTTAAATCGTTGTATGTAAGGTTCTGTTGGCTACCAAGCAGATGCTGATGGTACTTTTAATGAGTGTTATTAAAGGAACATGCACTGAAAGGTCACACCGTTTAGGTTAAGAACACACTGTCAGTGCTAGCCTCAGTTTTAAGATGTATAAAAGACACCCTTAAAAAAGATGCATCTAGTGTTTTTGAAAAGGTCTCAATTGGCAGTAAATTATATGTCAGATTTAGTCTAATTAGGACATTTTGGTAACTACTGGTTGAGGGTCTGATCTGTGGCCTCTGGGGTTCCTCTCGCAGGTGAAGCGGACATATTCCCAGGGAACTTACCGTGCCGGGGCCATGCGGCAGGTCAGTCTGGTCGGGGCTGTGGATGAAGAGGTTGGAGACTACTTCCCCGAGTTCATCAGCATGTTAGAGGAATCTCCCTTTCTGGAGGTTGGTGTGTTTATCATGTCTGTGTATGTAAACACCCCTACAGCCAGTGAAAGCCTGTCTCACTTCTCCCTGTGTATGGCCACGAGTCATTACGTAACACAGAGTTTCTCACCCTGTGTTTATGCAGCGGACTCTGCCCTGGGGAACGTTCTCCAGTCTGCGGCTGCAGAGCCCCACTGAGAGTGACGATGGCCCCATCATGTGGGTCAGACCTGGAGAGCAGATGATCCCGATGGCAGACATGCCAAAATCACCCTTCAAAAGGAAAAGGTGGGTTGACATGTCAAGTCTTTAAATGCCAGTGCACAGGTGTTATTGTCTCACCAGCCCGCTTAAAAAAAAAAAAAAAAGTAGATGTCGCAACACTGATGAAATACTTTCATCTTATCTTTTAATAAGGTACAGGTACCATGCCATGAACGTGTCCTGACTGTTGTGAATACATGTATTTCAGGTCCACCAATGAGATAAAGAACCTGCAGTATCTGCCCAGAGCCAGCGAGCCCAGGGAGATGCTGTTTGAGGACCGGACGAGAGCCCACGCCGACCACATCGGTCAGGGCTTTGAGAGACAAACTACTGCTGCTGTAGGTGTGCTGAAGGCTGTGCGCTGTGGAGAGGAGTGAGTACACACTGACATCTTTTATCAAATGGGGTACACACACACTTATACACTTTTGCATAGAATACAACCTGACAGCTGTCTCGCCAGATAACCTCTGGTCTGCCATGAAAGACGGTTTAACGAGCGATACAATGTAGATGGTCAATGTAAAAAAAAAAAACAAAAAAAAACGCAGCCACAGGTAACAGGATACTTCTTTGCAGATATAAGGATATTGTGAAATAATGAGTTATGGAGAGCCTCTCAGTCTTAAAGTGTGTTGTGTTGCTTCTGAAGTCTTTCATTGTACAGCTGTGATGTGTAAGAAACACAGTTGGTGTTGCTGTTTATTTGTATTCAGATTTGAAATCAGATCAGTAAACAGGACCTTGCCTATTGCCTTCCAGCACTTGTGCTCCTGCCCGGATCACCAAAGATGTTGTGTGTTTCCACGCTGGAGATTTCCCAGACGTGGTCATGAGGCTGCAGCTGGACCTCCATGAACCCCCGCTGTCTCAGGTGGGTCACATTTATTAACAGTGCCTTGTAGCACACAGCAGCGATAGATCAATAGATCTTTTTTTTTCTGCTGGTGAGATTTAAAACTGCCCTCATAAATATTTTTCTTTTTAATGTAAAAGAGGATGCTTGGAGTGATGAATCCACAGATAGCTTTCACCCGTCTCTGTAGTTCCCTTCAGCTCTGCTGAGAGTAATCATGTGTTTCAGCTCGTTTTGCTTTTATGGCCCAAGCTTGGTTCGCTCTCATTTATCTTGTCAAACCAGCCTTCTAGCATCAGGCAGCTGTTTTCAGCAAAAAACTGAACTAGCTGGTGAACGCAGCGTAGCATTCAGTCGCTACAGAGACACAGCAGAAACTGAGCTAAGAGAGCGAATATTCGACTTCAGTTTAATGATAATGTTACTCCATGTCTGCTAGATGAGTAAATAGGAAAATGTAATTTAACATTTTCCCCATAACAAATTTATAAGGTAATAATGAGTCTACAGCTTGTTGCATTATCCCCAAGTGTCCAGAAAAGCTGTAAGTGCAAAAACAAATCTCTAACATGCCACATTTAGAGTAGAGGAACTCCCCACTTCTAATACTGTTAATCTGTGCAATATATGAACAGAATCAGTTCTTTCTACCATGCAAAGCTTGTTTTTTTGAGGGACGACTGAATCTCATGTGTTCCTCTCTCTGCCTCTACAGTGTGTGCAGTGGATCGATGATGCCAAGCTGAACCAGCTAAGGAGGGAGGGGATCCGATACGCCCGAATTCAGCTCTACCACGATGACATCTACTTCATTCCCAGAGGAGTTGTCCACCAGTTCAAAACCGTGTCGGCTGTCTGCAGTCTGGCCTGGCATATCCGACTCAAACAGTATCACCAACAGGAAGAGAAAGACGAGGAGGAGGAAGAAGAGGAAGAGGTGAAGGAAGAGGAGAAGTGTGCTGCGAGAGAAGTAACCCTTCATATCAAAGAGGAGGAGGAAGACGAGGAGGTTGAGGGGAAAGAGTGTGACCCTGCTGTACAAACAGTGATGAAGCTTGAGGATGAGGAGACTGAGGGAAGGGGGGGGCCACCCTCGCAAACTCCGACACAGATTTTCAAGGAGGAAGAGCAAGAAAACAAAGCCGAGATGAAGGAGTTGTCAACGACGCCGTCTCTACCTTTCATCAAAAAGGAGAGAGATGAAGGTGTACCCGCTCACACACTAATGGAGCCTACAGCTGAGGAAGGTGAGAAAGAGGAAGGCAAGGGAGATGAAGATGCAGACGCATGCCGGACAGTGCAGAGGGCCCACGAGGAGGGTGGAGTTGACAGTGCGTCCTTAAAGTCACTACAGCAAATCAGGAAGGAGAATGATGTGGAGGAAGAGAGGCAGCAAAAGACAGCGGCACCAGGTCAAGGTCTAAAAGAGAAAACTAAAGATAGTATAACGAGCACTTACAACACACCCCAAGTCAAAAAGGAGAAAGACAAAGGAAAAAGAGAGAAAGACGAAAAAGAGAGGGTTAAAGAGAAGGAGAAGAAGGACAAGGACAGGAGTAAAGAGAAGGAAAAGGAGAAAAAGGACAGGGGGAAAGACCGGGATCGAGAGAAGGACAGGGCGAGAGAGCAGGACAAAGTTAAGGCTGAGGGAGGAAGAGACGGGAGTGCGTCGATGCAGCCGCTGCCACAGATACGGAAAAAAGAGGACGAGGAGAGGACAAGAGAGGGCAGTAAAGCCTCTCAAACATCCCTGCCTGCACCGAGAGACGAGAAGTGGGCCAAGGAGTGGGACTCAAAGACCCACGTCAAGAGAGAGAAGGAGCACGATAAAGACAGGGGAGGCACGCAGGGAGCGACTCACTTACGGCCAGACAAAGAGGAGGCTCGAGATGCCTGCTCGCATAAACACAAGTCCTCACACGGCAAGAAGGAGAAAAGTGGACACAGGGAGGGCAAGGAGGCGAGTACGCAGGGGGTGCAGGCAAAGCCGGGGAGAGACGATGGAAAGACGGGCGCTCCCAAACCTGCAAACATTCTGGTAAAGAAAGAGGGAAAGAAGGACAAAGACATCAACAGTAAAGAGGAGAGGAAGAAGTCTGCCTCTGCTCCTGCGCCACCAGAACACAAACCACCACGGACGCTCATCACCTTTGACCTCTTTAAGCCGATGGAGGCTCACCAAACTCTGGCCCTTTCCTTCACAGACAGTCGGCCTAAGACCCACCATCACAGTGACTCTCGAGGCTCTTCCTCTAAGCCTGGATCGGACAGTCGGACAGTTGTGCCCTCTAAAGGACCAAAAGTAAAGGACACGGCGCAGGGGAAACCCGCCACGCCCCTACAGGACACTCGGCCACAGCAGCACTCATTAAAACAGCCCCTTAAAACACACACACCCCAATCACAGAAAGACTTCTTAATATGAATGTCTAGATGTCTAGTCTTCTTTTTTTACTGTACAACTTACGCCAAGGCTTTGTTAAAGTATTTGAAAATGCATCCTTCCTTCAGACATCACCTGGTCTTTTCCAGTTTGTGAAGAGGCGAGCGGGTGCGTTCCATTACTGTGCTGCCACGGCCACATCACTCCGGTGATGCCGTGAAAAGAGGATGCACTCTCCAAGTATTTTAGCAGTGCCTAAGAATGTAAGCTAAGTAGCTCACTTCACGTTTGTTAGCGAATGTATGTAGGCTCTATATAAAATGTTATGTGACCCATGTGTCAGTGCCTGTGCACTACTTAGCTTCGCTCTTAAAGCACCTATTTTAGGTACTGGACTAGCCACTCTGAAAACAACCATCCTTACTCCCTGCTATAGGAATTTCCTACATTCACTGTTTGGGATGTTTCAGGATGTCACCGAGCTCCTGCTGAAATCCTCTTTGCCATGTTGCTTTAGTCGCTGGGGTCTGTTGCTTGTAACACTCCAAAATTGGAGCAAGTAGTTGTTTTCAGACTGGACGTTGTTTGACTCACACAGGGCTGTAAATGATACTGTATGTACCAAAACTGTACAGTATAGATGTTATTAGCACCAATGTGAGAAAATGTATACAGAAATTGCATATATTTTTTGTAAGACAAGTTTTATTTTCCATAGAACTTATTTATATCATTTACTGTCTGTTTTTATTTGAAACCAATGTATGTGAAAATTTTGTTGTAAATACATTTTATTTCCTAAGATAAGACTTGGTAGTGTGATTTATACTCTGATCAGAACCTCTCAATAAATGGTTCAAAAACATTGACTTACTGTTGATGTGTCTCCTGCATTTCATATCATTAAGGCTTCAAAATATTTCTTTACAGCTACTTAAGCGGCTTGAGTCTGGAGATGACAATGTTGGTCCAACACTGGAAACTACTGGACTGATTGCTGTGAAATTTGGTGCCACAATAGTTCAAGATGTCTGTTTCTCCATCACTTCAGTTGTGTCAGGATATCTCTAAAACCCTTCAGTCTGAGCTGTATTTCTAATTTGATTATTTTAATATACAATGCTGACATACTTACTTTAACATGTTTATGGCAGCATGTTACTTTGACTGGTCAGAGTGGGAAAAGCCCATGTGTTACTAATGACATTAATGATGCCTCTGCTCTATTCAAGCGTCCCAGTGAGTGAGCATGCACACTTTGGACAAGTGTCACATTAATGTGATGACAAGGATGAAGTGCAGTTGAAGCTGATGGATTGACAGAATACAGTGATTAAAGCAGAGTTTATCAATGCTAAGATGACCAGGTGAGTCTGTTTAGAAGATCACAGTTAAAAGTTCATCCAACTGATTTAAACTGCAAATTTTACAGGAAAACACATCTTTCAAATCCATATCCTTGGAGGAAGTTAAGGATTTACATTCAAATTGTGTCAGAGAGATACTCTGAGATGAGTATTGCCAAGTATTTATAAAAATACATCATGTGTGTACCATCACATACGGAAGCTGTGAGGATTGTAACCAGTTTACAGAGATGCTCAAATAGTGATAAATGTTTCAACAGTGATTTCACAAACAGGTATTTGGCTCAGTGGCACAGCGCATGCAAGCACCAGCTGGATAATGTCATACTGTCAATGCAGGGCTACTTTCAGCATCACAAGGATCTTGCATAAGTAAATTACTCTATTTGTGAGGACACGTGTGCTCTCTTCCTGAAAAGGGAAAAGGTGAATTGTAGACCAACATGTAGTGTAGAAAATGACTGATTTTGGATCACAATGGCATGCCATGTACCTTCATTTCTTAAACCTGGTCCCACCTGGCAGCATAGGTCAGTCTAAAATAAAATAAAAATCTGCCGATTATTTTCATGATTAACCGTTTAGCCTATAAAATGTCAAAAAAAAAAAAAAAAGTCAGAATTTCCCAGACCCAAAACAATGTCTTCAAATTGCTTCTTCTGTCCAAATAATGAAGAAACGCATTAAATCCTTACATTTAAGAAGCTTGACCCAGCAAATGTTTCACACTTTGGCTTAAAAAATGTCTGAGCCAATTAATCAAATCAAAATGAAATCAATCAAAATGGTTGGAAATATATTTTCTTTCATCCTGCCCTGCAGACTAAAGACGAGCCAGAAGGCAGTAATGTGAACGCCTAAATGATGCGAGAAGCCGGATTTATTCGAAAGATGCCAAACTGCGGGCTGATGTAGGTAAAATCTTAGTGTTTAAGATCCAGTAGAATCACAGAATGACACACAATTAGGTCTTATTGAGGCGAGAGAAAAGAAAGCTGTTTCTTTCCGGATATCGATTGCTCATCTGATACTAGTGCTCTTTTCCTGTGTTTCCTGTGTAACTTGCTCTGATGTAAATGTAACTTATAGCAGAAGCATTGGCTTTTATAATGACTTTGACAAGAAAACTGCATTCAAAGAGGGTCAGTCATGTCTGACCAATACCCGATCCACTTCCTAAGGTCAGAATCAGCCTTGAAACCAACCCAGATGACCACACTGGTGCATCTCAAGCGAGAGGTGTTTTTTGTCCCAATATTATAGTTCAAAACCATCTATTGTGTAGCCCTCTCGTTCAGTCCCTCCGGTAGTGGAAAACACTGTGTCCCAGCTCTACCAGCGCGCCACCCAGCAGCACCCACAGAGGGACACACACCACACTGACCCACACTTTGATGAGCTTCTCCAGGTGCAAGCACAGGGTCAGACAGAAGGCCAGCTTCAGCAGCAGGGCTGTCAGGTACCACATCCTTCTCTTCAGGCTCTGCTCACCATCCCTGGGGTCAAAGTCCGGCTTGCAGCGCCCCACCATCTTGACTATCAACATGAGGATGAGGATGGTGTCAAAGGTCCATACGGGGAGGAAGATGAGAAACCAATTCCAGTTGATCTTGGAGTCCAACTTCAGGACCAGCATAATAAGGAAGATCAGGGCGAAGATCCAGGAGAGGAGCACTCGCTGGGCCAGGGACATCTTCATCTACAGAGGACTGGCACAGAGCCAGTTATCATCCACACCCAGAGAGACTGAGGACCAGAGCCAAGGTGACACACACACAGTGATCTGAAGACCAAAACACAGCACAGCTTTCTCATACGGATGTAATGACTGGAAACAACATCTGGCTTTGCTCATGCATCAAATCTCCCACCACTAGCGTCCAGGCTTTCATCAATGTGTATCTCGTTGAGGAATCATTTTTGCTGTAACTTCCACTTAGTGCAGACCGGAAGCTACTGTGTTTGGCTAGCTATAGCTAACTTGTGAAACCCAAAGAGAAACATTGTTCAAAGAAAGATGTCTTACCGACCTGACCAGGAGAATCAACCTGTTTGAAAGACCAACTCCTTACCAATAAGGCAAATGTCAGCACTTTTAAACAAACAATTTAGTTCTAACTTCAAAGCTGTTCGAGCACAGAGACTCGTATAATGTCGTTAGCTTTAAGCTTGTTCAGGCTTGTTCCGCCGGCAATAACTGCAGACTTCCGGTCCATCTTTACAAAACAAGAGCATGCTTTTAATCAGGCGATGTATTTTATTTTGATAGGTGTATAAGTTTTCTGGTATCCCTTTGCAAAACAAAAGCCTGACTTCATCAGCTAATATATTTTTATTTTGATAGATAACTGCCGGGTAATGGCTTCCATTGAGTGCACTGAACTCCATCTGCTAACAAAGGTCATAATATACAGCTGAAAGCTCTGAAAGAAAGCTAGTAAGGGGACCTTGAGTTGATAATTTACTCTTGCCAAGGCCAAGAATGACCATTGGCAAGAACAAACAAAAACAAAAACAAAGTTTAACTAAATGGAAAAACTAAATCTAGCTGTGACTGTAGATCATCCCCCTTGATTAATAACCAAACACTAAATCAATTGTTTAACATAGAAGGAGACACCCCATGTTTTTTTAAATACTATTCAAATTTATTTACTTTTTTACTGGGCTAGTATAACAAATTAATACAAAGTACAACTCCGTAGACATCATAGATTGTCAAAAAAAGTAAAGTACAAAACGCTTGAGGTAAAACATCATTTGAAAAAGATTCAGTTAAAAAGCCCTTATTAAAACTTGTATTCATTTAAAGGTAAAAGCTCACTTTACACTATCTAGCTGTCCTAAAAACCAACAATGCACTTTTATTTACAAGGTAGTGGTGGTGCAAAATACAGTGTGTGGGACGACATTCAGCCAAAATGTTCATGTCTTTGTCAAATGTAAACAATAAACATCGTCATATTCATCAAACTCTTGCTTTACAGAGCCACTACAGAAAAGCGAATGCGGTCACACTGATGTTTGACTAAGAAGAAAATTTTGCATTAGCCGTCTATGAGCGCCGATGGCAATAAAAACAATTCAACAGTCCACATTTTCATAAGATGTCGTACAAAAGTGAGAGCAGAAGATCTCATTACTGTGTTACCGCCAAGAGGGACACAACAAAGCGTAAACAGAAAATATAAAACCGCCGTGAAGCTCAAAATACACATATACAAAACAAATCCATGAGAAATATGTTAAGTTTCTGTTATCTTTCCATGTGAATGGGGGTTTTAAAAACCATCTCTGCTGTGTGAAAACCTCGTAACTCCAATTTTGGTCATTTTTGTGACTTTTAACCTCATCTGAAGGATTACATGTCTCTCTGTGGGTTAAAGGATAATAATGACTATATTGTATACTTGGGATATTTTCAACAAATCTCATGAAAACACCAAAACCAAAAACTGAATAATTCCTTTGAACAGGAGTAAATAGTGTATTTATTGGGTACTATTTTCAGATGCGGACTAACACACAGTCATTGCTCTAATGAGTATTTATAGTGTGTGTGGGATTGACTCAAAATAAACTGCCCGCGTTCATCCAAACCAAGAATCACGTCAGTGCAACAGTGTGGCTCATTGATGTGTTTTTAGTAGTTTTTGGCTTGAAATGAGTTCTGTGGCACAGAGGGATAAGATGCATCAGGGTTCGGCTATAGAGTCAGTACTTCTTAGGGGATCAATCCATTGCTGATTTTGGTGTCTGGTTTTCATGAGATTTATCGGAATAAGGAAAATACATTTATCACCTCACTTCTTGCTTGAGAACATTGTCTGACTGTAGGATAAAAGGCTTGTCACTAACCAGCGAAAGCACTCAGAATGGAATCATCATGGAAACTCATCGTACTACAGTAAGAGAGGAAGATGGTACCCATTTAATGAAATGTAGATTTCTTTAATCTTTCTCATCACAGATTACTACCGTACACACTGGAGGGGGGAGGGGGCTGTGTTCCTTAAGGCAACCACAGCTACACAGTGCTCTGCCTGCTCTCACGACTGTACCCCATAGCCTCTGAGGAGTGAGGTGGGAAATCAATAAAAATCCCATCTGAGTCTGAGTCTGCGGACTCTAGCACTTGTCCAATGATGGTTTCAGGGCTGGATGATTCACTGGGCGGCGTGGAGGATGCACCTTTACTGAGATCAGTCATCGTTGTTGTGGCCTCAGTGCCATGGAGAGCTCCCGAGGAGTGAAGGATGGAGGGAGACGACAGAGGCAAGTCCATGGCACTCGCTCCTGCTTGTACAATACCTGTGAAGGACAAGGTGCTGGATTATTATGGATTGTTACATTTTGTTATTTCATAACAACCAACATGAGACTCTTAATCTGTCATACCATTGAACTGAGAGCCCACACACAGCCTGTTGGAGGAGGGGCCAGACAGTTCAGGTCCTGAGGCCAGGTCAGTGTAGGCCAGTCCTTGGTCCTCGAGGCATGATATAATCTCACAGGCCGAGTGGCGCCGAATTCCTCCGCTGCCAACAGAGCTGGCATCTGGGTCATACTCAGCCACCGGGGTCAGCAGCAGAGGGATATTGTAGCTTTTCGATCGTACCACAGGGTTTTTGGAGGATTGATCCGCAGATTTGGGCCACGGTAAACACTTCTCTGAAAGACAAGAAGAGAAGTTCTCAATTAATGTACGTTTCTCATCAGACTCATGCCCTTATTACGCTGCCTTTAGGTTGATGCCCAAACTGTCTCACCCAGGACACAGCAATGGGCCTCAGCACCATCTCCAGAGTAAAGCCCGTGGGTGCCCAAGTAGGGCGAGACCACCTTCTGAACCAGAGACTCGAGCCTCAAGTAGTCCTCATTCACCCCACGCGACTCATGGACCCCCTAAACACAGATGGAGGCCGGCATCAAAGTGTGAATGTAATGCTCCAATCACAGAAATAGATATATAATATATAATAATAAACAACAAAACAACAATTTTGATGATTAATTCCCATATTATGTCTGGATGTAATGGATCTAAATGTTAATAAGAAAACTCACCAGATCAATTGATAAAGAACACGGTCTTTAAATGCAGACCTACTATTCACTCAGTTACAAGTGAGTCTAGTTTGAGATTTGTCTAATTGGTCTAGTTTGAGAACTTTACTTTTTTTTCCAAACAGGTTTTTTTTTTTTTATTTCATTCAATCACGCACTCTGATATGCCACAAGTCAAGCTCAAAAACCTGATGTGGTGCTGTTTTGCCTTGCTGGGAACAAACAGTAACCAAACACAAAGTTTGCCTTGGTGTCTGCAGGCATACCTGTAGAATGAGCAGCATCTGTGTAACAGAGGGGGGCACGCGGGCCCGAGGTCGAGACAGGGCGTCCTCTAACTTTACACTCAGTACTATGGTGTTCCTGAAGTGAAGCAGAGCTAGCTGTCGGACAGAGGGCTCCTTACCCTGCACACATTAAGGACACAGAGAACAGCAGAACTGAACAACAAAGACCATCGTTCAGTACAGGTTGTTATAGCTGCTGATCCTTTGTGTGGCGAGGAAAAAAAAACAGCTGAGATGGTTGCGTACCTGAACCGGATGGAAGATGGCCTGCAGCATTGAGAGAACATCACAGAAGAAGAAGTCCCAGGTCTCTGCCAGAGAGTCGAGTAACTTCTGACCTGCATCCATCACAAAGCCAAAAAAGACAGCTGATTAAAGCTTGACTCACTGGCACACACCACTACAAAACTACAGACTATTTTTCCTGTTAGTCACACCTTCGTAGAACCTTATTTTGTCCCGAAGGATGACCATGCCTTTCGTTAGCAACTGGTTCTGTGAAGTACAGAGAAAAGATACCATCAATATCAACATCGGAGACACAACTTCTAAAAAAAAGTCCTCTGCTGCTGCTGCATATCCGAATGAGTGTTAGTGGCATGTGAATGATATGTATTACCTGAAGGTATTCTGTGAAGAAAGACCCCAGCTCAGTCTTCAACAGATGCCTGAAGAAACAAATGATCATGAGATAAATGTTATTCAACTGTTATTATCTGTTTTCTCTTTTCTGTGTCAATAAAGTCTTTACAAGCTACATTTAATTACTGATGTAAACCGATCCACCAATCGCCCACTTCCCCTGCATTAGGACTGACAGTTTCCTGTGTCGTTGAAGAAATGTGCGCTGACCTCCTGGTGGCTTCTCTCTACATGGAAACATGTTTACTGGGCTATAATGGAGGCTGATGTGATAGAAGTGACGGGCCTGGTTTTGAAAGATAATGAGATATCTGGCATGACCACATGACTCCCCAGGCCAACGTGCAGTACACGACGCACACAAACAAACTCATTCACAGGAAAACGTTCAGTCACAAAACTTAGGACAGACAGTAATTATGCTAATTATAGCACAAAATGGCATCAACAGTCTAAAATAAGGATGTTTTCTCTATGTTGCGAGAGTGCTTTTCCTGTGCCTGTTGAAACTCACCGGACACCTTCATTGAGGATGTAGAGTTCGTTATCTGCCAGACCTTTCTTCTGGAAGACTGCTATGACAGCATTGTGGATGCTGCAACAGAACATACGCACACTGGTCTAGATTACTGTTCAAAGAACATTTTCTGCACCTTGATTGTATCTAGTGTACCTGTTCCAGGTGGCGTTGGCTCCTGCCCTCTTCTGCTTCTCCCCTCTGTCCTCTGGTGAACTTTTCTCACTCTTCCCCAGATCGCTGAGGCTGGGGGAGCTCATCAACTTCAGCCGGTGCAGAGTCCTCATGAGGGAGATAAGGAGGAAGCGGAGACAGAAACAGAGTAAGCACTGGGTAGGAGAGAAAGAAGGTCAGGCGGTGATTTGACATGCAGAGACGCAAGGAAGAAACATGAGGAGATGGCTGGAGGGGAGAACATAAGCAGTGTGAGCCTGCGAGAGAGGTAGAGTACGCAGAGGGAAGACGCACAATGACAATACAAAGAGCAGCCGGTGTCAGAGGAGGAGAGAAGTAGGACAGAATGATGCATGGTGAAAGAGGGGCAGCACGTTAAGAGCAGGATGGGTGGAGCCAAGAGCCGAGAGGTGGGCCACCGCACTGCCCCAGGTCTCAGATGAGGAGAAAACAATAGCACATGCACTGATGTACGCATACTCTTCCTCCCTCTCCGCCTCTCTCGCAGTACAATACAACCATTGATGCAAACAAATATTTATGCGGAGCACAGATGCCAGAGGAACTGCAGGGTAAGCAGACTGAAGCAGTAGGGACTTTGTTGTGCTTGTCACTGTACGGCGAGGAGGTGGAGGAGGAAGTCGTCGGGCTTTTTGACAACAACAACAGGGATAGGAAGCTGTGACACAATGAAGAAGGTTTTCCTGCTCTCCCATTTTCAGCACAGCTGGTGCAGGACAACAAATGTAAAAAACAGCACAATGTGGGAGACAAGAGCCCGACAGATACTGGGTCTTTGAAGCCGGTAATGATGTTGATATTTAACAGCTGAAACATCCGGTTGTCCTTTTTTTATCCTCTTTTATGGTTGGAAATATCATTTTCCCACCCTTTCTGACTCTATCACATATGTATTGTAAATCAGCTTGTTTGACATATTCATGAAAGCTATGATTTCTGCACTGAATTAAATATTGAAAGCCAGGACATGTCACAGAAAATGCAGATATTCTGGATGTTCTGTGCATCTTTTTGGACAAATTTCCCCAAATTCAATCTCACATGTTTAGAGTCTTTGCAATGACTAACCTGGCAGTTCAACAATTGTTAAGGGGTTAAAGGTAAGAGTTTGACATTTTTGAAAAAAGACTCTTTGCTGACAGTTAGATGAGAGGCACTAAATATGAAGCTACAACCAGCAGTTGATTATGTTAGTTTAGCATAAAGAATGGAAACAGGGGCAAACAGTTAGCCTGGCTCTGCCAAACTGTGACAAAAGGAGTTGTGACCAGCACATGGCACCTGTAAAACCACAATATGTTGTCTATGCATGGATTAAAAAATGGAAGATATAGAGGAATCTAATGGCAGAATATGGCAGAAATGGAACATAATATTAGTGAGGACCATTCAGTCGGTTGCAATCTGCAGCCTCACTCCTAGATGCCACTAAAATCCGACACACTGGTCCTTTAATTATTGAGCTTTAAAGATGCTGGAAGGCAGATTTTGTAACCTTTGGACAGAACAAGGCTGTTTCCCCCCTTTCAAGTCATAGTTAGATAAACTAACTGGCTGCTGACTGTTGCTTCATATTTATCATAAAGACATGAGAGTGGTATTGATCTACTCATCTGACTCTCGGCAGGAAAGCACATATGAGTAACAACGATGTATCTACAATAAACTAATATTGCCAGTATGCTGCACCCCTCAATTTGTTGGTCTAGCTTTGAATATTTGCTTTCATTAAAAAAAAGAAAATATCCCGAATTGAAACATTTTCAGGAGTGACTGGTGAAAAGTAGCACTTTGAAGAGGAGGAGAGATGATGAGTTGAAACCCACGCAGTCCAGAAACTCTCCGCTGACAGCCCGGCAGTAAACAACAGACCCCCATCCACACCCACGTACACACAGACACAGAGAGCATGGAGAGCGAGTGTCCAAACTGACGAGATGTACACACGAGGAAATGAGTCAATCAAACATCCCACCAGGAGATCATTATCATCAGGTCAACATGTGTCACAAGCAAAGCTCAGCTGCTTAATTAAAGCGCCTAGATGGAGAGACGGTGGGACTTTTATGAATGCTAATTAATATTTCATACGTTTTCCAGGATGCTGTGTGTTGCGAAAGTTTAATCCCAGGAACCGCGCCTCACCTTCTGATTGGATGCTCACTGCTGCTGTCCATGTCTGGACTCGGGGGAGGGGCCGAGAAGGTGCTGAAGTTGAGTGACAGGGGTCGGGAGGAGGGCCGGGAGGCGTGCCTCCTCCGGAGTCCATCAAGCATCTGAACAGGAGAGGGGAGATGATGCTTCTGAAGGTTTGACTGAAGGTAAACATGTAATCAAAGACACACAGGAGTGATCACAAGCAGCTGTGTGAGGCATCAGTGAAAAATGTCTGAGGCCCTGACACAGCCATGGCACCCCACTGACTCTGAGACAATGATGAAATAAGGAACACTTAAGCACTAAAACATACAGACAAGACAAATTAAACTCAAACTTACAGTCACCGGGCCAGAGGAGAAAATCAAACCACACATGTGTGATCTCCTTACAGGACTTACAGTGTTAAATCATCTGAGTGCTTTCTGCTTCTTTAATCTTTTCTGTTATTTCAACACATTGGAAGTGTGTTGCAATCAGAGCTACGCCTTCACACAGTCAGTCACACACACACACACACACACACACACACACACACACACACACACACACACACACACACACACACACACACACACACACACACATATTACATCAGAGAAGGAAGGGGAAATGCGTGTGTGAGCACGTACAGTATGAGTGTGTGAGAATTATTCCTGTAAATGCCACGAAGCCATGATCCTCTCTCCTGGAGCATGACATTACAGTATTATGGGTGTCTCCCCATGGAGACATACTGTACATAGTGAAGCACCACCCCCTGGTCAGAGGGGGGAACAACAGTCTGGGCTGTCACTCCTCAGACAAAGACACAACACAAGCCTCCTTCGCTGCCACCCTGCATGCGGGTGATAAAATGGGTGTCTGGTGTGTTTTCAGAGGAACTGTCCTTCACTTCCATGACAGTGAGATATCATCTGAGTCACAGGCGCAGAGGGAGTCTGCACTCTGTCTGCCCGACGAGCTCTGCCACGCCAGTCTGGGCATTTCTGCTTTTGTTCACCCCTCCTCCTTGTCTTTTAGGGGCGACCACAATCAGATCGATGCCACTTTCAATTTCTATTAGTCTCCATTGCTTTTTTGGCCTATCCATATCCCGCTGTACCTCCCCTGTCATGGCTTTTCGACGTATAACCAATCAATCGGCCACACACGCCATCAACAGTGCACGTTTGTCCTACAGGGAGGAATGTAAAGCCAGTCGTGCGTACGTGGAGGTTTTTCTATTTTTTTCTACCTGTGTGGACCAGAGAATAAGACAAAGTAACACTGTAAACAACGTGACTGTCTTATGAACACACGCACGCTGGGGCAGATGCATCATAAAGTCCTCCTGTGGACATAAACTGTATCATAATGGCCACAAAGTTGCCGTATGTCATGCGCCTCTGCACGCCCACTGTAGCCTGCGCTCACCGTACCTTATCCCGTCGCGTTGTTCCTGATAGGATGAAACGATCATGTAGCGCCGATGGAAAGTGTTTACTGTCCGGGCTCATCAGCGGCTGGCTGCGCTACTGTTCCCCGCCGGTGTGCGCACCCACAGGGCGCAGGCGGATGAAGGGTCCGACCTGCGGTGCGGTGGAGGGGGATTCATTCATGAGGCATGCACCGCCGCTCGCTCGCTCTCTGGCTCGCCCCCGCTTTGTTTTGACGAGATGCAAAGCGAACCTGGTCGCGGCCACGAGCGCCGCGTGCACGCGCATTGTGGTTATAGCTGTATCCCCCTCGCCAAAAAAAAAAAAGGGGGGGGGGGGTCAAGAGAAAAAAAAAAAGCACAGTTTTGCCATGCCCTGGACATACATGAGGTGTTCCACAATATTCATCAAGTATCCAAACGCACACTGTAAGAGACACTTCACCTCCATAATAAAGACAAAGAAAACTGTACTGTGCCACACTGGACATACTGGAGCAAAGCCCGCATGCACCACGTTGCTTTGGCCTCCTGTATGCATATGGCTTCATAAACAGAGTGGGGGGTAATAAACTCACAGTATACAGCACTGACCCCAATCTATGCAGTTTAACACAGCGGGTGTCTTACCATCTGTCAAAGCAGGAGCCGGCTTTTTGCAGATAATCCCTTATTTCCATGGGTCGTGATGTAAATAACTGGGTCTCGTGAGAAGCGTCACTGGCATAAAAATCACACAAGAAGCACTGAGGCAAACAGTACAGTTCGGTTGCCTCCAGTATTTGAGAAATACATTATTTTATTTTTTTTTGCTTGGTGCGCGAATACAGCAATACCATTCAAATTCATTCAAAAGACCAAGAGCAACACATTAACACACTCTGCAGCCCAAATATAACAGTAGAGGAAAGTTCTTTCACCGTAGATTCAGTCTGATCATTTTAAGACAATTTACTGCATTTAGAATGAAAAAACATGGGAGGCCTATAGTGGAAGTCCAATATTAAAAAGAAGAATGGAAAAAATGAAGAAGCATTAAGTGTACATCTCTTTACATTTATTCCCCCAAAATCAAGTCTGTGTGGCGAATTTACATTGATTTACAGCCCCTCTCAAGTAGCCAATGCTGGCCTCACTGTAAATATCTGCATAGTCTTCCTAGTAAATGGAATGCGCACTTCAGGAAACCTCGTATCTTCCTAAATGCAGCCATGAGAACGTTGCGGATGAAGTAATACCATACATCAATACACTGGATAAATAGGACACACTTGTGTGATCTGTGTAGTAATAATTTTTGGTATTGATTTGAAGTCACCATACAAGATACAAGATACAAGATACAAGATATCTATCTATCTATCTATCTATCTATCTATCTATCTATCTATCTATCTATCTATCTATCTATCTATCTATCTATCTATCTATCTATCTATCTATCTATCTATCTATCTATGTGCTACTAGACCAGTTTGGTACAAAAATGTAATCATAATTGTAATTAATATTAGCATGAAGGCACTGGAAAAAAACAAAACAAAACAACGGAATAAAAAGCCCTTTTTTTCCAACAGGGCCGAAAGCAGCATAAACTCCTCCCCCGGTTGTCCGCGCGGGAAGTTCAAATGTTCATCCTGTTAGCTAAAATGTTCCTGCGCTGCGGTTAGCTTATCTAACACAAGCATCACTCTGGAGGGACTTTAACCGCTGAGTTAGTGCTTATACTGATGGGTTAACTAACTTACAACAACACCCGGTTAGGGATAATATAATATTAGCCAGCTAACGTTAACTGAAGCTACCATTATTTGTTAGTTTGACTTGTTGACATGCTATGCTGCATACCTTTATCGTTAGCTTCGCTTGTCAGTCAGTTCTCGGTTAATCTGAGCTTTTAATAACGAAGTTACCTTTGCTGATAGTTACATGGCGTAGTGATAGGTTAGTTAGAAGACCTGAGAGCAGTTGTTATTTAGCTGTATTGACTACTGCCTGTTTACTTGAGTGACTATAGGAGAGCTCTGCAGTCATGTCCAGCAGCTCCGAGGAGAGGAGCAGCTCTGCGCCCAAGAGCTTCGGACAGGTGGGTTCATGCCGTGTGTGCAGAGAAGCTTCATACTAACACACCAGACCCTTTACCTGAAAGCTCCAGTCACACACCCATTCAGATCAGACTCAGGTGTGTAGAACTAAGTAACTAGCAGCATCAGGGCTCATCGTGTGTTCACGTCTTGATGTTATGAGAGAAATCCTGGGTTTCATCAGTCAGGGATGTGACGATTTGCTGCTTTTCTTGGTCATTTAGGATAGTGCATGAAAAGACTTTGGATTTTTTTTTCTCATTTTTGTCATTCATGACAGTCAAACCAAAAGCAAATCGTCAGATTAGTTGATTATGAAACTAATCATTAGTTGCAGTTCTAGAAAAGAAACCAAACATGAAAGACTTATGGACTGGATCAGCAAGAGGAGGAGGAGATTAACACTAGTTTTTAGATGAATTGTTCCAAAACTATTCTAACAACACTATATATGTGCGATATATCACTATGTATTGTATCAGCTGCGCAGATGAAAGTCATCTTTAAAACACTGTGGCCATGTGATAAGCAGAAGGCAGTGCATCAGCACTGTGTGAGAGGGTTACTCACTCACATTAATTAGGGTTGATCAGAAAACACCATCAATGCACAGTGTGTGTGTGTGTGTGTCTTGTTTTTGCTCTGCTAACTGGACTGTGTGTGTTGTCAGTGTACCTACACAGCTGAGGAGTACCAGGCGGTGCACAACGCTCTGCAACAGAAGCTTGGACCAGAATACATCAGTACCAGAGTGGCTGGAGGAGGACAGAGGGCAAGTCTTTGTTCGTCTCTCTGCCTTTGTTTTCTGTACTGCTGTGACGCCAAGTTTAAGTCAACTGCAGAACTGTTGCAAAGTTAAATGTGTCTGTCAGCTGAGTTAAAGTGAATTTATAAGCACATTGTTATTGCACAAATGCACTTATGCCATGTCTTTATATATTTTTTTTTATAGGAGGAAATTTTACCCAAATTTGCCCATTTTCCAGTTTGACAAATCAGGTTGTGTAAGACCATTTGGATATAACCCTGCTTCTGCCTCTCTCATATCAACCCTTGAATGGACTCTTCCAGGTGTGCTACATTGAAGGGCATCGTGTAATCAGCCTGGCCAATGAGATGTTTGGATACAACGGATGGTCTCACTCCATCTCTCAGCAGAATGTCGGTACGTCTCAGCTTCTTGTCACTGGAGAGTCTTATTAAAGTAAAGCTGTTCACCCACAGCCAGACTAATGAAAACTTATGTTTCACAGACTTTGTTGACCTCATCAATGGGAAGTTTTATGTTGGAGTCAGTGCATTTGTCAAAGTGCAGCTGAAGGTTTGACCAATCACCTCATTCATTTTACTGTACTGATTGTAATTTCAGCGCTATTTTCACACAATGGATCATCTGATTTAGATTACTTTCACTTGACATTTTTAAATCATGTATTCCCTGTGATGCTCATCACCCTCTGATGCTCATTCTGTCAGCGTTTGTGTGTCACGACGTGTGCTTTCCCTCCAGGACGGGTCGTTTCATGAGGATGTCGGGTATGGAGTCAGTGAAGGGCTGAAGTCTAAAGCTCTGTCACTGGAAAAGGCGAGAAAAGAAGCTGTCACTGATGGCATGAAGAGAGCACTGAAGTACTGGAGTTAGCATTTTTATATCTCTTATCAATCTGAAATACAATTCGACTCCAAAACAAATGGTGATGCTGTGTAAAACATAACTTAAACAGTGTGATAATTTGCTAATCTTTTTTGACATATACTCAATTGAAAACACTAAAAAGACAATATGTTTAATGTTTCAGGTTGTTTGATGACAAAATATTTTTTTCTAAAATATGGTTTATTCTAAGCAGACTGATCAAACACTTTTGCTGATATTTGATTTGTATGTTTTATTTGTTTGGGTTTTGTTTTGGTCTTGTGGAGATGCTTCGGTAACGCTCTGGGTAACTGCATCCTGAATAAAGAATATCTTCTAGCCATCAACAAGCTCCCCAAACAGGTTAGATACATTATATGAACTTTTAGCAGTTTATACTTTCATTAAATTCTTTGGATGCTGAATCTTATCACTTCTCCTCCACACAAAGCCTCCTCCTCCTCTAGACCTGATGCAGACGAAGCGCTCTGATGGTGAGCCCTCAGTGGACAAGGCCCGCTTCTCCAGTCTGGTCCGAGAGGACAAGCTTGCGTCTGCAGTGGCACTTGGCAGGACACCGCTGGAGCCCAGAATCCACAACCAGAACCAGAACTGTTCAGAAGTTCATACTCCTAATGCCGCTGACTCTGCTCTCGACAGGCAGAGGGAGAACGTCTGCTCCAGGTCAGCAGCAGGGGGTCTAATTCCTGTTTTTGGTGGCGCTAATACTTCACCTCCTGTGTATCACCTCCAATCTATTTCCTCCATTTCTTCCTCCCAGACCTGTCATGGACTCGGTGTCTGAAGGGCACACAGACCCCAAACAGCTGAGAAAGCTCCGACAGCAGCAGCTTCAGCAGAAGTTCAGGAAAGAGATGGAGGCCAAGAGGCTGCAGCAGAAACAGCATCAAACCAAGTCTGAGGACACAGAGGTCACCATTGGACGAGGATCCAGTGGAGGTAAAGGTGTGTGTTGTGTGTGTTATGTGTTTGCATAATGCAGGGTGATTTCATTCTGTTGAAAGGAGCAGTCTCAAACTCAAATGGCCTGACACTGGACTGGTTGTTGGGGCATCTTGAATACTTTTGGAGAAAAAAACTCAACCCCTTTTTGTCTTTTTCCAGAAACAAACTCTCCCTCTTACCTACAGTAGCACACTGTGGGAGACTTTACCTTGAAAACAGCAGGTTTCTGTCTGCAGATGCAAGAGGAACGTGTCACATTTAATGACACAGAAAATAATTAAATGAAACTGCTAAACTGTTTTGAAAAGTTGTGTAATTAGGCACAGCTTGCTAAATGTGAAATGTGACAGAGTTTATTTTCATGCTCTGATTTTGCAGCCTTGCAAGCATGATAACATATAAAAATAGTTGTTTTCAGGCCAGATGGAACATTAAATTGTTGACATCGTCTCACAGGCTCGGTTTGGCCTCCAGCTTTGGTTTAAAGTGTCTCTTTAACTTTTAGGAGTGCAAGTGTATTTTTCTCTGGGCTTGTTTTTATAAAGAGGTGTCCGTTCCTCCAGGTCATGAAGACGTACCTGCACTCAGTGACAGCACCTCGACTGGACACAGGACCCCCAGCAGCAGGGATGAGTATTTAGCAGGTGCTGTAATCCACCACCAGAGGGCTCAACATATTGAGGCGGTGTGATGAGGAGACCTGCCTCCCTTCACCTCTTTGCACCTGTCAGTCAGTGCGACTGGTTTGTCTGTCTCTGCAGATGATCCTGAGCTCTGGAATTTCACTCTGGATGGAATTGAGGAGCTCAATGTCCCTGCAGATGGCCCACAGGACAGAGGGCTCAGGCCCAGCACGCCCAGCAGTCACCAGATGCAGACACGTAGTAAGACCCCTCAGAGAGCCCCGGGCAGACCTCCAGACCAGGCCCCGTCATATAGCAGTGGACAGGACCGGACTCAGTTCAGACCTCAAGCAGGATCAGGTGAGTCGCTAATCCATCAGTGAGCTGCTGGCTGAATTTTGTGATCTTCATTGGACTATTTGAACCTTACAGGTGAAGCCTTCAGTCCATACAGACAAGGACAGTACATGAAGAAACGCAGACTGGACACTTGAGATTTTATGTTGTTCTACAACTTCCTCAACTTTTTATATTTATTTCAATATGTACATTTATTAGGTTTGTTTTGCAATGGATCGCTGCTATGACAGGTGTCATTTAGCTGGGTTTTATTCATCTTTATATGCATGTATGTATATATTACATATACATCACTGTTCAGCAGTGTGGAATCACCTTATATTGATGTTTTCTTCTTTCCTTTAGTCATGGCTATTTTTATATAGACAGACAGTGCAATTCTGACACCAAATGTATTATTTTTATTTGAAGTAGTTTTTGTCCAAAAGAGCATGTAATAAAATGGAAAGAACTTCACTTAACTCAGCGTCCCCACAGTGTTGCATGACCGGGCACTCCAGGTCATTACTGGACCAAGACAATGCAGCTGGACTGGTTGTTCTTTGGGCCCTCTGCAGTCTGCTCAGTGGTTGGACTGAACAGCTTTAAACTGATTTGTCAGTCCAGAGTGTTCAGCTGATACTCCAGCAGTGCTAATCCTGAACTAACTGTCTGTTTTAAAGTTTTAAGGATAGCTTTGCTTAGCTTTGTTATCGGTATTATTGTGCACTTGACACTGAAACAGGAACCTGCTCTTATGTTAATGCTGAGCTTCCAATTTATTTTACCAATGACTGATTTCTTAAACTGTTATTAAACTTACTCAGAGGTCTGTGTATGCCATTGAACAGCATGTAGTTCTCTATGTACAAATGTTTTGTTTTGTTTTTTTTGAAATCTCTAATACCAAGTGACATAACAGCCTAAAAGAATGAAAGAAAGACAAGTCACCTGACTGTACTGAATCAAGCTTTTATGGCAGGCGATTCCCATATACACAGCATTGCAGAGCAGCAGGTAGTGTGCGTGTCTCACAGCAAGAAGGTCGCTGGTTTGATCCCCGGGTCAGGCAGGGCCTTTCTGTGTGAAGTTTGCATGTTCTTCCATATGGATGGATTTCCATATACACACCCACATTCTCTCAAACCTGTGACTTTTGCAGAACTTTATGACAAAATAAACAATCAGCCACAAATATTTAATGTAATGAAGAAGTGGGAAGTTTGGGATTTGAAGGCCCTGAAATAAAACGAGATGAAAACTCCTCAATCAAGTGGTAGAAAAAAATAATCCTGGTTCATCCCAGAGGAGAGTTCAGTTAGTAAACTCAAATAGCAGTCTGGTTGTGATTGTTAAAAAAAACAAAGAAATAGCAAGACACGCACTTTAATTGATATTATTTTTATTTGTTTTTACATTTTGTACAATGTGAAAAACATACACAAAACAGACACTGAATCACAGGAAGTCAGTTAGGAGGGATCAGAAATAAGAAGTCAACATATTACTGCTTGTCAGTAGCCTCAAACAGTACTGTGTAGAGGTCTGTGATCATTACTGATAGAAGCGTAGTAGCACGTGGACCTTAAGCTTTGCTGAGAGCTTGTGCTGTACAGTGGCCAGTTGGTTGTCATTTGTAAGATTAAACATCAGTGAAGCCGGCATGCAGAAATCATATGCTGATAGTCTGATATTGAAGTTGTGCCTGTGATATTGGTGAATGGCAATTGAACAGATCGACACTTAAATGATGACTCAGGAAGGCAAGGAATAAAAAACAAAAATCTCTAATATTCCAATATCAAAAACACTGAAGTCAGTAACAACCCTCATCAGCATGCAAATGTTTCATACCCCTCAGTCCCTTTAAAACTTTAAACATTGCATATTCTGCATTGCAGTAACTTATTTTTTCTCTAGAGAAGTTTAACTATTCGTCCAATCTACGAGCAGGCGAAAAAGTCACAATGACAGCATGGCACTCGTGTGAGGTGGGTGAGACAAAGGTTGAGCCAGCATGACAACTTTTAAACCTTTACACAGCTCACTCGCTGCCTGAACAGGTCTTTCTATTACACGGTTTAATGAGAAATCCACAAAAACAAATGTCAGCCAAATCCAAGAATGCATGAGGCAAATATACAGTAAATACACAGCCAACACAAATGTAACTGTAGAGAGAAAAGAAACAGTTTCCACATCAGTGTGCTCTTTGTTCTGCAGTCCTATGTGTGGCGTCTTGTCTAATGTTTCTGAATGTTACAGCCTCTGTGAGCTCTCGAGCTGCGTGTTGTGTTTACGTTGTGTACAGATTTGAGCTGATTGGTCTTCTGAAGTACAGTCACAGCTACAGGACTAGATGAATCTGGAACTTGTCATTAGTGAGGATGCAAGGCACTAAAGTGTTCCACATGTTTACAGGTTAGAGTGCATGTGCATGTAGAGTGGGCAACCACAAGCGTATTCTAGTGACTGAGCATCAGGTGAAAGCATTTACCTCACATTAACATATGTACAATTAAATAGAAAAAGAGGGGGCAGGGCAGTCATAGATAGAAGAGCTTAATAAACAGCAGGATTACTCCTGCCTGGTGAGTAGCATACGAATAACAACAACCCTGCAATTGCACTTTTTATATTCCTTTAACTACATGTTGTTTAACAACCTTTAAAAATAATTACAGTGAAACAACATCAAAATCTGATGGCTGAATACAGGTCCATAAAGAACATTTGTCTTATTAAATATACGCATACAAAAACAGACCACAGAAAGAGAACCCCAGACACTTGCGATTTGAGACATGACAGCTAAATGTTATGGGCTATTTAATGTGATGTGACTTTACTAACAACCTGTTCATCTGTGTACTGTGCACTATCTGTCTAAACATGTGGAGAGGTTGGGAGGCTGCATCCCTTCCACATACACTACAACAATAAACCAAAACGATACCATTGCGAATGATATGAGGAGCAGATTGTGAACTGCTCAAAGGTCACTGCTAAGCACTAAGTGAAATGGTTTCACGTGTCAACGTAGGATTCTTACCAAGATTTCATTCTTGGAAGGAGAAAAATAAAAGAGAGAGAAGAAGAAGCGAACACCCTGCAAACACCGTCCTAGCCAGATTGTGATATACAGCAGCATCACCTGTTAAGATTCAAACTTCGAATGGTGGTCAACACCGGGACAACGGGTTCTTTGTATGGCAGATCCACTGGCTTAAATATCAGACATGTAGAATAAATCAGTAAGCTAATAAATCGGCGTGGGTAAACAACTCAAATCACAATGACACCAGACTCTCACAGGGACATAAATATGCTAAACATGGAATCATAACCCAGTGAAGAAATACCTATGTACAAAGTCAAAGTTTAAATGTTTGGGGAATAAGGCCACAGTTACAAGGGACAGTATATCTACTCTTTGCCATTATTGCATTTTACTTAATATGTAGCCACTGGGATGTGTTCATACTGCAACCCTCTCCATTTCACGCCTGCCAAACTTACCATGTCTTTCGTGTCATAACTCCTCTAGCCACACTTAACTTTTCCATCTTGGACCAAATGTCCCACTCTTTTCTCCCACTTTCCAGTACACTCCCCCTTTTGCTTTCTGAGACAACTTTACCGACCATCCCAAGTCACTCAACCAAATGAATGTTTAGTCAGGCATGTGTGCGTATGTGTCTATGTGATGTACTGGTTCAACTGTCTTCGGCCTAAGCTGGGCTTGAAGTCAGGACCAGTAAGGATGTGAACTAGAATCCCTCCTATTTTCTCCCCTTCAAAGGAATGACAACATTACATCTGCTCTCAAAAGACATCTTTGGCTGCTGATGGTTATGCCTTTGGGTCATTACATCACCAGACACTACCAACCGGCTCGTCACAGCTCAATTCCACAGCTAAGGACAGGCTAAGTGTGAGACTTTTGTGCTGTGGATGTGTATTGCACTCTCCCTCTAATTGCCAGACAGATTTCGCTCTGCCTGAGAGGACTTGAACCACACAGCTCAACTATATTTTACAGAAAAAACAAAAACAAACATATAATAATAAAAGTTGAAATAAAAATAAAAAGCACAATAATCCAGTCAGCTAACCAGCAAACTGCAAAGAGAGCTAGTGGTTATCATTCAACAACTGTCTGCCCTGTGTGGTCCTCCATCTCAGCCTGCACCAGGGCTCTGACTGGGCTACGTTGGCCTCAGGTTGGACGTTCCGGGGCTGACTGATTTCTGGGGGGCTGGTGTGGCTCCCATGTGGTAGCCTTGGTGCAGGGACACTGAAGCTGTTGTAGGCGGCTGGTACTGTGTAAGCGGCTGTGTGGGGTTAAGGATGCTGACCTGGCATGTGCCTGTGGGTCCTGCCCACTGGGGAGTGCTGTATGGGGCAGAGGCGTATCCAAACCCCGGGGCAACAGGGCCCAGGGAGCCTTTACGAGGCCCCACTGGGACAGAGGGATTGGCTGGGTTAGGGAGGTGAGTGTTGGTGGTGGTGGACGTGGTGTTGGAAGGTGTGGGAAGGGTCGGGCAGAGGTACCCTGGAGCTGAGAATTTGCGTCCCATGTTGGCTGGAGGGATAATCTGCAACAGAGAAAAAAGTAAGAGTTAGTACAGAATACACAGGATTACTATGAGACAGCAACAAAAACACAAGTATCATACAAGGTCAAACAGTCATAAAAGGCTCCAGAAACAGGACAGTTTTTACATTCAAGTCAAAGAAAGTACTGAATGCCTACATCATGTCCCAGTGCTCCCGGTGCCCCAGTTTTGGGACCTCTCTTGCACTGGGAGAGGCTGATAGCATCCCTGGCCCAGTTATCCACCAGTTGGTGCAGGTCATCAGTGAAGGTGCCCTTGCCCTTCTGGGTGTGAGAGGCAGTGGGTCCGGTTGCCTGAGCCAAGGAAGCAGAGTGGTTTTGGCAGTGGCCTGAACCATTTGTGGAAGTGGTTCCACTTGGTCCTGGGAAACATAAAAAGAGGTGAACTAGAAAATAAATTTGGGAAATCAATTCAAGCAGGTCACTGTGATGACTTTAAATGCCAGCCTGTTACCTGTGGAGCAACCACTGAGGCTGGGCATGGATGGAGAGGATCTGAGCTGCTGTATGGATGACCTGCTAACTGCTTGTGTTGCCCCTGCTGCCGTTTCTGAGGGTGAACTTTGCTTTGGAGGGGATTCTGAACCACGCGGACTCTGAGCTGAGGATCCTGAACATATGAGCACAGTACACGAAGACATGTAAACCTTTACCCATGAGCGCACCATTTCAGCGGGGTCAGTGATTTGAAAAGCATGGACATAAAACACAACAATTGTAGCATTGACATCAAAGTGAGCATTACGTTCATTGTCCTTACCTGAGTGTATGGGGCTGGGCTGTCCACTACTGCGAGCAGATTTGTGGCTTTTGCGCCTACGCCTGCCTCCAGCCATTACCACAGCAGGAGAGAAGACAGAGGGCGGAGGAGGTTTTCCCATCCGCGTGAACAGAGACTCTATTTCCTCTTTCTGACGAGTCTGCAAGGCCTGGATCTCCATCATATGTCTGATAGTGGGAGAGGAAAGGCAGTAAACATCAAGTCATATTAAAATGTTTCTATTGAGCTGTGAAGTAACATTAATACAAGCAAATGAAGGATGTGTGAAGCAGGATTGTGAATGCTGCTTACTTTTCTCGGAGACGGCTAATTTCTTTCTGCAAAGCTTCATCCTCGGTCTCAGAGTCATCATCATTGTCACTACTGTAATGGGGATGTGTGTTATGAGGATCAGAGGTTGAGGATGAGGGTCCATTCTGCATACTGGAGCCATGCGAAACACTGGAGCCTGCTGCTGGAGCCGGGGTCACTGATGGAAATCAAACACAATAAGGCCATTTTACTGGGTTTTCCTGTGAGGTCCTCTCATGATTTAAACACGCATCCTAAACATCTGTGTTCTGAGCACAGAATGTAGAAAATCTTTGTTTCAAGCACCTTTACTGACCAAATCCAGGGATTATCTTCTGATACTCTTAAAACATAATGGATTTTTGAGCTCAGTAGATAGATAAGTCTACTGAATTTACAAATGCTATTAAAGCTTCAATTAACAATTCCCACTGCAGCCTAAAAATACTGACTGAGGCGAAGGCGCCTCCACAGAGTGCGTGACTTTTTATAAAGACACCTCTTTTATAATAAGGTGGCTATGATAAATGGTCATCCAATTTTGAAATCCTCATTGTGGTTTATTTAGCCATTTCAGTTATATTGTTGGCAGTCAAAGAGCCGTAAGACTGTGATCCATCAGTTTTGTGTGGTGCTCAGTATATCACAGCATAGTATGTTAAGTATGGTATAATATGGAAAGACACTGTGTCATGTTAGTTCTGTGCAAGGAGGGCTTTACTCTAGTTTATAAAAGATGATTTGCTATGAACCTGATACACACCTGTGACAGAAAAACGTCCCACTTTAGAGCCAGTGGTTGGCCCAGATGTGGCACTGGTGCTTGTAGACACTTGAAAGCGTCCAATAGTGGCGGACTGACTGGCAGGACCAGCAGAGAGAGATGACGCTCCATTTACAGTGTCAGTTTCACAAACTCCTTTGGCCAGAGAGGATGACCGGTGGAGGGTATTTTCTGGACTTGAGGGAGAGGAGGAGGAGGAGGAGGAGGAAGAGGAAGAAGAGGAGGAGGAGGTAGAGGTAGAAGATGGTGTGAGGGAAGAGGAGGAAACAATGCTGGAAGGATCTGGAACACCTCTGGATGCACCATCAGTGGCAACAGACACCTGAGTAAGAGAGAAGGGCATATGTTAATGAAGTAAGCTATAGATTTTATAATGAATTCACCAGATACATTTTAAACTGTGACTAAAACTTACTTGGAAACGTCCAAGAGTGAAACCGGCTGCTGGGGGCTGGACTCTGTTACCTCCCTGGACAGTCTCTGGGCTCAGAGCTCTCCTCAACTCAGCATCCAAGTTACCCAGGGGTTGCTGTGACTGCGGGTCACACAAACAGGATATAAGGACCAATCTAAATAAGTACATCTGTTCATCTACACTATTTGGTAAAAACCTACAAAAGCAGTAGAGCAGGTGATATTACATTAATACATTATTACGTTATTACAGGGACATAGGAGACCTCACCTGGTTTGGTCCAGGAAATGGGGGTACAAGGTCAGAGGGAGGTGTAGCAGCTTGGTCAAAACCAGTAGGTAAAGTCTACAAAATCAAAAACAGAGGCAAGTCAAAATATTTATTTCAAAACAAACAGCATATTGGGTTGTCTACTTTGATGCTGCTGTTTTCACTCACCTGTGCCCTGGGCTTAGTTGGAGGCGTCTGTGTTTGTCCTGCTGGGGTGATACCCTGTCCTGGTGTGGTTGTGGGGCACAGGACACCCTGCCCTCCAGAGGTGAGGGGAAGGTTTGATGGGGGCACCAGGGCAGCTCCAGGTGGAGGAGAAGAAGTCCCAGTTGGAGGAGAGGAGGTGCCTGTGTTCTGACTGGGATCCAATGATGTGGACGAAGAGGCAGAGCTCTGGTCTTTAAAGAGGGACCGTAGCTTCTTATCTAGAGCTTGGATATCATCTCTGCCACCAGTCTTGGTCTGGAGCTCAGTCCCCTCCGACTCCACTGGCTGTTGTTGGACCTGGCTCTGGTTGGGTAATGAGGTGGGAGGAGGGGGCTGCGTTGAAATGGGGACGGGCTGACACTGAGAGGTTGTATGCTGTGGTGCATGGATGGACGAATTCATAGGCTGAGTAACAGCACTATTAAAAGGCTGTTGCTCTGAAGCAGGAACAGTGCAAGTATTACTGGGTGTGACACTAGCAACAGAAGAGACAGAGACAGAACTACTGCTCAGCTGAGGCCCAGGTACTGCAGGGACGGAAGTCTGCCCTGATGGAGGAGAAATGGTGGAAGATGAGGGGGGGATGCTGGCAGCCGGTAGATGCTGTGAAGGGGCTGTTTCATGGGAAGACTTAGGAGGTGGACTGGGATCACTGGTGACGGGAGCTGGAGTTTGGGACTGAGTGGATATAGGAGGAGGGGAAACCCTCCCAGCAGAGGCAGGTGGTGAGGATGTTGATGCTGACGAGATAGACGCAGCAGGAAAAGAAGTGCTAGCTGTGGAACCTACAGCCTCTGGAGGAGCCAGTTTATTGTTAGAGTTTGGGCCAAGTCCAGCCTCAGCGGACGGGACAGTGCCCAGTTCTTGCTCAGCAGCAGGCGGATCAACGGTGCCGCATCTCTCTTCACGAGTCTGCCTCATTTCACTGAAAGCCTGCTGCAGAGTCCCACAAGGAGCAGACAGAGAAAGGCCCAATGTCATAGAGGGAGCTAGAAGAAAGTAAAAAGAGGAAGTCATTATCTGAAAATCAACAAATCATCATCATATCAGTTTATTTCCACAGTGTCAAATGAAGTACTTTGAGAAACCAAACACGGGGGCAGCTGAACTCCATCAGGAATAAAACAAACGTTTCTCTCACCTGGGGCAGGTTCATCTCCAAAGGAGGTATTAGCAGAGGAAGCACCAAAGAACTGTTCTTTGAGACGAGACTCTGGCACTGGGCTGACTATGAACCTCCGTCCTGCTGAATGCACCACCTGGGCTGTAGTGCTGGGGGAAATGCCTGAGTGACAGAAAAGGTGACAAGAAAAGATGTAAGGCAGGAGCTGGACTTCATAAACATCAATTACTTACATTCCGCACTGTATTTTTGGCTAGAGTTTGCCAACCTGGCAGCCTGGGAACAGACAGCTCTGGCTGTTGTTGGTGATCACTCATCTGCAAAGACAAAAAAATGTAGGTGGTTACATTCTCAGCTTATCAAATATCAGACAACAGAGTTTCAAAACTGTCATCTTTGGTAATGGCTAATTAGGTGATGTGTAGTAAAGAAATACCTGGGGAAACCCATCCTTCATCCCCTCTCCTTTCTCATCAGCCATTTCTATGACCTCACGGACCTGCTCGATGAAGGACTCCCGCTCACTCTCCAAGATAAACTCACTCTCAACCTGAAACAGAAAGCGAAGTGAAAATATTTTTACAACAAAGCAACACTGAACAGTTAACATTTTCTAAATGTTTAAAGAACCACTACTACCATGATCTGTGCAATCTCCTCTGGATTATCACCATCAAGGTCAAATTTGAAGGTCACCATCTTCCTGTTATGCGTTTCGAGCTGGCACTCTGCTACTCTGTCTCCCACATTAGAGATCTGCAAAACATTCATTCAGGTTAAAACTGTTTCACAACAAAGAGCTTAAGACAGACTATGAAATAACTCATCAGTTCACGTACACTGAGAACATTTAGCTTGGCCCTCGCTGTCTTCTCATGGCGGGAGCGGCTGCGTACGGATCGCCGCTGGTGACGCTTCAGTGAGCGGCCCTCATGGCGACCTCCTGATGTAGAACTTCCATCATTGCCGTCACTCAGACCTGAAGCTGCATCCGACAGGCAGCTGAAAGAGAAATGGACCCGTGAGAGGGAGATTGGACACAATGATATTATGTGCATGCTTTTTTAAAATGACTTCCTTCTCACCTTTCTACAGATGGTGGCACCAGAGCAGTGGATCCTGCTGGCTGTTCCACTGAAGCTGACTGAGGAACACTCGCAGAGGCCTGAAACACAGATCTCATAAGAGCCACATCTGACAGAGGACATTTTGCAAGTGACAAAACATGAGGCCCTAGGCAACCATCAAATCACCTTTCCTTTGACCAGCCGTGACTTTGCTGTGAAGTAAACTCACAGACCTGTGCCTGTTATTTAAATAGCACCTTCTTGTTCTTTGTCTTTCTTTCTATTCATTCAATTGTACAAGAAAAAAAAAAGGCCAAAACACACCCAGGGCACATACCTATAGGCGTGACACACTCACTATCTATAGAAAACTATTGGTAAAACGCCCCTCACTGCAAAACTACACTCTGTCTGATCAGGATCTTTATCAAGCAATCTCAAAATGGGAAGTCTTATTGTTTGAGCATTACTTTTAAGAAATGGTTTAAGCATTTCCACGATAGACTGATGATCATTTATGTCATTCCTATGCATTCATTCAGTTTTAATGTTGGTCATTTACGGTGACCAACTATTTACAGGAGAGGAATGATTTAAACCAGACAGTCCACCAGATGGAGCCCTTTAACCTGGTGAAACTTGAATGGGGGTGGTACAAGACGCCATTATTCAGCTCTCAGGCAGAGTGGCAATATTGCTGTGCAATACAGTTTTCATTTCACTTCCTTCAGATTGTGCTCATTTTTCTCTGCGGTGCTGAAATGGATATATGTCAAGTTTATATAGGTTACTGCTGTTCTAGCAATCTCCAGTTCCAGCCCTGTGTGAGGCAAAAAAATAATAAGATTTTTCTAACTGTAATAAAATATCTTTTATTTATTACATGCAGACAATCTATTTGGGTGCTGCTTCCATGGAGGATTTGAAGCTCCTAGTAAAACCCTTGGGCAGAACAGCCAGGAGGATAGGAAATCATTTATATTGCCTTCTTTTGGTCAACATTTAACAACAATGAAAACAAACACTGTTCAATATTCTCATATTTTAGTAGATTTGAGTCGATGATTATGTAGATACTGCTGTCATAATGACGGTATGTTTACTTGTGCTCTATAATAGAATTGACAAAATGATTTCATGTTTATTTCATTGAATATGAATCAAAAAATATGTAAAATGTGTTCCCTGAGGATATTTTTTAGGAAGGAACAGGAACAAGGTAAGGAGGTGTGAACCAATTGCTTCATCCCTGACCCACATACACCCAACCACACACATTTGTTTTGTGCTTTGTAGAGTACCTGCAGAACAGAGAGACACGAGGCCTGATAGAGGAAGTATAGATGCTCTACGTTGAGTGGAGGAGACATGATAGGAGGACTTGGATCACTGGTCCAAGACTAAGAGTCATGCAGGAATATGCAGCATGCAGAGGGGAAAAGATGAAGAAAAATAGGGGACAGCCATGATAATAAGTTGTGTCCAGGAAAAGAAAAGTTTTAGCGAGACCACAAGCATAAAAATAGAGAGCATGAAATTCATATTCTGGGATGATCAAGCAAAAGAGCACAATCAATGAGTTAAAGACCTATATATGTCGACCTATGTCTTAAAGCAAATCAAATGAATTTGCATGTTGAGTATGAGCGGGAGATGCGTGCGTGTGTGTGCGTGTGTGTGTGTGTGTGTGTGTGTGTGTGTGTGTGTGTGTGTGTGTGTGTGTGTGTGTGTGTGTGTGTGTGTGTGTGTGTGTGTGTGTCTCACCTGTAGCTGCTGAGCTCCAGTCTGTGCCTGCAGTATAGTGGAGCTCTGAAGAGTACTGCTGCTCTCTGGCTGTTGGGACGGAGACGACTGAGAGGACGGGGGTATCATCACTTGCTGGGTGGGAATCTAGAAGAATAGAAGGGATAATGATGGCGTGGCAGAAATGAGGATAAAATCAGAGGGGTAAGATGAGGTAAAAACACATGTGAAACAAATTCAGGCTTCTTCCTCAAAATCCGGTTTCTAATCTCGATCTTTCAGAGACTCACTTTGACTCTATTCCAAAGCCACATGCACTTACCTGCTGAATACCATAGCTGCATTAATCTGACCATTTATTCATTTGACAATATGAGGTGTCAAGGCATTAGTCTGTGAACACTTAGCCTTGTGCCAACTTTATATTTCATGTCGATCCATACTGCACTTGCATGTTTTAAAAACTACTGTATCTAATATTTTTGTCAGGATAACATAATTTCCATTTTTAACAGCCGACCATAACTGAGCCACAACATACCAAACATCTCTGAAAACTGACCACAAAGGCTGAGTCTGCCTTGCTGACCAATATAGACAATATATTTGTTTTGTTTCTTTGTTTCCCAGAACATGTTATCCGAAGGGTTACGGGTGTATTTAAAAGTGGTAACAGGAAAATGGGACATTTTATCTACCTGAGGGGGAAGCGATGGTTGGTAGTAAACTCCGTACTATAAGAAACAAAACATAACACAGGGTAAGAGTAGGAAACTTGAGAATGAAAAGGAAAGAAAACTAAGGAAAATATAAAAGAAGAGACCGGAAAACTCTGGAATGGGAACAACACAGCCGCCTGCAGCAGAGAATATAGCCTTTAAAGGTTAACCTAACACCCTCTGAAAATCTGGTTTTTGTTGACTTTGAGTCATTGGAGTTCGCATTTGTTGCAGTGATATAGTGGATTCAGGGTGTGTTCGGTATAACCAGATATTACTTTCAGGTGTGTTGTTGGGTGCAACACATTTGGAACTTTTAACCAAAGGTCAGTGAAACAGTCCTTTTCAATTGGTGTGAGGTTCCTCTAAAGACATTGTACTGTACATGCAGTACAAGGTATACCTGTGGAGGTGCCACTGGACCAGACTGGCTGCTGGCTGCAACGGGAACAGCTTCAGGCTGGACACCTTGCATCTGGGGCTGAACCTTAATATGTTTCACAGGGGGAAAACAATAGCATATGTGGTTAAAACGAGGCAAATAACAAAGTAAAACAGATGGAGGATCAAATTCTATAACCAAAGACTTATAGCTCAAGAGGCATGTAGAGTGCCGATGTTAATGTCCTGCTGAGCAAGACCAAGACAAGAGACAAGATAATGTCCACTTTTCAGTATGACTCACTGGCAACTGCTGCTGCGTTTGGTCATTTTGTGTCTGCTGGCAGGGCACCTGGGGCTGAAGGTGCTGACTGGGAAGGGAGCTATAGGATATTCCAGACTGAGGAGGCTGAGCTTCAGGAAGGACGGAGGAAGCAGGTAGTCTGTCTGACATGTGACTGGCTGTAAAAGCGGGAGAAGAAGGTTAATTTGTGAAAAATGCACTCAACTCAAAAATTAAAACGTTTTGTTATCATCCAGTGGCCTGTAAGTATATTCGACCATCAGTCATCTTAATACATACCTCCTCCAGTGTGCTGTAGTTGTTGGTGTTGGTGTTGGTGTTGGTCAGTCTCAGACTCCTCTGACTCTGGCTGGATGGTGGCCACACTCTGACCCTGAACTGAAACTGGGACTTGCCCAGTTGAATGGGGGACATAAGGGACCCCCTGTGCCATGCCGGTCAGTTGGGTTGATTGAGGAGTGCTGTAGTTAGAGCTCTGGAGGCTCTGCTGAGATGCAGGTTGGGCAGACATCTGTGTGCTGTGCTGGTTTGGTTGTGGAGAGACATAAGAAGCAGATGGTGGCATTGGCTGGGACTGAGGCACCTCCGTGCATGACTGTTGGCCTTGTTGCTGTGCTTGCAGTAGTTGACTCTGCTGTTCTTCTTCTTGCCTTCTTTTTTCCTGATCTTCTCGGACCTTCAAGACAGTTAGCAGCAAAGAGAGCACTGATTGACAGTATCTAACCATCTGAGCATACGTGCATACATCATATGACTAAGGATTCAAGCAAAGCTCTTACGCTAATGGTAAACATAAGTGACATTAGTTGCAAGTTAGCATGGACGCACCTGCTGCCGCTGCGCCCTCTTGCGACTGATTAGAGACACCCTGTCCTTTATGGCCTTTGCAATGGTCTTGTGATCACCTTCACACACATAACCAGACTCAACCTATAAAGACATGATGAAAAAATCAGCAAGGAACATTTCAAAGACTGCAATGAAAACTGTTTAAATTAACATTTCTTTTCTTTTCATGTGTCAGGCAGCCTTTAAAAGTAACGGCACTGATGAGGTGTTGTATTTTTAAAAGACTGATAAAGCATTAAAAAAAGCATTAGAAGTTCAATTCACCATTTCCTGGGCCACATCCTCTGGAACGTCTTTGTTGAGGTCAAAAGAAAACTCAATAGCTTCGTTGTCTTTGTACTTCCCCTTGAGCTTCTTTACATCCTCAATTCTCAGCCACAGCTTGATAGCCTCCATCTCTCCATCATCCTCTTCTGCCAACTCCACACGCACCCCTGTGTCCTCCTGGAAGAAGGCATGGTTCAGAAGGTCCTTGATTGAGTACCTAAACAGAGGGAAACAAGCTGTGAGCAAATACACGTTTTCCTGGAGAGCCACACAACCTTAAACCTGTGAAATCCTCTCTTAAGTTACCTCTCGTCCTTGTTCTGCCGAATACATCCCTCGATGATCTCCTTTACTTCAGGAATGGCCACCTTGTCAAAGCTGCCCGGCTTCACCCCCTACAGGAAACACAGAATCCTGAATGAGAATGTTTCTTCTTCTCATCTGACCTTCTCGTCTTATTTTGGAGACTATCCCATACCTGGTTGTCTTTTTTAACTCCGAGACTCTACATAAGTTTCACAAAAATACTAATGACTGAGCCTTAAACTTTGTGAATTTCCCTTGGGGATGAATAAAGTATCTATCTATCTATCTATCTATCTATCTATCTATCTATCTATCTATCTATCTATCAATCTATCTATCTATCTATCTATCTATCTATCTATCTATCTATCTATCTATCTATCTATCTATCTATCTATCTATCATTTTGTTGCAAAATGAATTTCTAATGTCACTGTATGAAGTGGAAGGGATTGCTTCTTACAAATTTAACCTCAAAGGTGAACCATTCAAATAATGTTAAAAGGAAGACATGCTTTAAAAATTGCAGAACATCAAGAGATGGGAAAAGAAGGGCATAAGTGAGTAGAGGATGGCTAAAGAGAGGTGCTGGATTGAGCAACAGGAAACTGCATGGTGCTAAAGGAAAATGGAGGATTGACTGAGAGCTGAACAGCTGAGCTAAGTGACAGAATAGGAAGAACAACAGCCCATCTCCCTAAGGAGACTACTGTAAAACCAGGACATGTGACACTGGCTAAATAAACCACAAATGCACTTTGTTTCTCAACTAAGCCACCTATGTTCAGTGCTCTGCAGTATGAGCTATTTGTGGCTCATAAAGAGAGCTTTAAAAACTACTTAAGAATATTTAGCAGTGGGTAAATAAAGAATTGTGTGCTGAGTCACATGGCAAAGACATCAGTATGCAGACTTTGCAGTTCATGATAAACTGAGGACAATGGTACAGATTTCAAGGCACGTTTTTTAGATAACACTTGAGGAACAGGTTCAATCTCTTTATCTATGAGACTCTTGTAATTGCAAGAGTGTGAATCACATCCATGACTATGTATTTAAAAAGTAAGCCAGCATGAACTGTATGAATAAGACTAAAAATATGTGTTTTTTTCTAGGACAATTACTGCCCTTCTGGCGTCATCACAAGACTGAACCATTAAGCAGGACTGTGCTTGCTCAGTCTCTTATCAATCATCCACGAGTCACGTCTACAAGCTTAACCTACAGACACCATAATTCAGAAGGAAAGAAAAAGAAAAACACAGGATGAGGTGAAGCAAAGGGGCTTGTTGGTGTAAATAACTGTTTTCTCTTAGAGGTTTTCAAAATTTGTGGGTTCTTTCAACAGGAATACACTCAAGTTAAGAGGTGAAATACAATAGAAGAAGGGAGAAATGTATAAGCTTGATAAAGGGCAGGAATATAAAATCATTCCACAATGGAACACTAGCCTTCTTGGCATATAGGAAGAGGTGAAGGCAGGGCAGAGGGGTGACATGGAGGGTTGAAAAGAAGACTTACGCTGGTAACTCTGCGGTAGATCTGTGCAGCATTCTGGCACTCTGAGTAAGGGTACTCTGAGGTGGCCATCTCCAGCATGCACATTCCAAAGGCATACACATCCACTGACTCGTCGTACTTCTCCTCATACATCTCAGGCGCCATGAACTCAGGGGTACCTTAAATCAAAACAACTATTCAGAACTCTCGAACTCCCTTACTGATTGAGTGGGCTTCTCACAACCCATTGCCCCTCTGCTCCTCTAACCCATGAGGGGTTGAGGAAGAGGAGGATGAGAAGAGTGACCAGCCTGCTGACATCTCCTGGAGCAGAACCTGTGAGGTGAAAGTTGGAAGAGAGAGAAAAAAAGAAAAGGGGAAGGAAAGCAAAAAAGAGACAGAAAACAAAAAAGGAGGGAGAAGCCGGGCTCAGTTAGACTGCAGAGAGGAAAGCACGTGTTTGTCTGTGTAAGACCTTAACATGTTGTGATCTAAGAATGTGACTGAGTGAAGCCAATGTGCAGAACACACTTGTCAAGCCAAAATTAATGTTATCCGCAATGTTCAGAAGGTTTAAAATTAGGCACTTGAGAATAATACCCAGGCCAGAATACAGTGGGATTTGTTCAAAGGGGATACCAATGGTCTGAGTAGTAGCTGAGAAATATAACTAGCTATGGAAATAACTTTTGTCAAGACCTTACCTTACAAGCACATTAACACTGTCTTTTATAATACACTCACCTTTCGAAGTCTGACTTACCATTTCTTCTTCACCTACAGGAGGAAACTGTTATGGTCAAGCCTGAGAAAAGCAGATCCCATAGCTACTTACTGTACTCAGCAGTGTGTTTTTACACATCAGCCTTCTTCTATTCACTTATTTCATTTTACATTCAATCTCAGGTCTTACACAGAAAAACTCATTTGGTTATTTGAATGTAATTGTTTTTGATATTGTTGTGTGTTACAGCACACTGTCAGACTTACCAGGCCCATAAAAGTTAAGTTCATACTTACTCAATGACCAGCAGTACCCTATTCATTCCAAACAGCAGAATGGGGCACAGCTGAGGCTAGAGCCTACATTTTAAAAACATACCCAAGAATGTGAAAGTAAAAAATAAATAAATAAATAAACTGAATTAAAGTCAAACAAACAAAAACAAAAAAACAAAGGCAAAAGGCTGACAGAGAGAAAGTGGGGAGAGCTCCCTGGACACAAAGATGGGGCAAAAAGATTCTGCCGTCCTGCAATATTTTAAAAGACAGTAAGAGACAAACACTAAAAAAAAACCTGTTGAGGCAAACCCATAGAAAGAGATGTTAAACATTATAGGTAAACGGGCAAACAGACCACATATTTCCAAACCACAGAACAAAGACCAGTCTATGACAGAAGCAAAGGCCATACCTTTAGCCATGGCCAGGTTAGCCTGCAAGAAGGCATAACAACTATTATAATAATGATATTGATATTTAACAGTATGTGAAATGTTAGGCGCTACTTACATTCAGTAGGTGCCTGGAAAAAAAAACCCTCTCTTTTTTTGAAGAAACATAGAACAGAAATATTCTGTACAATGACCAAACTTGATAGAGTTACTGTGTGAGTGCAAAGAAAGAAAGCCTTGTGGTTATCTGCCTAAGATCACCACAGTATTTGGCCTCCGTTTGAGCTGTGGTTTGAGGGACAGCTGAAACGCTGTGGTCTGTTTTTGAACCACACCGTCAGAAAAACAAGTCAAAGAAAAATGCCCTCTTTAAACACCATCATTTGCAATACAAACACAATAAAACCCCAGAAAAGGTACTGCCCAAGAGCAGGACAGGGACCAGGAGGTAGAAATGACTTCGGAGTCGTACCTATGACACTCTTGGCAAATGATGCACGCTTGAGTGTAGCCAGTCCCAAGTCTCCAATCTTGACGGATCCTGTTGGGCCTGTGATGAAAATGTTGTCGCACTTAAGGTCTCTGTGGATGATGGGGGGAGCCCGAGTATGTAGAAAGTGAAGTCCCTTGAGGATTTGTCTACACCAGCTCCGCAGCACTTTAATCTTCATCACCTTGAACCGCTTCAGATATCTACAAGTGAACAGATCACAAATTTCATATATCCTCCGAGGAGCACAGTACAAATGATGTGAGACATGTAGTCTTTTCCTGTGCATGTCTTAATAAGAGCACCTAACAAGAGCAAATATATTTATCTACATTGGATCAAATCCTGACAAATTACCAGTTTACAATAAATTCAACAAATATTTTATGGCACAAATACTCGTCAAAATACTTAAAATCAATAGTCAGGATGATCCTTTTTATCAAAATGACAGAGCCCTAGTGTAATAAGCATATATGAGTTCTGTATCAATGCGCATGTTAGCTCTGCCAAGTTTGAGACTCACGTTTTGAGTGTGCCAGAAGTCATGAGTTCAGTGACCAGTACAATGCACTTCCTGCCTTTGGAGGGGCCCTCCCAAGAGTCATAAAAGCGGACAATGTTGGGATGCTGTAGTCCCTTTAACATCCCCGCTTCCTCCTTAAAACGCTGCCTCTCTGTCTTTGACAGCTTACGATCCTGCAGGATGCAAAAAGAAAATACTTAGAAAGATTTCACACATCACCACAGCACTATTTCTGTGTATACAGACAGATTTAGAGTAAACAATGCAAATATGTGCTTGATGAAGATAATTAATAACAATGGCTACTAAAGTTTCCTTTCCCCATCTGAATGAGTCTATCAGTAGAAAAACACATTTTAAAATCTACGGTCATCTTGACATTGCAGGTTTGAACAGTGGGCAAAGAGAGTAAAGGTCTAAAGGTCGAGGAATTTACATTCTTTTCTGCACACACATACACAAAGAATTGCACATATACAGTTGGGGGGATTGGGATGTGGCCCTGTTTCCTCTGGTGGATGACCGTGAACCAAATGGAATGTGTCTAGCTGTGCCCAAGATTCAAGAAAGCCAAAACTAGAAAAGAGCCACAGTGTAACGGAGAGGAAGAGTAGTACAGAGTAGACTATAATGTCAAGAAAAGAAACAAAAAATTATGCTTGGTACATCCAATCAAAACTGCCCTCTTTACAAAGCTTTTTACTACACAACACACCCTATACACACCTCAACAGGCACACACCACTCTGACATTGATTTAAGCACTGTGGGAAAAACAAATAACCAATCACTGTAACCTGAAGATAATATCTACAAGCATTATATCATGTTTTGTGTTTAGATGTGGAAAAACAACCTGTTATAGTGTTTCAAAAAGTGTTCATCACAACATTGCAATGCATGCAAATTAATTATTATTAGGAATCATTCTGGCTTGGTCGTTATTGTTAATTTAAACAAATGTGTGGTTATTCACAACATCAACAATGATAGGTTATAATGAATAGTAATGCTGATGTACTGACAAACTCTCTGGAAATGAACTGTCTGGTGTGAGGCTAACATTGTGCTCGCAAATGTATTCCGAAGAAAGCTACGGATAATATGTGTCAACAAATGTCTGGCAGCTGATGGGTTGGTCAATAAATTATGCCAAAATATACCCACAGCTAATAGCATTGTTTGGGATTTAGCATTCCATAAACTGACTGATACATAGATACAGACTGGCAAAAAACCCTTTTGTACGGTCTGTGTATTAACAAAAAATCTGGAATGCATACAATCACCTTCCTCAAGTTTCCTGAGTAATTCTCGGCATGACCTAAATTTACAGCATGCATGACTATAGAGCAGCAAACCCATACCAGTTAGACAAGCCCAGTGAAACCCTGTAGCCAAAGACCTCCCTTGAATCCTCCAGAGACCTGGCCACAGGCCAGGCTATCCAGGAAATTCAGGCCATTTGTGACTGGAGAATGAGCATTTGCCTTTGTGTGTGTGTGTGTGTGTGTGTGTGTGTGTGTGTGTGTGTGTGTGTGTGTGTGTGTGTGAGAGAGCAACAGATAGAAAACTTTCCAGTGACTGACTTCGCCTGAAGAAAAACATAACTGAAACTGCTACCAACTTTGCTAGAGGCATTTTGGAGGTTTGAGGTTGAATGTTTACAATATCTGGGGGCAATATGGGGCTGACATAAATGAGAAGTTAAACAGAAATGTGTATACAATTAGGAGCAAGAGACCACATTGAATCAGGGAGCAATGTCAGCAAACAGAGGGTGAGGGAAGATGAGTGAGTAATGGGAGGCTCCACCATGCATTTGGACCAACTGACCTACTTAGTGGAGTATTTATCTAGTAGGGCAGTGGTTCCCCTTTCTCTTTCTGTGCACCATGTGAACAGTCATGCAAAACATCCACAGCAGCATTCATAGGCTCAGAACCTCTATCCTTGGGTGTGCAGCACCCCAACCCACACAAATACCAGTCTGCTGTATCAATGACAGCATTTCCACTGTAGGTGGAAATGCGACCATTACTATTACTGTCAAAAACTCAGAAGAGGAAATGGCATAGCTCATTTAAAACAAATGTCAAAACAGACATCTACTTCAACTTCTGCACACACTTAAACAACTAGGAGTGCTATTTTGTGAAGGCACATGCTAACACACTACGACTTATAAAAGCACATTTAAAGGGAATTCTACTAAAAAAAAGCAGCAGCATAATGTATGATGACAAGAAAGAAAGAAATTAAGATCACAGGAAGAGTACTTTTAGACCACAACCTAGCAGTTAAATTGATGATAAAATGTGAGATGTCAGAATGCGAGGTGTGATGTGTTGAGTCAGATGTGTTTGTGTTTCAAAAGATATTTTTTCAAAATTGTGGAAGAAAAAGTGCCTGATTTATCTTAGAAAAATATTTCACTCCACTCCAAAACCCTACCGCACTAACCTTTTTCTATGAATTACTCAGCACAAGCCAGGATGAACTAATTACATACCTCTCTTACCACGCAAGACCCAGGACCTGTAAAAATCCTCCAGGAATTTACAGTCTTGCAATCATAAGACACACATCACACTCCCTTTGACTGCCACTTGAAAGAGCTCTTTGGCCTGTGCCATGTTCTGGTCTCACTGGGAACAGTGCCTGGCAGTCCCTGGTACATCCACGACCCCTATTAGAGAGGCTAAATACCCACTATTCACAAATCAATGGAGGGAAAACAAACAGAATGGCTTTCTCTCATTACAACCAAGGACACCTATAGTCTGTAGACAGATATTCAAACATTTTCTCTTTCATTCATCTGAGTATTTTTTTTAAAGGTAAGCATTTTTTTTTTTAAAAAAAAACCTCACATTTAAAAAATACTTCAACAATTAAATTAAAAAAAAAATAAAAATAAAAAAATCTTCTCCTGCCTAAATTAATAGCTGAAGAGATGAAAAAAGCAGGGACAGTTATTTAAGTCATGTGCCAATCAAACAGCACCAGCCACAGATATACTGTACATAGAAATATTTCCATATTATATTACCAATATTTAATATCACATCCTCTATACAGTTTGGGAACAAATTTGGAAATTATGGTTTTGTCGGAGTTTGGCCAGGGACCTTGGTTCTATATTGTTTCCCTCTATCTCCCTATGTTTACTGTGATTCATCACTATCAGTAGTCCAATCATGGAAAAAATAATGTGGGGCACGTTTTTCTGATTGACTAATTGGCTAAGGTTGCTGTGGCTGGTTTACTGCACCTCAGCACCACTGAGACCACCCCATCAGCCCATTAAGAAACTCATAAAGATGGTCAGAATTTGCAAAACCTAACATTAGGCCATAAAGCTTTACATCAACATCGTTTAGGTGCTTTCATAGATTGTGTGAGGAGGTTTTTCTGCAGTCAATCATTGATCACATTCTACAAACCAGTTTGAGGGAGAGGCTTTAAATATCTATAAATTAGGAAACCTAACCTGTCAGGCACTCAGAGGGCCACAGCAGCTGCAGCTGAATCACAGCGGCTCTATCTGACAAAGTGGGCATGAGTCAGCTAACTAAAAAGCTGTGCTGCCACCACTGCCTCTGCAATATCAACTCTCAGCTGTGAAAACTGGCCTAGTGAAGTCTCTGAATGTGATAAAGTAAGAGAAAGAGTGCATGGGGAAAATACAGCAGCGCAAATGTGTGTAACATATATAGACACACACAAGCGAGTGGGAGAACAATGCAGAAATGCATTTTAAAAAACAAAGAGTACTATATCTTCCAAATTAGACTAGTCAACACTTTGTTTCTGACCATCTCTGCAGAGTCAGCACAACACTTATCTGAAATCATGATCCCATTGCTTCAGTTCAGCGGCACACCCCTCAACAAGCCAATGCACGGTTAAGCAGATGAAGTGACAGTCCAACTTATTATCAGATTTAAAATTATATATTTGCTCAGTCTAAACTGATCAAATGGAAATTCCCTCCAAATTATAAAAAGGATGTGTTCGATACAAGGCAGTTGCTAGCTCTGTCAGAGCTCCATACCCTACATAGCAGACAAGGAGCTGTGGTTACGGATAACTGGATTTCCACAATGCAGGCAATTTATTCATTTAAAAACAAAAACTTGAATTAACTGAAATGGCTGACCTAGGGCTACAACACGCCTGGGAAATAAATCAACACTTGATTTATTGCCCAGCCCTAATTATGGTCCAACAATAGAGGACAGGATATTATGTAGGACAGGGCGGTAGGTCAATATAATCCTTTATCAACTTTGAACAAAGCTGAACTGTAATATTATTAACATCATCATTAAAAATGAATGATTGTGAGTAGATTTTTTTTTTTAGTTTTTAACTGTAGAAGTTTTTTGTTTTACCTATGTTTAGTGTTTTCTTAGACATAATGCACAACAGTGGAATACAGCTCATCGTGCTGAAAATCAATTTGAACCATGATATCAATTTCAATCTTAATTACCAAGCCGACCTGAGGCATTTCCAGCCAACGAGAATTACATTTGATGCCAGTTAACTACAGTAGTAACAAAGCAGAGCAGAAAATACTGCTACTAGGCAAAGGCTATCATAAATAATCCAATAAGCCTAAAAATAGACTGAGTAAAAAAAGGCTGTGATCATGCCAAGGGCTGGCAGTGTCAGGTCGTTGCACAGAGGTCTCTTCTGAGGTTGACACTGAGGGTTAGATAGAGCCCTCTGGATAACGCTGGCTGAGATATGACTAAGATCTAATGGCTGATGGACCTGAAAGCCAACAGGCCATGTTAAAATGTTACTTTGTTAGTAAAGTATATTTCTGTGGAAAGAGATTTTTGGTATTGCGATGACACTGCAACACATGGCAATGAGGTCAAAGGATCACTGTGACTGTCAATCAAACTGTCAGCAACAGACAAGATGACAGAGCCAGGTCATTTCACATCTGCCAGTATGACTATTCATCTAAAACCAACGTGGCAGAAAATAAAACAAGCTATCCACTCAGAATACAGTAAAAAATGGGCAAAAGGGGCAAAAAGGCAGGCACAAAGAGAACCAACAAAATTAACAGTGAAAGCATTGTTAGACCTTTTGATCAGTGAGATTTTGTTAATTTATGTGAATCAAAGGCTTCAATAAATAAGAATAATTTTTTTTATAATCAAGGTGCTTCCAACTGTCTTTATCTGGAAAAAATGCCACACACACACACACACACACACACACACACACACACACACACACACACACACACACACACACACACACACACACACACACACACACACACACACACACACACACACACACACACACACACACACACACACTTCATCAGAAAATCAGAAGTTTGAAAGGTCATAACCTTCCTCACAGTCACAGTCAGAATGGAACCAGGACACGATACAATGCTTAACAGTTAGCGGTGTCAGTTTAGCTTTGTGGTCTATTTTGAGTGCTGTGATGCACAAAACTGGCATTGAACTGGCATTGTTTTTTCACCAACGCACCCCTCCTTACTGATGAATGACTTTTAAATTCTAAGTCTACCCCATGGTTTCAAAGAGGAATGCTGACAATGCAGTCAGGAATTTCACTTTACAAAATGTGATGCTTCTTACCAAATATGTGGCATCTAATTGTTAAAACGTAAATAAGCTATTCAAATTCCAAATCTCACGTTAAGTCTAAAGGCTTCTAATCATGGAGGGTAATTACAGAAGAGAAACTATGTTATACTACATGGATATAGTGTCACTTCCAGCGGATGCCATCAGCCAGCTGGACAGGCAGCTTCCATAGTTTCTACAGGATGCCTGGGTTTCTCTTCCTCATCTTTCAATGCTTGGCTTCAGCCAGTATTGGAGAGGAAGGAGGTGGGGAGGCAGCCAGTGGAAGATGACATGGTTGAAGATGGATGAGTGAGCAAGAAAGGGGAGGTTCCTAAATTTATTCTTTTTTTTCCCCCCTCGACTTCCTTTTTTGGTGACCTACTTATTGTTCGGACATGCCTGCAACGTGAGATCTGAAACAAATGTGTGGGTTCATGGGTGAGGTGAAAAACGGTGGACGCCTAGAAATTCTTTGACAATTGTGGACAGATGGCCTTCCAGACTGAACAAGCCAGGGCCATTTTATTCAAACTTTACACACTACAGCTTCTAGCCACAATTGCAGCATATGTTGGGAAAAAGCTAAGTGGATTGGTTGATTCATCAATCACGCACTGGTCCATGGTGAAATATCTACTGAAGAACTCGCCATGACATGTGGAACCAAATTTCCACTTGTCTAACACTTTAACTCATGACAACACACCTCTAAAACAAATGACTAAATTCCAACCAGCCTTAGATTCTACTGTGAGATTAAAGATTGAGATTAAATTGTTTTTGTCCATGACAAATAAGTGTAATAAATTGAAAAGAACAAAGGAGAAACACTTTTGTTTGAACACCTTTAGGTCCCACTATCAGTAGGAGTCTGAGAAAAGCAAACCATTTTACATAGTTTTCTGGTTTGTACTATAGTATAACTGCATCACAGGACTGCTAATGTGGCTCTAGAATTTTTGCTATGTTTAAGGAAGATTAAAGGATCCTATGAGGCAAAACCTGTCATACTTGTTTCATTAGCATACAGCCAAGGGAGCTACTGTTGTTTCCAGCAGACACCAAGGCAAGGCTGATTACTTTCTACATCACTGATTCTGGCATCAACAGGAAACTAAACAATAACTACATTAACTGAATGAGCCCCTAATACTTTCTTAAACAGTGCAAGCTTAAGACTTGCTGTGATGGAATTTGTTTGCTTTTTTTAGAAAAATATTTGCATTTCTATATGCAACCATTACTATTACTGTCAAAAACTCAGAAGAGGAAATGGCATAATTATACAAATGTCTGAAAAGGAACTGAACAGTAACTAAACTAAAGAAAAAGCATACAGAAAATAATATATGCTAACTTTATATTCCACTACATTTGCCCTCAGGATGTATGGAGAGTGTAACACTACCGCTTCAGAGATCATGGGACAGCTTTAACAACCATGTGAGAGGGGATTTCAGCTTCTCAACAGTTTCTAACACTGAAACCCTTGAGTTGACAGAGAAATGAAGGGGAATGAGAGTGTCAGGTTACGTTTCTCGGAACAGACCATGTGCATGAAACAAAGCTGTTGTCATTCAACTTGCAAAACTTCAACAAATCATCCCTTTGCAGTGGATTGGACTGAAAAAAACCCAGCTAGATCCTACAGCAAGTTTAGGCGAGCCTCAAGAGAGGCAGTTACACCTTGTCCATTTGGGTGAATCATTCTCTATAAACCACACAGAGACAGGCACATTTTGGTTTTGATTTTCCCTTGACTTTTTCTATCTGATGAAAGTAGGAAGGCATAGTTATATTTTTTTATTCTTTAAGTTTTTCTTGAAAATTGGTTGAAGAAAAAGACATATGGTAAAATGTGAGGATGTTAAAAAGGTGCGAAGTGGACTGATTAGTTTAGAAGCAGGCCTTGGCAGGCTGGCCTGCTTCACTTCACACAGGAGATTCCTCTTTCAGGAATGTGACCCATTTTACATTCACACAAGCATTCAGAGCAGGAATGCACTGAGCATGCGCTTGATTCGGTCTGTGTGAGGGGGGAGGGGCACGTGTCTGTAATCTTCACATTGTTCTGAAACCAGAGTGCATGTGTAGCTATGGTTGTATGTGCTGCCGTGTGAGGCCTATGCCTCTCATGGCAGGGTTAAAGCGTGACAGTAAAAGCAAACATTCATGTGGTGAATGAGGTCAAACTTTGCTGTGGGCCTTGTAGCTAACTGGACAGACAGCAGAGCTCCAATTTTTTCACACACAATTTAAAGAAAATCACTATTAGTCTGAAAAAACAAAGCAAAATAATAGATTCTTTAATACAGAAACCCTGTATTTAGATATAATGACTATAATGTCAATTAACTTGAGTATATCAATGTTCAAAGAAAACTTTTAAAGACAACATAAAAACTTCATCAAGTTTTTTTAAGGTGTAAGTCAATTATTATAACCACATTCATTTCTGGAAATTGCAAAATATAATCACTGTAATGGTATTTTACTGTAATGGAGTTTTACTTAGGGCATTTTTATATGCTCCATATTCAAAATGTGTTAAAATAACATGAATGAATTAATTTCACCATTTCCTGGCAAGAACTTGCTCAGTTATAACTTCTATGCACCTGGAGAAGAGGGTCATCATAATTTATTTTTAAAACGGTCTATAATGTCATCTGCCAGTGCAATAAAAAAGGTCTAACCCTAAGTCAAGTCCAAGGTCATTTCCAGAGTCTAAAGCATGTCATTGTGTTTGACACATTAAGTGTACAAGCCTTACAAGCTTTGACAACTTCTGGTCATTTGCCAATGTCTCAGTAAGTAAAGTAAAGTTTTTACTCAAGACATTCAGTCTTATGTACAGTCATGCCAGTCAGTATGCACTGAGTGGCACCAAAAAAGCAAAAGAAGGAAATGAGAAGCTATGCTTTTCTGACGAATGCAATGTGAAACAATCAAAAGGGAAATGCTCGCCATTTCTGTCAGAGGGGAAATGACAGCTGCTGTAGCTCAGGTAACAGTTTGGAAGGAAATTGCTTTTGCTCTACTCCACCATGCTTAAGCCTGGTAAAAGCAAACAGTCCAAACAAAAAGAAATGATCACACTTGTTGGAAAACGCAACAATAAGAGTGACCCAATTAAAGATGATTATCATTAACAACTGATAGGAATAGCAATGAAGGAAGATAAGTAATATCTCAATTTCATACCTGCAGCTCACACCAAGCCACCTCTACTGTGGTCTCGGTGTCCAAGCCTTTGTAGACGGTCTTGAAGGAGCCACGTCCAATTTCGATATCAAACTTTAGGAAACGGCCATCAGGTGATGTTCCCACTGCTTTGGTCTCTGCCTCTTCGATGTCATCCTGCACTTTTTTCTCAGCTTCTCTCTGTTCTGCCTCTGCTCGTGCCTTGGCAGAGTCCTTATCTTCTTCCTCCCCCTCTTCTTCGTGATGTACCTTCACCTCAGTGGTGATTTCAGATTCTGTTTGACCTGGCAATTCTGTTCCTAAGCATGGTGTGGAGTGGGTTGCCACCACCACCTCTCCATCACAGATATCTTGTACAATGGCAGGCTCCTGCTCCAAAGGCACTACATCCACCTTGGCTATGTCTATATCTTTTCTTTCTTCTCCTCCTTTTCCACTATTGGCAGATTCCTCATTTTTCACTAAACTTGGTTCAGGCGGTGGCAAATGAGCAACAGCAGCAGCTTGTTGCCGCTGGGGGGCTGTTTCTCGTAGCTGAACCCGCGGAGGTGCAGGGATGGGGATCTTGCTGGGTAAAGGGAGTGCCAATGCTGTAGCATTGGAATCACTGATGACACTGCGGCGTAAGAAACGGTGTTCAGGGTTACATCGATCACGCTCCATGGTGTGATGCCGGCGTCTCACTTCTGTTGGCCGGCTTTCACTGACCATCGAATCTGAACCAGAACTGGGGCCATTTCCACTCTTCTGAGGGGGAGCCAGGAACTTCACCATTTTGTCGTCTGGCTTTTCCGACATCCCACCACCCACACTAGTAGTAAGGGGGTCCAATAACCGAAAAATTAAAATAAGGATACTTCCATGTCCGCCATATAAGCTTATATAAGCAATATCGACCTGTGCTTTAACAAGAAAAAAAGACGGAAATTCTTACAACTTCTATCTCCTGCTGTCTTTTTTATTGCTTAAAGACTGTCTTCATATATATAGTGCAGGGCTTGGAGGTGTAGGATGGGAGGTGTTCTCTTGTAAATTGTAAAAGATTGAACACCACAGCAGACAAGAGATTGCTGATGTCGATATACAAGTCTCTTTAAGTCCACATCATCCATCCTGTAAGACACAGGGTGCAGCTTCTATCAAGCATAAGGAATCACTGGTGAGAAGCAAACGTGCACAGCCTACAACAGCCACCAAACTTCCGACTGTAGGCAAGGGTAGGATGGCCAGACACTCCAGTTTCACTAAAAGAGAAAAAAAACAAAACAAAACAAAAGCTGCTTGATGTGTTTCTAAAAGTAGCCAACATTATGTCAAATATCAACAGGATTTGTAAGACACTAGCCAAAGTGTTCACAAGTAGAATTTACAGTATAAATAGAGTTTAATAACACTGCTTTCATCAGAAGTTGACAGACACCACATTTCTTGTCTCTCAGACATTATCTCTTAAGTTGACTGCCGTGTGCATTTCAGTATAAGGCCCTGATTCACTTTTGATTAAGGAAGGAGAAATTTGTCTTTAATGTGCCCTCACACCATAAGATTAATATTTTAAGTAAATATTAAGTATATAATACAGATAAGCATTTATAAGTGTGTAATGTGGTACAAATCCTAAACGCATTCCACAGCCCTTCCGAATGACACACTGACCTCTCAGTGCCTCTCATTTGTTAAAGCCTAGAAGTAACTATTTGAGCACAGCCGACAGCTGTCTCCAGTATAAACAAGAAACCATATATTCCGCTACTTATGTTACTAGTGTTAATGACTATATTTGAATAACTAACATTAAGCCCATTGTTGAAATCGTCTTTATGTTAAAGCCGCAAAGCCATAAACCTATCAACATTTAAATTTTGATGCAAAAGACCGATGCTAGGTAGTAGGATTATTTTTGCAATTGCTTTATATATGTATTTGCACCGTGACATTAATTAAGGTCTATAAAATACGCAGAAATGAAAATTCTGCCTTATTTCTTAACAGTATTCTATACGTTATCCTGCCATGTTTGCAGCCATTACCATCGTAAGCAACCACAATGTCAGAACTAAACCTAGTAACGTTAGCAGCAATAAGATCCCGATAAGAGAAATGGAAGCGCGAATTAGTTAAATTAGCATTTTAATTAACATAAACCTTGTCTTACGTACCTATTTTTTCGCTGCCTTTTAAGTGTCACCATAGACATTTGAAATGGCAACATCGAGCATACAAAGCAAGGAGGAGCAACGGCTCTTTGTTAGCTCGCTAACGAGCACAGCTAGCGCAGAGCTAGTTAGCTAGCGTTAGCTGATCCTTAACCAGTGAGACGTTAAGCAATGATGAATGATTTACCACGTCACGTCTTTTAAAAATATTTCCCAGCCCCGTTGTTAGCAGTTCAGCTTGACGTGACAGATATTTCACATAGCTAGCCATTGTTGCCATTTCTAACGTATCTGTACCAGTTAGCATTCAACACTTTATCGATATTGACAACTTTAAAGTCATTACAAGCCGTGCTAACACACCGGATACGGTATGACGCCGGTTGGAGAGGCACCAGGCAGTGACAGAATAGCGCCACTACTTGCCTATCCAGCTAGCTAGCGTTAGCTAGGCAGGTCTTGCTGATGGCCTAAAAAGCAAGACCCACCTCCTGGTTATCCCCCATTCAATTTGACGTTATCTGAAACGTTAACTACACTAATGTTTACTTTGTTGTTATAACACACTTTATAATGATACCATTACTAGCTGGTTCTCGACGACTATTCGTGTGCCACATGTACACCATTTTGTTTATATGACGTTTATTTCTATTTGATAACGTTACGTTAGCTGCTTTTCGTTGGTGAGTCTGCTAACAGTTAGCAACGTAGCCCTTCACGACCGACCTAACGTAGTGGTGCCGGGTGGCGGATAGCGACCTACCTCAATATCGTATCCACAACACTGACGGTCATCGACGTTGAAATTGTCCTCACAGCATGAATCCGTCTTCGTATTTATATAAGGGAATATATGTACATTATCCTTACGGTTCAGGCAGATAAGTTACCCTTTCAGTGAATACCAAAGTTGCGATTTGTGGGCTCACTGACAACCAAGCGGCGCAGTTGCTACATATTGACGAAGAAATGGGGTTTTCCGAGAGCGCCTGCGCCAGTGAAGAATGACCTCATAACCATAGTACAGACATATCAGTTTAAAGCATCTTCATTATATCAGTTTTCTATCTGATTTTCTTATGACAGTGGACTTATATGTAGTTATAATCAAAAGCCATGTGAATCCACTCAGTTTTGACTGATTTTAAACTATTTGATAAACATACCCGAGATAAGTATAAAGGAATGGAATAAAATGGAAAATCCTTTTTGGATAAGATAATGATTGACGCTTCAGTAATGTTGATGTCTGTTACATTTTGTATCACTCACTCTTGTTATCACCCCATAATGATTTGAATACAAGATTACAATAAGATTTTTTTAAATTCACAAATGCCTTCTAAAACGTAAAAAAAAAAAAAAAAATCCCCTTCTTTCTGCAATACTTTACATATTTGGCAATTATTAATATACAATCAAATGTTGGAATTTCATTTCAAAACACTCCAATCAAAACATTTTTAATGTGCCGTTATGCTTTATTATTTTATTGTATTTATTTCTCAGTTTTGATCGTATCATCCATTTATAGCTACTATTTAACACGTCTGCTCTGAAAATTGAAAAATGACAACTTATTTCAATTAATAAAGTATCCGACAAAAATGTTACTTTGACCATGCCATTATTAGCTGGAACCCTGGTAACAAATGACATGATATGGTGTCATTATTAAAACATAGACCAGGATGAATTATTTGTAAGACCACAGGTGAGCTGTTCTTGTTCAAATTTCTTTCAGACTATAAATGACTGGGGGGGGGGGGAGTAAGGCATTTTATAATGAATGGATAAGATACTACCTCGCCGTACAGTTATATAGACACATAAGACTCAATTTCATATCAGGAATTTTGTTAAATAAATAAAACAATCATGACCATTTTCTCTAGCAACCATTACGGAGACACAATTTTCCTACGAGTACGCACCGCCCCCTGCTGGCATTTGTGGACTAAACATGCCATATGCGCCCCCCCCCCCCCCCCCCCCCCCCCCCCCCAATTTCTATTATTTCTCCCAAAACAAAAAGCTCAATGCTGAACACAGAATAATCACAACATCTAATTATTATTTCATTGTTGATATCAGACGTACGTATTCTAGATTGTGATTAACCACCATTCTCACACCAACATTCTCGTCCGTGCCTGCTCACTGAATTTAATCTTTAAACATTCCAGAGTGTGATCACAACTATTGCTTATCCCATCACATACAAATCTGTGCATTTCCTGTCCAAATGTTTTTAGGTCTGCTTTCTGCTGCTATCTACATCCCCCCACCTCATGCTCGTGACCGCGTGTTTAAAACTCAAGCGTGGCGAGGAAGGCTCGTGAGCGCGCTCAGGAGGCTTGACGTCACTGAGGCGCCCTGGCTCTCCTGAGCCGCTGGTACTGCTGGCAAAAAGATGGGAAAATCAGATAGTCATCTACCGAGTAATTAACATAAAATGACGGTTTTGGCAGCCGATTTCCAGTTGACAGAGGATTCAATCTTGGCACCGGTTTGAGCTCCACCAGACAACGAGAAAGGTAGTTTGTTTGGAGAGGTTTTCACCATTGGCTATTGTGTTAGCGAGAAAAAAGAGGTTCTGCTTGACCACATAAATTGGATGGACTAGCCTCCATATGTCACGGCGAGCTAGCGTTAAACGTATGTGCATTTGATATTTTAGCTATTATATATATATTAGGACAGCCGCAGCTCGGTGAATGAGGAAAACCGTAGCTTAAAGCGAAACGCCGTTCAGTAGTGCTAGAACTGGAGGAAAATGGATATGGTTTGATGTGGGTGTCTCCAAAGCAGACCCTGTGTACGGTGTCGTTGGGATTATGCAAACTGCTTTAATTCTGCCTTAACGTGTCATATTTTGACGCCACATGTAATGATCTTATCACGTCAGATATTCAGCTATGCGATTGGCACTCTGCTGTCTCTCTGTGTGTTCAATTTTACGAGCAGGGAGATTTTTTCCCTTGTACAATGCCCACCATGGACAATCCCCTTTTCCCTCCCTTGCTAGTTTTAACACATAGCGTCAGCACATTGGAAAAGCGATATTGAGACTAAAGATATAGCGGACAAAATTTACGAAGCAACTTTACACACTTCTCAAGCAGCCGTCTACATTTAAGCGATAATACGAAGTGAAATGTAGAAATGTCAGTCTCTGCCGTTAGCCGGTACGTGAACGCAACGTTAGCTGCTAGCAAGGCCACGCAGACTGCCCGGTTCAACGGCTGTGGTTGAAATTCAGCTCAAAACTCAAATTGTTCGACGAGGCTGACAGAAAGATTGTAAGTCTAACGCTGTAGCAGTCATCTCCACCTTTTGTAAAGGATAAACCTGAAAACAGACCCTTCCTCATCTGTGTCCTCAACCAGAGACATAATAGGTCCATTAGCAAGGAATTTGTTCTGAGGGACCCTATCTGAAAAGAATTTTGTGCTTGGACATGGCTTTATACAGTTACATAATCTGTCCTGCATCAGTGAAACCTAAGCACAGAGTGGACATCCCCACTCATTCTCACTGAAAGTTGAAAACTGGACCAAACATTAAATGTCCAGTTCCCCTTTGCTGGAGATGGACAGAGAGCCCTTTAATGATGTTCATTGGACCCTAAACTGCATTTAGTTAGGAACCACTAGCTTGTTTGATATGGGGAGCCCATATGATGCAGATTCAGTTGGGTTTTGCTAAAACTTTGTCAGTTTTACGTGATTAATTGATAACATATGCCTCATGAATGCTATTGCGATGCTACTTTACAGGGAACAACTGTGTTTTCTTTGCAGATTGGTGTCATAATTTCTAAGACTGGATTGATCCTGTTGGAAGAGGAAAGTCTATCAGCATTGTCTCAGCATCAGACCTCTGTTTTATCATGAACATTGTACCCACAGTGTCCAGTTGAAGCGGGATCACCACCACATATTCACACACTTAGTGTAAGGCACAAGCACAAAATCAGGTACAGATACAGAAAGGTCATACTTCAGTTTTGCTGTCAGCTCCATTGTTCTATTTAGTGGAAGATGTACGGTAGTGCCCGCTCTGTTGGCAGAGGGGATGCCAACCATAGTGGAGGAAGAGATGGAGGTGGTACTGGTAATCAGGGATCTGGCCGTTCCCCTCGCCTTCCCCGCTCTCCTCGGATGGGACACCGTCGCACCAACAGCACTGGAGGCAGTGGAGGGGGTCCAGGAGGAGCAGGAGGCAAGACGCTTTCCATGGAGAACATCCAGTCCCTCAATGCTGCGTACGCCACCTCAGGACCAATGTACCTGAGTGACAATGAGGTTGCCATGGCAGGCGACCACCTTCCCAAAAGTGGTGGGACAGTGACGACCATGGGGAGACAGAGGGTGACATATGGGTCACGGGGGAACAACAGTGGAGTTGTGGCTGCCAGCACCCCCAACATCTCCACCTCAGTGCCTGGCAATGCTGTGCTGCCAGCTGGCATGATGGCAGGTGATGCTCTAGCTTTTGGAGACCACCACATGGCCTCCACTGTGCCCCATTCTCTGAGGCAGGCCAGAGACAACACCATACTGGACCTGCAGGCCCAATTGAAAGAGGTATTTCGCTCATTGTTTTTTCTGCCAGTTTGCAGATTTTCTCTCTGAAAGATATGGAATTTTTGAGAGTTTGACTTGCCAGCTTTGGCAGACCACCTGTGCAATATTTATGTTCCTCTCCTTTATCCTCCTTTCTCAGGTTCTCCGTGAGAATGAGATGCTGCGGCGAGAAGTGGAGGTTAAAGAGAGCAAGCTCAGTTCCTCTATGAATTCTATCAAGACCTTCTGGAGCCCAGAATTAAAAAAGGAGCGAGCTCTCAGAAAAGATGAGGTGTCTAAGATCACTGTCTGGAAGGAACAATACCGTGTGATTCAAGATGAAGCACAGGTGAGTGTTCCCCTGTGTTTATTTGAATAGGTGGAATAGATGTTGCCTCAAAATCCTTGTTTCTGGTCCCATCATCTGATTTTTCTCAATCCAAGTAGAGCCATCGATCCACCTGGGTCAGACGTGTTTGACTGGATGAATGCATTTCACCCAGAGTGTCAGTTTTAGTACAGATATGTTTCTCTCTCTCTCTGCATAGGTTCGAGGCAGCTTTTGAACATCTAGTTAATCCTCTTATATGCAGCTATATGCTCATGCTTAATAGATGAAAGAGGCCGTAAGACTAATGGCGGGTTTAGCATTTCTGTATGTTTTTAAAAACGCTGGATGTGGCGAACAGGATAGAAATGTGGAGAAAGCAAAAATGTAAATTTGTGTGTATGTATAGTAGTCCAACTACAGCAGAAAAAAGAATTCAAATCAAGAATGGTGTCTCAGGCAGCAGTATTAAAGGAGCTGTTCTTAATAGCGCTTTGATTCAGTGTCTTGGTTACATGTCTGTCAGAAATATTGAACTTATTGTTCTCTTTAGGTTTATTCAAAACATATGGGCATAGGTGATGTGATGCATTGAGGTGAAATGATCCAGATACTGAGAGCAGACTTGGTTTAGATGGAAGAAAATAAACCTATTGAACATGAGAGTCAGTGTCCACATGTACTGTATGTCTGTTGTTTGATGTAGACTGCTTTGATTCCTTTTTTATTTTTACATTTACAAGATTTTATTAAGTTCCTCCATCGTTCCAACTTTTTTTAAACATGGTGTGAAGAGTCCTTACACCTCCACCTCCGTTGTCTGTCAAATTAAGTATACAACAGTCCGCTGGATTTAGGATTGAATATCCTAATAGAGTTGAATATGTGTTGCCATTCATCCAGATGGCATCATTTCTGATTTTAGTCGCAGCATTTTCATATCCCTTCCATTTCCTGTTATTACTGCTAAGTCAATTTTCACTTGTTTTTCCCCTCCATGCCTCTGGAGCTTAAGTACAGCGATGCTGGGTTTGCTAAATTCGAGGTCTGTCTCTTGTTCCATCTGTGTCTGCCTCTATGCATGTATACATACTGTTTGCACACATGTTTGACAAACATATATTTAATAACCTGAAGTAAATATAGGTGCAAGGTCTATTTTAAAAACCTACAATATGTTGTGGCAATTGTGCAAATTAAGTTTAATTAATGAAGAGCAATCGTCTTTGTTTCACTGTGATTCTTAATGGATGGGCAGAACTGTATAATTTACTGTTTTCACTCCTGCTGAGTCACAAATCACACTGTGGACTAATTCCCAGTAATGCTTGACTAGTGCAGGGCTAATCAGTGGGTGCTGTAATTTAAAGATGTCTGCTTTCATATGTCAGCCTCCACCTCCCACGCTGGCACACATACAACAGAAAGCATGGACACATACACACTCACTCACAGTCAAAGGCATTTGGCTAATTACGGCTTTAGTTAAATTGCATGTCCTCATTGAATGTAGGTCCAACTGACAGTAAATACATCTGCAATTGTATGTTTACGTGTATCATTTTGATGAGTGTCCATGCTGATATACGCGATGGCCAGAGATTTTCCAAAATCCTTACTTACTGTGCAGGCTATTTATGCCCATCATTCTGCGATAAATGACTGCTATCATAAGAAGTGACGCATGGATAAAATATCACAAATTAGAAAAGCTAGTGATGTTTCATCAAGTGATATACAGTAGTACTAAAGTTAGTAGAGCAGATATGAGCATCTTTAACATTTTGACGTGTTTACAGTTTGTCCAGTGCTATGGATGATGTGTAGCAGAGGCTTGGCTCTCTGTGCACTGTGATGTCCCGAGTTGTGACTTATTAGTGTTTGGATCACATCTCCTATTTGTGCTCTCTCAAACACCTGACTGTTATCTCTCCTCGAGGGCTGAGGAAGGGAGAAGGTGTGTGTGCGTGTGTTTCTGTGCCTGTCTGTGCGAGCATCTGGCTGTGTGTATGTTGGGGGGTGGACCGTGCAGTCACAGCAGTGAGTCAGCCTTAGTCATGGGGTGGAGAGGGTGATGGAAAGGGAGGGTTAGTGAGAAGAGAGGTGAGAGGATCGGAGGGAAGAGATAGGGTGCGAGCAGGCAAGGTGGATGAATAGTGTGTGTGAGGAGGAGAATAGTGTGTGCTGGTGGAGGGCGAAGGAGAGAATGACAAAGGAAGGAAAGGGGAGGGGGCTGGAGGAGGAGGAGAACAGAGAGGAATGAAGGCAGACACTGACTTCTCCCTTTGTTCTATCGGCTGAAAAACGCTCAGCTGGTTCAGACCAGAGTGTAACACAGCCTTGTTTTACTGTCTAACAGCAACTCTGCCAAGTGTCCCTGGCGTCAGATGCCACTAACAATGCAATACTATACTAGGCTGATTGTGTTTCACCACTTGTATTTCTCTGCGCATGAAATGTAACTCTGTCCACAAGGCCCGGCTGTTGGTGGTGCATCTGTCAGGGCATCACTACGTTTTCAATCATGATTAGAGGCTGATTTTGAACTGGCTGTAACACAATGTTCTACCAGCATCCATTCGCATAAAATGGGGTGGGAGCCTCCCCCGTATTATTCAAATCATCAATAAGTTTCCTTCACCTCATATAACCCTGAATGCATCATTTCACAGTGAAGACCAGCAAATAGACATAAGAACAGATGAATGTTAACAAATGAACATGTGGCGTTTATTTGAGTCTAGCACCTCCAGATGACCGTTCAGGCTCTTCAGGACGAGCTGAGGATCCAGAGGGACCTGAACCAGCTGCTCCAGCAAGACCCTGCCAGCCAAGGCCGGGACCTGGCCCTAACGTCTGAACCTACGGAGGAGAACTACCGGCGGCTACAGGCCGAGCATGAGAGGCAGGCCAAAGAGCTCTTCCTCCTTAGAAAGACCCTGGAGGAGATGGAGCTGAGGATTGACACACAGAAGCAAACCCTGGGAGCCAGAGACGAGTCCATCAAGAAACTTCTGGAGATGCTGCAGAGCAAAGGTTTGAGCCTTTGGGAGAGTAGTGTTTATAGCTAATTGATCCTTAAACGTATCGGTGTAGTAGGAAACCCTGTGGCTGAATGTTGAATCCAATGGAGGACTGTGCCACAGAGCAGTTCTTCTACTGGCCAGTAGATTCAGATTCTTTTACAAAATAGTATTAATGATGATGGATCTTCCTCAGCTCCACATAAGCAATACAAGCTTTAAACCCAAGTATGCTTCTGAAGCTGAGAACACCTGAGGGCTTCATGCATTGACCTTTGCATTGGTGTCTCAGAAAAAAAAAAAAACAACAACAACATATTTTGTAGTGCTGTCAAAAATATCACGTTATCAAGGCGTTAACGATTTTAATGGCGTCATTTTTTTTATCACGCGATTAACGTTCTTTGTGACCTAGTGAACTTGTAGTTTTTTATAAGCTGTGGCCACTGCTAGTAACGTTACAGAAACTACAGGATCTGATTGTAAACCGGAAACAAAACAATAGACACGCCCCACGCGTTTTGGTCTCACTGCTCGCTAGCTGTGAAAGTGTAGGCGGATGTTGAAATGGATGCGAACAGGATTCTGAATAGAAAGTTTAGTTTCAAAAAGGTGCCAGATGGGTCGACTGACAAGACCAAAGTTTGGACAGAGGCATATGGATACTGCAACTAAAAACAAGCTTACTGCAGCCATAGCCAAGTAATGTTCATTCTGTCTGGAGAGAAATAAGAGGCTGCGTTGATAAGCCTCTGGTGAATAAACAGAAGAGCATCATAGTCTGACTGCTTGTATGTTCAGAGGAAACTTAAGAAAGGAAAGTTTAAGCCATGGTTTAACTGCACTATAGGCTGAATCCTAGTTTGCAATGATGTGCACTTTGTAACTTTATCTTGTATCACCCTGTTTTGATCCCTTGGAAAGGGTTGTTGAAGGGGCTTTTTTGTAACCAAGCATTTATTTTTTTGTGTTAAATTGAAAAATATTTCAGCGTTAAATTGTGTGAGATTTGATTTATTCAAATGTGAATGACTGCTCAAAACGAGAATGTTAGTGTGAAATATAACACTACACATTGTTTTCAATGAAAAACATTTGCACAAAGCAAGCCTATCCACTTTTCCATGTTGATAACAGTATTAAAATGATAATCAATGGGACATTTAGAATAAATAAAAATGTGCGATTAATCGCAAATTAATCGCACATTTTTAATTAACTATGACATTTATGCGATTAATCGCGATTAAGTACTTTAATCGATTGACAGCACTAATATTTTGGTCTGCCACCAAATACAACAGATATCAAATTTGCTGAACTGCTTTTAACGAGTAAAATAAAAGGTTAGATTTTTGTTATTTGTTTGTGTTTCATGTTGGCTGTGGAGTCGTGAAGCCATGCTTTTAGATGTCCTTCCCTGCTGAACAGATGAGTTTTTTTATCTGAAGCGTAAAGCAGTCTTAGCTCCTCTGCTTAACAATGCGTTTTATAATGCTCAGGTTGACTGTTACAAAGACTTTAAACTACATAAAGTCTTTCTGCTATCATGGTAACCAAGTTGTTGTGCATTCTGTCTCAGGGCCGTCTGCCAAGGCATCAGAGGAAGACCAGGAGCGGACCAGGAGGCTGGCTGATGCAGAGATGCACAGGCATCACCTTGAGAGTTTACTGGACCAGAGAGACAGAGAGATTACTGCATTAAGAGAGGTATTCTCCGCTCTGACCACGAGAGATATAACATCACATTTCATTAGTCTATATTTTATACATACGTGCAATATGTTCTTCATCGGATCCAGCAGGAGCTGCACCGCCGATATGAGGGAACCCCGGAGTCCACCAAAACCAAGGCTCTACAGACTGTCATCGATATGAAGGTGAGGGTTTGAGTAGAGATGTGTGTTTGAATATGTTTGTAGTGTTTTTGGACACATGTGCCATGCTGCCCGCGTGAACTCCTTTTAATCGACCGCAGGATGCAAAAATCAATTCAATGGAGCGGAGCCTGAGAGACATGGAGGAGGAGCTGCTAATGCTGAAATCCAACGGACTCCTGAGCTGCGAGGAGCGTCAGGAGGAGATGAAGCAGATGGAGGTCTACCGCAGCCACACCAAGTTCATGAAGAACAAGGTCTCAGATGGCATGAAATGTAGTTGAGCTTGACTGGACTCCTGAATCACACATTCAGGAGGACACAGGCTTCAGTTTGCTCAGTTTCATGTCCGTCCCTCCCTCACTCCCTCTTGGCCTCATATTTTTCAGATGGAGCAGGTGAAACAGGACCTCTCCAGGAAGGACACTGAGCTTCTTGGTTTGCAGACCAAGCTGGAGACGCTCACCAACCAGTTCTCAGACAGCAAGCAGCACATTGAAGTCCTCAAGGAGTCCCTCACTGCCAAGGAGCAGCGAGCTGCCATCTTACAGACAGAGGTACAGCAGATACATATCCATACACTCAGAGGACTTTGCCATAGGTTTAAAGCAAGAGCACTTTAAGGGTACATATGTTGTACAGTGAGGGGAGAGACTGATGGTACTCAAACTAAAGGACAGAAGTCACTGTATGTTAAGGAAGTTTATTTTATTTATTTAAAATGTTTGAGCATGACACAGTTATGATGACTGATTGCTGTCTACCTTTTCCTGGCCAGGTGGACGCCTTGCGCCTGCGCTTGGAAGAGAAGGAGGCCACTCTTAACAAGAAGAGCAAGCAGATACAAGAAATGTCAGAAGAGAAGGGCACACTCAACGGGGAGATCCACGACCTCAAGGACATGCTGGAGGTTAAGGAGCGCAAAGTTAATGTGCTACAAAAGAAGGTGATTTGGGCAAAGATCTTGTTGTGTCTGACATGACCATGAAGATGCATCCGTCATGCTGCAGCGCATGTCCTGTGATTGATGTTTATTTTGACTGTGTTTGCTCTGCAGATTGAAAACTTGCAGGAACAACTGAGGGACAAGGAGAAGCAGATGAGCAGCCTCAAGGAGAGAGTGAAGTCTTTGCAGGCTGATACTTCCAACACTGACACTGCTCTCACCACACTGGAGGAGTCTCTTGCAGAAAAGGTGAGTTTATGTCTGCATGTTCATTTGTAGGGACGTATGTCTGTTGGTTGGCTACATTTGTGAAGGCAGCACGTGTGATCGTTGTCTGCACTTCCTCTTAGGAGCGCATCATTGAGCGTCTAAAGGAGCAGCGAGACAGAGATGATCGGGAGAAGACAGAGGAGCTTGACTGTAACAAGAAGGAGCTGAAGGAGTTGAAGGAGAGACTGAGTTTACTTCAGGGAGACCTGTCAGACAGAGAGGTGAGAAACGGATGCGTGAACACGAACTCACACATAGACAGGCAAACTCTTGTTTACTTTGATTCTATTAATAAAATGAAACCTCACTGATTCCATTAGTCTCTTTTTCGATGAGTCACAAATGCCCGTATTAGATCTAATGTGTTGTCAGCCTCCTAACTCCCATGCTCTGTTAGCTCGATAAGCTGGAACTGGTTCATCTTTACTTCAGTGCATGTGGTTTTGTGTGTATGTGCAGACGTCTCTGTTGGACCTGAAGGAGCATGCATCATCCCTGGCCTCCTCGGGGTTGAAGAAGGACTCCAAACTCAAGAGTCTCGAGATCGCCTTGGAGCAGAAGAAGGAGGAGTGCCTCAAAGTGGAGAACCAGCTTAAGAGAGTGAGCTCTTTGAATAGTGAAATCAGGCCACTCCTGTGCTGGCTCAGCATCAACGTGATACTAAATGTTTATAATGGTTATGACACAGTCTGCCACTTAGGATTTTTCTCTTATCTAATGCCTACCTGTTTTGTCAGGCTCAAAATGCAGCCCTGGAGGCTCAGGCCAACACAGAGCTGGCCGAGCGCATTAAGAACCTTGAGCAGGAAGTGGCTCGCCACAAAGAGGACTCTGGGAAGGCCCAGGCTGAGGTGGACCGCCTGCTGGAGATCCTTCGGGAAATGGAGAATGAGAAAAATGACAAGGACAAAAAGATCAATGAGCTGGAGAGGTGGGTGGAAACATACATGCTGCTGCATCATGTTTTGAAGCCTAGGCCTTGTCTTTACACAGTAGTTTATGAATGTCAGTTTCTGATTGGAATAAGAAGTGTCTTTAATGTTCAAATTGTACAGATTTTGTGCTACAGTGTGCTCCCTGCTGTCTGTTTTTGTCCCTCTGCTATATTGGACAAGTGTGCACTGAATTTTCCTTCAGTGACCTGTTGTGGAGAGCATTGCCCTCCACCACATTAAATGGTGGACTTTTGGTAATTTTGCCACCTGCCATGTGGCACCTTAGCGGCTTTGCTTTGAAAGCTGATATGGTGAATGTTATTAGCAGGCCTGTTAAAAAGCTTGTAGATAAGGCCGCAGGAGTTGGCAAAGGCAAGCAATCTTTCATGGAATATTTCAGCAATGTTTGTCTTGTATGTGTATATGGTGAACCGTGTGACCTCCCAGAGCCAAAGATGCCACATAATCCTAGAGCTCTTTCTCTTTTTCTTCATATTGACTCCTCTCCCTGGTCTGAGTCTGTTTTTCTCTTTACCGCTTTCTTGTCTTTACATTGGAAATCTCTCACACCACCAGTTTGGCCTCAAGGTTAGTTTTTGCTCTTTTTCTCTCTTCCCTGACATCCTTATTATCTGTGTCCTTTTCTCACATTTCTCTCCCTTGTTTCTCTCGGCCTCTTACCTCTCCGTTGTATGCGGTGCCCCCAAGCAACTGCCTTGTCCTGACATACTTTAGTCTTTGTGTTTTCTCTTACTTCTGTTAATGCTCACTTTTCCTCTTTCGCCTTCTTATTGTCCTGCCTTTTACCCTGAGTCAAATCTGAGATTGACTCTTTCCAAGTCTCTCTAAAATCTTGCCAAAAGCAAGTCTGGAAGACTTTGGTCATAATTGTCATGTCAGTGTGTTTTTAAAAGGGGATCACATATATTTATGTCCGTACTTGATACAAAAATGCCTTTTAATTTGCTGCCTGACACTTTATTTACCTAGTGTGCAATGATCAGTTGGCTACAAATACAAGTGACTTATAAACATTCTACATTGATGATCATTGATGTGGCTTTATGTGTGAAACTAGAGTGATGTAGTGAAATGTACTTGTTGTACTTAATTTATTATTTATTTGCTGCACATCATAGACTGTATGAAACATGGAAATAGTGTCCATGAAGTCACCCGTGGGTTCCAGAAGAGCCATTGTGAAGCTCAGTGACAGTGGCTCTGGTCGTCACCATCTTGCCAGTGTCTTACTCCGCCTAACTCCTGACTAATCCAAAAATGGGCAAAGGCATGTAGTCTGGGTGGAGCTGTGGTGTGCTGAATGAAGCCTGGTTGCTGAAACCTAGCAGTTAGCTGTTCCTCAAAGTGACCGTGCTCATAAGGCCCACTCAGCTCTCACTACAGAGACCAAAAACGTTTTTTCACCAGGCTGTAAACATGTTCATTCATAGAGACTTGGTACATATCTGTTATTAAATGTAAATTATTTGCACTTTTCCCCAGTGTACCATCTTTTGGCATGATATGGGTTTTTTCCAGCTGAGACAGATAACTGATAATTACCTGCTTCTCATGGCCAATACTGAAAAGATGACTGAAGCTTTCACATTTGCGTTTTAAAAAGAAGTTCACGCCCTGTAGTTTATGCACACCTGAGGGTAAGAAAGGCTAAGATGTAGTGAAAAAGATAGACGACTTAATATTCCATAGCGCTGACCAAGCCAAACCAAAGCTGTGATGTCATGAGCGTGAAAACAGCATGCTGCACTTGTCTTGTCTTCTCCTTTGTGTTTATTGGCAGACAGCAAGCAAACTTTGAAGTTACACACCCCCACCTACTTTATCAGAGTCTAGATGCTACAATTTCATTATCGGAATACTACATAATATTTATTTCCCATTATTGGCATATAGTTTATTGGCCAGATAGATATTGTGCACGCCTAATTACAAGACAAGTGGGATCATAGTCTAATGTATACATAACTTGTCCCATGTATGCTGTGGTGTCCATTGTAGGCAGATGAAGGACCAGTCGAAGAAGGTGGCATCTCTGAAGCACAAGGAGCAGGTGGAGAAGAGTAGGAATGCTCGACTCATGGAGGAGGCCAGAAAGAGGGAGGACAACCTGTCTGAGAACTCCCAGCAGGTGAAGGTGCGGCATGTGTACAGTTCACTTCAACATTAATTTGCTGGCACTGACGTCCTCGTACAGTGTCTAACCATAATTGGACGTGTTTTTTCTCCTGCTCTGAAGGACACTCTGCGGCAGAAGGCGGAGCGCATAGAGGAGCTGGAAGAGGCCCTGAGGGAGAGCGTTCAGATCACCGCTGAGCGAGAGATGGTACTGGCACAGGAGGAGGCGGCCAGGTCACTCCAGGAGAAACAGGTACACAAGCTTCCTTAAACACACACAAATATGACCAAGCAGTATTAATGAAGCCACAGGATAACACCTACAGCACATCTAAACATATCTGTGTATAGATGAAAGAAACACCTTCATATACTGAGATTCTTTCTCCCTCACCTTTTTGCTGCCGTTGTGGTGTGTCTCATTCTTTCTTCACCTCCCTCCTCTCCTCTGGCCTCCGTCTCTTTCTCAGTTCTTTCATCTTATGGTTTTCTCTTGTTTTCTCTCTGCTACACACCGCCTCTCAGAAGCACTCACTCAAACCAATGCATGAGTCCAACCTCGCCCACTTTAAGTGGTCTAAGGTATGAGCCCAGTACGTGTGACCTCCATCAGTGAGCAACAACACTTACAGGGGTGGACACAACAACAGCAGCGCCTCTACGATTCATGCAATCCCGTTCAACAACTGCGCAGAAGAGGCATTTGTGTACTTTGATCATTTTTGATGTTGTTGGATTGCATTATATTGTAAGGCATTGCTGTTTCCAGCCCGTGTAATTTTCTTGTTATTTTGTTTACCTGCTGTTGGTTTATGAAACATAGCAATACTGATTTAATTGTTTGGCTCATACGATACCAAGTAGCCAATAAAATTGATCATTTGGGGATGAATTATTCACTCTTTCATTCGGTCGATTGTAATTAAAGCATATATTGATACAAAACAATGGGGCTTTTGTGCCCCTTTAAATAAATAACAGGTAAATGAAATTTAGTGCTTTAGTTTTAATGGTATCTGTGTAATACTTGACTCCTAGTCCTTCCCAAAAGCCCCCATGAATTCTGCTGCCCCTGCTTCCTATTAGAGCAGTAAATACTGGCAAATTAAGAAAACCCTTTTTTCTACAAAACCATGCGCTTTCACTGATGGATTTAGGTGATCTGCCTTACTGAATTGTTGTTTTGTGTGTGTGTGTGTGTGTGTGTGTGTGTGTGTGTGTGTGTGTGTGTGTGTGTGTGTGTGTGTGTGTGTGTGTGTGTGTGTGTGTGTGTGTGTGTGTGTGTGTGTGTGTGTGTGTGTGTGTGTGTGTGTGTGTGTGTGTGTGTGTTCCCAGATGGAGGAGCTGCTGGGGGCCATGGAGAAGGTGAAGCAGGAGCTGGAGTCCATGAGGGCCAAGCTGGCCTCCACCCAGCAGTCTCTGTGTGAGAAAGAAGCACACCTCTCAACCTTGCGAGCTGAGCGCAGGAAACACCTGGAGGAGGTGCTGGAGATGAAGTAAGACACACACGCACACACACACACACACACAGTATGGCGGAGTAGACTGTGGAGAATTGATTGCTACCCTCTTCTTGTAAAATGTCATCCAATTCTGGCCTTCCCCAAGCTGGCAGGATGATTTTGCACAATGAATAATAAATGATAATTGAGCTATTTACTTCTGTAGTTAAATGCCATGTTGTTTCATGCCCACCTCACAGGCAGGAGGCGCTGTTGGCTGCTATCAGCGAGAAGGACGCAAACATCGCCCTGCTGGAGTTGTCCTCCTCTAAAAAGAAGAAGACCCAGGATGAAGTGGCTCTGCTGAAGCGGGAGAAGGACAGACTGGTGCAACAGCTCAAACAGCAGGTGGGGAGTGCGCTGATCCTGGTGTTGTGCATGCTGGCTCCCTGTCACACTGTCATGATATACTGGGACACAAATAGAAACACCTGTGCTCATCATCCTGTGAGTCAGTACCTAAGTGTTTGCTGGGAAAAAGGCCTGTTGTCTGACTGTTTTTCGTGCTGCAGGACTTGATTCCAGAATGTAGCCACATCCCCAAAACCTCATGTTATCTAAGCTTAACTTTTTTTTAAAATTATATCACGCTTCTGCTCTTCTCTTTTTTTCCATCATACAGACTCAGAACAGGATGAAACTGATGGCAGACAACTATGAGGATGACCATCTGAAGACTGCTCCTGACCAGACAAATCACAAACCTTCTCCAGATCAGGTAGCTTAACCCGCACACCAGTTTGTCATATTTCCATTTCACTCTGAACAGCTTCTCTAACATTGCTGCAGTTGACTGGTTAACAAGGTAATGTCTGTTGTAAAGCAGGTTGAGCTGATGCCCGCTGCCTGAAGGGAACTGTCTTTTTACCTTTTTATTGTCTGCATACACACTAACCATGTGTTCCTTCCTAATGCTGCGACTGGCTTACCTTGTGGCTAACAGGATGACGAGGAGGGTATCTGGGCGTAGCCAACCTTTTGCCCTCCCCCTCTCTCTCTCAGCCATTTTGTTCAGAAGGGTGAGCTCGTATGAAAAGCCAAACCTCTCTTCATCGTGGCTCTGTGGCATGTTTACTCATCCTTCTTTCGTTGTGCTTTTCTTTCTTTGCCCTATGTCGTTCCTCTCTTCTTCATGTTGATGGTCATTGTCATCACTGCTTGGTCTTTCTTGATCTTACCACTCATCCCATGGTTCATTTACTGCCTTTTAGTGGCTCATAGGAAAGTGATGAGTGGCGTGTGTGTGTGTGTGTGTGTTTGTGTGTGTTTGCATGCACAGGCTAAGAGGTCTTATCGTCTCAGCCTAAAGCATCTTAGCTTTGCATGCCACTGCTCTGACACCAATGCTGAGCTCCTCACATTTTGACCCACACAGACAGGTGCTGTATTGGGAAACATTTTTAACCTCAGTGTAATTAGTGGTTGAGTAAATCGCTTTGTAAGTGGCTTTGTTGGGTTAAAATAATTATCTATAGATACTCTAATAATGCACCTGAGAAGGTTGGTGCTAATGTGAGATGGTGATGGGTTCGTAAGCATGGACATGGATGTTGATGTTTTGTTTTTCTCTCATGAAAAAAAAAACTTTTTTCATGCTTGGGTCTTTCATGATGTTCAACCATTGAAACAAGCATTCATTAAACTTGTATTGTGTAAGCTTTTTCCCCCTTTACCTTCATTTGTATGCATTCCTTAAAGCTGTTTCTCCTTTTTTTCCACATTCTCTTCCCCTTCCTCCCACCCTGCAGATGATACCCCCTCTTCTAGCCCTGTCCCAGAACCGCAGTAAGCTCAAGCTCTACATCGCCCACCTGACAGACCTCTGCCATGACCGGGACCCCAGCATCCTCAGCCAGCTCACGCCGCCCTCTCACTACCACCACAGCGACCCCGAAGACTGGGAGGAGGAGCTCCAGAAGATGAGTGCCGAACAGGTAATGGAGGAAGTTATTCATGTCTAGATTTGTATTCACATGAATAATCAACCAGTTTAACTCTGTGATGAAAAATAAGCATTTGGTTTGCTCTGTAATTAATTATGATGACTGAAATGAACCTGATAGGCCTGTTTTAGCCGAGGCAATTTATTTGTACAGCACCTTTCAAACACTGACAATGAAATATTAGAACAACATTTAAAACATGATGAAGAAAAAATGAAATCAATTCCAGGGGACAGGGACAGAAAATATGACTGGAGTGCTGAAATTAGCTTTAAGCTCCACATCAAGGAAGTCTGGGAAATTAAGGAAATAGAAGTACAATTGGGAAAATGTATCGATCAGTGAAAAGTTTTTGAAATTTTGATTTGAAAGCAGATAAATTTGGGGCAAATTTAACATAATTACAAACTTAATTTCAATGAGGTTTTACTCATTTTTACTTATTCCTGCTGTAATCAATTAGATTAGATCAGTTGTTGTATCTTTGTGTTAAAAGCCAAAATGGGAGTCATAGCAGCCTCCAATTCTCTGTTTTAATTTGCATGTATCAGGCATAGTGCCTTTATGAGAGACTGAATGTAAGTTGAGATAAAATGTCCTCTCTACTGCTAAGTTCACATTAAATCCCTGTGGTTTTACTGGTTGCTTTTGTCCAGTGACTGATTCTCGAGGTTGGGTTTTGTGATTTTGCTCCATGCCATATTCAGGAAGCCTAAATATGTCTTTTCATTGTTGTTGGATTGAAACTCTGTTAAAACCATCTCACGTGTTGTTCCTCCAGTTGGAGCGGGAGCTGGAGGTGTGTGAGAAGGAGAGCGGAGAGCTGCAGGAGTACGCCAACTCTGTTCTCCAGCAGATCGCAGACTACTGCCCTGACATCCTGGAGCAGGTTGTCAATGCCCTGGAGGAGTCATGCTGACAACTCTGACCTCAGACAGCTGCCGCCTGGTCTTCACGTAACCTGTAGCTGAGCCCCCTACCTCCGCTCAACGAGGCTCCTGGAAGGATGAAAGCTGGGGCATTATCTCACCCCACTGAGCTTCTCTTCCCTGCTCCCCTCGTCCACCCCGGAACAAACCTTCACGACTCCAAAGCGCTTTCCTGTCTCATGTGTCACTGTCATGTCAGGGACGTTCACAACGTCTGTGGAAGTGCTGTCATATATGGCACTTTGATTAGAGACCGGATGACTCAAACTGAGGTCTGCACACGTAGTGACAGTTCTGGCAGATGGAAAGAGAAATTTGTGAACTCACCAGATTGGCTTGTAGTACATTTAGAAAAAAAAAAACATCACTGCACGCCTGTAAGTCAGGGACAGGTGCGTTGGGAGAGAAAGGATATCAGATGATAGAAGCAAACTTCCGCACAAAGTCTTGGAGTATACTGCCAACCTTCCTCTCCCTAGACGTCTTCATTCACAGCAGGAAGTGCTAGATCAAGCACAGTTACCTCACTTACTTCTATCTCAGTCTTTTGCCGCTTAGATTCCTCTCACAAATCTCTCAAGTTAAGAGACAACGATATATTCAGTGCATGGGGCAGAAAAGCACTTTTTGTCTTGGAGAACTGGGGAGCTGCTACATCTAGAGGGGAGCAGAGGAGCGGAGTTCAGTGGGTAAATCATGGAGCCATGTAGATGCTTGTTTTCTATTTTAGTCCCCTAACTAGTAGGTTGGAACCCAGTCACTAGTTAGAAATACAGCTATTGGTGGCCTATCATCCGGACACTTAGGAAACGCCACTTTTTAACCAAAAAAAAAAAAAAAGCAGCATGTTCTCCAAACGTTTCCTCTCCAGCTTGGAGCTGTGGATGTGTCGTCGTAGCCAGGATTAAGTTGTAGGTACGTTTTACTGTGTCGTCTGTAGCTGGGACATCGGCACCAGAGGGGGATCAAGGCCTGACCTTTGACACGGATCAGAGGTCAGCTTTTAGTTACACTAAGTTCTCAAACATGAGTGTGAGGGAGAGAGGAAACGAAAAAAAAAAAAAAGCTTTTATTCTTGGTGACATATTGAGTTTTAGATGGTTTTGCACACAACGTCCACTTGATTATGAGGTATGCAATGTTTCTTTTGAGAACGTTCTCGTGGCCTTGGAGCATGCACAGAGATCAGTACTGGACCTAATGCAGGGATATTCATTTCTCTGTGATATTGGTGCTAAGGCATGATGTAAGAACTTTTGATCTGATCCACTGATCATTCAGTCTCATCCAAAGTTTCTATAGATGTTACTTAAAGCCCAGCTGATCTTTAGTTTGTCGACTGAATCACTGAAGAATACGAGCGATGCCCCTTTCTTTCTTGTATTTTTTCAGATCACTTACAAATGCAAGTGATGCCTCCTTTATTGTATTTTTTGAACTCTTCAGGGCTGAGGTTTTTAATTACTAAGTGCATCTACATTTACAGGAGATGAAAGTCACTTTTCAGCAGATTTTGACTTTTTAGATCAGTTTGTAAATAACGTGATATTAAACACGTACAGTGACTGAATAAAGGTAATTAAGTGGAAGGTGTTGTGCATTCTTTAAAAAAAAAATCAGAAAAAGTTCAAAGCAGTGCAGTTGTCTTTTGTGTCTAATTTTGTCTGCAGGACAAAATGTGTGTGTGTGACAGTACTGCCATAACTTGCGGAAAGTCATGTTCTATAGAGATATATATATATAAATATAATACATATATAAAAATGTTTACTGTATGGATATGCATTGAATGTTTGCACAGAATCTTGAAGAGCGAGCTGCTCTGAACAAAATGACCGTCAAGTTAGTGTCCTCAGCAGAGAACTGAGGAAAGAAGTGTCAAAGAAAAAACAACTTTTGTGTCAAAATAATGTGTGAATTACAAATGTTTTCAAACCGTGACTGTGTGATGGGAGAGTACTTTTCTTGCATTTATTTCTAATCGTCATCTTTTTATATATTTTCACCGTACGGTGATGTAAATGTATTATCCTGAGATTCCAGTGTTGTCTTCTTGCCCATTATGTCAATAGTTTTTGTTGGTTGATGTCAAAGACAGACTACACCTGATGGAAAGAAATAAGCCTGCAGCCGTCATGGCCCCTGTGCTGTTATAAAAGGAAAATGTTACATCTGGAGGTTTTCTCACAAACTTCCTGTGCACGGTTGATTTTACAGGAAAGATTCGGATGGCTGAATTTTACTGAACACACTCCTCCTGGCTCAGGGAGGATGTTAGTTTGATGCTTGTTTTTGTACTTCCTGTCTGTTGAACCTCTCAGAGTGGAGATGAATTTCTCCCCCTCCCTTTTGACCCCTCACCTTTCACCTCTGGGTTCAGAAAAAGAAGAAAGCTCTTTTTTATTTCAAAGTGTTTCATTTCCCTCACTTTGGCCTGTGTGTCCCTGCCCTTGCCTTAATGTCTTGTCATCTCTTTTTCTCGACTCCTTATTGAGGAACACAGAGCTGATTAAGGGGCTTCTGTCAAGTTCATGGTGTTTGTTACTTTTCTTTTGCATTGGTAGAAGAAATGTACTGCCTTCTGTCTGTTCGTGTTAAGAATCAAACTGTAAAAAGAAAGCAAAACAGACATGTTTGTGAGTTATTTGGATTTTGTATGTATGTAAATAAATAAATTATAAGCCTTGTTTTTTTTCTTTTTTGTTTTCAACAAGACAGAGATTGATGTCTCTGGTCATTAAATTACAGATACTGTAAGCTCCATCCAAACGTGTGAGTGCTTGATTTATTCTGTAAGCAGTTTTTCAAACCAGTCTGAAGACGAGCTCTCCAACTGACTTCATATTGCAGCTGTTATGAATCTGATATAAAGGTAAAAGAATACTTCAGTGGCATCTAGTTTTTAGACTAGTGCTTTTATTATTGCAAAACCCATGTTTAACCCATGCAAATACTTGCATTGTATATAGATTACTTGGCCACAGACTTGGCCGTTGGCTGTTTATTATGGCTCCTTAGGAAGTTTCTTATTGCACTTGCTCAGAGTCCAGTGTCAGCAGCTCCGGGGAAGAAGCTGACGCTGAAAGCTCGAGAACAATAAATTGGACCTTGTGCTGAAAATGTGATTTCAACTCATTTCCAAGGTCAAGAATGCAAACTCTCAATCTCAAAAAGTTGGGATATGGGATGTCATCACGGGACAGCTAAACACTGCTTTCTGTCTTTCGAGCTTCTTCGTGTATCATCCCAAACATTCCACTGCAGTGAACTGTGTGTTGTTTCCTCAAGCAGACTGAAGGATTCCTGACCACACAGAAATGTGCATGCAGGGCCCAAAACGTTGTTAAGGAGCTCTTAAACCCCCTCATTGCTGTTAGAGGCCAGAGAGAACTTGCATTACATTCTGAGTGTGTAAGGAAACACACTGAGGTGGTGGTTAAAGATGGCTAAGCAGGGTAGTAACTGAATAGTGCACTGAACCCAAGTTGTGTTTCATCTGAGGTTTTTTTGACATTCCAGTGTGATTCAATAGGATACAGACTGTAAACCGTGTTCACTTCTCTGAGTGCAAGTGCATTTTTCTACAACAGACCTCTTTTATCTCAATTCTCACACATTATCCAACATTTAAATGTCAGCTTGTTACTGGTACATGAGGTGTGAATTCCCCTCGGCTGCACAGGCTTAATTGTTATTACCTGCTGTGAGGTGATGAAGATGATAATCTCCACCTTAATTATACAGTTCACCCCAGACTTCTTTTAGTGGCGGCCCCTCTGAGATAGCAAAAGTAAGAAATCAAAAGGTATTCAGTTTATCTTGTGCAGCAAATATAGAAGGAAAAACTTGCCTATTAAGACCTGTTACAGTTAAAGACTTTGCAAATGGAGCCCTTAACTCCATGAATCTTAACACTGTGATCATAATCATAAATCAAATAATGGCAAAACACACGCAAGAGTAAAACCCCAGCACACCTGTGGATGGAGAGGTGAGAAGAGGTTTCGCTGAAATGTCGCTATGATTAAATTGATGTGACTGCAAGTGAAGCAGACTTTTGTTCTGACAAGTCAAACACATCAAACTGAAACATATTTGCCATCTTTATTCATAAATATCACTACTGTATGAATATAAAACAATCTTAAATTACTGCTTTTTTTAAACAAATACTCTGACACAATCGTTGGAAGCTCCGCAGGAGAAAAACCACTGATAAACAGTTTTAAGGTATTGCATATAGCCTTGGCAGCGGTTAATTACTACACCTTACTGTAGTTGTGTTGATGAACCTCTGACAGAGTAGCATACTGGAACATCTGATACATACTTGTTTCCTCAGGAATATGAAACACAGCCAACTATACATAGGTAAACAAAGACAGACAGGAGTGATCCACCCACTTCAATTTGAAGTACAATTGTGTCAACAACAGTCATTCAATACAAAAAATATTGGTTACATAAGTAAAAAATAGGCCAAATAAAAACAAAAACATTCTATCAAAACTTCAATCCAAGGAACTCCAGCCTCTCTGTTAAGAGTTAAAATGCCTAACTATTATTCTGCAATTAGATTTTTTACTTAAATATCAAAATTTCCATTGGTATGTGAGTCACAAAAATATGCACGTAATCTAGTATTCAGCGGTAGTAGGCACTCCTGTGTTTGACGGGTGAGGTAGCTAGACAGTAGGAACTTTACACAGGCTGAGATTAAACAATGCACGTCAAAAGAAAGCACAGGACTGAAACATAATTTGAGTAAAGGTGGAGTATTGCAGCGGAGGTGAACAATATTCCAGTGATCAATGCTGAGTCCCTCCGCTTGTTTTCAGTCACAGTATAGAAGGTAAAATTAAGAATGGATACAGGCAGTCCCTTTCAGTACACACTATACACCATGAAACACGTGTATGCTAAACAGGAGAGCTTTCACCTCATTCTCTCACTCTCCGTCATCTGCCACAGTCCCAGGTTTAACACTTTAAGGCACGGAAGCTGCGTTATCCTCTCCAGACCCCTCTTGGTGATCTTAGTACAACCGTACAGATCGATCCCTGTCAGCTGGGTCAGGTGGTCCGCTATCAACTCCAACCCTTTGTCTGTGATCCTCACACACTGTCCAATGTTGAGAGTCTTGAGCTCATTCATCTGGCGTACCATCCTGTTAATGCCATCGTCACTAATATGGCAGGAGCAGAGAGAAAGGGATTTGAGCTGATACAAGCCCTGGGCGATGTATGCCAGACTCTGGTCTCCAATCTTGTCACAGAAGGACACGTCAAGTCCAGACAGCCGGAGGGAGCCCATGGCCAGATGCATTATGCCCGTGTCACTGATGTTATCACACGACCGCAAATTCAGGCTGCACAGGTGGGTCATGTGCGACAGGTGGATCATCCCTACGTCCGATATCCCTCCACAGAAACTGAGGTTGAGCACTTTGAGCTTGTTTAGGCCCTTTGAAACATGTTTCAGAGAAAGGTCAGTCAGCTTCTGGCAGTCCTGCAAGGTTAACTTCTCCAGGGACAGGCAGCCCTCCGCAGCGCTGCGGGTCATGCCCGACAGGTGACCGATGCCCACATCGGACACATGCCTGCAGCTGCGCAGGTTAAGGCTCTTGAGTCTGTGCAAGCCCCAGGCAATGAGCAACAGGCCTGTGTTTGTGATATTGCTGCAACCCCCAAGTTCAAGCACCTCCAGGTTTTTGAGGTATTGGGCAATCCTGCCCAGGCTGGAGTCAGTGATCTGTTTACAAAGACTGAGGTTCAGCACCCGCAGGGATGGGATGTCCTGCACAAAGGCATGTCCCAGTCCGTTGTCTGTGAGGTTGAAACATCCACACAGGTTAAGGCTTTCGATGTGCGGCATCCCTTGAATCACGTAGCTCAGACTTCTCCTCAGACTGAGAATCTGAACTTTCTTGATTCCCCTGGTCTGCAGACTGGGGAACAGAGACGGGTTAGCTCGCCGTAGATGGAGCTTGGCTTCCACCCCCCTCCATACCGACTTGTGGTAGGACGCGTCTCTCCAGGCCGCGCACACTTGGGCTACTCTTCCTTTGTCTTTCACGTCCAGATAACTGAAAATAATGGCCAGGATCTCCGGGAAAAGGCACGATATATGTGTCTCCATTTCAAACATGACTGCAGGTTAACTGCTCTTAGCAGCAGACGTTGCTCGTGGGCGACAATACTGTCGTGGTTAGCTCGCCGAAACTCTCCTGCCGAAGTTGTTGGCTGGCTCGGCAACGTTAGCTAATATCAGTTAGCATACGAACAGGCTAACTATAGCCAGTTAGCTTAGTGTGTAACGTAACAAAAAAACGCCCATCTCGTTCGGCCGAAGCTTGCTATTATACTTGATAAAACGATGGTACAAAAAGACCACTAACGCCAAAGTTCTTATGTTGACAACGTGGTCGCAGATGCAGGAAAGTCCGAAAGACAGTCGTAATATTTACCTAGCAGGCTAGGCTAACGCTATAGCGCTAACGTTAGCAAACGTCGGCGTAAGCTTGGCTCTCTAAACTTGGGAGCTTCAAAGCTGAGCAACCTCCTCGCCCAAGCTGTCCAAAACAACTTATCGCTTACTCCAGCTCATCGCAAAGCGTATCCAAGAACTTTTTTCGATTGTAGACACTTTCCTCTTTTACCTTCTGAGGCATTTCCAGCAGCGTCGGAGCATCCCACCCGGATCTCTACAAATGAATAAACCAGCTTATTAGCTTATAGCAAGTTTAGCCACTGACCAGCGGCTCCTAGTGGAAGTAATAAGTATCGTTACTATTACTCCTAGCTCCGTGACAGCAAAAATAATAAAAAAAAAAAAAATACATGGCTGCATTAAATATACTGTAGCGTCCATCAAGACGAGACGATGCTTCAGCAGGAAATTAGACCAGTGAAGTATTTTTTGAAATATATAGCGTCTGTGAGTTTGTTGTTTGATTCATGTTATGTTTGTTTGAAGGTAATTCTTCCATAAACCGACAGCCTAACATGTTGAAAACGGATGTAATTACACTGTAGGTTTGGCGTACTGAAAAAACAAAACAAAACAAACAATTAAAAAATACAGGGCATTAGTTATACAAGTAAAGGTAACAGAAGTTTAATAAAAATAGCCTAGGAGCAGAGTACTAAGTAATCATGTGCATCACTAGTTAAAGAACACTGATTTATTGATAGAAGATGCATTGGTTAAATAATATATAACCAGCCTTTAACCAGTTCAATAAATGACACGTGGGATAACATATAAAAGTTGACACACAAATGCAGAATATTTTTGAGAAGCTTTAAGTAAAACGTTAGATTTGATTAAAATATATCATCACACATACGTACATTGCAGTTGATTCTTCATTGATTGGTACTGATTTTTATATCGCTGATAAAATGTGGTTATACTATCTTGACATGAAAAAAAAATCCCTTTCAGAATAACGCGTCACGGAAAAGATGAGCAACATAAATATTTTAGTGCTGTCTGTCTCGGGAGAAAACTATGTTCTCAATCTTTTGCTCTGTGGAAAAGACTGAAAACAAGAGTCATATAACCATATTTACTGTTGGAAGCATTTCAGGGACCACTGGCAACCTCAAGGAGGAGGCGGCGCCATCTTCCTCCTGCAGCTGAAAACAGTCCTAATGAATCCTAGCATAGTAGAACTTGTCAAATTAGTCACGCATCCATCATCAACCCAGACACATGCATTTGTTTGAGGACGCTGCTGTGTCACCTGCCCACCTTTCAAGTGCTTCCTGGTTTAAATGTTTTCAACCTGGCAGGAAGCCCAGACTTACTGCAGCGAGGCGTTCACTGACGTGGTCACCTCTGGCTGCTGGGAGGACACACAGCGGGTGCTTTACATCGATTGTTAGTGGTTCGGTGTGGAAAGGGCAAGAGAGGCAGGATGTGTGAGAGGCACACTGGGTCCTCAATGTTCACCCTAAGAAGAGTTCACACACTAACAGTAACAGAGATTAACGAAAGGCGAACGCAACAATAGCCGAATTGTGCACTATCCAAATAAGGTCTTTTTGTCAATAATTGATCTAAGAAAATCAACTGCATATTAGATTACAATTCACACATAACTATATAATATGACTCATAAGTCTTATGTCCTGCTTGCATTGCACAGTGTACTTGAGAGTCTGTAGTTCAAACGACTCTGACCTTAGAATCACCTCTGACCTTCAGGGGCACTGCTAGAAATCCTGGGCCCCCTGACAACAGCTCACACGGGGCTCTGAAACAATAAATACGCACAATTCCTGCCATTTTTCAGGGTTGCTGTCTAGCTCTGGGCCCCTGAATCATTCAAGGTCTCCCCCGATTTGCCCCCCTGAACTTTCACAGACATCTCTAAAAACTCTAGAGATTGTGCGAGGAGTCGAACAGGCAGAGCTTCTCAGAACCAAAGGAATCAGGCATTATCCTACATTTCATGGGACATTTTTTGCCTTAATTTGATAGTGACAGATGAAGAGAGGATTCGGGGGAGAGAGAGGGGTGTCACATTCAACACTGGTCACTGAACTGGAACGGTCACTGGAACTGAACAGGCAAAAGTTGCCATCATGCAGCATGTCTCTACCAAGATGCTCCTCAAGCTACGAAATGAATAGAAATTACACACCACACTGAATAATCACATGTAAATGCAGAGTGTTGGCCTGTATTCAAAAGAGGAAGAACAGGTTGTCAGTATATGTGTAGATAATCAAAAGTGCTGAACATTAGAAAATAATCACATTCCCTGTTTTAAACTGAACATATTAATGCTGGAAAATTTCTACAATGAAGGAATAGACCACTGGCATGCAAACAAATCAGATTTCATTTGAACTCTAGACCTTATATGTTGTTTTTCAGGTGCCATGTGAAAAGCTTTTGGGCATCATATTTTGCATTGGCTTGATTTTGTGTTTGAGAGAAGCCAAAATTCCCATGCACTCATGAATGTTAATGCTCTTACCAATAGCACATTTTAATGATGTTATCTCTGGCTTTGATGCGAATGAGCTCTTTTCCTGCTATCATCATCTTCTGTGCTCTCAAAAAAGTGCTGTGTAGATGATAAATACAAGACAGTGATTGTGAAAAATGGAAGGCACAGAGCTGCAGTCTGTGGTGACAAAAAAGAAGTTTTTGATTTCCAACATAAAAGTATGACCAGCAGCTTTAAATTAAATAAATAATGAATAACATATGATGAACATTGCAGAAAATGCATTGAGGTAATGCTGAAAAAAATGCTTTCAGTTGTAGCTTCGTACTGAATGTCTCCTCGTGGAGATGGAGAGGGGCCTGGACTGGTCTGAACTACGCTGACTGTGGCGGACACTGCCTGCTCATGGAGAACTCATGGCAAATACTAAATATGTGTCCTCCAAATTTAAAGTTTGCTGCCCTCTCCTCTTCAGCATTCTCTGTGCAACAGCTCTGACTGATGCGGAGACAGTATCATCTCGGAGACACATCAGTCAAACCTGTGCGGGTGGTCCGGGTCACAAGGGGACCTCAAAACTCAATCATCCGCCTTGCCTCCGTGAACATGCTGAGACTTAATGGGTCTGAGTTAAGAATCCAGTGTTATTTTACAGGAGCTTTGGAGGAGAACAACATTAATCTAACATACACTTGACATCTATTAACTTTAATTCTGTTATTTTGATATCGGCATTTTACATGCTGATAGATGAGCAGTGTGTGTGTGTGTGTGTGTGTGTGTGTGTGTGTGTGTGATTGTGCTACCCACACTAATCGGTCTGACGTTTACATTTGATCTGTAAAGCGTGCACAGACTCACTGGATGATACAATTGATTTAGTTTTCACTTTTCTTGCTCCCTCTTTGTCATTTCAGACACTCTTTAAAGATTATTTTAACACCATTTTGCTTTATGACAGTCAATAGTGAATACAGGAAATACAAGGAGAAAGAAACAAACTTCAGTATCAAATAGACGCTCCAGTTTTACCTGCAGTTGTGAAGATCAAGAAATATAAGCTTATTATATCATCTTAAGGGAACATCTCAGTGTGTTTAGTGTTTCTGAATGCAGTGCTGTCACATCAGCTCAGGGCTGGATTGTGGCACAGATAATCTCTCTCTGTCTCTTTTGCTTAAGAAGATTTATCAGACTTTGACAACCGGCAGACACTCTGGACGGTTTTTCTTTTTCATCTCTTTTATCGCTGCTCAGTGCTGTTATCTCAGGCTGACCTCTGGCCAGCAGAGGGCAGTGCTGGTCTGACAAAATAGCCACTAAAAAGGGAAAAAGAGCTCTCTCACTGATCACTCTACACCCAATTATATCATCAGCACCACCTCCAGCAATCGTGTGCATACGTTAACATCAGCATGTCAAACAAAAAGTGTTTTCTCAAGGCTGCGCTTAGCAGAGACATTTAGACAACAGGCTGTGGGAAAAAAGTGACGAGGGAGGATCAAACAGACGTGAAGACAGAGATGGAGACAAGGGAGGCTTTGGTGGACAGGAAGGAAAACTAAAGACAGAGGGAGAGAAAGTGAGGGATGGTGATTCCCCTCTCGGCCTCCCCTGTGGCTGGACTTGTCTCTGCTAATGACCCTGTCTGCTGGCTCACACAGACAGATGGTGAATTAACTCCAATTAGCCCACTCTCACCAGATCTCCTGTGACAGCTCACCACACACACACACACACACACACACACACACACACACGCACGCACACACACACACACACACACACAGATCACATGAGAAGTAATTTGGAAACCCTGCAACTGATTACATTTGTTTGTCTTTTTGTCAGAAAGTAATGTATAAGAGAACAGTATCCATTTGGGCACTTACTCAAAATCCATTTAAACTCGCTGGTGATATGATCATCATGTATTTCAAACATAAGTACATTTTTCACAGCTGTCTTCTATTTTTATCCTTATTGGTGAATTCTGTGGGTGCAGGTATTTGCAGAAACAACAGAAACCGTTGAGTCACATATTGTCATTGTGGTTGACATATGCACTGTTTCACACACTTTCTTTAGACACACACACACACACACACACACACACACACACACACACACACACACACACACACACACACACTCTTAGACTGGAGACAGTGACTACTGTGTGACTGTGACCTCTGTCCACTGTTGAGAGTTAGTGAGGTGTGACAGGTCATTATTCATATGGTGCACATTGTCTGATTGACTGAACTCCCATGACATGTCAAACAGAGCGTAGTGTGTGTGTGTGTGTGTGTGTGTGTGTGTGTGTGTGTGTGTGTGTGTGTGTGTGTGTGTGTGTGTGTGTGTGTGTGTGTGTGTGCTTCACAGGACATGCGTACTTTTCATTTGAACACACTGAGGAGACTATCTCTCTGATAGGACAGTGATGCTACACAGTCTTGGTGTGTGTGTGTGTGTGTGTGTGTGTGTGTGTGTGTGTGTGTGTGTGTGTGTGTGTGTGTGTGTGTGTGCGTGTGTTTAACAGGTGCTGCTAAAAGGCTTCCATCTGTGGAGTGTGACTGGGAGGTCCCCGGTGACCTCCGACCTCCTCTGCAATCGGGGTCGACAGGTGCCGAGCGCAGGGCAAAGGTCAGGAGGTCAGCTACTACGTGGCCTGACACAATGCCATTATCGAACATGGCCACAAAATAAACACTCTCATAATGCAGGGACATGGCAGTCCATAAGCCTGTCTGTCTTTATGCAGTGTGCACAGTGTGTGTGAGTGTTTGTGAGTACAGATGTGTGTGTGTGTTCGAGCAGAGTGGAGTAATCCCTTTAAATCTCTTCAGCAGATCTGATCCATACTTCAGAGCACGGGGACAGTATGGACAGCAGCTGCCTGTGAAGCTGTGAAGAATGCGTGACCCTGGCTGCACAGAGGGTACAGAGGGAGTCGTAACACTGTGGCTGACCTCTGACCTCCGCTCGGAGGATGTCACACACACTGTTTAATGTAGAGCTTAACTAGACCTCCATTCCCCTCAACTCTGTCCTGTGTTAGTGTGTGTGTGTGTACTCCTCCTGTCAGCATGACACTGAAGTGAAAAGACAAGTGTCACTGAATCATTATGTCAAGAGAGAGTGAGAGAGAGAGAGAGAGAGAGAGAGAGAGAGAGAGAGGGAGAGAGAGAGAGAGAGAGAGAGAGAGAGAGAGAGAGAGAGAGAGAGAGAGAGAGAGAGAGAGAGAGAGAGAGAGAGAGAGAGAGAGAGAGAGAGAGAGAGAGAGAGGGAGAGAGATATCGTTGGGAAGAGACAAACGAGACAAATGAGGAGTGATGAGTGAGATGTGAGTTCGGGCGTAGAGGCGTTGGTGTGTATGTGTGTATGAGTGACAGAGCCGGGGGAGGGAGGAAAGATGGAGGCACAATGGATGGAAGGATGGAGGCAGGGGGAATTAAAGAGATATGCTAGAAGAAAGGAGACACCCTGAGCTCTGAGATGAATGTTTTTGATCTCACAGCTTTGGCCATCATTTCCATCGGTGGTCCTAACATTGGACTCACAAAGCAGTCGCTGAGATCAAGGCAAGAAACAAAATCGCACCAACAAGAAAGAGGAGCATCTTACTTTACCTTGGCTGTATTTCACTGTGGGTTCTCACTAAATGAATAAGAATACAGATAGGCCTCTCAGCAGCTCTCAGGTAGTGGCCTCACACAGATTTCATGTGCTGCTGACAGGTGGTGGTGACAGATTTGTCACCTTGAATAATGATGACCTACTTCATTTAATGAATATGTCTTTGCTGAGGATGTGACAGGAGACTGTGTTGAGTAAAAATGGCCTATAGTAACTGCAAAATATTCTAATTATTATTTCTGGGATTGTGGAACCACTTATCTGAACCACATTATTTGAAATTAGAGCTAAAAATACTTGAAACATGGGTAATCTGTGGGCAAAACTATGGCAAGTACGGTAGGTCAAAGTTGATCCAGGAAGCTTTCATTAGCTTTTTCAACTGTCTGTTTGTTTCAGACGCGTGTGCTCATCTGACTGCTTGGTATTCTTCCCCCTGTCCGACTTCTTTTCAGTGATGTTGTCGCGTGTTTACATCTCAACATCTCATTTCAATTAACTTGTCAAAAACATACCCTAAAGTTTAATTATTGGAACTTGTGTTTTGTCCCCAGAAGGCAGACAAGTTCTCACAATGTGACTGTGTAAACAGATTTATGTCCCTACAATGTGAGCAACACACACACACACACACACACACACACACACACACACACACACACACACACACACACACACACACACACACACACGCACACACGCACACTCAGTCATCATGTTTCCTCTTCTCTCCTCCCTCAGCGTGTTGCTCACTGTGTGAACTCTCAGTTACAACACTGAGCCTTGTTTTTATGCTGCATAAATTGATGCGTTCCTGTCATTTCCCCCCAATACAACTCTGTTCCACTTGTGTGTGTTTTACCAACGCTGCTCTGTTGTTGCAGTTGTACTGTGCCTTATAAGTGCTAAGCATCCCCCCCCACCTCTTGCTTCTCCCCAGGGCTGATGTGATTTAAGGCTGTGCTTGAAGACTGACGACTGGGCTGTTATCTGCCTGTTATTGATGCGAGCTCTAACTCTCACTGTCCACGCTCTACAGGCAGACGGAAAGAGAGACAGAGGACGGCTGCTCTGGAGGGATGGAAGAAAAGAGACAGTGGGGAGATAATGCCACCAGATTGATGGCTTTCCCCATAATATGCAGACTTCAGACCGTGTGGCGTTTTTCATGGATTCATGCAAAAACAACAGCGCACAAGCTATAAAAATGTAGAGAATGAGTTCTCCCAGCGTTTCCCTCCACCCTACAGCTCTCCCCTCCCTCCATCTCTCTTCTTTCCTTCCTATTTTCCCTCCTTCGCTCCTTCCGCTTTCCCCCTCTCTCCATCTGTACATTACATTGATGTCAATAATTTAGCACAAGATTCAAGAATTCAGTGCTTAACAACAGGTTACAATCTTTTGCTATAAAAGCCATAAAATATGCGTTTGTGAATAAAATATGATTCTGTCTCTTTCAAAGCAGCTGAAACCTGTCAAGATTGCCATTTGTTTTCTGACAGTATCGCGGTGAAGTGACAGTTCAAAAGCGGGGGTTTGTCTTTATCTTGGCAGGTTTTCAATCTTTGCTCTATTTCTGCACACCGCAGAGCATTATTTTGTATCCATTGTTTTTTAGACCGTCTTTCATCTCCAGGGCTTTGTTGTTTTCTCACTCTCTCATCGTCTCTCACTCTCTCTCCCCCTCTTACATCGTGACTTCTTCTCTTTTTTTTTTCTCCTTCTCTTTTTCATCTTGTATTGTACAGTAACGCCGGACTTGAAGCACATAAACAGCTAACACATCCCACTCTAACTGGACCTCCAACCTCCAATCACCTGCCTCGTACAAACCACCCAGCTCTTAAATGCACTGCCGCTTCCTTCTCCTTTTTTTCTATCCCGCCTGGCATCCTTCCTCCCTTTTGCTTTTCCTCCCCTCTCCTCCCTCCTTCTGCTAACACCCCTCTCCTCCTCCCCCCTTTACCCCACAGGCCTGGAGATCGTTCCTTTGTTCCTGACATCTGTTTTGTTGGGTGATTAATTGAGATGAGCATGTGGGGTGAAGGCCTGTAGAGGGGGAGCTCAGACCCCCCAGGTAATGTGGATGTGCATGTGTGTGTGTGGACATGTGTGAGTGAAGGTGTGTTGGCAGTGGAGCCAGAATAATGCTTGATCTGGGTAGTTAGTACAGACTGCCAGGATTTCCCTCAAGAGCCATGGAATATGACACATCTGAATATCTGTTATCTTGATAAAATGTTTAAAAAACTGCTCTCACTCTGTAGAAAATCTCCTCTTTCCTCATTGTTTTAATTCAGTGGTGCAAGATATTAAGTGACAGCTGACTGACAAGTGACAGCACCGGTTGCACACAGCATGCCAGACATCCCAGAAGGCAGAGCTGTGATTTGCAGATAATCATGATACACTATAAGCAGCACGATGCATCAGTCTAACACATCTGTCTGAAATTCACAGCAAATTAGATGCATGTTGACAAGTGGAGCGACCTTCAAAGTGAATTCTCAGCAAATGACAAATTGGCAAGTACAGAAAAGAAATAAAAAAACAATGCAATGGTTCAGACACTGTATACATTTTGGCACACATGACACATTTTGTCATTAACCCTGATCAGTGCATCAACCAGCTAATTACATACTGAGCTCACTTATTTTCTTTATAGCAAAATATGAATATGAATGCAAGTTTTCAAATACAACTATGATAATAGATTGACAAAGTGATTAATCAATGAATCGTTAAGACTTACATGACTGGAGTTCTCTGAGTGTAGTGAAGAAGGCCTGACAGTTTACAGTCGTGAAACATATATTCCTCTACTTATTTTTCAGCTATGATGAAATGCCTACCTCCTGTTCACATTACTAATGTGACTGTAAAGTATCCCCTTTCTCTTCTTAATACTACTATATATGATTATGTATTTGTATATTATTTATACATTATTATAAACTACATGATTATTCATATATCATCATTTATTTGAGTATTTGTGGTCTCACTTTCTACAGATGCTCCTTAAAAGAAATAGATTTGAGTCTAAGATGCATTAATGATCTAATTTAGAGAGAGATTCTGATTTCATTTCATGAAGGCAAAATGTCGGTACTAGAGATCATAGAGAAAGGTTTGAGGTTTGTGAGGTGGTGATTTATGATCCTCTGAGGTCAGAAAACATCAGAAGAGACAGACGCAGGTTTAGAGGTCACAGAACCAGGTCAGAGGTCAGGGGTCACCTTGGTGGTCAGGCCAGGGCAGGGAAATGTGCTGAGAGAAGTTCAAAACTCTCCTGGGGAGCTCTGTTGATGTGATCCTGGCTGTGGGGGTGTGTGTGTTTCCCGGGGGAGCCTAATCGATGTGGCACCGTGGATGGTGGCTCGGCAAGGGTGGGACCTGCCTGACCCACAAGGCGTGAAGGATGGAGGAGCAGATACATACAGAGATAATCAGTAGATATCACCATCTGGGTAGACAGAGCAGGGCCAGACAAAGGCACAACACATGTTTGTCACAGTCAGACACATACACACACACACACACTGACACACACACACACACACACACACACACACACACACACACACACACACACACACACACACGTTGAAGACCAATGTCACAGCAGATTGATAGATGAAGACGGATAACAAACAAATCCAGCCTTAGAACACAGCCTTAGTGAATAGTATATTATAAAAAATGTATCTGATATATATTTTTTCTATTTCTGACTTCAGGTGTCCTATGAGCTCTAGACCATTGTAGGTTAAACATCACAGCTTCAAAAAAGTGACATGTCTATGGACAAATAGAGCAGCTGCGGCTAGTTCAGACATGTTTGAAGGTCAGAGGACCAGCACGGCTGTTATTAAGTTATTAGACAGCAGAGATTACAGCTAAAAAGTTGTGAGAGCCAAAATTCTGGACATGGACCAAACAAGTCACAATGACACTAGTACTGACGCACGAACTTAATAAATTAATGAATGCGTTACAGATAGATAGATAGATAGATAGATAGATAGATAGATAGATAGATAGATAGATAGATAGATAGATAGATAGATAGATAGATAGATAGATAGATAGATAGATAGATAGATAGATAGATGTTGTTCAAGCTAGAGGACACGTTATGTAAATCTTTTGCAGCTCTATATACACATATGCTGGCATACGTATACAGCACTGCTTTGTTTGTGTACATGTACTGCACATGAACACTAACAGAAAGAGACCCACAAGCACACTCACAAGACCGAATGTCACAGCAGCAGGCTAATTTCCCACTCAGTATGTGTGTCACTGTGCTCCGCTCATACGTGCAAATGGACAGATGGACGAGAGAGAGAGAGAGAGAGAGAGACGAAGAGGGGAGGGGAGGGGAGGGGAGGGGGAGTTTGAAGGGGTGGAGAAGTACAGTGAAGCCCTGTGGCTCAGGCCCATTAACAGTCTTGATTTATGCTGCCCTGCATGCTGTGGTGGGACAACGTCAGCCGAGTCTACTGTATGTCTGCGTGTGTGTGTGAGCATGTGTGTGTGTGTGTGTGTGTGTGTGTGTGTGTGTGTGTGTGTGTGTGTGTGTGGATGTGTGTTCTTCATGTTGTGGGCACATAAACCTGTTTGCACAGTCACATTGTGGGGACTCATCCTCCTCATGGGAACAAAATGCAACTCTCCATAATGTAAATCATTAAATTTTAAGTGAGTCTCCATGAAATGAATATCAGCCTATATAATGTCCCCCAAAGTGATGGAAACACCACTGTATGTGTGTCTGTATGTGTGCCCATGCATTACGTTGTGGGGTCATAAATCTGTTTACACTGTCACATTGTGGGGGATTCGCTGTACTTGTGGAGACAAAATGCAGGTCCCCAGAATGTAAATCGTTAAATTTTAGGATGAAGACTGGGGTTAAGTTTAGGTTAAGGTTGGGTTAGGGTTAGACAAGAAGTAGTTATGGTTATGGTTAGGGTAAGTCTCCAGGAAATGAACGCAAGTCTATGTAATGTCCCCAGAAGGGGTGAAAGCCTGAAAGCCTAGTGTGTGTGTGTGTGTGTGTGTGTGTGTGTGTGTGTGTGTGTGTGTGTGTGTGTGTGTGTGTGTGTGTGTGTGTGTGTGAGAGAGAAAAATCTGTTTACATAGACACATTTGACTGTGTGTGTGTGATTATTACAAATCATCACATTTTAGGGTGAAGACTAAGGATAGGCTTATGGGTTGAATGTAAGTCTATGTAATGTCCCCACAAGTGATGAAAACCCCCTTGTGTGTGTGTATGTGTGTTTGTGTGTGTGTATGTACGTGTGTGTATGTGTGCGTGTGCTGAATCAGGCCTCCAGCAGGCCACACTCTGATAATACATGTCTATGTGAGCATGCATGAATGGCATGTTTTGGATAGTTTGGTGGCCAGACAGGCACCAGACAGCCTGAGTCCAGAGCGTGGCTTCGGGGGCTAAAATAACGGGTCGGGGGGGGGGGCATACTTCCCTCCTATTTCATCCTCATTTGGAGACTGACACCGTCACACGAATACAGTCGTCCACAAAGACACACAAACCAAACCAATTTAAATGCACCGTAGCAATCCAAACCTCAGTAAGACTGCAGTTTAGGCTGTTATTACCGAGCGTCTGAGGCTCCGTCATAACTTTGG